>NC_082353.1:11702010-12327010 GCF_027477595.1 Haemorhous mexicanus
ATCATTTTTCTCCGTTCTTTGGCCATCCTGCATTCAAACACCTGACTTAGGTGCTTGAAGCAGGCTGGCTCTATTTGAAATCTTTTTACACTGTGTGCAATCTTTTGAGCTTCACAGCCTTAAGATGTTCTAAAGGCACTACCGAGACACAAAACAAGAGCTATATAAAGAAGCTTCTCTACAGCATTATTACTGGCTAGCAATAGCCCTACTCTCTTGGTATATGTAGGTATTTATATATAAGTGTAGCAAGTTTTTGTGGCAAGATTTTCTGTTGTGATCAAGCTAGTTAACCATCATCAGTTTCATGTTGAAACCATTTAGTTTCATGATAACACAAACACTGACATTCA
Source organism: Haemorhous mexicanus (assembly GCF_027477595.1). Taxonomy (NCBI): domain Eukaryota; kingdom Metazoa; phylum Chordata; class Aves; order Passeriformes; family Fringillidae; genus Haemorhous; species Haemorhous mexicanus. Next base: position 11,702,364 of record NC_082353.1, read on the forward strand.
CAATAGATTTCAATTGTCTTAATGAGAAATTGTAACCAAAGGAAAGCAATTAATATGGAGGAGCACTCAAATAATACTGGAGAAGTTCTAACTTAAATCTCAAAAACATTGAAACATGTTTCACTTTCAGTTTGAGAGATTCCTTCTGTGTCCTAAATAGATGAACAAACCACCTGGTGGGCAAGCTAAGATCATGAGAACTGCTGTAGAAGTTTACCACATAGGCAGCAGATGAAGTGATGGAGATATTTGGGCCTCAAGATGGAAGGTGCAATTTTGTACACTTGAATTGCTGGGAAAATAGAAATCCCCAGGCGCCAAAATAAACAGATTCAGTTTTCTTCAACTAAAAATAGTACACCCTCCTTTAAGCAGGCATTCCCTTGAACTTGAATTCACTTGAGAACCACCAAGAAAAACCATTCTGCTAAGAAGTTTTTAGCTTTTTTGACATTGTGGGTACCGATAAGATACACCTTTATCTGACTATGAGCCAGACTGTCACAGGTGATGCCTGTACTCCACAGCATACACAAAAAATATTCCATAACTGCAATCCCCACAGAAGAGCAGTCTCAACAGCTCCCCACCCTCACCTACCTCCCCTTGATTATGTCATCTGAATGCTTCAATGGGCCATGTGCCAAAAATATCCATGTTGCTCAAATTCTTCTGAAAGTAGGCAGACAGCATTACTGAAAAGCTGGAAGATCCCTGCATTTAGCCCACATATAATTAACACAGTAGTCCGATTATGGACCACCTAAAAACATACCGTGTTCACAACTTCACAGCTTAGAATCAATAAAAACTATCTGTCACATGTGTAAGGTCAGAACACAAAGGCAAGGAGACCTAGAATAATTTTGACTCCCATCAGCCTGCACCAGCTACTACAAAACATTCCTTAGCTCGGCAGCTTCCCTGGCTATCACCAGGGGTTGCAGCTCAGCTGTATCTTCCAGTGGTCTTCAGAGATATTCCCAGCAAGAGCATTTGGATCTTGGAGCTAAGGGTCGGAAATCAAATCCTTCCCTTTGACATTGTGCTAAAACCATGAATGAACCTATCACCCATTTCTTAAGTCATGAGATTAGCTTGAAAATATTATTGTCATGTGCTTATTTGCCTCCAGCATTAGATGCTCAGATTCCCCTTTTCAAGCTTTCTTTACAATTATTTATTTAAAAAAAAGAGAAAGCAAGCTCTGATTCTTTTGTGGCTAATGTATATCAAGCTGATGCTTTAAGAAAAACAGCAGCCATCATGAGAGTTGGCAACTCTCAAATTGGTGGTTATGAAGGAAAGAATATTAAACAGCTATCATCAATCTATCTAGACTCAGGAAGTGAGCCATGAAATGCTGACAAAGGGGAATATCTGATCTGACAATGACGGTATATTTATCTTTTAAATGAAGAATAATGGAGTTACACTGGAGAGACTCATTTTAACTTTGCAACAGTATTTATCTCATCACCTCAGGGTGGTATCTGAGCACCTCGGGGTAAGAGAATTTATTCTATCAGCACTTTTAAAGGCTACTATTTTGCACTCCAGAGATGGCACAGGAGCTACACAAACAGAAGAAAGGAGTGTGGAAACTGACCTTCTGAACAGCCCTAGTGCAGCCTCCCATCACAGCAGTAGGCCAGGTAGTCAGTGCCCTGCTCATCCACAACTTCTTTTCTGCCAAACAGGGATACCATCAGATTCTCACAACAACATTGAGGTTTGGGGTATGTTTTGAGGATGAAAACATCTTCACTTATTTTGTTTCCCAGCACATTAGGCCTTGTGACTGAGAGCATAGGTGGTGTGTATATGCACAGGCTGTCACACAGAAAAGCACAGCTGTGCACAGGCTCTACATCCAGAAAATGGAGGGACAGCTAACACCAAGCTGCCTTGATATCAGCCCTGGGGCTGTCTGAGCAGCCTCATCCAAACTCAGACCAGAATATTTTTTATAGAGACCTCTACCACAAACAAATCCCCAAACAAATCCCCAAAACCAAAATCACAAGGCAAGAATGATGCAGACACTGATCTGTATAATCACTGTGATTAAAACAGTAGGTTGCAGCTTGAGTTATAAGATTGGAAGTGTGTTTATAATTAAGGAAGCCAGAGAAGCTCAGGATTCCTACACAAGTGTGATCACCTATATCAAAGTTAACCACAGATTCCTTACAGGGATCTATATCCCCTTTCCTTCTCCCAAAAAGACTGGACCCCCCACCACACAAGAATACTTTTTTGTTGTTATTTTAAGCTAGTCATGAATTCATCGTGCTATTCCCCATATCTCTTTTATCTAAGGACTGATCCTACCAACAAGGACTAATGCTTCCCTTAAATTCTGATAAACTCACTTACTTTTTTCCCCTCACTATCCATGGTCTGTCTGCTCAAATTGTGAAAAAAGCAGAGGAAAAAAAACTTTCAAATGATCCTGAGCAAACTCCGCGCTTATAGAAAAACTCCTTGGTCTTGTACTGAAGTGCCACTCTCCTCACAAGAAAATGAGTACCTGCTCTGTGGAGATACAACAGCTGATCCCAATTAACGTTTTCTCTCCCACCTGTGCCCTAAATTGCACCATAAGAATAACATTTGTGACTCAGCTGGAGTCACACCTCTAGACAGCCCAACCTCCTTGTGCTTTGTTGGGCAGCAAACCAACTCCCTGTCCTGAGCTGTGTGGGACATTCAGATGCATTGTAGCCAGTTCACACCAGATTATGATCACTGGGAAAGGAACTGCAGCTGCTGTAGTTTGATCCCTTACCCTTTCCGAGGACTGTGCTCAGGCAACCATAGCAGCCTTTTAGCACATCCCTGGTGGAGCATTAGTGTTAGCAATCTATCAAACAGTCATCCATCTTTCTCATTCAGAAGCTCTGAAAAATTTATTTATTCATTATTTTACTGCCAGAGAGTAGAAATTTACCTTAACATAGCCAAAAAATGCAAAAGCATGCATCAAATGTGCACTGATGTTTGACTGTCCTCAGCTTCACAGAATGCTCTCCCACACTGCAATAGCCCAGACCTGGCAGCCAGCAATGCTGAGGCCAAAGCCTGCTCTGGCTGCCCGTGTTTCCGTGCTAGGTTAAGCATGCAGACAGGCAGCACGTGGTTCCTCATGCTGGAACACTGGGGGTGTTCTGTTTCTTGCTCTCTCCAGGGGTGTTCTTGGCAAGGAGGGTTGCAAGTGCAGCATCCTCACTCAATAACTTCTCAGCAAACTAAGTGGACTTAAGCCTTCAGTAAAATCAAAGCTCTGGCTTTGCTTCAGCTATGCATGGAGAGGGGGTGCCTATAGAAAGGAATTAGAGCTTGAACGCAGAGTAAAAGCAAAGCAAAACCTCCAAATCCTGAAATCACATGACTGGGCTTTCCTAACCATGCAGCAAACACGTTACTGTACCAGAGAGCTTGTTCCCATCAGAAAGGCAGGCTTGTGAGTACTTTAAAGCAATTAAAAAAAAAAAAAAAAAGCACACCAGCAAAAAACAACTACTTTGAAATGAAGCATCTGATATTAAAAAAACTGTGCTGGAGTTTTAAGAGTAAGCCAATGGTATGTTTCAAGGAAGAGAAGCAGTGGCAAGGAAGCCACTTACCTTGATAGCAAAACCCTTTCTATTGGCTTGTGTAAGGAAAGAGCCACCGGTAATTTAGACAGGGAATTTTGCAGTGTTTTCTCTGGTTGGAAGTGGGATTCAGAAGAAAATCCTTAAATCTTCCCAGACCAAAATGATCTATTTTTTTCTGTAAAGCAGGAGAAGCAGCATCTTCTCTGCAGCAGTCTGGTTTTCAGAGAGCACACAGAATCATTTGTGAACATCCCTAAAAATCTTGACTATTAAAATCATTCTTGCTCTAGTAATAGGCATTCTGGACCACACAGGGATCAGATATGGGCAACAGCAATTGCTGCAGAGTTTGTTGTTCCAGGCAATTTTTTTCATTGTTCATGCTATAATGGTGGCTGTATGTATGTTTGATTCAGTATAAAAGGAAAATACCCAATTTGTCACTTTATTTCCTATATTGTAGAGTGGGGTTGATCACATATTAGCCAAACACCATGGATGCAAGGAACCTGAGGAGTTTAGAGGGATTAGATGCAATGAAGCAAAACAATCTGTTCCTGTTTGCACTTCTTGCTCACAAATGTGAGTATCAGCCCTGCACCTCACAAACAAGTAATAAAACAGACACCCCAAAACTCCATTTGGTATCACGGGGCTGCAAATATTTCTGGAGGCATGTCTGCATGTGATACAAGGGAAACTCCCTTCCTGAGAAACCAGTGACTGCAGAAGGGGCAGGGGTGATGACTTTACAAAGCTTAAAGACTGCATTTTACTCTTTAATCTTCGGTTATACACATGACTGCATTGTGGGAAGGTCACCAGACAAAGGAGTTCAGCGAACTGGGTCTGAAGGGAGGAACTCTGAGTGGGTCTCAGCTTTGCTCCTGCAAACCATTCACATAACTGGCATGGCCATCTGCCCCGCTGAAGGGTGAGCCTGGTGCTCCCACTGCCCAGCACAGAAATAATGGGAATAGGTGGGAATAAGCAGAAATTGTCACAGCAGAAAAAAGGTATTGAGGAGTAAGTTTAAATTCACCTTCTGCGTCCCGAGACATCACACAGCACCTGGGTATCGCGGTCAGCACCTCGCACCAAGGCCGAACACGCCATGGTCAAAACCTTCGCTCTCCCGCAAACACAGGGCAGGACGGGGCGAGGGCCGGAGTGCGGCTCCGTGTGGGACGCGGCTCGGGCTCGGAGACGCTGCCCGCGGACCCACGGGCCCCTCGCTGCCGGCGGCGAGCGGCGGAGCGCTGAGAGGGGCGGTGGGACCCCTGCGGGATGGGGCGAGCCCCTGAGGGGCGGTGGAATATGGGGGGCAGTGGGACCCCTGCGGGATGGGGCGAGCCCCTGAGGAGCGGTGGAATTTGGGGGGCAGTGGGACCCCTGCGGGATGGGGCGAGCCCCTGAGGAGCGGTGGAATTTGGGAGGGCGGTGGGACCCCTGCGGGATGGAGCGAGCCGCTGAGGGGCGGTGGAATCTGGAGGGGCGGTGGAATTTGGGAGGGCGGTGGGACCCCTGAGGGATGGGGCGAGCCGCTGAGGGGCGGGGGGGGGACGCGGCCCCACGTGACTCTCGCGCCCGGGCCGCAGCTCGCGCAGTTGCCGCTCGCGCCGTTGCCGCCCGCGCAGTCCGGGCGATGCGGGCGGGCGCGCGGCGGCGCGCGGCGCTGGTGCTGCTGGCGGCGCTGGCGGCCTGGGGAGCGCGGGCCCAGCGCCCCGGGGACCCCGCGGGTACGGGGGGACCGTGAGGGGACCGGGAACACCGGGAGGGCACCGGGGTCCGCTCGAGCGCTGCACAGCCCGTCCCGCGGTCCCGCGGGCGGCTCTGTCCCCCCCGCAGTTGTGCGGCGCTCTGGTGGCATCGCTGCAGCGGTCCTTGCTGTGCTCCACCGGAGCTCGAATCCGCAGACGTCCCGGGGCCTGAGGTGTCAGGATGTGTAACACTTTTGCGCTCAATTTTCAGGAAACGGGACGCGTTGCATCCTCTCGTCTTCATCGGAGTTTCCTGAAGGATTTTTCACACCACAGGAGAGGAAGGATGGAGGAATCGTTATCTACTTCATAATTATACTGTACATGTTTTTGGCCGTGTCCATTGTGTGTGATGATTACTTCCTACCTTCCCTAGAGATCATCAGTGAATGTAAGTGACATCCTGACTGTTTACCTGTAAAACTGAGAAGCTTGGCATAAAACTTTCTCTTTTAAAAAGCTTCAAAGTTAGAGTGCTCTGAAAGAAAACTGAACAAGTTTCACTTACCATGCACAGATGTGTCCATTCAACACTTAATTTGATACACAGGATCAATATTTTATTGAAAAAACCTAGTGATTACACTGCACATGTATTTATTTAATATTTGCTTTCTTTCTGCTTGGAGGAAAATCTTAAGATTCCTCAGTATTAACTAAACTGACAATTTAACTTTGAGTTGCACAGTACAATGTCCAGGTAACTGCTAGTAAAACAAAAAAAAAACAAAAAAAAAAAAAATAGGAGGGATGGTGATCTGTGAAACCAAAATTCTTTCTAGGGTTTGTTTTTCTTTAAAAGTAGTGATGAGCAACTGCTAACATATTAAAGGTATGACACAGGAGGGACAGGAATTCTATGGTTACCACGGTTCTAAGAAATCTAATCAACCTGCAACAATTCCCCTGGCTTCAGAAGTAAAGAGATGGTCTTGGCAGGGAGCTCAGATTTTCACTGCCAAGAACTAACAAAATTCCCTAGGGAAACTCATCCCTGAACTGGAAAACCCCCTCCAAATCAGAACACTTACAGCAAGTGTAAGCCTATACACTGCCATAAGAGCTACTGTTTTGTTCATTGATGATAAATAAGCATGTGTCAGACTTGTGCCATGGTCAGCTATGCGTCCCTGTTTTGTGTGCAGGATTTGATCCACTGAGTTACATCCCAGAAAGTCAATTTGCCAGAACAAAAATATCATTTCTCTGAAGCAACACACAGGCTCTTATACTGTCTATACAAAATGAAATTTTGATTTTAAGATCACAGCAGTGGCTTGAATTTAACTAATGTTTCTGGTATATGAAGATACAGAAGTACAAATTTCCCTGGAAGATAGATAGAATTGATATGGATCATGCAGCAATATCACACTACAGTCCATAGATTTTCCCCACAATTATTACCAATAGGAAACACAGTTAAATCCTGCATACAAATGCTGATTTTACAAGAGATTTAAACCTTACAAGAGAAATAAACTAGCCCAATGCATCAGGCTAATTTTCAACATTTTAATGAATCTCATATAAATGCATTGACTGTATGAAAATAAACTTTAATCTACTAAACTGTAGTTGTAACTATTATGTACTAGTGAACGTAAAGGGTACAGGCTACTGCAGTATCAGGTTTTTTTAAGCAACTCTTTTTGTTCTGTCCTCAGGCCTTGGCCTCTCACAAGATGTAGCTGGAGCAACTTTTATGGCTGCTGGAAGCTCTGCTCCAGAGCTTGTCACTGCTTTTCTAGGTAAGAGATGTGTTTTGACTCTTTATAACTGAGAATTCTTTTCCTTGCATGCCAAACTGAAACATACCAGAGAGTCAATTTCCTTACAGGAGCTTTTGTGACAAAGGGAGATATCGGCGTCAGCACCATCCTTGGATCAGCAATATATAATCTTCTCGGTATTTCTGCAGCTTGTGGGCTGTTTTCCAGTGTGGTACGTATCAACTTTGATAGTTCTGCTCCTAAGAGCCAAACAGTTATCCTTTCTCATTTGCCAACAAAAGCCAAGAGAGACTTACTATGACAACTGCCAAGTTTATTATTTAGTAGCAAAACCAGCATGTAATCAGTTTTAAGATAACTTGCTATGAAAGTTTTTAAAAACACTAACTTGTTAAATATCATACTTAAGTCATTCCTAAGAATCTTTAATTTTTACATAATATAGAAACAACATATTGATGCAGCATTTACAGCACTTAGTGAAAGTATTACAGAGAGTTTTAAGAAAAGTACATGACTGATCTGCAGGTTTCGAGGCTATCCTGTTGGCCGCTGTTCAGAGACTGTCTGGCATATACCATCAGTGCAGCAGCGGTCCTTGCGATGATATCTGACAGCAGAATTTACTGGTAAGAGCACAAGTAGTGTTGAATTCCTGTTGACTGGAGATTTGTGAGACAGTGTTTTGAAAAACAAATGAAAATCCCCAAGCCCCAAACTTCAAGTAGCCTGAACTGCCATTCACTAACAGAAATAAACATCCTGTTGGCTTTAAAAAACTTAAAAAGTCACAATGCTTGTAAAGATTATTACCTAAACATTCAAACTCTGCCTATTTATGAAGTTTGACCTGCACAGGTTTGTCTGTACAGATTTCACAATTTCTATCACAATTGTTCTGACATGGCAATTAGTGTTCAGCATTTACTCCTTTTAAGCCTTTCCTTTCATAGCAGCATTGTTCTGGAAAACTTTTGTCTGCCAGAAGGAGATAATGAGTTTCTGATGTTTTAACTCCTCCATCAACACTGAAACTCCTGTTACCTCAACAAGACAGTCAGGTCCAGCATTAAGTCTCTTGAAGTTTATAATTTAAGCATCACATGAAGACTCAATTTTGCAAACATCAGGAAAATGTTCAATCAGTAAGATCCCCTGAAAAAACATGCAGCTATACAATACACAAACAAGATTCTGCAGAGGGGAGTTAATCAAACTACTGAAAGACATGGGGACACTCACAAACTTCCATGACATTAGCCATACAATTGCAAATAGATGCTTTTGTGTGTTCTCCTTTTGCTATTCATGCAAATTTTCTCTCTTTCTTCTTATCCAACAATTGGGTTCTTTTATACTACACATTATATAAAACTTGATTTTCATTCTAGGTATGAAAGTGCATCCCTATTATTGATATATGGGTGTTATATTCTGGTACTATGTTTTGACATTAAAATCAACCAATACCTCATGAAAAAGTTCAGTCCCTGCTGCGCATGTTTTACAAAAGCCATGGAAGAGAGTGCAGAGCAGCAGCCACTGGTTGGATGGAGGGACGAGAGTGGACCTCTAATTCGTCAACAGTCAAGAACAGACAGTGGAATTTTTCAAGATGAGCTGGACTACTCTCAACTTTCAACAAGCTTACATGGGCTCGATGAAATCTCTGAAGGTACAGGTATTGTTACAGCTGTCTCTAGCACTCCGCAAGACTGTCTGCATCAATTCTGATCAAGAGCAGATTCTCACATAGTATTAACATTTTGCTCACAAAAGAACTCCAGCCTAGTATTTAAGTACATCGTTATTTTAACTTGGAATATAACATTGAGCAAAGTCAGAGTGATGGTTTTCATATAAAGCTAGTTGCTAGAGGAATGCAAGGATAGTTGCTCATTTGTGTTGTAGTAGAACTTCTGTCTTTGTTGTGTGTATTTGAAACTTCTCAGCAACACTGCTTGTAAAATGCACAATCAGCTGAAAGCCACATAAGTACTGTAGTAATATGCAGTGTTTCCTTATGACAGTGGCAGGTTCACAGCCCAAAATATGCATAATATCAAAAGTAAAGGGACAGCTGTGATGTGGCCACAGGTCACGTTTCCTCTTAGGCAAAAAAGAGCAGCTGGTGCTTACTCTTGGTAAATGCTATGGGCAAACCCTTACAAAGAAATTCATTTTTCATCCACCTTAGTTCTCTCCTGGTGATGTAATAAAAAACATTTTAATCATAGAATATTAGGTTGGAAAGAGATCTCAAGGATCATCTGGTCCAACCCTTCCTGGCAAAAACATGGTCCCAGATGGACCAGCACCTGTTCATCTGAATCTTAGAATTGTCCAACCACTTCCTGGGGAGATTATTTTACTGGTGATTATTCTCATTGTGAAAATATATATACAAGCAGAATCTCCCCAGAAGTAACTTGATTTCAGAATTTTGTCCAGACAGATGTAGGTACTGGGTAACACTACAGCTGAAACTTGAGAAAGAAGTATTTTTCACCTTTTTTCAGTATTCTCAAAAGTCGAGGACAGTAACATACTGTATGCTATGGGTTCAAGCTCAATGCTACAATTTAAAAGTTACTTTTTCCTCAACAGATCATCCAAATGTCTTTACCATGCCTGAAGCAGATATGAAGAGAATTTTGTGGGTGTTATCCCTTCCTATTATCACACTACTGTATTTAACTATACCAGATTGCAGAAGACAGTTTTGGAGGAACTGGTTCATGGTGACATTTTTAATTTCAGCAGCATGGATTTCTGCAATAACTTATGTTCTTGTATGGATGGTAACAATAGCAGGTGGGTACCTAAAGTGGTAGTCAGGAATCACTGAAAAAGTTGTGTGGTTTCCCTGTGAGGTTTCCCTTTAAAAGTCAGTTTAGCAACTCAGATTGTGCTGTAAAAAACACAACAAAGAAAAACAACAAACTTATGTTTGACTGCTTAGTTTGCCACCCTCTTCTATCCAATGATGGAACACTTTATAGAGTTTAGCTGCTTCACACTGCTTACCATCACATGAATGAGAACTTGATGTAGCTACAAAAAACCCGATCTATTTTTAAAAACAGAGTTTCACTAAACTGCTTCATTAAGCAAAGCAATTAGACACACAGCAATAAACTTGTCATGCTGAAGGCTGGCAAACATGAAATCCCCTAAGACTGGAATTAGAGGTCAAAGTTTTTGAAAAAATCCATAATTTCTATACCTGTGTTTTTCACAAACATTGCAGTAAGAGATTTGGCATTAAATTCACTGCCAAAAAACTTCTCAAATGTGTTTATTAAACATTCTCGGAGTGTGTATATGTGGACTTCTTACAGATCTGCATCATAAAGTGGGGCAGTAAAAGGATTGCATTAAAGTGAGAGAAGGAGTATGGACTTGTATGTAAAAACCATCTCCTGAAAGTACTTTGAGGTATTAAAGGTCTCCTCAATTCATTGTTTCTCCAGTCAGCTTGAAAGACATCCAGTTTTTATATTTCAGAACAAGCAGAAAATGAAACTGAAACTCTACAGAAATTTTTCAAAGCTTGCCATTTTCACATTATAGCTCACTAATCCTACTCAAGCATTCTGCTAGTTCAGATATGAATAACTCCTTGTTCAGTGCAGAAGCAGACCTACACATTCAGTAAACCTTGGAGAAATTACTAGCAGATCACTGAATGTTATACCCACCATGTTAACCCCTTGGTTAAATAATTTTCTACTTGTACCCAAAGAGCAAGGGTTCACTGTCTGGATGCTAGAAGCCTTTGAAACAGGATCCAAGTCAACATTATTGCTGTTCTACAAGACAAATCATTCATTCAAATGAAAGCAGGTACGCTGGAGATCCAGAGTGTATTAGTTCACTTTCCAGAGTCATCACAGGTAGTACTGGGGTCTTTGGCCCACTACTTCTAGGTAAATTGTATTCTATTTACATGTTAAAACACTACAAGTTAAACACACAATATATTCAAGTCCAGGCTCTCATGAAGGTTGAGAACTCAAAAGGTTCTATCATTGCATAATCAGTCTATCAGAATGTCACAAAAGTATAGCTGGGCACTAAACTGGGACGGTCAAGAACAAACCTAATTTAGTACATCTTTCTGTTGCTGGCAAAGAAAATTCGACTACTTATAGCAACACATTGCAACTGATACACGAAATTAACAAAAGCCTAGAAAAATAACACTTTTCTGTCTTAATGGTCAGTTGCTAGAAAATAAACCACTACACATTAAATAGAAGATAAATCTATCTAATAAAATGAAAAATTAGCTTCTCCTGAGTTTATATTCTGTCTTATAACCTTCAGAGGGCTAGAAACTAATGTTGGGTACATAAGGCTGGTTCATTCATATTTCACCTTGGTTTGGACCATGATTTTCCAGCCTGGATGATTTATATAAGCTGATTTGTTGGTCCCTCATCCTACAAATCTATCAGAAGTGATGGAAGGATAAAGAGAGTACAAATTCTGCAACAGGATCATGTTAGTACCTCTGAAATCAACAAACAGTTTCAAATATAAATTTACTGGGCTGCTCTAGACTAAGCTGGTGAGCAATAGACAAGCATTGCTGACCTAGCTTAGTGTACTGCCTCTTATTTAAATAAAATTGCTCTTATTAAATATGTCAAAATATTTCACGTAAGGACTCAGATTTCAACAATAAAAAATATTAAGATACTTCTTAGTGAACAAAAACGTTCAAGAAATATTAATTGCTTTGTTGCTTAACTAGAGGTATCAAATACTTCAGCATATTGATGCATCTGAATGGTACAACTGCTAAAACAGTTTTGAAGAATCCCTGTATTTAAGTTAGAAATTAATATGGTTACAGGACATTTGGGGGCTAAGAAAAATAGAGACTAGGGAAAAATAAGCTGCCCTCCTAATAACAGTTTAAAACTTTTCTTCAAATTTAAACGAGTATTTCCCTAAAGGAACTCACACTTCTAAGGGGTTACTTGTACTTACAAGTAATACAAAAATTCTGCACTTTGATTCTTTCAAATCACTTTCTAATTGGAATGAAATGGTAAAGGCATGTAGTTGAGACAGTATTCTCATAATATCTTAATGACTGTCCTCCCCAAGAAAATTCATGTGCTTTTTTCCCCTCCCCTGAGGGGATTAAAAAGAATGATAATAAGAGTTATTGCTTCATGAGACTTTTGAACACTAACAAGGAGATGCCGAAAACTGTAAGAGATTACAGTATTTTCTGGAAGTTGAAAAAAAAATAAAGGAGTAGTAATTTGTTAGATATTTAAACTTCTGCTTTATCTGCAAGAAAAAAATCATAAAAAAATCATACTGTCTTGACCACTGCAGACTTGAAGAACAAGGAAGGGATATTTGTTGTTACTCTTAGTTTTAACTGCTTTGTGGTTTCTGTCACCTCACATGTAGTTAAGTTAGCTGATACATTACATATGAAATTCCTGTATGATTATTGATTCTTTCTCCAGCAAATAAAGTCCAAAGCACTTTCTGTGAATGAGTCCTAACTAAAACCACACTTGCATTTTCTACCTTTATTTCTCAACTGCAGGTGAAACTCTGGGAATCCCAGAGTCAGTCATGGGTCTCACACTACTCGCAGCAGGAACAAGTGTACCAGATACAGTTGCAAGTGTGCTGGTGGCTCGAAAAGGTAAAAGATTTTAGTATTTAGGCTCATGCCAATGGATGTGTTTAAAAGATACTACAAAAAGAAAGAATGGTCAACATTTTGATAAATTCAAGGAGTAACCTCAAAATCCGTGTTCCAGATTCTAGAGCTTAAGTTTACTAAAAATAAATAAATAGCTTACCTGAAAAAGCTGTGGCTCAGACATTTAAAAACTTCTCAGAGTATCTCAGAGAAGTATTCTGGATTGGTTTATTTGTTGTTTAAGTATTACAGTTTTACTGCAGAACACAACTGTAGGTCTCAGTATTTTAAACATAACTGGACTTTTTAATAGCCTATCTTAATTATAAGTGCAACTGTGCAGATGCTGGTGATTTAGGGAGACTTTTAATGGTTGTGGTACCCATGTTCTGTAGAATCGTGACTACAGTTCTTCCAATGCAAAATCTGAAAAGGGTGCTCTGTGAGAAACTGAGGGCTGGCAGTCTGTTCCTCCAAAACAGTTTGGCAATTTCATGCAATACAATTAAGCCAACTTATTTGTATTTCTTCTCTTACAGGAAATGGAGATATGGCTATGTCTAACATTGTAGGATCCAATGTATTTGATATGCTGTGTTTGGGAATACCCTGGTTTATAAAAACTGCCTTCATAAATACATCAGGACCCATAGAAGTGAACAGCAGTGGTCTGACATACACAGCCATTTCTCTTATCTGTTCTGTTGGTTTTATTTTTCTGGCAGTTCACCTGAATGGCTGGAAAATAGATAAAAAATTGGGAACAATTTGTCTTGTCCTGTACTTAGTATTTACTGTATTATCAATTTTATATGAACTTGGCATCATAGGAAACAATCCTACAAGGGTCTGTGGTAACTAGTTATAATCAGTGATTATGCTGATGAAAAAAATAAAAGCAGGAGAAAAAGATCAGTTTCTTCATTTAGTCAAAATAAAATTTAAAAAAACAACTCCAAACTCCCATTGGGCTCTAAATCTTATATACAGAACTAAGTCATGTCAATAAAGTAATATTAAGTAGAACAAAAACATCACAGCCTAATTGGAGCCCTTTCTTTTAGAATCAAGAATTACAGTATGACTACAATGCACATATAAAACCAAAATTCTGAAAAAGACATCTACTTCTTACATTACCATGTCAATACACACATTTGGCGGGGAAAAAAAAGATCAGAAAACACTAAATAAATCCCACTATGCAATCTGGAGATTAACAGAGAAAATGGCTTATTTTATTAAAAACAGTATAACCATTCATTTAAACTGAATGACTAGAGACACTTGGCCTAATTTTCCAAAGGCACTGAGCATCCAAAGCATCCCCAGTCTATAGGGACCTGCAGGTGCTCAGTGCCTCTAAAAAAACAACAAAAATCAGGCGAATTGTCTTTAAAAACCAAACATAGTAAGATTCAGTTAACAAGTATCACAGTATATTAAACACTATACTGTTAAAGGCTGGTGGGATTTAAAAGTTCCTTTTTACAGCTTTTATAAGCATACAATGTTACTAAAAATGACTTACTAAGACAGAGAAGCTAAACAGACATAGGAATGTTCCTGAACACACAGTTTTAAATTATGCATTGCGATCCAAGCGGACATCAATTTCTCTGCCACTGATTTTTATGCCGTTCATTATCCTACAGGCCTTTTCAGCAGATTCTGGTGAGTCAAATCTGACTGTTCCACAGCCCTTTGATTTTCCATTCTCCATTTTTATTTCTGCAAACATTACATGACCTGAATAAATAAGTTAAACAGCAGTTATTTCAAGTCCTCAGTGTACTAACAACTTAAAGAACTCAGAAGCAATAAAAAAACATTTTAAAGTATAATCCAGGGGAACATATGAAATTGGCACTTTCAGACTGATGGTACATTCACTCATCAGGCAAGGTGACACGGGACAAAACAGCAGGAAGGAATCCAAATCCAGATCTGCTATCTCAAATCTTTCCCGAAGCATGTTTGTATTTGACCTCAAGTTTGAAACAAAGTGCCCTTTAAGACTCAGGCAAAGGTTTGTGTTGATAGAAGTGTGAGTATTGATAGGCATTAACTAAACTGTAGCTTAATCCGGTCCACCCTGCTCATCACAAAAACATACCAAGCAATTTTGGTAAGAAGCTGCAGAGCAAAATTAAAGCCTTTAAAACAATAAAGTTACCAGGCTGGGAGGGGTGGAAAAGTAGCATGCACTATCCAATTCCTGCTGAGCTTCCTTGAGGTCGGACACGCAACTCAAAAGGAAGTATTTTTATAAAGATGTACCTCTGAGAATGTTCAGTTCCCTGGAGCTAATGAGTTTTTGGTTATGGTATGTTGTAGCACACCCCTCCTGCACCCTTGAATCTCACTAGGATGAAAAATCTTTTCCCTGGAATACAAAGCCTTTTATTTTTAAATATCATGTAAGACTGTCCTTTCACTGAAAGAAATGGTACACTGGGAAACAGTCTTTGTATTTTTTATGATACTGACATGAACACAATCTGTTGCTTATAATTCTTAAAAGCAACTGAACATAATTACTACATCTATTAGGTGACAGAGATAATGAAAAAAAAAAATCTGAACTATCTGAAAGTTGCCCAGGAGGTTGTATGATTACTGTCTTAGGCATCAGTAGAATGTATTAGATTATTTATCTTTTCTGTCTATCCAAAAAAAGAAGTCATCCTGTAATTCAGTTAAAGTTCTCCATTCTGAAAATGTGTTTTCAAAACATGTCATGTATTTTGACAGTCAAGCTTTATTTTTCACTTATTTCTGTGAAAAGACCAACTTTTCTGAATTAGATAAAACCAATTATTGAGTATTTGTAGCAAACATTTATACCTTAAGATAAAGAGGAACATTATAGCCTGCAAATATGCTAATCAGGATCCTCTATATGGATAAAACCTGTTAACGATACACTGGCAAAATTACTAACTCTGATTTGATGCAGCACCATTTCTTAAGTAATGCATGACCTGGACAGATCCAGGCTCCTGCACACATTTAACTCATAGGAAACACTACATTATATACTTTTACTGGCCAGAGAATATGTCAAAAAAAAGAAAAAAATCAAGGACTAATTTTATTAAATGAATAGGTTAAAGCTTATAGCATATGAGCGCTCAGAGCCAACACAGCCCACGCTGTACCTCGGTCTTGTGTTCTGGCATGCCTAAAGATTATTTATATAACTCAAGAAAGCTGGGTAAAACAAGAAAAATTAAGCTAGCCAGACTCTTTTTCAGAGTCAAACAACAGTCTTCCTGTTGTTACCTAATAAACACCACGTAACACATGAAGTCCATGGAGATGAACAGGGGTAAGGTTCATATACATACCACATTGACTGAATTTCTCCTTTAGCTTCTGCCAGGTCAAGTCAAAAGGAAGCTAAAATAAGAAAGTATTATTGGTAACAAAATATTACAATGAGAATAAGAGCATGTAATCCAACATACACACAAAATAAACTTGTGGTTCCTATCTATTTCTTTGCTTACATTTCTCACAAATATCTGGTTGCCTTTAGAGCCTAATCTCTCTCTCATGCCACCTCCCATCGGGCCAGGCACAAATCCTCGATCGATGTCCATGTTCCTGTCCAGGCCTCCACCCATGGCAGGTCCCATTCGATCAAAACCGGAGCCCATCCGATCCATTCCCATTCCTCCAGCCATATTGTTCATACCACCCATTCCACCACCTACACAGAGAGAGAAATGGAGGATAAAATAAAATCTCCTTTTAGTAATAAACACACAAGTATTTGGTATAAAATAAAGTTCTTGTGTCTGAAGAAGAATAACTTTATTAAAAGTGCTGTAATATAAACCATAACTTTTATACATGCACAGTGATTTATTGAGGAGCATGGCTAGTATTTTAAGACAAAGTATTATACAAGATATAGAGTGTCAGTTCTAAAACAGTAAAACCAAACTGCATCAAGCTATTAGTCATACCATCTAATGTAGCAAAATGTTGAACGTAAGAATTCAAAGTCTGTCTTGTTTAAGTAAAAAAAATATGATACCCTTTACCAAAAAGATCAAATAAATAACTGCAGCAATACTTAGATACAGATAATTGGAGCAGATACACTATTGTTTATTTGGCTTCCATCATTTATATTCAGCTTAATTTAATGCACCTACACCTAATTACAAAATCTTCTAGAGAAGGCTTTTATTTGCCAAGGACAGAAGTTACTGCAAGTACTGTAAAGAGAATGAACTTTCCTATGTGTCACAGTTTAAACCCCAATAAAAAGTACATACATGGAATAAAATGTATTAATTAATTTATATAAGTAACTAAGAGCAATAGCATTCAAATACTATAATATTTCTGGATTCATAAGTAAAAATTAATGTACAGTAAAACGACCAAGATACCATTCATGAGGGACCCTCTCTTTAAGCCTTATGCCTTCTAAGATTGACACTAGCAAGATTTTAGCTTCTCATCTGCTCTAGCCTGAGGAACTCAGAGAGTTGCTGTAATACAAACTCAGTATTGGAACTTTGCACAAAATTAAACTGGGGGATAATCTGAAATTCAAGGCTGATTTTTTATTTCAATGATGACAGATTACTGAGGTTCGGCTTCATGAAGTTTACTCAAACAACTCTGCCTGTCTTTTTTTCTGAAACACAAGTTTACTTTAATCACTTCTCCCTCCAAACTAGAAGCTGAAAACATTCCAAATCTAAGATCTAGGGAAAGACTGTATTAGCTAGTTTTCCTCTGAACTTTTACCTCTACAGCTTTGAAAACTGTTAGACTTGTCACATGCAACCAAGCTCTACTTCCCTCAACAGCAAGACACTACACTACACTAAGTTCCTCTGATACAAGTAGGTGTACACGGTATTGTTACATTGCCTATGCATTTATGTTCTATTGAAACAAGTTAACCTACTCATTCCAGATCTTACTGGGCCCATGCTAGGTGCTCCCATTCCTCCTGCAAAAACACCAATCATTGCACCACCTAAACAGAGAAAAATAATGAAGTGACATACACTGAAACCACCAGTTAGTGAAAAAAACAAAGTACACGCTAACAAAGTGCACTGTTCTCAATGTTTCCTGGCAATATTTTTCTATAAGGGCACTTGAGCATGTGCCTGTACTATACAAACTAAATAGGAACACCTTGTTAGTATAGTTTCTTCTTTTCTACTACAGGATTTAAACTAGTCTAATTTCTCTCTAGCTTTTCTCCCCTCTGACAGCCTGCCAGCAGCACAAACATGGTAAAACTAAATGGGCCATTTCCCACATTGGGAAAAACAACCTCAAAATTCAAGGTTTCATCTTATATGATATTGATAGTATAAAAAGTCAACAATTCTGTTGCAAATCAAACATCCTCAATTCCACTCTGATACTACAGCCCAATAAAAGACACCTTCCTTGATTTCAAGTTTACTAAAACCAAATGCCTTGACAGTATTTCTTTTTAAGATACCATTAACCTAAATACTGTAACAGGAATACATCAGGGCCTTCCCTGATCAAACATAGTATCTATTAAAAGTCCCTACCATGGAATTTCCTTCCATTATTTAAGGTGAAGCTGGGAATCTCTAATCTTGGTTCTCAGGACACTATTCAAATGGGCAGATCACTGATAGTTTGTAAATTGAAGCTTGTTGGATGTACTAAATGAAAAACACCCCCATCAGTTTCTCACAGTGGCCATGTTCATGAATTTTTAAACCAACATGTTACCAGAAGACTCAGAAGCCTACTGCTTGCAGAAACATAAACTTAAGTGGCCTTGCATTTTCACTCAGGAAATAGATGCATATGCAGGTAGCCAGAGTGAAAGCATACACTTGATTTCTAGGACATTCATTCCGAGGCATTAGGACTAGCTCACAGGACAAGCTTATTATGTTCTTACCACTTCTAGACGATTATCAGTATTGAAGATAAGCACACAACAGTTACCCTTTACTATCACTTGCCATGACTAATAAAAGTAAAAAAAAAAAAAAAAATCAACTTTTAGACCAGATGAACGTTATGCTCTTAGCAGTTCTTCTCTTTCAAGGTGGTGAATTAAGGGAATGGAAAAGTACAAGAAACAGGGAAGAGAAAGAACAGCTGTCTCCTATAATGCATTTTGTGATCAGTTTTGGGCCCCTTACAACAAGAAAGACATAGAGGTGCTGGAGTGTGTCCAGAAAAGGGCAACACAACTGATCAAGGCTCTGGAGCACAAGCCTTGTGAAGAACGGCTGAGGGAGCTGGGGTGCTCAGCCTGGAGAGGAAGAGACTCAGGGAGGACCTTTCTGCTCTCTGTAACTATCTGAAAAGAGGTTGCAGAGACATGGTGTCGGTCTCTTCTACCAAGTACCAAGCAACAGAACAAAAGGAAACGGCCTCAAGTTAAACCAGGGAGATTCCGATTGGATATTGAAGAAATGCTTCACAGGAAGAGTTGTCAATCATAGGAACAGGCTGACCAATAAAGTGGTGGCGTCACCATCCCTGAAGGGATTTAAAAGACATGTACACGTGGCTCTTGGTAACCTGGTTTAGTGGTGGACTTGTCAGTGTTGGGTTAAATGCTGGACTCGGTGATCTTTTCCAACCTAAAAGATTCTGTGATTCATCCAGGTAACAGCATAGTAATAATGGGCAAGAAGGCTCTACTGTTGAGCTCTTCCACGCCTCTGAAGACACAGGAGTAACTCATTCGAGGGAACTCCACTGCCAACAAGACATCATCTATAAACAAAATAATCCTGGCTCAGTTACAGAAGAGGCCAATAAATACCATTCTGAGCTACAGGAGCTCAGAAGGCAGGACAAAAATTGAGGGCACCAAAATTCAATACTCCTGTCCAATGCTACCTGATCTGCAGTAGAAACAGTGTTACACAATGCATTTGCAAAACAGGCTCGTGGAAGTTACAAAGGCTGTACATGGACACCATGTTCAGGATTATCAGAAGTATATACTTCAACACCCCAACGATATAATACCTCACAAAATATACAGTATGAAGGTAAATGCTTTCCCCAAACAGCTATTCCATTTATATTTTAAAGAGGGGAAAAAAACCCCTCCACACCTGAACCCATGTCTTACGTGGTGTGAACATTCAGATTACATCCTTACAGTAAGACTGGGGGAGAAGAGACAGAAGATGACCAAATGAAACTAGGTCTCCTTCTAGCAAAATTCTTCCAATACTACGTCACAGAAAATTTAACAGTTACCATACCCATCCTTCCAAAAGACTCTCCAAAACCACGGTTCAATGCCATGTCACCACGACCAAATTCTCTTTCCATGTTTGCTCCCATTCCACCACGGAACATTTCTGTAAAGAACAATGTAAAATAAACAGGAATATTCTGTTATTTACATCTAAGTTGATGCTCCTACTACACTTGTTTCACAGCCGCTTGTTTAAACAGAAGCGAGTCTAATGCACAAGTCAGAGGCACCTATTACACACTCAACTCTCCTGCCAGTTCCTAGGCCTTCACTCATGCAACGACTTCCTTTGAACTCATCTATATTACCCACCCCCAAATGGAGAGCTTTTAATAAATAAATATTAGCAAACTAGTAAGTGTACAGGAACGGTGTTCAACTACCTCCCATTCGGTTGACTCCAAATCCTCCCATGTTGGGCATTCCTTCCATTCCACGAAATCCAGGAAGTCCTGCAAAATAAGGAAGAGTGTTTTCTATACAGTATTAAAGAAATATTTAATGCAAAAATCTTAATTGCACGTACCGCCTCCCATTCTACTCATTCCACCAAATCCTGGGCCGTCTATTCCCATACCTTTAAACCAAAAAGATAAACAACACTTAGTACACCCTAATGGATTTTAAAAAAGTCAGAGTTAAAATCTCAAAAGCACACTAGACAAGGCTTGCTTTGTCAAAAGTCCATCATTTTTGCAACACAGAAATGACAATTTTAAACTTTAAAATTTTTAAACTAGCTCTGTATAACTTAAAAATGAAGAATATGGAATTACCTCCTGGACCCATGCTCCCCATTCCACCACCCATGCTCAGCTGTGTTGCACTGATGGGCTGTCCACCTGGTCCAAGTCCCATACCAATGCCACCAAGACCACCTCAAAAACAAACAAAAATGTAAGTATGATCAGAAGAGAGACTTTCCTCTGTATCACAGAGACCAGTAAGCAAAAGTGTTACTAAACAACTGTGTGAAAACATGGATCACCATTTACTAAGTGCAAGGGGTAGAAAACAGAGCAGGCACTCACGAGGTAATTGTGAGCTTTTGCTGTCCACAACACGGAAGTCTTCATGAGGAACTGATTTGTCATCCTGACAAAAAACAAGGATGTTATGCTATGATCCTTTCAATGTTTTGGCAGAGACATATAAAGTAGAAAGAAATGAAAGCAACTTACCATTTTTACATGCATAGGTCTATCAAACAGGAATTGTCCATTGAACATAGCTGAAGAAATTCAAGTCAAGGAGTCTTAAGAAGGCAACTTAACTGTTTCTGAAGAATCAATGTCATAACTTATTATATATTTGTACAATTACTATGAGTCTTATCTTTCCCTACCTTATCTTTAGAAACCCAATTCAAGGGCCAGAAGCTGCAGTACAAGCTGTTAGGTACACTGAAGTTAGTTTCACAATTGTCCCACTGCCAGGTATTTTAATTTTGTTAAACATCATGAGGAACTTTCAGAATTTAGTAGTAAATTCAGGCATTACAAATGTAATCTGCACAGTATTGCACTCTAGTTCCTGTATCGTAGCCACAAGGCAAATAAGCACCATTTGCAAAACTACACTGCCAGAACCATTAAAGACTAATCAATACATGATCAATTATTTTTCAAAACCAAGGATACATATCGCTTGAACAGCTTCAATTGCTTGTTCAAAGGTAACTGTCCCCATTCCTCGACTCTTGCCATCTTTATCTTCTTTGATGTCTGCACGCTTCACAGTTCCAGCAATGCTGAATACCTCCTTCAGTTTCTTCCAGCCAACTTTGAAGTCAAGCTGAAACACAGAAATACATTAGTGATTTCAGTGCACATCTCTGTTCTGCTATTACATTTGGAAGAGATTTTCTGCATTGCTGTTAACTCTTCATTGACAAAATGGTTGAAAATTGTAAATAGGTGAGATTTTGTAATATACACACTCTGTGTCAAAGTCCAAAAAATCACCAATTGCACATGTATGTACAATATGTACATGTATTTTACTTTAATTAACATACTATCATTGGGTTGGTTCTTGAGAAGAGCAGCTGTAATTCTACAAGACCTCATATAAATACAGAAGTCTTTTGTGCTAATAAAGAACTTGAACCATTGTATTTGTTGGAACTTTGCTGTGTTAGTCTAAAGTAACTAGCAAGATAAACTTAAGTAAACTTACGTATATATTTAATAAAAAAGAAATGCAATTGTAAATAGTGAAAAGATGTATAAAATATTTTTCAATGAACAGATGACTGCAATAATAAGAAATGAATGTCAGTCTCAAGAGTTTAATGCATCTTTCCATGTCCAAAATGCGAATACATACCCAACATTTTCAATTCAATATACTAACTGTGAACTATTTCCAACCTCCTCTTTATATTAAATCTGAACTACACAGGTATAAGATGTCTTACAAAGATCAAACAATTAAGTTATAAAACACAGTTTTAAGCTTACATTGGCAACAAAAATCGTGGATCCAAGCCTGCCTGCTTGCAAATTACTGATAACCTCAGGAGGAATGTTTGGATTATTGAGAATAGAAGGTGGTAAATTCATCATTCCAGGTGCTGCATCAGGTCCATGTCCTCCTGGAAACTGCCCTCCTCCCCGCTGCAGTGCCCTACGAGCATGTTCCCCCTCAGGATCCTGAAATGTGGGCACAAACAAAGCCACTTAACCATCAACTGGACTGGCAACAAACAAAATGGTACCATTTGAAACTCTGCATAAACCCATCAAAATTATCAACTAATAAATACACTTGTCCATGTCAGAGGGTGAATTAGCATGGAGCCCTAATTCCCTCACCTCTAGAGGTGGGTCCTTTCAGCTGAGGGTTGAGGCATATTGGCAAAGCACTTGTTGAGGAAGCGTGCACTGCCACTTCACATGCTGTACCTAGCCTATGGACAAGTAGAAAAGATTTCAAGCTAAAGGACTGTCAGGCTAGCACTTTCTTCCAAGAATTGTATTAATTTAATTACGTGGTGGTTTTGTATTATTTATTAATACCATTATTCAAATTGTAACAGGACAGGAAGAACTGCATCAGATACCATCATACTACAGCACTACAATGGAAATGTTGACATTATTTCACTTTCCAGACAGTACAACTTCTCTATTTCCAGCCCCATTTTTGCACATATGTAGTGGTCTAATAATTAGCTATTCTGTGTCATATTTTGAAGCAGGTAAGCAATGTAAAAATAGATTACCTAGGTTGGAAAAACCCTAAGGTAAAATATGAAGTGAAGTTGTTTTAAGAAAAAACAGCATTAGATTATTTTGACTTTAGGACATGCTTTTTGTCAGTTTACTCGGCATAGTATCCAACCTTCTGCAAGCCAACAGGCAGTTCAGCCCATTAAGAAAACTTCACAAAAAATGAAACTGGAAATTGCACATCTAAGACTCTCAAAACCCTGTATGGTCATCTCAGTAGCATTAGTATCTTCACTATTTCAAATTCAAAACAGCAGCAATAAACATACCTCTTTAATATTCAGGGGTCTTCCACTAAGATCATATTTGTTCATAGTGTCTAATGCCTTCTTAACAAATTCTTCATCTTTGAATTCAACCACACTTAGAAAGAGATCAAAACATTTAGAGTATTAAAAATAAAGTTTCATGCCAAATCTAATAGAATGTTTGGATAGCAGTGTGTTTCTACACACATAAAAAAAGAAACTTACCCACAGCCCTATATCCATGAGATTTGTCATCATATGTAAAGAGAAAACAAGCAAGAAAAAAAAGAAGTCAGTCAGCACATATGACAGAGCAATGAAGATTCCAGTCAAAGATCCCAGCTCACTGTTAAGTAACTATACATGTTATTTTCAGCTTCAAAATCCATAATATATGCTCTTTAGTGGTAGCCAATCTGAATTTCTCCTACTTTCTCAGCATACATACCATTCAAAAGCAAGAGAATACACTGTCTCTTATGCTCTTTGAGTCAAACCAGAATTGGAAAAATGCCACACAGATCCATGTAAGGACAACTGGGAAGAGGAGGTGGGAGGGAAAGGGTAGAAAGAAAATAACCCCAAAACATAACCAAAAACCAATCAAGACACTCATCACGTCATTCAAGTTGTCCACTAACTACAAAATTAAAATCTACCTACATCAAGTACACCACTACAATGAAAAAGCAGTCTGCATACCTCTTCAGTACTACAACATAACTGAGAAACTACCTTATAAGAAAATAACCTTATTGACTGCACCAGCATCCTTCTAATCAAGCAAAGAGTTGAGGATTTCTTAAAGCATAGCAAAGCTGACAGCATGTTTTAGTTTTAACAAGTATTAAAGAAAGTAATTTACAACAATTGATACAACCACAGTTAAGACTCAAACCTGCATTTCTGACGTTCTTCACTGCAGGTTTGGAGCTGCTATTGGCCAAACTTTTGACTATTATTAAGAAGACAGAGGAGCTTTAACAATCTTCACTATTAGTGCTTCATTGCAGGCACTCTGTTGGCTACCAACCGTCTCTAACCATTTAGTTTTAAGAAAGTAAATACATTAAGCCAGTGTTTAAAAGTACCAATCCTGCAAAGCTGTGAAATCAGGCACTTCACCCAGTATATTCTTAGCTAACATTTTATACTTATTGGCCCCAAGAAGAGCATACTACACTATCAAAATTTAAATAAATGATTGGTTTATTGAACATCCTTTATATGAAACAGATTTGTACCAAAACAAAGGTGTTGGCTAAAAAGAAGAATTAAGTAAAAGCCATTTGTTAACATTTACAGAAGTACTTCGTCCCTTACAACCAACTAGTGTGAGTTGCATGAAGGTGTCAGACTACTTCTAATACAGAATCCTCAGAGCTACCTTAATGAAAATCAGTGTGAAAATGAAACTTACTTTCCAATAACTGGTACAGGTATTATACAAAAATAAAACTGCTGAGGAACTTTTAAACCTCTAGCAGATTGTTGCCCACGGCACTTACCCTTGATTTTCCTTCAGCATCCTTAAACAGCTCCACGTATGTAACCTCACCAACTACATAAGACATACAAAGGGAAAATACCAAGAGACAATGCATTTAAACACCAGTATCTTTCTTTACTGTGCCCCTGTGCACAAGTCTACAGAGAATCACCTATTATTCACCAACAATCAAAACCAGACCAACCATACCTCCTGTCAATGGCTATATAATTTAGCTAATTTTCAGAAATATGCAGCAGCCACATTCTCAAAAGCTAAAAACAAACAACTATATTTAACCTAATTCATACTACATATCATATTTTGGCCAGTATGATATAGTTGGTGAACAAATTCAGATATACACAGTCCCTTAACCTAACAAATGAAACGTCAACTTTCACTGAAAAGTGTTACATTTATTATCCTACTCACAACACCTGTTTTAAGGTGACTTTCTACCTGAATATCTCCAATCAAAAGTTTGCCTTCAATAATAACCAAATTTACACATCAAATATTTCACAGCAAGCGACTCACTTTCTAAAGTAGGAAGTTTAAGTAAATAAACCAATCAAATAGTCACGTCACCTTACAACAGATAAGCCAGCAGTTACAGAAGGGGGGTCTGGCATTTTTCACAGCCTAAAAGCCAAGTATGCTTTGCATTACTTTTGAAGAATCAATTTTTCAAGGAAAACACAGAACTAACTTTTTACAAAATCCATATATTATCATTATTTTACCCCAAATTTAAAATACAATTTTTGGGGTATTCAAGTTTCTCTATCAGAACTGCAACAATAGGAACAAGCTTTTAATACAAAGCTCCAGACAAACAGTCATGGCAGTAGTGACAATGCAGACAAAGTTAATGCCACAGCCAGATTCCACCAAAGAAATACAAAACAACTTTTGAAAGACATCCCTTATAATTCAGGTTAACACACTTCATGTGTTGCTTAAATACAAAAGCCCTTAGAGAAAAAAAAAAATCTACAAGAACTACAACTAGACAAAACACAATCTCTTTAAGAACTCATGAGGTCATGCATATACTCTCTACTATCACACCAGAATGGCAGAAGATTGTGAGCACTTCATTTACCCAGCCTACGCTGCAATGCAATTGTCTCGGATGAAAGAGGGGGAAGGGAGATAGATGTACCAAGTACTGCCCAAAACAAAAAATCAAATCAAATCTGTGTGGCTCAAAGGACACATGGTTGCATTTAAGCCCCACTGGTTTCTGTGTGAAGTGTATTACAAGGAGTAAGTTACCTTTCTCTCTCATCAGGTCTTTAATAGCTTGCCATTTCATGTCATACGGGATGTTGCTAATAAAAACTCTATTGCGATTAACAGCCTTCTTGTCTCCAGAGCCTGCATTCTTCTCCTTTGCATAGGGGTGGAATTTATTCTTGTTTCCAAGAGAAGGGATTGCCTTTGCTTTTGCAACGAACTTTTCTTTCACAGGTGCTTTCCCTTCTTTTGTTGTCTCATCATTATCCCTACATTAACAAACAAAAATCCAAACAAAAACACTGTTAGTCTTGAGTCAGATCATTGGACTATCTCACTTCCTACCTATATAACTGAGGATTTCCTACGCTATTGGAATTCCCAGGATGTCAAATGCTGCTTTTCAAATTAGGAAAAATAAATTCATGCTATCAGAGTAATTCCAAAATACACTGCTTTATCAAGAACAAAAAAATATTCCAATACTAAGTAAAGAAAGTACATCTTACTAATTCACTTACATTCCATTTCACAGAATGACAGAATCCTAGAATGGTTTGAGTTGGAAGGGACCTTAAAGATGATTTAATTCCAAGGCCCCTGCCATTGGCAGGGACACCTTTCACTACATCACCTTACTCAGCAGTCCATCCAACTTTTTACACTTCCAGGGCTGGGGCATCCACAACTCTGGGCAACCTGTGCACACATCCTGTCAGTCAAGACTCAGGAAGATGGAACTATGAAACTACTACAAAGACCAAAACAGAAAGAGTAAAAATGACCTATAGTACCCATGCCTTGGTGCTTTGGTAATTTTCACACCTCACTTGGACAAGTTACAGGATATTCACCACAGAAGTGGGAGTAGGAATGGAAAAATAATATATCAAAATCAACTCCAATAGGTTTTATATCAAATTATGTTTTATCTACCCCATAAATTATTTTTATTCACAGTTTGTGCCAGACTACTGTTAGACAGAAATTAAAATTTAACTAAGAACAACAAATATTTTTTCAGTTATACTGATATCACTACTAGATTTTCAAAACTTGTTAAATGCATAGAAAACAGCTGTATTAAGCCATGCTATGAATCTAAGACTAATTAAGTAACTAGGTATTGTCCACTAAAAACAACAAAGTAGACACCTGGCCCTCAGTCTTTCAAAACTTCACCAATAGCACCAAAATACTCCTTTTAAAATATTTTTATTTTTTAGATGAAAATACAAGAAAATTGGCTGCTTTTCTTTTACCACAGTCCAAATCTCAACTTCAGTAAGACCATACACTTTCAACAGAATTAGAAGAAGTATCTGTAACTCTTCAGCACTCCTGATATTGTTATTATCACAAGGTCATTTAGCATGCCAACAGAAGCTCAAGGAGCCTGAATTGTTACTTTTAAAATGCAGAACTGCGGGACTGAAAGAATCACTGAATAAAGCCACACAAATGTGATCCACTAAACAGATGCTACTTAGCATCTTTAACTATACACCACTGTCTACTTAAAGAGAAACTTTAAAAGTACTTTTACAGAAACATGTATTTTAAAAAGCCAGAATTAGCATCTTGATTTAGAACAATTAGAAGGTGATGTCCTACAGGACTGACAGAAGTGAATGATTGTGAACCCTCCTTCTTAAATTACATCACTATCTTTACTATATTTCCCACATTTCAGAAGGCTTAGTTTTTATCTCATTGAGACAGTTTGGAAGGTCTCAGGCATTTCAGTTTTACAACCAAAACATATGACAAAACCAGTGATTTTGATTAACTGACAAGTTTTCAGCTCTCTGCACAGTTAACAAAGCAGTGAGTAAGTGGCAGTCCTGCACTCAAAAGCACGTGCAAGGAGCTTTCCATGAAGCTAAATGTATTATCTACTCAAGCCTGGGCATTTTTCAGGGAGGAGTACAATCAAATACATCCATATTTCTCCCCTGACTTTTTCCCCAGTTTTGAAATACTCACATGGTATTAACTTCACAGTCCTTGTGTTTATATGTGGATTAAGAGTGGATTAGCAACTGGGAAATGCATGGATACTCCCCTGGGGCAAGTATTCGTAAAATTTAAAATATCTCAAGTCAACAACATGTTATCTGGTTCCAGGTTTCTCCAAGTCCCTCTGCATCATCCCTCCTCCACACCATCCTGTCTGTGTGACAACACAATTCTTGTGTGGCTGTGTAGTGAAGTGAAATGAAGGGAACAACTCAGGAACTGGAGGGATTCAAGGAGGAGGCAAAAAGTAGAGTATCAGAGCTTCAGTCAGATCAGTTCCTTCCAATCCAACCCTATTTGCAAATGCAAAATTCCTGCCCAATGAGACTCCTAGTAAAAATCTGAGTTCTTCCTTAAGTTTTAGGATTAGAGCATTGGATTCTCTTCAGCCTTTTAAGCTCTTTCTTGCTTAAGGGATTATGAAACAGCCCCTCGGTGCTCAGTGTAGTGCACAGGATAAGACAGGTCTCCAAATATGGAATCCAGAGGCTCTGCAAGACCTGGCTTTACAAATCAGTAGAGAGCACAGAAGATACAAGCCTGGCATAAACTCCTAAATCTGGGAAACAAAACCACACTGCACTTGGTCTGGGAATCACAGCCAGGCTGCTGAAAATAGAGGATTAATTAAAGAAACAATCCTTCTTGCAAAACTCATCTGCCAAAACCAACACAGGCCAGTGACCAGGCTGGAGGCAGAAATCCTTTTACAACTCCTATCCTCCTCCTTGAATATTAACAATAACTTCAATCATAAATACATTCAAAGCAATGTCACATTACTCACCTACAGACCACAGAAAAGACAGACTCAGAAATTCTAACTGACATTTTCATGGGGGAAAACAATAATACTTTCTAATCTTTACTTTCTGTATGAGCTACACATTTCATACATTAAATTAATATTTGCCTGTGAAATCACAGACCACCACTGCTCTTAGGATTGGAAAAAAGATGTCTACAATTAGTTCTCAAAAAAAAGTGCATATGCTCATTGATTTGAAAGACCAATTATAGATTTTGGGAAAAAAAAAGCTTTTGAACTTTCCATAAAGTTTTGAAGACAAAAGACAAGGTTTCCACATGCAAAACTAGAAGCCTATAAATAATAAGCACAAGATACATCAACATGAAAGCCTTAAAACTTGAATTTTTAAAAGAAACTTCTACTCCTCCTCACAAGCGTCCATAATAAGATAAGCAGACACAAATGGAAGAAGTTCACAACATGTGATTTCAAAGCACATGGATCACTTTAGCTTTGTTGTGCTGAACTGTTCCACTGCCTACTACAAAAAACTTAGGGAAGTGTGCAAACTGAGTCAGGATTTCTCTCCAATTTATTGAATGCTAAGCAAACCAGGTTAATAAAATCATTTTTCTTTTAAGTAATAAATTTCACCCACAGACTGACAGCTTAATCCTTTGTACACCCATTTGGGGGAAGATTAGAAACTGTATGTGAAAGAATAAGATTTGAATCTCTGTTACCAAGAACCCCCCATTACTTTCTAACTTCAAGTTGTGACTTCTACCAGGCAGAACGACTGGGATTTTTCATTTGTTTGTGAGGTTTTGGAGGGAAAAGAAGATACTGTTGACAGGAGGGATACATAGAAAATACCTCATTTCAAGGAGCAATCTCAAAATGCAATAAAATTTATACGCCTAAAAAGGTCAAAAAGGGTGACAATCATCCTGTGAAATTCAGTCCTAATACGTGCAGTTCGGAAGCTGAGGGCCAGACTAGGGAAAACGAAAACAAATCCACAAATTCCATTTTACAGTAAAGAGGAATTTATAGCTTGTAAAGCAAACTAAATTTTGCAGGGAGTCAAGTAAAGGCTTGAAGTACATATTTATTCCTCCAGCTTTATAATGAAGATGATCCCATATGCATTTTTTAAAACACAACAGTATCAGAGCAGGGCTGCTTAGAACATGTCAAAACTTCACAGACGCCAGCAGCTTTGATGTACTGTAACAGTAAGTCTACTGTAAATGTATTTTCCCTCCAAGATCTGAATGAGATTGCAAGAGAGATTGAAATTCTAATGATCTGAGGCCAAAATCTAGCTCATGTAAAGAGTGACAACCCTCCAAGCCTGACATCAAGAACAACCAAGCACAAAGTTACTCATGGTATTGTTCCAGAGAGCTGGTATTTCCAGCTCCCTTATTCTAAGTTCCTTTTAGACCTACTATACGAGGCACAATTTTACATACTCCGTGTATGAAAATGTTACAGTTTCCAAGAAAACTTCATGTATGCATGTCAGGGGTTTGTTTTCAGAAAGTAAATTACTATAGGGCTGTCTTACCATTCTCACGTAAACAAAGACTAGTTCAACGGCTTTACAAATAACACCGTTTCGGCAAGAAGTGGAAACGTAAACGGCACCAGAAGCGATGCCGAACACTCCTGGAAGGGTATCCCGTGGGAACCGGCGCGCCAGGTCCCAGAGCTCGGGGCTCGGAGCCCAGCCCTGCCCCGCGGGGCGGCCTCGCACGCCCAGCCCTCAGCGGCCGCTGCCCAAGAACCGCCACCTGCCCCGTGCCCAGGCCGCGGCCTCCCCGAGCTCCGGGAGCGGGAGGGCCC
This sequence comes from Haemorhous mexicanus, assembly GCF_027477595.1. Classification (NCBI taxonomy): domain Eukaryota; kingdom Metazoa; phylum Chordata; class Aves; order Passeriformes; family Fringillidae; genus Haemorhous; species Haemorhous mexicanus. The sequence goes on from NC_082353.1 coordinate 11,733,218, forward strand.
CCCCAGGCCCCAGCCCCGGCCCCGGCCTCGCGGAGGAGGAGCCATGGGGGCGGGGGGGGTCCGGCCACCGCCTCCCGCCGCCCCCCTGGCCGCGCTGCCCCCGCCGCCCTCCTGCCCCTGCTCTCACACACATTTTGACGCCATTTGCGCTGCCCGCGCCGCTACCGGGTGCCGCGGCCGCCGCCGCCTCCTCATCCTGCGGCGGCTGTTGCGGCGTCTGTTGTTGCGGTGCCGGCTGCTGCTGCTGCTGCTGCGGCGGCGGCTGTGGCGCCTGGCCGGCCGCCTCCTCGGCTCGGCGCGGCGGGGTCGCCTCCGCCCTGTCGCTCTCCGCCATCTCGTGCCGGGCCGCGGCCCAGCGACCGCCGGTTTGAAACGGGCCCCGACCGCCTCGGCCTCGCCGCGCCGCGCCGCGCCAAGTCTCGCGAGAGCGCCGCTCGCGGCCGGGGGAGGGCACGCGCGCCGAGGCTTTGTGCGTTGCCATGGCGACGCGGGGCCGGGCGTGGGCGGCACTGAGCCTCACAACAGCAGTCCTCACCGAGGCACTGAATCACTCAATCACAGAAACAACTCGATTGGGAAAGACCTTGAGATCTTCAAGTCCACCCTTTAATATAGCACTGCTAAGTACACCGCTAAGCCAAGTCCCCAAGTGCCACATCTTAACGTCTTTAAAATCCCTCCTGCAATGGTGACTTCGCTACTTCCCCGTGCAGCCTGTGCCAGTGATGGTCAACGCGTTCTGTGACGAATTTTTTCCTAATATCCAACCTAAACCTCCTCTGGTGCAAGTTCAGGCCATTTCCTATCACCCTATCACTTGGTTCATGGAAGAAGAGACCAACTCCCACCGGGCTACATCCTCCTTTCAGACAGTCAGAAGCGATAATGTCCCTCCTGAGCCTCCTTTTCTCCAGGCTGAACACTCCCTCAGATGCTCCTCACAAGACTTCTGATCCAGATGTGGCTGCAGCTCTCTCCACAGAGAGCAGCAGGCACAACTTTCCCAGGCATTGTCCTGGGGAAGGCTGTGAGATCAGAGAAAAAAGAATGATAAACAATTCTTATCTTCACTTCCTGCACCTGTTGTGATGAACATGTGGAAAGTTTTATGGAAATTTGTTTACCAAAGGGTGATTTCTTAATTGGCCAGTGGTGACGGTGTTTGGATTCGACTGACCAGTCTGGTCTGTCTGTATCAGACTATCTGTAAGGGGATGAGTTTCTTAATAAGTATAGTATAGTATAATAAAGCAATTGATCAGCCTTCTGGAATCATGAAATCAGTGCTAATTATTACCTGGCGGGGACCCATGCTATGATACCTCAGGCCCTTGATCAGCTGCCCTTCTCTGGACACACTTCTGTGCCTCAATGTCCTTCTTGCTGTGAAGGGCCCAAAACTGAACACAGGATTCATTGTGCAACCTCACCAGTGTGAGTAGAGGGGGATGATCACTGCTCTAGTCCTGCTGGCCATACCATTTCTGATTAAAAATATCTTGTATGGTCTTTTTCCAAACATTTCAGTACCCTTCTACATTAGTAAGATCCCCACATTCATAGTGAACTGAAGGCTCCTGAATTCTGAAGGATTTGGACACAAAATCAACCCTTAACTTGTGTTGAGACAGCTCAGGCCAAACATAGAATGACAGAATATGCTGAGTGGGAAGGGACTCATCAGGATCATCCAGCCCATCTCCTGGCCCTGTACAAAACACCCCAAGAGTCACACCATGTGCCCAAGAGCATTGTCCAAACACTTCTGGAACTCTCTCAGGCTTGGTGCTGTGACCACTTCCCCGGGGAGGCTGTTCCAGTGCCCAGCCACCCTCGGGATGAAAAACCTTCTCCTGCTTTAACCTAAACCTTTCCTGACTCAGCTTCATGTTGTTTCCTCAGGTCCTGTCACTGCTCACCAGAGAGAAGAGATTGGTACCTGCCCTTCCACTTCCCCTTGTGACAGTGTCGAAGATCCCAGTGAGGTCTCCCCTGTGTCTCCTCCAGGCTGACCAAGTGACCTCAGTTGCTTCTCATAAGGCCTCCAGACACTCCACCATCTTTGCTGCCTGCTTTGGACACTCTCTAATAAGTAATATTTTTAAAAGAAGAAATAAAGCATTTATCATTTGGACAAAGTTTAATCATTTTACTAACCACAAGTACAAAAGCATTTCTAAAGGGGTAACCAAATATTATATAAATATCTATGATATAAGGAAAGCCATTCACTTCTCTGCAATGAATTTAGATTGGTGGCTTTTGGAAGTAAGCTCATTATGAGCTGCTGGGACTATCTTTTGTCTGTCCTCATGACTGTCATAGCAGGTATTGGTAATGTGAGATTTTGGAGAAAGCACTCAAAGCTACTGCAAAACACCCCAGTAACCTCCATTCCAGATGAAGGTAGAAAGGCATGTCCAGAGGTCTGATAAGAGATGTAATTCTGTTCACATATTAACCATAATTAGATAAATATCTTAGTATTTGTGATAATAATCACTGCTGGAATAGTTAATGTTTACTTGATATTGCTGTCATTACATTTTACAGCTCTCACTTCTTTGGGATGAAGGGGAGAAATTCCCATGTTCAGGTTACCAGACCCTCCATTTGATTGTGCTTTGCACAGAGCATCTCAAGCATTGGAATCCTCCACTCCCTAAAGCAGTATTATGGCACCAAGCAGCTGACACTGAATTCCTGTGCTGATGAGCCTGTGGATAGAACAGGAGTTGCTGACTTTCTTACACACAGTTTGCCCACTTGTTCTGAATTATCTACTGGCTGTTTCAATTGCTGCCTCCCCACATTTGTATGCCTTTTGGGCCCGTGGGTCTGGCTGAGCTGAAGTCAATTTCCCCCACAGCAGCCCTGAGTGCTGCGCTCTGCACTGGTAGCTGGAAAGGAGTTGGTAACACGTTGGTGTTTGCTGGGACAGCATCACAGCTGTGTCTCCAATATTCCCCTCTCACCAGTGGGCTCAGGGTGGGTAAGATCTTGGGACAGGACATAGCCAGGACAGCTGACTCAAACTATCCAAAGGGATATTCCATACCGTATGACATCTGCACAGCAATAAAAGCCAAGAAAAAGGAGATGAAATGTTGGGGAGATAGGGCATTTTTAATGACATTTGTCTTGCAGAGCAACTGCTATGTGTACTGCTTCCCAGAAAGTGGCTGGACATTGTCTGCTGATGGGAAACAGAGAGTAAATCTGTTTTCCTTGGCTTCCATACACAGTTTTGCTTTATTCAACTGCCTTTCTGTTGATTCATGAGTTTTTTCCATCTTGTTTTTTCCCATCCCATTCTGCTGAAGAGTGCTAGACCAATTTGGCGGGCACCTGTTGGCCAGCCAAGATCGTCCCACCACAGCCCAGTGTGCATGGTTTTGTACCAGTAAATTGCTGTCACACATGGGTTTTGCAGTAAATACTCAGAACTGCACAATCCATACACATCCAAAGATGAGGAGGTGTTCTGTATTAAGGCTGCACTGGGCCATAGTCTGGCTAAAAGCCTGGAGGAGTTGTAGTGGCTTTGCTCTGTCTCCCTCACACCACAACTCCAATTTAGAGCATTCTGTTCAGCTCAGTTGCCTGTGTCAGGATTTTTATGGGAGTCTTGCCTCCTATTCTACAAGTCTCACACCTAACACTCAGTATTTCTGTCTTCAAAGAACAATAATAAAAATGGGAGAGTAATGCCACAAAGAGCTGTTAGGGACCTGACAGGGGTGAACTGGAATTAAAAAGTAGAATTTCTTTGGTCTACAAAACTGTGTTGAAAAATGTTTAAGGTTTTCCCTCGGAAGACTCTTGGGTATAAAATGATTGAATTTTTTTTTTTTTTTAATCTACTTACCATAAGTGAAAAAAAGGGAAACCATTTTCTTTCCATGCCATTTCCTGTGATGAGAAAGTCTCCTTTGTTACACACAACTGGTCCCTCCTGAGAATATTGTTAAATTATGTTTTGATTACTGGCTTCCAACATCTTTTCCGCCTCTGTTCATATTCTTACAGGAGAGAGACAAGATTTCTGAGGAATGTTCCTATTAAAAGGTGATCCTTCATTTAGTACAACACTGTTACAAGTGTTCTTGATCTGGTGTCCTAACAAATTCCTCTTGTCATTCTCTAATGAAAATAATGTTTCACAGTTAAAGGTAGGGTGTATGGCATAATGGCTGTACAGTCTTGGCAAGCACAGAGTTGAGGATAATGGAATATTATTAATGTTCTTGCATATATATGGAAATATAAGCAACTGTAAAGGAACTACTATCGAAAGTGTCTTGTACAAATAGTTACTGAGGTAAAATAATTATGTGTATTTTCAGTATCAGCATTCTTTTCAAAACAGTAACTCTCCAGTAAATTCAAGTCTCAAGTCCTCAGTGACAAACAAGGCATAGTTCCCAATATGCTAATGAACAAATATGTATCACCATCCTTTTAGAAAGGACCACTTTAATTCATCTTTTGCTTATCTGAATTTTTTAAAAAATTTTGTTTCTGGTTAAGTCATGATCAAAAGCAGTTCATCAATACTTTTATCAGGTGTAACTTGTGAAAAACGCTATGTTCCTAAAAGTCAGTTTGTACAGAAATTCATAAAATGGGAACTTTGAGTCTCCTAGCTTTTAAATCCATTTGACTTCTTTTTTGTAAATTACTATTTTCGTTCTCACCTATATGAGAGAGAGCAGAGCAACCTGCATGGCAAATATGTCACATATAATTTTTCTTCTTTTGTTTGCCATGATACCTAAATGTGCTTAGCATTTTATTAGAGCCTGTCCCTTCTCCAGGAAGCCCCAAGTACAGCTGGAGAAGGGTTCCTTTAGCAATATATTTGCTTTGTAAATATTTTTTACTTTCATGCCTTATTTAAAGACTCCTTTTTGCACAGACACAAGTATTTCCAGACCAGTCTGCACTGCCTAAGGCTGCACTCAACCTACAATGCTTTAGTTTGTGCTAAAAAAATAAAATTAAACCTACTCTGCAACTGACACCCTCTTTTGCATACTTATAGTGGACCTATAGTAAGCAAATACTATTTTCTCCAAAGGCTCTCTTTGCATTTAAGCATTATCTTTCTGGGCTGAGAAACAGCATGGTATCAGTCACACAGGAGACCTGCTCTACTAGATCTTCAGGGACCTAACTTCTTTGTCTTTGTCCCCCATGGCAGGCTTACATCTCCCTAAGTCTCATGAAATTTTTTCAGTGTTGTGCAACCCTTGACCACAGCTTGAGTCTCAATCTTAATCACCTATTTTTTACCCCTAAAAGGCTGTATAAGAGCAGATTTCGGTAGCACTTTTACTGTTCCTACATGGAAACAATTCACATTACCCCTCTTCCCCCAGACATTACTCTAGCTGCTGAATTACAAAAGCAAAATCTGAGCAACCTGCTTTTTTGTTGATCCTTCTTCCACTGTCACGCTGAGTGCCCCTAACATACCCACCACCTCTGCCTTCCAAGTGAGGCAGCAAACACCTCCCTCCTGCAGGTCTAAAGGGAACTCATCCTTCCCTTTGCCCTGTCCCTAGCTGGCCGGGGGCTCGCCCCATTGCCAGGGTGGAAGAGCTGGAGATGCACCGGGGGCCATTCCCCTCCTCATGGACGAACTCTCCCGTCCCACCCACACAAGGTGGCACTGTTGGTTTTCAGTGTATTCATGCAATCTTCCACTGTCCCCAACACTAGCACTAACTGCACTTAAAGGGGGTGATTTTCAACCTTCTTCTGAAACCCTACACTTTTCCTAATTGAAGAGTGGACCTAGTGAGACTTTTAATTTTGGGAGGCTGCTTTGTAGGACTTGTTTTTCAGCCCCATTCCCAGCAGTCACCAAAACAGTGCCCCACAGACCCACAGGGCTGTAGACTCTATGCTGCTGGTAAAGTCAGAGTCTAGTAAAGCATAGCCTTTGAACATGCACAAATAGAAATTCAGATCTTTTAAGACTATGTGAAAAAAACATGGTAGAATAGATATTTATTATTTTAAAACTGCGAAATACCTTGAATTAAATTACATTAAATAATTCCAAGTTGCAGCTGTGATCAATACATGAATTATTATATAATCCACCTGCTTTTGCTCTGCATCTCTATTACTGCTTTTATCTCCCCTATATACTATTGCTTTCTGATTATGCATACTCTCAAAAAACTTTCTTAAATTTGCTTGGGAGGGGAGTTTCAAATTGATCTGTTTCTTCTGTGCACAATATTCTTCACCGAATCTACCCACTTCAGCCCATTTAAAATTTCTAGCAATTGAAGGGAGAGTTTGCTTGCAAAAGAACATGCAAAGAGCTGTTTAAAGCTAAGCTGGAAAGCAAGATACAAGGGAGTTTGTTATCCCTCAAAACAGTTACATTTTCTTGACACCTACACCACTCAAGTGATCCTTAAACTTAAAAAGTATTGACCAGCTGATAGCTCAAAGACTTCCATGTTGCCTTTCCCTGACTGGCACCCACTTGGCTTGAAATGTCTTGCCCAACCTTAAATTAGGCCAACTGAATTCGCCAACTCAACATAACAAATTACTAGATCATTATAAAATCTCTATTTGTGATCAAGGGCTCTCCTTTGAGGAAACACAGCACTCCCTAAATAAGGATCAAATCAACAGCAAATATGATTGAAGTCAGATGAAAGTGATAATAACTGTCAGTTAAACACAAAAGATGGATCCTGATAAAGAAATTGAAAACAAAGAGTGAACACTCCCTTTGTCCATATATCCAGAATGATTCACCTACACTGCTACCATTTGCCTTACCAAAAAATCACTTCTCCCATGCAAAAGAAAAACTTGTGAATTTCAAGTGAAAAAGAAATGAAATGTAGAAAAAGATTGTTATTCCATCACTTTTCCATTTTAAAATATACCATCTTGAACATAAAAACAGTGCTACTTGTCTGCTGACAACTGGTAGATGAAGAGGGAGACTCATTCCCTATTGCTGGCTGCCAGTTTCTTTTCCGGTTTCAATTCCAGAAAAGTGGATCTTCAATATATAAAGTCAGAAGTCTTCAGAATAGAACATGAATGTCAGATTCCTAGAAATAAACACATGATTTCAGCAACTTCTGCCAAGACAGAGTACAAGAGGGACAACTATTTCAGTGTTAAAAAAAATTCTTTAAGTTCAACCCTCTTAAAAATAACAAGACAAAAGGATAATGTATCTCTAAGGAGTAATATCCCACAAGTAAACCTTTTCCAGGAAAATGATAGTGAAAGGCCCAGCATCCATGCCTAAATTCTGGCAGAAGAGGCAAGAAGCACCCCCTCAGAATGTGTTTCTATTATCAATGCTGTCCCTCATTCCCAGCCATAGCAGTCAGAGTGGTCCTGGCTACTCACCAAGTCATATCTCCAGTAAGGTTCTCCAAGTGTAGCAAAGCTCATCAATTACTAGGAATCCCTGGATTTCTGTCACTCTCCCTGAATTGAGGAAGCACTCTGAAATTCTCAGATCTTCTATATGCTCCTCCCAAATTTCAAACTACAGCTTTCAGTCTAGTGAGAGACCTTCATGAGGCCCCCAAGCAAATCAAGGACAGGGCTGAAAAAGAAAACTAGAGCTCCTTAGGAACAGTAGGGGCTCTATATACATACTCTGAAAGCACAATCTTATACTATTTAAAACTATCTATTTATAAAGTCTTTCATGGATCTTTAAATATGAAAGGCACTTCAAAAATTAGCTTGATTTACAGACATTGTTTATCACATGACTAATCATGCAGCATTAGAAAATCAAACCAATAACCATTAGCAAGTACATAGTTAACCATCAGTTTAACCATTAGTTTTAACAGCAGGAGAAAGCTGTATTTTGACTCAGTGCTTGGAAGTTCACTGCAGTCACAGCAGAGGAACCAGGCATTAAAACGGCAGGCAAGGCAAAACCCTTTTGTTCCCCAGATCATTTCAAGAAGAAGGTTTAACTTATCGTAGTGTTATTGCATGTAGAAGAAACACGAGGAGTTTTAAAATTATTTTCCATAGAACAAAATCTGTTAGCAGGTCTACAGCAATCCCATAAGTCTCATGATGCATGACAGTGTGATGCAGTCCTGTTCCACTGACCCACGTGCATCCCTGCAGGGGTGTATTCACCCTGATGATTTACAAATATGGAATCACCATCATTTGAAACAGATTTGTGATTTATTAATGCAATATATACAGATCCAGCTTTGGGAAAATGAATCTTCTTTCCTAATCCAACTTTAACACCTGCTGTTGTGGTAAATAGAAACCTCTCTAATATGCAACCAGCATCAGCTAAACGCGGCTAATGAAAGGATATAATGCGAGGTCTATGCTTTAATCGTTATTACTATTAGAGCTGCTGGGAGGACCGGAGGCCACACTGCGGGCACAGCCTAAGAGGCTTTCGGCTCAGCACGCTCCACTCAGACGAGCGAGTGAAACCCTGCCCGCTGTTTCACGGCGAGCAGCGGCCCCGCCGCACCCAGCGCGGCTCCACAGGTCCTGCTCGGCGCCGGCAGCGGGGCTGCGCCCCTCGGCGGTACCGGGCCCGGGAGGGTGCAGCCCCTCCTGCGGGTACCGCAGCCCCGTTCTCCATCACTGCAGAGACCACCCGGCCTTCGAGGCCCCGGTACCCGGCCTGGGCGGCGGTAGCTGAGCGGAGGAGGGAGGGCTGCTCCCGCCCCGCTCCGCAGCGGCCCCGGCCCGGCCCTTACCGATGCACCGCACGTAGTGTTTTGCAGGAAGTTTCCACGCTCCTGGGTTTAATCCGTGAAAAGCGGGGCTGGAGAGGAGCGCGGCAGAATAGCGATGGAAAGGGGCGGGCGAAGAGGTGGAGGAGGAGGCGGTAGCAGCAGCGGCCGTGTTTAATTTTTTAATTAGGGCGGTTTGAGCATCTCCCGGCGGGGTCGCATCGCCGGGCGGCGAGGGGAGCCCGGGCGAGCTGCCCCCGCCGCCCGGGACCACCCCGTGCCCCGAACCGTCGGGACTCCAGCCTGGACTTCGGCCAGCCGGCGCGGCGGCCGGAGGCGCGGAGAGCTCCGCGCTCCGCCACCATGGGCAGCGCGGGCGCGGAGGACACGGGTTCGTAGCGGGCGGCGCGGCGGGCGGGGCGCGGGGCTGACCTTGCGGCCCGGCTGCTCTCCGGCGGGGGCACGGAGGGACAGAGGGAGGCAGCCGGGGCGGCGGGGGGAGCAGGGCAGGGTAAGCGCCTAAATCTGCCGTCCCCGGGGTAGCGGGGCCGGTGAATGCGAAGGCTGGGCGCGCCATCCACCCTACAGCAACAATTGCTTTGCAGGTGCTCGGTCTCTCTCAGCCTCCATCCCCCAGGGCAGCAGGCAACACTTTTCCACATTCCCAAGTTAAGGATGATGCTAGTAAACGTTTTATTTTCCTACATGTCTATATTACTCAAATCTAGACCACGTATGTGAATTCACAGCACAGAAGCTCTCATCCAATGAAGACTCCAGGCTCATATATTTGCTACAGATAAAATCTTATTTTTGCAATTCATTCCCTGTTGGAAGGCTGGAAGTGTCACAGCTCAGCTGCTGCTTCTTTGCAGGGGAATGCTATTTATGTTGAAAAGTGTTGCTTGCACCCCGAGTTACCATGCTGCAAAAACAGTGTGGGGCTCTCTTTGCAGAGCTGTAAGCCATACCTTCATTTGCTGAGCATCCATGTCCTGGCCTTCCTACCTTCACCTCCCTGAATGTCTTAGAACCCATACCCTGAAGACACAGTGCTCTCCTCAGCAATTTAGAGAATGCAGGCATGCAGTGAGCACACGAGTATGACAAGTTGGCTCTGTGGTCACAGTGCTCCTTTTGCAGCATTTCTGGACGTGTGTTATTAACTCAGGTAGCTCAGACTCCTCAGAGAATTCCATATTCATGCTGATTTCTATTTCTAGTCTATTTTATAGGACTTCTCCATTGTTAATCTTTTTTTCTTACCACCTTCTATGACCAATTTCTGGAATACAGTTTTCTGGAATACAGTTTTGTTTCCCTGAACAGATAGTTGAGGGCAAACAAGGTGCTTCCAAAGCTCCCAGAGAATGCTTGTTTATATGTCCCTTTCCAAGTTAGGTTTGCTGTTACCCAAGCACAAGCTCAGGACTGAAGCTATTCAAAGTACTTTCAGAATAACCACATCCATGAACCAGCAGTTGGGCTGTAGACATCCAAGAAGAGAACAGATGGCCACTAATGTGGTCAATTTTGTTACAAACTGTCATTTAGGAAGTGAGTTTTTAGGCACCTGAGGCTTAGTCATGCCAAGAGGATGAATGCTCCCAGCTTGAGATCGTGTAAAGATACTAGTTTCCTGAGTACTGAGCCACTAGGAAAAAATCCTGTAGGGGGTTCTGTGAGAGAAGGACTGAAAGCCAGAACCCCAGGAAGATTATCCTGGTTATTTTCTTGATCTTCTTAAGTCTCTCTGTAAACCTGAGAGTAAAGGCTAGGTCCGAAAAAAATTACACCCTGTCACCCCAAACCACCAAATAGCTGAGGCTGGGATCTTCACACCAAACACAGGCAGAGTTGGGCTGGTGATTCTGCTAGAGAATAAGAATTTCAACATCTTCCTTCCAGTTGCCTCACAATACCTAGTGCCCATGGTGCTCCCCTTCATCCCCCCAGGTGCAGCCAGCACCCCCAGCTCATACCTCCATTTTTCTTAGCTTAGTATTAAGCTGTTTTCCTCACTGCTATTTTCTTGAGCACTCTGATTGTTTCTTCTGGCCTCAGAAGGACTTCCAGCAGCCTTTTATTTCACTGCAGGATGTTAAGGAGCCTTTCTTTTTGCCAGTGTTTATATGGGTAATGAATCAAAGGAGGAGAAGAATCCTGACCTGTAAAAAAAAAGATTGAGCTCTGTCTAGGGCTAGCCCCCACAGAATGGCTCTGCAGATTATAAATGATACAATGCCTGTCCCCATGATGCTGTCCTAAAGGCTATCTTTGAGGATTTTGGGATCCAGGCCAGGTTACTTAGCATTCAGAGTCTTCTGACTCAGGACTTTGACAGATACACTGCAGCAAATGAAAAGATATCTAACTGGAAGAGGGCATCTAACCTGTGTGCAGCACTAAAATGTGAAAGCAATAAAAGGTACTCAAGGTACCACGGGTTTGGGGATACATAATTTGAACAAAATTTCCTGTGAACTTTAGGTCTTCAATTACAGTTTTTGAAATTCAGGACAAGGAACAGAAGAATACAAAACTGCACATTAGTTTCCCAGAACCAATCCCCCCCAGGCAAAATATAGTTTTCTCATGCAGCTTTTTCAGGCAAACTTTGGTTAAATAAGACTAAGATATCAATTTCTCCACATTTCAGCATCAATCAAGCTTTGCACAGAGATTTGTCCTGTAATGTCTCCTGACAAGCACATAATGTACAAACAAATCTCATCTAATTCCAGTGTGTAAGCTGCAAAATTACTAAGACTGGAAGTCATATTCTTGGAAAATTACACTGTGGTGAAGAAATGTTATGTCAAACACAAACCTATTTGTCTGGACTCAGCTCAAATTCAGGGTTCTCCATGGCCAGCCTACCCCTGATGTTCTTCTCAACATCTTTCAAGAGAGCAACTGGGATTTTTGGGTCTGGCTTTTCCAGCTAGTGACTAGGTATAATTTTCCTGTATAAGCCTTGTTTTTAATTTTTATAACTCATTACCCTAGGACTTTTGGAAAGTATTTTTTTTCCTTGACTGGCTTTTGCTCAAATCAACTGACTTCTAACATAAATTTGTGATATTGAACTTTCTGTAATTTTTTTTCCCTGCAAAAGATCAAACTTAATAGAAAAATTGGAAGTATGCCCAATGAAAATCCATATAGCAAGTGGACTTTACCTATGATGTATTTTCAGAAAATAAATATTGGTTGTTGACATTATTTCTAAATCCTATAGGCTGTATCTGGATCTTTCTTCCAGCTTAACAGGAATTAAAACAAGACCCAAAGAGCAGGATATAATTCAAAATCAAGGAAAGATCTCCTATACAGGTCTATAGCTTATACAGAACATTGGTTGTTATGCTCTGGTAAATGTGTAAAGACTAACAGAAAACATTTAATATCTACTATATTGAGCTTATTTGGAAAAAAAAGACATACTTGTGTTTTGCCCTTTTGTACTTTGTTCTGAAATTTTTGTTCTTTAGGATAACAGTCAAAAAACCCACAAATTTTGAAGTGAAAAAGGAGACACCAAACAAGATAAAAGTTCTGTCCATTTCTGTCTGCTTGGGAATACCAAAAGTTATTTTTACTTTTTCTGTTGTTTTTACTTGTAGGCTGACTCAGAGTATGGCTCCTCTCAGCCATGGCTGCAGTACAGAGCACAGATACTGGAACTCCCTTTTACCTGGCTGAGCAGTGCAGGTACCTGAAGCAGTGTAGCCATGGCAGCACAGAGCCCTGAGTGGCCTAATTACTCTGCCAAGAAATAAATGGATACTGGCAATTCCCCGGGGAAAAAGAGGTGGAATTGTTAATAAAAAGAGTTTCCCCTGAGGCACATTCGTTAAATAGGTGTTAGCAAGAGCCAGAAAACCTCAAGTTCCAACCTTAGAATAAAAATGTCTTTGTCCTTTGGCACTTTTGATGTCCCAGCCTTCCAATTCTCCCACTGTCTATAGATACAAAAGAAAGATGTGATTGCAATATCTAATGGAAAACCTAAAATAAAGCAAATGATCCCCACCCCCAACTAAAATCTATAGGTAGGATCACTTTAAAAAGGCAAATACAAGAAGTTTCTCCTTTCTGGAAACATGCAGAGCTCTCCTGGTGGCAGCAGTGGGGTGGAGTTGCTTGAGCATCCTGCTTCCCTAAGACACGTGTCAGGGTCAGCCCCCGAGGAGCACGGGCACATCTCCTGTTTACTGTGCCTGTGAAAATGGCAGGGTATGTATGGGGAAGTCCAAGGAGAAGAAACAAATGAGAGCAAGATTTAGGGGAAGGGAATTTAATTCTTTTATCTCTTCTTCCACCAGTCTTTGCTCATACACAAGAGTGGACGTGTATAGAGAAAGGTGAAGGGATTTTAGCAATCTGCTCACTTTCTTACAAGCTCAAAATACACCCAGCATTTTTTTTTTCTGAAACTGGAGCCCAAGACTTCAGTAAAATTGCACACAGTCTTTTATTTTACAAGTTGGACTCTGAGCTAAATCAAATTAGTAAAATCCACAGTATTTAGCTGAAATTGCCTTTGAGGTCAATGCAAGTTTAACTAGTTTAAGCACAGAGATGCAAATCCATTTCAGGAAACATACTGGCTTTCTGCATGTGGAGACCTTAGAGAGTACTGCCAAATCACAATCTGTAGACTTGTGCCCAGTCTGATAAAATGCTGTTTGCAGCAACTGAAATTTCTGTTTTGAGGAGAGAGAAAGCAGGAAAATTGTGAGTCTGCTGTCTCAAAACAGAGGCCAGTAAGTGAATGGTGTGTTGGGCTAATAGTTGCAATTTTATCACATTAATTTGAACGTGAAAAAACAACAGGCCACTTCTAAAATCCAAGCTGGTTTTCATTTTCAAATGTTCATATGGTACAGCTCAGATACATGCACCCCATTTAGAGCTAACCACACTGATTTGACGTTTCTATGCAGGCAAAGAAGCAATAGAGGTGAAAATCCCACAGAGCCACCAGGATGTGATGCCCAATGATGAACAGTAATTACTGCAGCAACACTTCAGCCAGTATGAGTGTCAACGAAATGTCTGCCTTCCCTCTGACTTTAGAACAAAAAACTGGCTTTGCCTTTGTGGGGATTTTGTGTGTTTTCTTGGGACTTCTAATTATCAGATGCTTCAAAATCTTGCTAGACCCCTACAGCAGTATGCCTTCTTCCACATGGGAAGATGAAGTAGAGGGGTTGGATAAAGGAACATTTGAATATGCTCTTGCATGAAAACTCACAGAATATCCTGCCTTAAAGTTGATGTTGATTTCATTTTGGAAACCAACTGTTGTTACATTTGTTATACATACCTGCACTTTGGAGATATGTTGGTGGCATTCATTTTGTTAAATAAATATTTGTTGCAAACTCAAAAGGTACTTCATGTTGCTTTTATTTCATGAACAGTGGAATGGTAGATTAAAAAATGGCTAACAGCAAAAAAATACCAAAAAAAAAATCACTAGAAAGTTACCATGGCCAGTATTTTAAGGATCAGATGATATCTGGCTCTTCAGAGCAGGATCTCATGTCTACTGTGTCTCATGACAGGCTGAAGAAAAAGACAGGCTCATGAATGGTGCATGTTTAAGTGGTAGCCCCCTGCCTTCCTCATCCAACACAATTTTCTGAAACTCAGTGTCTGCACTTGTAAACACTGAGGATACAAAAGTGGAGGACAACAAATGGTTGTGGCTTAGAGGATGTGTCTGCAGGAGGTGTGTGTCTATATTTGTATTCCACTTGGTAACAGAAGATGATTCACTTTAAAGTGGAACTTAAACTGTCCGGTTAACAGCCCCCAGCAGTAATTACACCATCCTGGCAAGGCCAAAGCAGACACAATCATGCTGCTTACCCATTTTTACCCAGCCTCAAGGAGGGATGGGGTCCAGAGCTCTGTACATTCCAGCACTCTCCACTGGTTCTTCTGCTGGTTCTTCTGCTTGTGCTCCAGCAGTTGTACACAGTGTATGATCTGGATTATCAGTGATGAACCGGTCATGGGAGATCCTATCAAAGCAGAAGAGCAAAAGCAGAGATTCAAATCTGGATATTCAAGGTCACCCTCATACACACAGCTGTGTAGCAAGTGTGACAGTACTTGACAGAAATTCAATTCCGTTTTTAAGAAGGCTGGCATTAGAATTTTAGGCACTGTCACTTCTGCTAAACAGATCTGTTTGCAATGAGGAGCTAAGACAAGGAGATCAGTTACAGCAGTTGTTTTCTTTTTCCTGTATTCTGAAAAATACATGTTATTCCTTTTGCCCTATATACAAGGCAGAGGCAGACAGTGGAACAGCAGACCTCAAGTGCCATTTGGAACATAAAATACTCGATTGTACAGAGAAAGACATTAATCTCCTGTCTGAAAAACACAAGAGATGAACAGCCAATATTAATCTACACTGGTCCATTTAAATTATAAAACATAAACAATTTTTGAATGTAAGGGCTTTCAATTGCTTCAGATTATACACAAGAAAAAATTCCAGACCCTCAGAAATTCAGTATATTGCATTTATCCTAGTTAATTTAGCCATAAAATCCAAGGTAGATATCAGTACAATGATTCATGTGATCTGTTATTGCTGGATAGGATCATCCACTGCAGAGACCTGACACTGCCATTCTTTTTATGTACATCTAATCAGCACAGCTGAGCTCTTGGCTGTCAGGTTAGAGTACTGAAGGTACTTAAGTTATCTGGGTTAAATATAGTTATCTCTCAACTACACAGCAAACACTGCAAACATATTCGAAGAACCCCAATATTGTCTTATTATTTTTGTTCTTAACCCAATCTATTGTTGGAAGCAAATTATCTAATTCCCTTCTAATCGCAAAGTTTCATAATTTCCTGCTTGCTCTTTTCTTCATTCCAAAAAGACTAGGAAGTCAGCCTTCTCAGAAACAATACAGAGAACATAATTTTTCAAAGGCTTCTTAAACATACAGAGTAAAACTTTAAACAGGGTCAGGATTAAATGGTTTAAAACCACATGTAGGACAAGAGGACCCCCCAAAGAATTATCCCACTGACTTCACTGAATCTTCTGCATAAAATGAACTGAGCAGATCCTTTCCTGAACTCTTGTTATCTGCATGACTATATATGCAGAACTGAAAGATAGAGAGAGTATGATCTGTGCAGAATCAGGCATAGCAAGGAGGGAAATTGAGATAACAAAAGTATTTTCAGGCCCCCTTAGAAATTTCGCAATGCCATAAACCCAGTAATTGTAATGGATAGGTACATTTGCTGGTTAAAAGTTAACAAGGTAGAATGCCTTTCTAAATCACCATCTAGAAATGTTTTGAAAGAGAGGGATTGGATGGTCTACTCAGTATATTAAACAGGAGAAAAATCTGGCCAATAAGGCAGAGTCTGTAACACCTCAAAGAGAGAGTCACACTATATGCATGAATAAAAGAGGCAGATTGTCCTTCCCTAAAAGCACAGGATTGAATGGTAAGTTCAATTACCCTGAATAAGGTAGACTTGATTATATATGCATAATGCTGGAAAACTAAACACAAAGTTAATGGCAAATTACAGTTCAGAGATCTCTGGAAATACATTGTGAAAACCTAAGTATTATTTTCAAGAACAGCAGAAAGGTAAGAGATTTTACTTTTCCTAGCAAAACACTAATATGGAAATAAGACAGTGAAATGACAGAATCATTTTACTTGGTAGCAAACGTTTCATTGTCATCAAAGAATCAGGATTTCATTCAGTCATGGAGATAGAAACACAGTTTCACTGACCTCAATGATAGAAGATTTGTCTTTGCTCCTTCATGCCTGAAGATGAAACACTTCCTTGCAACTTTAAAAGGCTGAAGGAAGCAGAATACAATGATCATAAATGTGTAATAATAATAATAATAATAAAATAATAATAAAACAAAGCCAGTAGAAGTAAAATAAACTAAATAAATGTAATATGTTGCTGTGAGGCTTATACAACATTAAGCAGGAAAACTAACATAAATATGAGGAGTGACAAAGTGGTGTCTTAGCAGAGAGGTGACAGCAGATTACCTATAGCTGATGGAAGAAGTAAGAAAATATGCTTTAGCTTTCCATACTGAAGATGGAAGATATCTGATTATCAGCTCTTCAAATTCTAATTTGGATACGTGATTTTAGAGAAAATTTAGAGTGCTAAGCTATAAATATTGATGTTGTATTTTACCTTTCCGTGCCAAAGGGCCAGATCATTGAGAAATGTATATTGAAAAATTCTTAGGGGATCATGTAGTCCAACCTCTCGCAAAATTATGGAACTTTAAAAAAATGTCTATAATGGGCTTATTTTTCCAGATTTTCAGGTCATATAGTTGTTTATAAGACATATTTTGTTTCTAAAACTTTCTGCTTTTACAAATGCTTTCAAAGTTTCAATGTCTAAGCATGCTCTCGTTTTGAACAAAGTGGGCTCCTCCTGAATTATACAGGTCTATACAACTACACTCCCTAATCTTCTTAGAAATATGTTTCAAGACAAATGATTGCCATCATTCCAATAGCTCATTTCAGGGCTTTCTAAGCCATACTTTAAATTGCTGCAAAGGTACTTAACCCTCTAAAGGCCTTAAATATACATACCCCTTCTTCTCTTGGAGTTTTTGTTTGGTTCTGTGTTTTCTTTGAGGAGAACTGTGTGGGAAAAGAGGAGGTGAGAAGCAGATTATACAGCTGTGTGTTCACCTCCCCATGGGCTGCCACTCAGGGGGACCTAGACAGGCCAGAGGAATGGACCAGCAGGAATCTCATGACATTCAACAAGGACAAATGCAAATCCTGTACCTCAAAGAGATTTAACATCTGCACCATACAGGGAGCAACTCTCCTGGAAGGGATTGGGGGAGCAGACCACAGAGGAGTGAGCCCCATGCTATCCTGTGTTAATTGCAGGATCATGTTCCAAGCTTGTGTGCATGGATGCTCACCATGTCACCCTGCTCTTTTGTGGGTTTTCATAAAACAGATTGAAACTAGAGGAGTTCTTGGCTCATTTACAGCTCAGGCCTTTACCTCCTCTGGAGCTTGTACCAAAATACTGCTGGTTTGGTTAGAGGGTCAACTTCACCCATCACAGATGGAACATCTCCATAAGCTCTGTCTTGGCTTCAGCTATGTTTTCACTCAACAAGTCAGAGGATGGCAGTCTCATGGATACATGGTGAGGCAGGGGAGAGGGGAGAGCTTGTGGTGGAAAACTTATCTAACCACGCAAGATAATAGAAATAGCTTATTTGTATCTTTTATAGCAGTAAACCTGCAGCCAACATCAGGAAGACTGTTTGGAGATTCAAGAGAAAATTCTCAGCCCTTCATTATTTGAGAAGCAAAGGTCTGATATGCAACAGCACTAAACCCTTGGCTGTATCTGCAACTGTGTGGCTGCAGCCACAGAAGAGTGCACGGATCAGTGACCATCCCTGAAGATGTCGATGAACAATGCACCAAACGTATTCTTGGATCCAAACGCAAATCGGTTTCAAGTTAACATAATTAATGAAGACCATGACAACAATGAAATAACCCAAGAGGATGTGGGCTCTGACCCACCACATTATGAAGAAACATCTTTTACTGATGAAACACATAACAGACTAAGAATCAGTTACAGACCAGGAAAAAGAGAATTATATGACAATTTCCGTCAAAATGGGGAGAAAACAGAAGCTAGCTTACATCCCTCTGATACTCACAGCAAAATGTATTATCTACAAACTTTTGGCCATAACACAATGGACCCAGTTCCCAAAATTGATTATTATAGAAACACTGGCAGCGTCAGTGGGAATAAGCTCAACAGACCAAGCTTATTAGAAATTCATGAACAACTGGCAAAGGTAAGTGAAAAGGAAAGATATAATTTTTCTTTATTCCATTTCCAGACTGTTAATTCTGTTTATTAATAAGAGAAAGTCCTTAAATTCATGGACCTTGCCCAAGAGAAGAAGTACAAGTAACTAACCATATTTCCTTTGGTAGTTGCAGTTTGTTCTCTGCTCTGTACCCTGCTGAAAGAAAAGATTTTTATTAAAAGGTACTTGATAAGCAGAAAACCATACCTTAATCTTGTCTAAAAGTATGGATCTACCAAATCTCTTCTGTTTCACATAAGAGTTAGGATGGCAGACAGTGAATGTAAATTCATACTTTAACCAAGCTACACAATTCACACTTATTCTAAACTTGAATTTTACATCAATGCATACTAATTTTGACAGATTCCTCCATTTTACTAATTAACCAATATAAGCATTATTTTAAAAAATTATGTGAAACAAATGCAATTTCAGTTAATCTGCTATCCAGAGCATTACCTGCTCCTGTGACAAACCCAAACAGCAAGAAGGAATCAAGAACAAGGAATAGCAGACAACACTTCTCAGGTGCTGATTCAGTGAAAAAATTTGAGGTTTATGTGCACTTATCAGGGCAGGGCTGGAAAGAGAAACATCACTGCTATAGTTAAACTGAGACTAAAAGTGTCAATATGCAGCAAAACCTCCTGTTCTTTTTTTGAGTTAGACCATTGTGAAATGAGAGAACTTGAGAGAAAACAAGCTCTCATCCCCATTCTGCTCAGTTCTTCACACTTCTGAGGTCTGAATAATTTGGACAAGCTTCTGGTTTTTGAATGCTTGTCCAGATCTTGTTCAGACTTCTGTTCTCTGGCAATTCCTCTTTCCTATGGAAGGTTAATACAAAGTAATGAAATCAAGAAAAAATATAGCCATTAGTAAATTAGGACCTGATCTTTAGGATCCTATTAGGGGAGCTTCCTAGTTTTGGCCTGACTTACTCAAATTAAGTTGTCCATAGACCTGTGTAAAATGGCTTAAAAGGACAAAAATTTCCAAAGATGAAAACAAAGCAGATACAAAAAGAGAAACACAGTAATTTAGTATCCCTACTCATTTGCAGATGTACAAACTGCTACTGAAAGGACTTAACACATTTCCACGCTCAGAAGAAATATCCTCTTATAGAAATAATTTACTTCAATAGTGGCCAGATAGGAGTAAAACTTTATATTGGCTTTGAACATAATACTGAATGAACATGTCCTGAAAATCAGCACATTAAAGGATTTTCAGTTTTTATGGTAACCAAAAAATTTCTACTGTTGTATCTCTTAGTGGCTTATATATTTTAAACAAAAGATAAATTTTTGGGTTTTTTTTTTTAAGACTTTCACTTAAAGATGATTAAAAAGAAGGCAGATTACATCACAGAATAAAATGAAGAGAAAATTGTTTCACATCTTGGGACTGTTAAAAAAAAAGAGAAAGAAGAATAATCCAACTTAGAGATTTTCAGACTTTTTCCAGTATCCAGCATCCATCATACAGAAAGGTAATCTTATGCCTTTCAAAATAGGAAGGTGAATTTCATAGGTAATGGGATTTTTCTTACACTGGCAACCTGCTGTGCCCTTTTGTGGGTTGTGGCCCTGGTCTGGGAGCACAACCACAGCTCTGGAACAAACGATGCCCCATTAGCATGGCTGGAGCCCATTCCTGCCTGTCCCATGATCTCACTTGGTGACCTTGGACAAATCATTTCTGTCTGCAGAGCTTTTGCTGCAGAATAAACAAGCACGAGGTCACCAAAGAGGAGCTTAGTAGGAAAGGGAACTGAGATGTCTGAGAAGGCAGAGCTCCTCTCAGGAGGCACAGGCTGTGTGTACACTGGATGGGGCTCCAGTCCCCAGCAAGGAGGGAGGAGGTGCCACACTGAGCATGGACAGGAGTTACAGTAATAGCCCAAGGTGCACTTCTGAAGCAGATGCTTTATTCCTTTTTTATTCAACCACTAAAATCTGGGTTTACCACACCATACCCCAAGGCAATCCCACCCCCCTTGCCCTTGATTTGAAACTCAAGTTTTTGAAGACAACTGTTCTGTCAGAGCCCATTGCAAGATTCTGATAAGAAGTGGCATATGTTTGACTTCAGATTGCTAAACATCACATAAGCATTCCCATTGTGCTTTGATGATGGGCTTAACATCAGAAGATAAATATTAATATTTAATACATTTTTAATATGTAATTTTTCAAATGTCAGAATGTAAAACAGGCTGAAAGGAACTTCAAATATCTACTTTCCACACTGCTGGAGTCAAATGTGTGTCATTTTTGCAAGATGTGTCAGTTTTTGCACACATTAAACCAATTAAATCCCTAAAAAATAGTCTGAGTGCTATTTCACAGCTGATGGCTGGTGATAATTACTTGGGCTTAATATTTACCCTACATAAAAAATAATCTAACCTTTCTTCCTCTTGGCTATTCTCCACACTTGTTATGGAGATTTGATGAGCTCATCATCTTTAGCCCCAGGAGAGATGAAGACTAAGCCATTCTGAAACAAGGAAAGGAAAATGTTTGGGTTAGTTTTTTGGGGGTTTTTTAAGGCAGTAAACTTTTTATTTTAGTAGCTTTTCAAAATGTTCTGTCACTTTTATTCCACATCCTTAATGCATGAGTAGCACAGGTACAGCTGCTTGGTAAATAACCAATCATTCACTAAAGCACACCAATTTAAAATGCATTTATGGAAGGTTTAAGGCCATAATTTATGATAATGGCATAGAGAGCACAAATTAATTCAAACTACAGAGGAAACAACTTGTTTCAAGTACAAAGACCAAGTCCTTTTAATTTTTTTGTCTTTGAAATTCTAACCGCTGTAGCAAAAGCCTGTCCTATTATTCTGCTAATCTTCCTTCACTGATTTCAATCATTTACTGTATTTTGAGCAAACACAGACATTATTATTTCAGGGTAAGAATTGTCAAAATTATCTAAGTATCTCAAAGGAGCTCAAAGTCACAGGCTTTCAACAGATCTTGTATTCCCACTTTTCTTTGGGCCAGCAGGGCAATAGGCACCAAGCTTAGCCCTCATCAAAACATATTATCCAGTCACTTATTTTTCATTTGTGAGCACAGTCTGGGATTTACTATGTCAAAGGCATTCTAAAACCTTACATAATTTTGGCTGAAGCCCCCCTCCTTGAGGGGCAACTCCAAACATTAGTATAATAGGCATATACAGCTGGTCTTTATGTCTGTTTTGGGTTTGTGTATTTGGCTATTTTTAAATTTATGGACAAAATATAGAAACAACCTTAAAGTTAAACAAGATTTAAAATCTCATGTTTTACAGAATCACAAATGTCTTTTCTCCCTGACCTCCTAAGTTAATCTGGAAATATCTTCATCACCCTCCAAAGCCTAAAAGCATCTTGATTCCTCTCCAGGAGTGGTACCCACTCCTTATTCTCTGCCAGACTATGGCAACGTGCAGGGTCCTTCCTGAAGGCCTTTGAGGAGGACCCAGAAAAATCAGGCAATTGCTAACCTAATGCCAATTCCTCGCAGAAACGGTGGAAGCTTGGAATAAAAAAAAATCAAATTAAATTAAAAGACAATTACAATGAGTACAAATCTCAGCACCATGACTAACTCCTGTTCAAGCCACAAGAAACATATCATATAACATATCAAAGATTCTGGGGCAAGAGAGCTGAAGAGATAAAATACACATTTATGTCTGTAACTGATGTGAACAATGCTACTCACTCTGGCTGCACCATAAATATGGCAATTCCTAATCCTATTACTATGGTAGCACCAGTTGTGGCCAAGCCACAGAAAAGATCATTCAATTTCTACATTTCACTGGCATTTCTAATTGTTTTCAGGAATATGTTACCCACGTGCTGCTGCAGTTATGTTTGTAGTTCATTCACTAGGAAACACTAGACTTCATCACAGAACTTAACCAAGCTGCACTCAGTTAGGTCTCTTTTCACTTGCAATTATCCCCATTTCTACACATAGCATTATTCATCAATTGGTGCAAGAGCATGCAGAGGCCAACCACAAGACCCTCATTATGTAAGACACTCTACTAACATGTCAACACAACATAGATGTGGAATAGCTTGCAATAAAAACAGGTTAGTATCAGCTTATGCAGTAATGTATTTAGTATGCTTAAGTGATTCTTTCATCTCCTCCCCTCGTTAGCAAGCCCACCTGCTGATACCTGGTGTGAGCAGAACATTGCTCTCTACTCCAGTGACTGTAAAACACAATCTTTGGAATTCTTTTCTATTATGTCTCCCTCATGCAGCCAGGTGTCCTCTGCCTGGCCCAAAAAATGTATTTGTCTTCTGTGTGATCCTCCAGAACATTGCTGTGAGCACTGGCTCCGTCGAGAGAGTGGCGAATGGAGAAAGCAGCGCTGGAGATGAGACAGCAGACAGCAAGGAAGAAGAAAACAAAACAGGATTTGTCAAGTTCGGATGGGTGAAGGGTGTGCTGGTGAGAAATGTACCTGCATTTCTAAAAAAACAATTAAAAGAAAATATAATCAGTTCCGGTACACTTAAGTCTTTGAAGTATTAAGAGAGGGAGACAGAGTTCAGGGATGTTTGGGGTAAAATGCACTTTATCACCCTTCTGTTTAAACATTACTTTCAACCTTGAACTAATGCAGTAATTTTTCTTTAAAACCTAGGTAAGATGCATGCTTAATATTTGGGGTGTGATGCTCTTTATTCGACTTTCCTGGATTGTAGGTCAAGCAGGAATTGGTATGTATCTTATTTAATATCATTTTCAACAGTGAAAGGGATAAAGAGGATAAACTATACATGATCATGATTAATATATAATCTGAGATGTGCATTTGCATGTTGAACTAAATAATGTTTTCAAATGCTTGCCAGGGTAAAAGACATTAATCCTCCAAACTATTGGAATTTTCCAGACTCACAGCCAAATTACTGCTTAGAGGCATAGATCTGTTAACTATGCATATGATCATCACATTTGAATATTTCTGAGCTTTAGTGAAATTTGTATTTAGATCCTGTAACAGATGTAAACTTTATGACTCGGGCCAATTTCTAATATGTGCGTACAGAGTTAACCTTTAAGAGTTCACACTTTGCTTATCTGTGAAACCCAAACCTTGTCATCTACATATTATAAACAACACTTCTTCACATTTCTCTGCCAAGATGAAAACAGAACTAGAAGGAGGTCTCATCTCATCAGGATTTTGTTATTTTTAACTACAGAACAGCACTTGATACTAGTGTACTAGGAAAGACTGAATTTTAAAAACACTGCTACAGCTTTCATATAAATGCAATAAGTACATTTCATTGTGTGCTGTATCTTTGCTTCTTCATTGTGCAATTTAATTAATCCAAATTCCAGATCCCTGGGACACTGTGCCCCAAGGCCTCCATCCAGCATATTGCAGTGTCCAGCAAGAGAGGGAAGAGCTCCCAGCACTGCAAGAGCAGCTCAGCAAGGTGCAATGTCCCACAGCTGGGTACTACAGCCCCCTTTTCAGAGCTACTGCTCTGGGGAAGCACAGAAACCTGAGCTGCCATGGCCCTCTGTGATCCTGATCATAGAATTAGAGCAATGGGACCCTGATCTTTGACTGGCACCCAGGTGTTATAAAAAACAGCAAAGGCAGAATGTCAAGTAGTCCAGTTTGAAGGATCACAGAATGGAAATATTCAGTTATATTAAGGGGTGTCAGTTCTGCTGGACTTGGATAAAAGTCAGTGCTCAAAATCGGACTGACTATAACTATCATTTATGTCCTTGTCAATGGAAGTGAAATGAAACATCTCCAAAATTTTGCATGGTTCAAGTCTCATTTCCAATAAAAAGCAGTAACTTCATAGAAGTTTCACATGAGCAAGAGTGAGCTTTTAATAAAAAAATAACAATGAAATACCTATTAAGAAAAAAATCACGAACATACAGAGACACAAATAGGAAAAGAAAAAACAACCCAGCAATAAAAGATCCAGAAGTAAGCGGAAGAACTTTACTACTTCAGCCGTGCTCCATGCATGGCTCCAGCACTGTGCCTGACAAAAGGGTGCTTTCTGATTTTATGATGCATACCAAATGAGCACATACAGCCCAGGGCACTCATAACTATATGCCTTGCCATGAAAATTCTGCATCTTGATATTGCCAAGACTTTGCTCTAGGGTTTCATGCAAAATTAGTTTTTAAGGGCAGTTTAGTAACTTATTGAGATCATCAAGAAGTATTACTTTGTTTTGAGGTGTGAGAATAGCCATGGGCAAGAGTAATTCATTTTGGAACAACTTACTTAGGAGCCATATGCCTGATTTTCAATCTAAACTTTAATCAGATTTTAACATTAATTTGCACCAACATCAGTTACAACTTTCCTGCTTTCATTTTTAATTTTACCATTTTAACTCATTGATAAACAGGCTCTTCTTTCTTACGGTTTATTGCTCTGCTGTTGCTTTTTTAAATTGCATGTGTTATGCAAGGGGGTTACTTTTACTTTTGAAAATGAGATGTCAAATTCCATTTGAATAATTTCTCAATGCATTTTTGGAATGCCTTATAAGCAATAAGCTTTAAGTCCCCAGCCAAGCTGCTTAAGGAGAACAGTGATGGAAGCTCATCATCACCAAGGCTCAGGGATTTCACCGGGTACTGCTACTAACATGGAAATTAAATGAGACAGTTAAACCACCATCTGGGCACCATTTACATCCCCATCATTAGAGGGCCAAAGAGAGACAACCCAATTATTTCCATACCCTCATAGGCTGTCTTGGGTAAAAGCTCTTACAGGGGGAAAAAATGGGATGCTGCAAGGTTCTCTGGCTATCATCGCTAGGAGAAAAACAGGAAAGAATAGTTCTGACAAGATTCCAGGTCCAAAACTAGTCTGCTATTTCCACCTAATATCTGGGGATGCTCTGAAATCTGTATTTGTACCTGTACATCGAATGGTTAGACAAAGGCAGGGAAATGCCTTTAGGCTACCTGGAAATCTGGCTCCAAATACTAAAATTATGTTAGATTACATTATATTACAATGATGTTTTGGTTGAGTCACTTCATTTTATGCACTGTTCTTCTTAATGCTAAAATATTTTTTAAAGAATTATCATTAAAGCCTTCCCATGAAGATGTTACTATCAGATTAGCAAAATAGCTGACCCTATATATCACATACATGTTAACAACATGAATTGTGAAATGCAATAGAACATCCTTGAAAAGTATTCTTAGGATGCACATACATTTAGCAAATAATTTTAAAACTGCTTTGAGAATTATGTGTCTAACTTACTCAATTTAAGAGTTAGCAGCTCTTAAATTCAGTCCACTTCTCAGACACACAATTTGCACGGTTGAACAATATCCTTCAAAGCACATCCTGCTCAATGGTAGCTGACCAAAAGGAATGACCATTTGGAATTTTTTTATACAGACCTGCACATAAAACACTTGCATGACTAGTTATAGTAAGAGTTCAGAAATCAGTAAGATAAACATGATTTATTAGAGGCTCAAGTCACTTTAAATATCCTACACTATGTTATATATCATTTATGGCTCAGACATTACATTGCTTTATCCTAAAAGATTGTGATAACATGGCTGTAATTTAAGCAGCAAAGAACATTAATTCAGAGACTGGATATCTATAACCATCCAGTATGAACTGAACTCAGGAATCCGATCTGTAAGTCAGATGGTAGAAATACAGCAGATAAATCAATAAGTTTGTAGCACTTCTAACTCAATGTCAATTGCAGGATCTAAGTTTCAATTTGGATGAGCCCTGGCCAATAAATACAGGTACAAGCAATGTATATTCTCCAGTTCCACACTGAATGCCTATGTACCCTATGGAAACAAGACAGTTATTGCATAAGCCTTAGCAAGTTCAGATAAAACTAAGAACTGCTTCCATCCTTGGCACCAAACTCTAATTCTTTACTTTTTTCTCCTGGTTTTCTCCCTGCCTTCTCATAGACAGAAACAAGAATAAAAGCAATAAAGTTGAGAGAACAATATTGTATTATTTCTTCCCCTGTCTTGAAACAAAAAGGAGATCTGGAACTACAGAGACCAACTCCTCTAGGTAGTGCCAGAAATGTGACAGCAATGGCTGCAATTGTACCTTGGGAGGTGCAGTTTGTACAGGTTTTATTGGGCAGGTAGTCTAGCCCCAGAACACGTAATCCATAGAGGATCTTTTGTGGGATCTTTATCCATGGAGGTTTACAAGAGCCAGCTAGCCAAGGTCATCACTGATTTCATCCTGTGTTGGCAGTAGTTCTGCTGTAACTGGGAGGTTGAGCTACAGGCCTTCTGAAATCACTTCAAACCAAGGTTTCTATGTTTCTAAATTACACAAAGCACATCCTGCTCATAGTTTCTAGCAGTTTCACAAAGTTAGCAGAAACCTAGCCATATAGCCAAAGACTGGAAACATTATCAGATTTCAGTCTTACACTGAAACCCAGTTACCTATAACTAATCACCTATCACTGATATTTTGATATTTGATTATCATCATGCTATCAGCTAAAAAAAAGGATATTCTAAGTTCTTTATATGATTATACATTACAGGTCACCTATTAAAGTAAATGGCATCTAAAAAGCAGTATTTTCATTTTCAAGTGTTTGTTTTGTGTTAGAGTAAAACTACTTTTTGCAGGGAAAGAGGCAGAGAGCAGAGAGTGGAAAAGCCCAGCATTTGATAGCTTAGCAAGTGAGGATGTAGAAGGCTCCCACTCAGGTCTTGTCCCCTCTGCCTGACAGACTCCTTGTCCCCATGCACTGTGAATCTACACAGTCTTCCTCCGATTGATTCAACATTTCATTAACTGTTGAAAGACAACAGCATTGTCACAAGAGCTCTTGTTCATGTGCCTCTCTCTTAATTTAAACAGCCAGGATATGTGTTAAAGGTAGATATAAGCACCAATGTCAAGGGATGCCTGTTTGTTTCCTCCATCCTTTGGAAATCATAAGAATTCCTGGACAGGGTACTCCTATCAGAAAGAATCACTGCTGGAAGATGGATGGGAATAATTTACTATGGTGACACAGACTTCATGAAAATGTTCTGCAAGCTGCAAGTGGTCCACAAACCATCTTTTCAGTTTACTGCTCTGATTCTGGCCTGAAAATTCAATTTAAAGAAAGAATGATTTGTAGGAAACATGGAACATGAGTAAAATATTTTATCTTCTTATTACTGACAGGTCTTGGAGTAATCATAATTCTTCTCGCCACGATGGTAACCTCAATTACTGGGTTGTCAACTTCTGCAATAGCAACTAATGGGTTTGTCCGTGGAGGTAAAAATCTTAGGGTTACTGATGCTTTCAAGCCCCAGAAGGTATTTATGTATTATTTTTGTATGAGACAAACCAGAGGGACCATAAACCAAAGGGCACAGCTAGTGGAACTGGAAGGTAACCATTCTTGCCACCTCTTATCACAATTTCAGACGTGTTTGAGCTGTCACTTCTAATAAAGCACGGCTTTCAGTTCAGTCTGAGAAGTACATTTCAGATGTTCCTGCCAACTGCTGAGCAAGGGATGGTTCTGGCTTTTCATGGAATTCTTTCACCTTTCAGCCGGTCTTTCCTATTTAGAGCATTCCAGGTTGGACATTCTTCAACAAACTGAGCATGAGACATCTCTTCCTGTCATTTTGAAGACTGATGCAGATCAGTGGATATCTTCAGTTTAATGCCTTCTTTATAACACTCCTTAAATTTCAGCCCCTCCTTGGAAGATGGGTAAATAATTCGGCCATAAAAGTCCATGTCAGGTATTTTGTGAAACAAAGTTTTGGTGCATTTCAGAGCCTTTAAGTTTTAACTGGTCTGGTCTAAGCCTTGTGGAAAATGGAAAGTTCTTACTACGTCCCTAAAGCAGAACAGGTACTGGAATACATTTGCATATACTTTCTTTTTCGGATCTTTCAGGTCTTGGAATCATAGTTATTGCTCTGAGTGTAGTAGTAACAACATTGACAGGTATCTCCATGTCTGCCATTTGCACTAATGGAGTAGTAAGAGGAGGTAAGTGAATATGATCTCATGAATATGATCTTCTCTGCAGATTTGAATTAGAAGAATAAATGGAATTGAGATAACTGTGTTATAAGCAAAGAAAATATGTATATTTGCAGTGATTTCTCCCAGTGGATCAACAGCAAATGGAAATGTGCATAGACTTAATGCAAAAAACATTAAAGATTCACTGTATCACTATGATGCAAGAACTTAAACAATGTACCACAGAATGTCACCTCCCATGTTAACATTGGGATAGACCCGTGTAAGTTAGAACTTACTTAGTGAAGTTAGTTACCTTCACTTTTTGGAAGTGAAGTTCTCTCTCCTTTATGTTACTGTATCATGCATCATGAAAAATTATAACAAGGTCCAGTTTTGCATGCTAATATGCACTGAAAAGATTTCTGGAATAGAAAGGCATACTGAAAAGTCTGAAGGCAGAACCAGTAGAAGCACATTGCTTTTCTGCAGAGTCCCCTATTTACATAGGGCAAAGATTGATTATATTTGTGAGATAAAAAGCACAGATTTCTCCAGTAACAGTTATGTTAGGGGAGGAAAAAAGTGCAAAAGCTGAGTGTTCAGTTGTGCTGAAATAACAATCATTTCTGTCTGCAGGTGGAGCATACTATCTTATCTCAAGAAGTCTGGGCCCAGAGTTTGGTGGATCTATCGGCCTTATCTTTGCGTTTGCGAATGCAGTGGCAGTTGCCATGTATGTAGTTGGATTTGCTGAAACTGTTGTAGAACTTCTTAAGGTAAATATAGATGTTTCATGTACAAAACTGGCTCAGTTTTGTTTTCTGTGGCTTTTCTTTTTTTCCAGGTGGGTGGTGAGGGTGGTGTTTGTTTTACATAATGTATTTGCATAAGTAGTGATATGTTTTAGTTAAGGCTTGAGGGGCATCTTTAGCAGGGAAGAAGCTGGTCTGTCCAAATATGCCACAGAATGCTTCTTCACTAATTTCTACCTTTTGAATATATTTCATACATTTCTTGACAAGACTCTCAAAATCAGAATAGGAACAGACATCCCATTATCCAGAAAACCCCAACTGCAAAAAGCCAGCGGGAACATGACATACCAACACTCGGTCTCACAAAGCTCTGAAACTTCTGACAGCTCACTGCTTTCTATTTCACCTTGTTACTTGATCCCACCAGCTGGTTCTCATAACATTTCTAACCACTTTCAGGAGAGTGATACACTGATGGTAGATGAGTCCAACGACATCAGAATCATAGGGACCATCACTGTGGTGTGTCTTCTCGGCATCTCTGTTGCTGGAATGGAATGGGAAGCAAAGGTAAACTTTTAAAATAATATAAAAGCAAGTAGTATATTAACCTGCTGTACAGCATTAGTGTGTGAGGAATGCTATTCAACAGATGTAATTTTCAAAAGCACTCAGTTTCAGTTTATGCTTAATCTTTCTAAAAGCAATAGCAGTTTAATCATTACATTCAATGAAAGCACAATTACTCTAAACTCTTCCTTGAACATACATTTAAAAGCAAAGAGGAAGTTTGCATTTTGCAGACAACTTATTATATTCATTTTTATAATTCATGGCATCACTTAGAGCCTTGGCTATGTGCCCCTTTTGTCCGTATTTTTGATGCAGCTTGATAGAATAAACAGTAGCAAAAACAATATATGGTTTTATCACTGTACTCTCTCAAGCCCTGCTCAGCAGAAGAGCTCTATTTGTTACCCATTCTTTAATCTCTAATGATTTCTGCTATTCCTTCACCTGTGAAAAAGGTCAGAATGCAAATTCAAATGGAAATACTTGAGAGTGGAATACAGCTATTGAAATCAGGTTCAACAGTACCCTTGTTTTTGTTGTGATGGAGACTATAACAACTTGCAAAAGAGATAAGAAAACAATTTGATATTATAAGCTTTGAAGTGACAACCCCCTGCAACTATAAAAAATTATAACAATATAGAAATGCTTTATACTTGATAACTAATGCATTTGCTGTTCCATTTTGCCTTTTCTTGTAAGGAAGCTAACCTAAAATTAAATTATAACTCTATAATTCATTACCCCCTTAGTAAAAAGCATCTGCTGTTGTCATTAGCTGATTCAGCTATCTTGAGTCCTGGTATTTTCAAAAACTATAGAAATTAATAACCTGTATAGGAAACAGATACAGATAACTTACTATATAGCCATCTCCACAGCAACAAAGTTTAAACTACAGGAGAATCTCTTTGTTTCTATTAATAGGCTCAAGTTATTCTTCTAATTGTTCTCCTTGTTGCCATTGTAAATTTCTTTATTGGCACAGTCATTCCTACCAGCACTGAAAAGAAGGCAAGAGGCTTTTTTAATTACCAAGGTAAGCGACCTTGCTATCTGTCATAAAATTATGTTTGTATTCTTTTGACTTAATAGTAAGCTAAGGATTCCACTGAAAAATGTCACAAGATCAGAATCTTCTGCCCAGCTTTAAGTGAGCTTGCAAACAAAGAGAATGGATTTCATCTCTGATTTTGAGTCTGTCTCTGCTGCTGCAGCTGACAGCACAGTAAGATGCAGCTTGAGTCATTTATACAGCAGTAGAGCACAGACAAACTTTAACACAGAGCTAAGAGCAAGTGCTGCAGTGACACTTGTGTCACTTCAGCAAGGATCTGTAGCTCTGAGATGCAGACAAGCACATCCTTCTGGGGAGCAGACTAAGGAAATCAAATTCACTTTGCTTGTGATGTGAGACAGATTCAAACTGAGTTGAGCAGATGTGAAAGACTGGCTAACTTACCTCCTTCATTAAGTAACTTTGGAATCAAATCCTGTTGTTATATTTCATTTTCACTATATTTGCAGCATCAATATTTGCAGAAAACTTTGGACCAGATTTCAGAAGTGGAGAAGGATTTTTTTCGGTGTTTGCCATATTTTTCCCAGCTGCCACCGGCATTCTTGCAGGAGCCAATATCTCAGGAGATCTGAAAGTATGTATTTCATGAACTTCATAATACTACCCATAGGTTGAAAAAAATAACAAGAAAACCAATCATGAATCAACACTCTATTCAGTTTTAAATCATGCCTTAATCTGGAAAGCAAAGCTCTCTCTTTTAAGTACCTGCTTTATTATTTAAAAACATCAATTCACAAATTCTCTCATAATGCATTATGGGTATTTAGAGAAATTACTGTAGCTAGATTTGGGTTGCTATATAATTTAAAAACATATTTCAATAATCTGTAATAATATATCATTACTGGTCCATTAGCAGCACATGCTTTAAGAGAAATTACATGTGTATCTCCTTGAGCTCATCATTTGTAAAGATCAGTCCAAACATCATCCCGAAAAGCACACCTGGAAAGCTCATGTTTGTACTCACAAGACTCAGTGGAGACCAGCTTTTTGTATTCAGGGTCATAGCAAGGGCAGAGCAAACAGAGCAATTAAAGAAAGCAAGAATGTCCCAGTCCCAAGTCAGTATTGCTGCTCAAAGGAAAAGCTGCAAGCTTGCAGCTGTGACCAAAAACAGAGTCTGAAGAGAAAGGTAAAGGAGGTCCAAGGATGCCCAGTTGTCTTGCTGTGGCCATTCTCTTCTTTCAGTTTACCAGTTTTAGGAGATGGAATTTCTAGTATCTAAACATAAAGATAAATTAGAGACAGGAATTTAGTTTTGAGTGCTCTTCAGTTTTCCTGACAAAAACACTCAAAAAAACAACCAAAATAAATAAAGAAAAAAAGTCACCAACAAGATATGACTCACAGCTTGATAACCCCAGCATGTCAAATGAAGTTATTTGGCCTTATCCTATAAATCCATTGCCTGGCAGACCTTAAAGAATTCAACCAAAGGTCTTCTATTTCTGTACTGGTACAGCAGTCACAAGTGCACCAGATCCTACTACCCCTGAGAGCCAATTCTCTTTCCCTTCCCCATCCTGAGCTGCATGCCTCAGCTCCTTTGTTTTCAGAGGACTGCTTTTCAAGCCAAGCACAGAGAAAATACGTAGAACCTGAGCCACTGATAGCGTCAATGAGTTTCCATTTTTAATTAAAAAGCCAAAAATCATTGTACTTCAGCCCAGTGAGACTGCACCAGCCTCACACAATCTCCATCCTTTTATCAAACAAAAATAATGCTTTTGCCATATATGGTGTTCTGTCTGCATGGCAGACTCCCAAAGCAGCAGCACTTCTTTCATCAGCTGTTTGAAACAGTCTGAGCAGACCTAGGGAAGCAGTTCTCCCATTGGATCTCTGCAGTTGTTTCAGTCTCACAATAAGTGGACTTCTGTAACCAAGTCCTCCAGGCAGCAGATTCCCCACTGAGCATGTTTAGATGCATTAGACAAGTCTAATTAAATTAACCAGCCTCTCCAGAATCTAAAACACAAGTTAAGGGGTGTTTAAAAAGTGTAAAATTTACCAATCAAACTTTCTTTAGAATTTGCTGCAGCCACTACACACTCAAGTTGTGTCCTACTCCAGATCCTGCTTATAGGGACAGCTTCCTATTGACTTCATAAGATGTAATGTTAGAGTTTAGGACACCCACAAGATTCCACAAAAACTTACCTAAAAATTCCACAAAAAATTACCTAAAACATGCACAGCAGAACTGCATAAGGTCACCGTGCTCTGAGTGCAAAGGTTCTTATGCAGCAGAAGTGACTCCACAATTATTTTCCAGCTCAATAAATCCTTACCTCATTTAAAAATTATATTAAATACTAATCCAGTTAGACAATTCATGTATGCCTCCCAATAAACTCCAAATTTGTGTTTTGGTTTTTTACCCTGCAACAAGAATAGTTAAAGAGAGTCTGTGACTTCAAATGCATTCAACAAAGCTTTGATTTGAAAACACCATGCTAAACCAACTTAAGGAGAAAATTCATAAAAAATTCTTCCTACCATAAACAAACACCCTAAATTGTAAGGTTATCTAGCATTAAAAATCCCTTTAAAATGTACAGTGCAGATCTTTGGACTCTTACTTATGGTTGCATTATCAAAGCTGATGCTGTTGTGAGCCAGTCTGTAAGCATTATAACCCAGCCTCATTAAATTATCTAAATTAAGTCAATACAGTGAAAGAAAGTAGCTGTTTTGAAGACCCAACTAACAATTACTGGTTACAAAGCACAGAAGTACTGTATTCTGTACAGGGTGACTACATCTATCTTACCAATTAACCAAAAATGGTCCCATCTTGTCATCCACAAGGGTCTGATGGTTCAGTAACTATTTACCCACTACATCATTAAACATTAAGATAAAGCCAATTGCAATGTAAAGAGTTTGGAGCTCAAGAAATGCAGACCTCAGGACACTTCTGTTGCTATAAATGTGACCTCTGCTCCTGCAGAATGTCCTTCCTGTGTGCAGGGTAGGAGTGCTGCACCACAGGAGCACTGCTGTGTCCGCATGATGGGACCAGAAATGTTGGCTCAGGTCAGCGTGATAAAAATCTGCTCTCTGGGGTATCTTCACACCACAGTGTGGCAGAACTCCCAGCATGCAAATGCAATCAGGCTGCAGCACACAACTCACAGTGTTTCCTGTGTCACTGCTTTGTTTAAGGACCCACAAAGTGCCATACCCCAGGGAACAATGCTGGCCATTCTGATCACCACAATTGCTTACATTGCTGTTGCAATATGTGCAGGTAAGTACAGAAGCTCTGCTTCACTTGTTTAGTTAAGTTTGAAAGCTTGGCATGCAAATGAATGATTAGCCTCACTGCTTTTTCATGCCATGGATTTATTATTTAGAGAGACAGTAGTTTTGATTTTACCCTATGTCAAAACAATGGTTTAAAAAAAGCAGCAATCAGTGGAAACACAAGTCCCCATTCAGCAGCTGGACCTTCAGGTAGCTTGTATGGTTATTTTTGCATAAGTGACAAAGACCACCAGCATATAGTATCCATGAGCATAATAAAGATCAAAGGAACCTCTGATCAATCTGCTGATCTTTTGTTCCTGGTTGACATTGAAATTTCACATGGCTTCTGCTTGTCTTCTTACTGAACACTCATGATAATCACAGGAATGGGGTAACACACACATTTTGTACATTATATGTCAAAGACAGAAATCAGTTGCCAGTCTCAAAGGAACTACACAACTACATGTTCTACAGTAGTGAGGTAACAAAATGGGCAAGAGTGAAAAGGAGGCCTGTACTCAAAGCCATGACCTGTGTTGGAGGACTATGCAGTTAAATTCTCATTACAAGCATACAATAAATCTCTGACCAAGAAAAATAATTTTCCGTTTGTATTTAATACTATTTTAAGAAAGAGAGTTGTAAGCAACACTCTTTCTTATGAACAAATCCCTTAACATAACAAGAAAGCCATGCAGAGAACTCCCTTTTCTGGGAGATGACTCTCAAGTCTTCTAAACTTCTATGGTTCCTGGACTTCATGCATAAGGCAGAATACTTGACTCAAGCCTCAGCTCAGGTCTTTGCATTATTTGGATCAAATTTCCCCCTGTAATTAAAATTGAAGCTGTCGTTCTTCACTTCCTTTTATAAATTCACTTTATATTATAAATTGTTGTTGTTTATTTGAGAACATTGCTCTGCTCTCACAAGCAGTAGCTGTATTTCAGCTTCAGAGCTGTGCATATTTTTGTGTAATACTTCCTTTTTTATTTCTTTTTTCCATGTTTGCATGTTAGTTTCCTAAATAGCCAATGGGCATTTTGGGACTCTTTACGTTTTGGACAAATTTGAAGATATCATATGAACTTACATTTTGGACACTAAAGATATTGAGATGCACACTCCAACTTCACATGTTTCTTCTCATTTCTGGTGGTGTCCTGGTCTAGAGCAAATTTGGGAGGAAGCTTCCAAAGGAGTCCCTCCAGAAAGCTGATTTAAGCAGCCCCTCTTCCAACTGGTTCAGGAAAGGATTTCTCTGGAGAAAAGTGAAAAAAACCCTGCTTATTTAACAAGCAAAGTATTCACAAGCATAAAAACATGAATAATACATGGAGTGTATCTCAGCTCACTCAGTCTGCTATCAGTCCCTCCTGCACTGGAAATGCCATGCCCCAGGGCCTGGTGGGCCACAGGTGCAAGCTCCCGGTGTTTTTCTGGATTTTCAGTCCAGAGCAGGTTTGAACAGTTCCAAGAAAAAGAAAAGCCACAGTCTGGGGAACTTCTCTTCCTCAGCTAGCTAAGAGCTAACTAAAAGCAAAGGAGAGCTCTGTCCTGCTGTCCATGCTGCAGACAACACAAGTCTGTGAGAAGGAATGCAGTGAAGCAGATGCAGCTTCTGGAAACAAACTCTGCACTTCTCTCCCCCTTCACTCTCAGAGCCAGTCTTGAAGGTGCAGAACTTAATATCCAGCATAAACAGAACAGATGATTGGGGGTACAAGCATCATAAAGTCATCCTCGGACATAAGCAAAAAAACCCATAAATATCAAGAGACACAAAAAGAACATAGGTAATTCCTCCTCTTCGAAGTTTTTCTCATCATATTGGTATCAGTAGGGCTATGACAATCTAAACAGCTAAGGATCTGGATCTCTAAAGTAATTTGGTGCCCTTTTTACAGAGAAAAAAGGGTATGCCTAGACATAAAAGCCTCACTGATCTGTTTTCTCTGAATACTGGCACTTTTAAAAGTGGTAACAGGAAGACAAAAGACTTCTGAGTTAGTCAATTTATTGGTGACCACTGTCTGGGTCTCTAATCTTAGAAATAATTCTTATTAGTTAAGTGGCTGATTATTTTAAAGTAACAGAAGCAAATATTTGCTTACAGACACCATGAGAAACTCAGTCATAGTACATGAAAGTAAATCCCTGCCCAACAGAAAATGTTGCTCTTTGGGATGAATCTAAGGCTGTACAAAAAGCTTGCAGTTTAGGAGTCAAAGTGTGGCAAGAACATTCTTTCAACGTCACAAGGAAGCAAAATAACAATATATCATTTTTTCCACAGCCTCCTGTGTTGTAAGAGATGCTACTGGGAACGTCAATGATACAATTGTACCTGGAATGAGCTGCAATGGATCATCTGCCTGTGGCCTAGGCTATGATTTTTCCAGATGTGCAAGTCAGCCATGTGATTACGGGCTGATGAATAATTTTCAGGTTTTAGTGAGATAATATGTATTAGCATATAAGCATATATTAGCATCATAAGCAATACATGAATACATAAGTACAAACATGCAAAACTTATTTGCAGACAACTACAACAGGACAACCACTTTTATCTAAAAAAGTAAACTAGAGGAATGATGAAAGACAAAAATCCCCTGCATTGCATGTTTACCTTCACACTGCCCATCACTAGCCTTCCTAACACTCTGGTAAGGCCTTTATCTCCTCTTTTAACAAGTACCATGCAGCAGCATATGCTGTAACATCTTCAAACTGAAAGCCCAGACTTAACAGAGACCTCTGGAACTCCTGTTAGATGAGGAATTCACCTCACTGCTCTTGACACATGGATGTGATTTTACCTCAGGGGTGCTGTGGTCACAGTTAAAGGGTTGTGTCACAGTTCTGACAAAAACCAGAGTTCTGACTTCTTTTAAAAATGTATCCAAAAATAGAGCAAAAAATCAAGTGAGAAGTAATGGAGTCTTTCTCCTAGGCCAGAGACTGTCTGCCATTTTTATTCTTCAAAATAAAGCTTAGGCTAAGCATCAAAGTAAAGCAGTTCTGCAGCCTGACAACCACAGGTCCCAGATCTCTGTTCAGCCCCTGTGCTCCATGGCCAGTGAGAGGAATTCACCACCCACCTGCACATGCCTTTCAACAAGTCATTTGTAGCTTTTAAAGTCACTTGCTTTTTTCCCAGCTGGCTCTGCTAAATGACAGGGCTGGGTAACCACCTTGAAAGGGCTATGCTGTCTCTTTCATAGACTGCTTTCCCTTCCTTCCTTGATCATTTACCATCCTCACTCCCACCTCAGTTCAGCTGTCCACACTCAGGGCACCCCTTTAAAATCAGTAACCTCCCTACAGCCAGACAAATTTTCACTTCTTGCATTTATCCCTGCCAGACTAGAGCCATAAAATGGCTCTATGACTGCATCTGACAAGTCTTCAGTATGCACTGGTTTCTTCCCTGAAGTACTGCCCACACACCACCAATCACATCCATCCATCTTTTAGTTTCCTTGCCTGGTGCCTCTCAACAACCCTTTCACTGCAGTAGTCACCAAGGCCAGCCTAGCTCTCCTGGGAGGTCTGAGGGAGGCCTGACAGTGACCATCATTACTGTTTGCAGCACTGCAGCTCCATCAGGCATTTTCTCTCATTTTTAGCCATATTAAATAATCAAGGGAAAAAAAAAAACAAACAAAATAAAATAAAGTACCTCCAACCACATTTCATACACTGGGGCTTTTTCCTGCCATTTCCATTTTCTTGTCTGCTACAAGCTGACTATTTACTCATCAAGTAGAGGCTGTTACTTACAGCAATCAGTTAGTAAAGGCAGTGAGGAAATCTCAGAGTACTCATCTGCCCCAGCAGACAGCTGCATATTTGAATAAGAATTTGGCTTTGCCTCCATTGCTTTTAACTAAACCCAAAATAATAGTACAGTTTTTAGCAGATTAAATTTAGAACCATGAAAAGCAGAGACACATAGTGCAATTGAATGGGTTTTGTCATTAAAAAGTGCATCCAAATGTAAGCCTATTCTTTTTACCTTCATTTTTTTCCTAAAGGTGATGAGCATGGTGTCTGGCTTTGGTCCTCTCATCACAGCTGGCATCTTCTCAGCTACTCTGTCATCAGCTCTAGCATCTCTCGTCAGCGCACCCAAAGTTTTCCAGGTAAAATTAAACAATCCATTTCCTTATATCTGGTTTTACCTCAGAGACAAAGTTGAACTGTGTGCCAAATGTAATGTGTATTTAAGCAACATTGACACATGTGGCAGGAAGAGGCAGGGGAAACAATATGTAGAATGGTTTTCAGCAGAAAAAGACAAGTCTTATCATCATACAAGGGAGATAATGTTCCTTTGGTCAGAGCTCAGCTTTGCTGCAAGAGCACAGGATACTCATGTGCCTGTCATAAATAGCTTCAAGGGTACTTCCAGGACCACTTCTGTCTTCTTACAAAAAGCTACCCTGTAAGCTCAGGAGCCCTCAGATCCGTAAGATTCAGGTGCTGTCAGGTGTGCTCTTAACAGGCTGTCCAGAAGCTGTCTGGGCAGCAGCAACATGGACAGACAGAGCAGAGGGCATGTGAGAGATAAGCTGTACAAATCACATCAAGCCACTGATTTATGCTTCAACTTCTCCCAATTTAGACTCTATTTACTATTTAATTACCTTTTCATTTGAAGCACTGAATAAGCATTAAATGCCTGTGATTCTATTTCCCATGATATAATAACATAGTAGCACATTGTCTTATCACCTTATTTTAATGTTCACATGCCTCAGCAGTTGATGCACTTGAAGCATTGAAATTTAACTTCTGTTTAGCAAAAGCCTAGCAAGCTGCCACTCACAGACAGTGACTTCTGGTGCAAGAAAGTGCTGCTTAACAGAGTTATGTGCTGATTTTCTTACCAGGCTCTTTGCAAGGACAACGTCTACAAAGGGCTAGAATTCTTTGCCAAAGGATACGGAAAAAACAATGAGCCTATCAGGGGATATGTCCTCACTTTTGCAATCGCCATGGCCTTCATTTTGATTGGTTTGTATAATGTGACACAGCTGCTGTAGTGTCATGTTCTGAAACTACTCATACTATAATACAATCAGTGGCTGCCGTTTGGAAAATTTCCAGTGGGGTAAGCTCTGACATAAGCATACTCCACATCCTGGTGGCAGTTCCACTATTCCCAATGAAGGCAAAAAGAAAGCAGTAGGGATTCCAGTGACTTACCATCACCACCACAGCCTCATTCTCCTAGTGCAGAGTAGCTGCAACTCCTGTTCACTCTGCTGGAAGAGGGCAGTGCTCAGAACTGTATCACAAATAGCAAAGTCACAATCTTGAAAATGGTTTTCCAGTTTATATTGCACATGGCTCTGAGGTAATACTTGGGAAGCCTATTCTGCCTAAGTCTTTCCCACAGTCAGCTCCAAAGCAAATCCCAGTTTACCAGGACTGGTGAAAGAAAATCCCAGCTACTACACTTAGGGGTGCAGGGATTGTTATCAGTTTTTCTAAGATTTGAAATTCAAACTGTCTTATGCTAAGTAAATAGGATGGGTAGTAGAGAATTCAGATTCCCAATAAAACTGTAACTAAAAGTGTTTTTTTAAATGCAATTATGTATTTAAAATTCTGAACTTTACATCAGATCTACATCATTAAGAGACAGTATGCTGAATCCCAGTATCAAGTATAACACTGCATAGCACATAATGTTATTAAAATCAGGATTAGCAGACATAATTCATATGAATGAAGGTAGATCAAGGTGGCCTTAAATTTTTGCTACACAAAAATACCCAAGCTCTCCCTGGATGATAAAGGCAGACAATGTTCAGATTTAATGCATCATTAGGAAACAGCTAGCCAACAGTCCAGGAAACTGGTGCCTCTGTCTGACTTGTGTATGTGTCTTGC
This sequence comes from Haemorhous mexicanus, assembly GCF_027477595.1. NCBI lineage: Eukaryota > Metazoa > Chordata > Aves > Passeriformes > Fringillidae > Haemorhous > Haemorhous mexicanus. The sequence continues at coordinate 11,773,465 of NC_082353.1, forward strand.
AGCTGAACTGAATACCATTGCTCCCATCATCTCCAATTTCTTCCTGGCTTCATATGCTTTGATTAATTTCTCCTGCTTTCATGCCTCATATGCAAAATCGCCAGGTGAGTCTGCATTCAGCAGTGATTTAAATATGGGCTTTATAGTCTGATCTCTGGAAGGTTTAGACTGTATGTCAGAGAAAATTGCAGTATGTGTGAAGTATCTAAGTTACTTGATCTGATGTCTTATTGAATATAATATTTTATTTATCTCCAAAATATAAAAATAATGGCCCTAAGTCTTTATAACATCCACAGTCGTACAGGATGAGAAAGGTGCACCTCACTGGAGGAAAAAAAATCTCCTCAGAGTGCTATTATTTTTCCCCTCACTATTAAAAAATGTGTGGGTAAAAGCTTATGCCAACTCTGGCCAATAAACCAAGCAAGGTACAGTGGGGAGTCATCACTCCCTTCTCCAAACCTACAGTGAAATGTACAGGGAGATTCCTAAGCACAGTAACAGTGCTACAAGTGATGCTGCCTGGAGGGGAACATGCAGAGCAAGAGCAGGTCCATCAAACAGCACCAACACAGCTCTGCAGTGCCTAGAAGCAGAATTGTAAAGCACAATTGTGAGGCACAATGAAGTCCTGTTCAGGGGTAACTTGAGATCCTCCCTCTACATTTGCAGCAAAGGAACATTCTGGCTGTCAGACTCATGCATTGCCACAGCAGAATGATTCTCACCATCTCATGAAGGAAGGGGTGACACCTTCAGGAATAAAGTCAATCAGCTGAGAAACACTGGTTTAGCACACAGGAAAGACAATTTCCTGTTTTATGAATTAGTTATTCAACTCAAGGAGTGAGGAATACATTTTTGATTTCCAGTGTGAAGAAACTGCAGTAGCGACATAAATGCCTGCATCAACTTCCTTCCTATAGATCTGCACAGTGCCATTTGTTTAGAGGGCAGAAAAGATGAGCACTTCTGCTAATTACCTGCACAGCTGAACAAATGCAGATCTGCTCCATGTGGCCTTGGCGCTGAGTGACAATTACCTCTACAGATTTCATCTGTGTACATCTGATTCTGCTCTGCCACTACTTAACATTTCAGACAGAACCGCAGCCATTTTTCTTTTCTCATTTCCTCCAGTTAATTTCTGCCAATTCACAATGACAGATTATAATAATTGCAAGGCTACAGGACAGAAAATTTCTTCCCAGCAGGTCCTTCCCTCATTATAAAGATGATCCAAGACAGGGTTGCTAAGCCTCTTGTATCTTCTGTGTTTTTCCTCTCCAAAGTCTGCTCTGTGGAACACCTGGCAGAGACCTGCAAACCATGAAGGCTCAGTGTTTGCCTCATCATTTTAATTGGTAGCAGGGGATGGAATCAGTACTGCAGCTGAAAAGCAGCAGGAATAATATCTTTTTAAAGTCAATTGCAGATGATTTTATTTTTCTGCCACAAGGCCAGGCAATTTCCAAGTTTAAGACAGTTGCACTTCCAGTATTGGGATAAACACTCCTCTCAGCAAGTGTTTAGCTACCAATAATAAGTTCTGTGTATATGCATCAAAAGTATACAATCATCAATTTCCTGGAGTTACAGGTAATCTCCTTCTGATGTTCTGAAATATTCTGAACCAATAAACTTTAATTTTGTGAAAATGCGTATAAACAGAATAGCTACTTCTGACAGAGCCTGAAACACACTGTACAGGGGATTTTATCCACAAAAATCATGGATCACCATTTTATCAATATATTTTATGCTCTTCCAATTTCCTCAATTCTCTTTAAACAGGTTGGAGACCTGCATTCAGATATTATAACATGTGGGTGTCACTTTTTGGAGCCCTGCTGTGCTGCGGGGTGATGTTTGTCATCAACTGGTGGGCAGCTCTCATCACTTATGCCATTGAGCTCTTCTTATATATTTATGTAACATACAAGAAGCCAGGTAAGGCCAAATCCCACTATTATGACATGTACATGTTGTGCTGCTAGACTGGCTTTTAAAGGAATTAATTCTGCTAAGAGAACTAGAAATTATTTTTCTGTGCTATCTTTATTTAGAGGGAAGTCTGAAGCATCCTGTTAAACTCCATATAATACAGATTAAGTTGATAGTCTGGTGACTGCCTGTTGAACAAGCAGCCTGAGTGTGGTTCAGGGTTTTCTGTAAACATTCCAGCAGACTGGTTTATTCCCACCACATCTTTATGACATTTGAGCTTTTACTTGAGTAGCACTCATAATTTTTTTCCACCCACGCACAAAACCTTACCTGAATTTTGCAGTGCTCTTAAGCTGACTCATGCAGGGTCCTCACTCAAAATGTAAACCTGCTGCCCATTATACAACAAAAATGCAAGCTGAATTACTTATGAACTGATCATCCTCCAGCACCTCCCTACAATTCCCCCATAAATCAAGACAGATGGGCCCACTTTACTGCTGGAAAATAACACTTAGCAGCTCAGCAAATCACAGAAGCTGTCCTCAAAAACCTGTGTGCTTTGCAAGCCAGACAGTCTGGCTATCCATATCCAGGACAAAACTAACACAGGTACAGATTTAGGTGCTAACCACCTGAATTACTTCTGCAACAGAAAACATAAAACAAAACCAACAAATAAAAGAGCCACGGTTCTCAGCAACAGATGTACTTTTATTGGACTTATCTTGGGACAGAAACACCTGGTCTGAGACTGTGTTATTGTTTTTCTTGCTGTTGCCTGTCCTCCCTATCTGTGCTCTCTCACATTCACTGGGATGGCCCGTGCTTCTCTCCCTGTAAATCTATCATCAGCTACAGGAAAGCACACCCATCTCCAGTCAAAAGCATTTCAGGATTCCTACCCTTTTCTTGGATATTGCCAGGGTGCCTAATGCAAATTAGCACCTTAAAGCTTGGTTAAATTAGCTGAAGCTGCTGTACAAAAGCCCTCTGTCTCCTGCTAAAAGAGTGACTTTTGTTCAGCAGTAATTTACCAGCAACTGGAGGGCTCAGAAAAAACTAATATTCCTGAGAAAAGGTGACTTTACACCAAACCTCCACTTAGTTGCACTTAATATTGCTTTGTATCTTGGCATACTAGGACTTGATCTGCATTCATGTAGCTCTTAAAGCATAGAAAGACATTTCTTGTAAGTCTGCACTGACCAAACAGCTGCACAATAATGAGAAAAGATGTATATGCCAAAATGGGCTTTGGAGACCAATTTTTGGCCTATACAGTAGAACAGAGCAAACTGCCACGAGCAATTTTCCTTCCTACTTTCATTTGCACCTCCTGAAATTTCACACCACATACATGACTCAGGGCTGTCCATTTTCTAAGGGGAGAAGGACACAAAGTTAACAAATAAGTAAACAGTTTTTAAGTAGGGGAAGAACATTCCCTACAACATTTAAATAAAGAATGAAACTATGTACTTGCATGGGGTTTTCTGCATCACACAAGCAAAACCAATTCCTTCTATTATGAAGCACAAAGAACAGATCTGTATCTATGAAGTACAAGAGAATATACTCTGCTTTCATAGAGAACACCATTGCTCATTTTTGCAACAGAATATAAGGAGAAGCTTGTGGTTTAATGTGCATTATTTATCTTTATCATATGCAGAAGTAAACTGGGGCTCCTCTACCCAGGCTCTGTACTTTGTTAATGCCTTAGACAGCGCTCTGGCTTTAACAACAGTGGAAGACCACGTTAAAAACTTCAGGTAAGATTTCTAGTGAACAGCATAATGGCTTGTCCTGAATCTATACATCAGCCAATTATACACCACCACTTTTTTCCCCCACCAGACCCCAGTGCCTAGCATTAACAGGAGCTCCTATGGTCAGGCCTGCTCTGCTGGACATCACCCACGCCTTCACGAAGAACAACGGGTTGTGTATCTGCTGTGAAGTGTACACGGTAAGGGAACTCCCCCCACCTGCACACCCAGCACCAGTGGGGGCTGCAGGTCTCTGTTACACATCCCACTCTCACCCAGCACACTGTGCTCCCACTGGGGCTGACTGGAAGCTGTGCACACCCCCAAAGATTTGCACTGAGAATGAATTTCGTCATAATTCTTGACATGAAAGCTATCAGCTGATACAAAGCCTGCTGGTAAATGCCTGAGACGTGTTTCAAAGTTCACAGTAGGTGAACCCAAAAATGGTTTGAAGGAAAAAAAAAAACAAACAAAAACATTACAAGGAAAGATTTTAGGCTTAGAAAACAGAAAACCCCCAAACCACACAAAACAGAAAATTTGAAAATTTGAAGGGTTATTGTGTAAGAGTCAAATTACCCAGGTTCTATTTTCAGCTTTGTCACGGATTTGCAGAGTTGGGGTTTTGGCAAGTAATTCAGCTCTCTTTGCAGAGGTTCCTCCAAAACTGTTACAATGCTAATTTTGAGGATAAACATGCTCTTCTGAGATCTAAAGAGAGGAGCAAAGTGTATTTCTAGATATAAATACACAGCAAATGATCTATCTTAGATGAAGATCTCTCTCTCTCATTAGGACAGAACAAAAATAGATAGGTTTGTAGTGAAGGGAGAAAATGCATTTTAAATATTACAGTGAGAGAGAGAGGAAAAGAAAAAACAGAACAGCTCATGGCACTAAATGGGGCTGCAGAATTTAGATAATAGAATCAGTCCAGCCAAGATAATGTATTCCTCTATAGCAGTAAAAGAATAATTCATTTGATGCTGCCACACTGCAGAAACAGAGTAAGGAAGATCCACATGTGATTCTTCCCAAATCAAATGAATCTATAAAGAATAAATGGTCCTAATTCTTCCCTACTATAATTATTGTTCGATTTCCCACTGAATTCACTAAGCATAGAACCAATCCTAACAAGATCCTGGACTATGCAGCTTCCTAAAGTTAAGTTTCAGCAAGTTTTCTGAATTCTTAGGCATGTTTCTCTAATATTAGTACTTTCTATGGAGAACTGAGATTTCATTCCTGTCGATACAAAAAACCCCAAAGACCATTTCATTAGTATAAGCTTTGTAATTGTTTAGGGGGGCTTTCTAATTATTTCTTCAGCAACTTAAGTGAAATTTAATTTCCTTGGTAATAGAAGTGTGACAAAATGAACCTTTATGAATTGCAAAACTGTGGTAAAACCAGATGATAAAATTCACAATCACATTGAAGAGCAGTCTGCAATAAATATCACAACAAATGCAGCAAGACTATTCAGCCATAAATGTAACACCCAGCACATTCTGCCTCAAAAGCTGACACGCTGTTAGCAATGCATAAAGTTTTGAAACACCATGCGAGAGAGAACATCTTCCATTCTTTCCTTCCAAAAGGCAGCAAGAAACTTTCCAGGAACATGGTGATACATAGCTCAGAAATGGACAAAATAAAGATCACAACAGAACAAAAAGATGATTTCAAGATTACTTGTCTCTGAGGTTATGGCTGCATGTTGGCTTGAACAGTCCAAGCTTCTAGTAAAAGGGACTCTTTCTGCTTTTACTCCCTGCCTTCATGTAAAATACTTTTTCAGAGTTAGTCCCCAGTCTGCAAATTCACTGGACTCCTTGTACAATTGCACAAACATTCCACAGGTGCAAAGGAGGAGCAGGGGAGGACACACACAGGCACCTGGGAGAGGGGTGGGTCTGGCCCCTTGGCCAGCAGAAACCTATTGTGCAAGCCAGTTACAAAACCACCTTCAGGTGCTTTCCTTTGAGAGACAGGGAAGAAGGGCAAAACTTGTTTGTTTCCCCTCCTTACTCACAATGAAACTTCAAGCTTATTGTTCAAGTTATTATTCCCAGCTCTTCATACATCCAGCATCAAATCCTTTTTAAGTTATATCGATGTTTTGTGACTTGGATATGCACATGGATTTTTTCCCATTAAACTACCAGATGATTACTGCAAGAAAACTGGCAACAAAGGCATTTGTATCTTTAATTGCATTGCATCAATTCTTTTCTCTTATGTCAGTAGACAGAAACTTCACCATGTATATTAGATCTGCTGAGACATTTTTACATAGTCAAGCCAGGGAGGGACTTTATTCACTCTGAGATGCTTTATCGTATCTTTGATGTTTTTTTAAGATGTTACAATCCATAGTACTCCTTCCTTCTGTCAGAATCACTGCATTTAAGTAGCTTTAACAGCCTCAGCCCTCTCAAACAGAATGTGAATAATGTTTGCAGCACAGATATTTTCAAAGGCCTGAATCTCTGTGGACCCTTTTTGGAAAGGTATTTTTCTGACTCTCTCCATTTGCTCCCACAGCAGACTAGGTAACTCCTTCAAAATCACTGTGTGATGTACAATACAAAGCCTTCATAATAATATTTTACTGTCTCACGCAGGGACCACGCAAGCTGTGTGTTAAGGAGATGAACAGTGGCATGGAAAAAAAGCAGGCCTGGCTCACAAAGAACAAAAGAAAAGCCTTTTATGCAGCAGTGGCAGCTGACAGCTTCAGAGATGGAGTCAAAAGTCTACTTCAAGTAAGCTTTTTGTTTACAGAACACACAGGAGAGTGTACATCAAAGCATCCCTTTATGTGAGACATTACTATTTGCTTGTGAAGAAGCTCTACATATATATGGGAAATGTTACAGACAGAAAGGGGGTACATGTATATTACATTACAGATTATTTCATAAAGATCTAGTTCTGGGCTATGGAGTTATGAGACAAGGCAGACTGATTCTCTCCTAAATGAACGAGACACTATTATGAAAAAAGAGAAGCTTCTACAGAGCAACATATCAATGTCTATGCAGCTGACACTTGATACACTTCAAAGCAATTCTATTGTTTGGTATTACACAGCATATTAAATATCTGAGAATGCTTTGGCAATAACTGAAAATTGAAAGTGTGTAATATACATTTTCTGCAAATAGCAAGAAGGTCATTTAAATAAAAGTCTGCAATATTTTTCTATTACTCTAAGAATGCAGGAGATAATTCCAACAGTCCATTTAAAATGGCCATAATGAAGGCACAGAGACACTGTCCTCATTTTCCCATCTCCTTCTCCCCTCTCACATATATGAATATTTTAACATATAGGTACTGAGGCAAAATATAGAGAAAATTCACATGATTTTCACAAAATACACTGCTGAAAAAACAACTGTGCCAAGTGAGACAGTGGGGAGCCAACTAAAATATTCTGGGTAAGTCACCCACTGGTGTCCTACCAGGGCTCTTTGTACACTTGCTGAATGGACAGTACAATTGAGATGAAATGCTATTAATAAAGATCCCTTTGTTCTGTAAAAGCCTCACAAAGACACTTCATCTTGTGCTTATACATTGTCTCAGTAGGAGATCTTTCTTATGGTTTTGAGAACTGCTGCAGTCTGATGATCTCTTCCTTTTCATTACTACATAAGCACTATTGACAAAGTCAACTGCTGGACCCCAAATAATTCCCTACCAGCAAACAGAATGATAACCATATCATCATTACTGCATCAGCAACAATTGCTGATTTCAACATAAACACCACTACTCAAAAAACCCACCAAGGTTCCAAGAGTTTTTACCTATTTTCTGTTTGCTAGTAGCAAAATGTTGGCAAGTGTAACAACTTTACAAGCTGGTGTTTTGTGTATCTCCACCTAAAGGTTCCCAATACACTGAATACTTAGATTTCTATAAACACTAGGCTAGCTGAATCTAGATCTGACTTCCCTTACTTGTCTAGGTTTTAGCACCCAGGACCACTTTTTCCTGTTTATAAACCATAATTTTATCTACAAAGCATGCTCAGCTGATTTTGGATCATCTTTTGAAAAGAACACATCAAATGAAACAACAAGAGTTTCCAAATTCAAGGCATAAAAATATTCTTAGGAGCCTATGTCTTCTCTGTGTATCTGAGATGTTTTAAGAGACTGCAGACCCACTTCATCTACTGAGTATTCCAAAGCTGATAAAAGCTTTATGACATTATATCAGAATGAACATACAAACAGTTCTTGAACTCCCTCTTGATTCCAAGTTATTGAACCATTTTAATGAGAGCATGTCAGAAGAAATGCAAATGAATGCTAATTTAGCAAAACTACACTTCTGTCATCTAAAATAATTTATAGCTGGAATGATTTAAAGCTAATCTTTCTGCTTTCTGCATGGGTATGAGCATGAAGGGCATTTACGAAATGTAATCTAGTTGTGTCTCCAGAACATTACTTCAGTTATCTTTTGCCATTACTTTTCATTTACAGTAAAAGCATGTATGTGTACCTCTCTCAAGCAGTGTTTTAATATTGGCAGGCTTCAGGCTTGGGTAGAATGAAACCAAACACCCTGGTGATTGGATTTAAGAAGGACTGGAGAAGTGCACCTGCCACTCAAGTTGAGAATTATGTGGGCATTATACAGTAAGTCATCTCAGTACCTCCTTTTTCACTCCTCTTAGAGTAGATTAATGTAGCCTTTCCATAGATAATTTCATGTGTAGAAACAATGCAAATAGGTACAAACCTGGGCTCACACATCCTAGCTCTGTGGCTGAAGTTACTGCCCACCAAAAAAGGCTCACTGGCTCCCACACCTCATAGGATCAGCTTAGCAAACACCTGGCACCATCAGAGCTGATGTGGCCTGGCAATGCTAAAGAAGCTGCACTGCTCTCAGCAGAACTTTTGCAGAACTGTATTTTTCCATTTTTAGTGGCCAGGAGCTCAGAGAAAAACAATGCTAATGTACATACTAAGGGAATAAGAGAACATCATGGAATTCCTCTTTTAAGCCTAAGAGACAGAGGAAGAGCTTTGCTTCAAATCTCATGTGTGCCCAAGGCTCAGTAGCTCTGTGGGTTGGGATTTAGCTAGGAAATAGTCATAATAGTCATTTTACAACAGGCTTTTCATAGATGCTTGCTCAAAATTCACTTGTAAAGCTGAAGAAAGTTACAGAGCAACAAAACCCACCTCAGCTTTGTTATTTCCTCAGAGAAGGGGAAAAAATTACCCTATAGCAACCTAGCTCCTAAAAAAGTGCAGTCTGAAAGACCCATTTCAGGAATAGCTGATCTGTCCCCATGCCCCATCAAACCTTTTTTTAAATGAGTGAAGAGGAGTACTACAAATTTATCTGGGACAATTCCTTCTGCAATTTTACCTAGTCTGTCCTCTCTGTGAACACTTTCACTGATCTTTTCAAAATAGCTTTCCTCATCAACATGCACAATGTAAAACCATGTTTATTCTTCCTTTTCTTTTTTTCCAGTGATGCCTTCGATTTTGAGCTCGGTGTAATTATCATCAGAATTAGCCAAGGATTTGATATATCGCAGGTCCTTCAGGTTCAAGGTATGCAGTGACTTGACAGCTGAATAGCTCTGCTGGTTAGATGCACAGCATAAGGAGGACTCTGACACTCAGAAGAGTCACCATCTGCTTTCTAGAATAGTTCCTGCATCACAACTTCCACAGTTTGTCCTTGCTTGTGCAGTTTAAACCCTACCTGAAATCCTTGTTGATCACTGGCAGTGATGGAGTCGAGGCCTCACACATTAAGGGGCTCTGCACACCAGAGAACTCAACTCCCAAAGCAGTTCCAGCACAGGCACAGACTAAAGCAAGAAAATCATATTGTGCCACAGCAGTTACCCTGCTGCATCTTTCCTTCCTGCTCGTGGTGTATCTTCCCCTATCTGCCTACCTGATACCTCTGGGACAGACAGGAAATGGGAAGCTGCACTTTTGGTATCCTTTCTGTGCAACTGAGTCCCACAGAGTTCCCACCCTTACAAAAATCTGAAATCCGCAGGAAAAATCAGTTCTCTCTCCCCCCTTTCTGTTCATTCTTCCCTATGTTAGCGGTGCACATCAGAGGGGGAAAGGGCCACCCTTCCGCCATGCCACCCCCATTTCGGGAGACATGCCTTTGGGAGGCAAGGGCGGAACGGTTCCCTAGGTTTCCGGCAGGGCAGCTCTCCCCCGGCCCAGTTTGGCCCAGAACTGCCGGGCCGAGCCAGGCCGGGCCCGGCGCTCCCGCTGCGGCCGAGCCGGGCCCGCGGCTCTCTGCTGCCGCCTGCTGCCCGCCCGCCGCCATCGCGGGATCGGGTGAAGGAGCGAACCCCCGAAGGGAATCAGCCCGCAGAGTGAAAAGGCACCAGAGACTCCTTTAAGGAACAAGGGTAGATGAGCACTCCCTCACGCCGGCAGCTTGATGTGCTTGGAGACCCACGGGGAAAAACTACAGGGACTCGGAAAAGATTCCAAAATAATCAACCGTGTCTTCAGCCCCGGTGATTTCTGAGCGGTATCTGCCTATCTCTGCCTGATGCGAGGCAGAAACTGAGTGCTCAAAATACAGTTATTGGAACACCTGTAAAAATACAGTGAAAACAACTCTGCAATTTTACAATGAGCAAATATTCTCCAAGTGGTGTGACACAAGGAGTAAGAAAGAATTAAGGGGAGGAACTCAAATACAAAGAAATATTTTCAAGCAGATACAGAGTCATTGTAGCGGAAAAGAATGATCATTTCCTCTTATACTTGGTACAGCATTCTGTTCAATAGAAAAACTGACATTTTAGTTTTGAGCAACCATTTAGTTTGTAGCTATCACCATGTTTAATAATCAGAAGTATGAGACTGTCATTGATTAAAAACTAAAAGAAAGTATAATCTTTCTGTTGGCAACTGAGTGTTAACAGAGTTAATAATGTCTAGCTAGCGAGGGTTTATTCTACTTTTTAATGCAATGTCTTAAATGAACTTACCTCATATTTAGTTAATTTATTACTCAAATAGAAGATCTCCTTATGAAATAAGTTTTCTGCAGGCAAATGCCTGAATCATATTAATTAGTGCCTCACCATAATATATTCCACAATAACACATGGTACCTTTTTCTCAGCAAAAGCATAATAATGCTAAGATTAAATTGTTCTTTTATATTACTAAGTTTACAGAATTGATTGGCTAAATCTTACATCTTTGCAACTAGTGCTTAAAAAAACCCCATGAAAAATATTTCTGCATGGAGAGTGATTGCATATTCAGGACCCTTATGTATTTCTGAGAATCTCAAAGTACAAACCAAGAGACTTTGTCTAAGAAAAGAGACCCACAGGCTAGAACTAAATACCTCAGCTTCCTCAGTGTAGGAAAACAGCTTTGCAATTTTTTTTTTTATCTTTGCAAATTCTTGGCTAAAGAAACCAACTAAACATCCACAAACATAACTCAATAAATAATATCTCATGTAAGTATAAAATGTCATAATACTGAATTGAATTTGGAAGAGACAACCTGAGAGCACCTGGCACACCACAGTGCTGTAGGCACAGGCATCCCAAGCTAGGGCTTCCAGAGGTGAATTTGGCTTACTCCTCCCTCCCTGGTTTGCAAAGAAAAAGCATTTTAAGAGAAATTTTCATACCAGGAGCTTTAGATTGGTGTGGTGGTACTTTGCAGACAATTACATCATCACCATGAGCTCAGTAAGGGATTTAATTTAAAAGACAGCAATGTCTTACCAGTTCTCCTACTTTTTCTAATATACAGAGGAATTAGAGAAGCTGGAGCAAGAGAGATTGGCACTCGAAGCCACCATTAAAGAAAATGATTTTGAAGAAGGAAAAAGGGGCATCTGTGGATTCTTCAAAAAAGCCAGCACACTGAATATCTCAAAACACGAAACAAAGAAGGGTGAGTTCCAAAATGACAACTTATCTCCAACCCTTCAATGCAACTTATCTCCACCCTTCAATGCACGCTTTTACCAAAATGCAAACTGGAATTTACCCCAAGCCAAAAACTCCTGAGCCACACAGAAGCCCCTGGAACAGAACCTCCCTTGTGCAAACTGTGGTGGCCAAACCCTGTAAAGCAGCACAGTGACACGCTCTGCTCACAGGACATGCTGTCTGCAGCACAACCATTTCCCCTCATTTGCTAGATAAACCTTTCAACTCAGCTTATCTTCACTGCTACTTGACAAAAACAGAACAGGGTTATTAAAGTTTGAGGAATTCAGAAGAAGTTGGTTGAGGGGGTTTTGGGGTAGTTTTTGTCTTTTTAATAGGGTGTTTTAAGCTTTTAAACAGAAAAAAAGCTTTTAAGCTTTTTTTCCCCTCCTCTAAAGAAAATAAGAACATATGCACAATATGCAGGGAACAAGCATTCTTACTTTACTTAATATACACACACACAAATTCAGTACACAGCTGAAAAACAGGTAAAAATAGCACAACTGCTCCATAGTCTAAGCACAATTTCATAAGAGTGCACAAGTGAAGGTGGTGAAAAGTACTGAAAGTACATACACAGCACACTGTCAAATAACTAACGCATTGATGTGCAGGTGATGAAGTCAATATTACATTTCAGATATAGTGAAATGATACAGACCCAATTTAAGGTCTCATTTCACAACTGCTAGTCTGTAATGATAATGACCCACCTGAAGCCATGCTTGTACACAGACATGTATTTTGAGAGTTTGCACCTGCAGAGACAATTACATCTGGCTGTGCATGCAACTCCCGCAGGTGCCAGGAGATCTACAGACTGGGAACATAAAATGCCATTTTTCTTCAGCTGGCAGGCTTCAGTTGATTTTGTTTCAGTAGAACATATTTTTATGACAATTCCCTGTTTCAACTTCCCTTTTTGATTTAGTTGAGAAATGCATAAAGTAAATACATATTACACATTTTGGCTCTCTGTATTAGATAGATTTTGTTAATAAATAGCCCCACCTCGCTGTTTTGTTTTTATGTTCATACTCCCCAGAGTTGTTCCATCTCCCAGCAGAGATGCTAGAAGTGTAGAGGAAAGCCAGTAACTTCTTTGGAACTATCCTGTACACACTCCAGAAACACAGGAAAACCAAAGTATTTTCAGAACCCAGCAGATCAGAGTAAAACCTCTAAAGAAGCCTGTTTGCTCGACTTAGAATACTGCTCTGACACCATCTCTTTCAAATCATTGAAAGAGAAGCAGTAATAAAGCCAGAGGCCTCAAAGGTGGAATGAGAGAAGGCACTGTTAGTACAGAGTCAGGACCGTATCTTTTCAAGCCAGCCAAGCAAACAGCAAGAACCAAAATTTGTTTCCAATTATCAGTGACCATGTCAGCATAGGGAAACATCCATATGTGCTTGTGTTTCCTAGCTTCCAGCTTCACCTATGCTGCCCCTGCACCCCATCAGCTCATTGCATCCACTCTGACTGTACCTTTCAGGGAGCTCTGTATTTTACAACACAGCTGAGCTTGTAAATGATGCAAAATGACACATTTACTTCTAAAATCTATCAGATATTTCCCAGTTGCTTTTTAAGGCCCCAGTGAATTTTACATTAACTAAAAAGAGAGAGAGAACAAATAATCAGGTAACCTTTTTCAAAATGTTATAGTCTAGCGACAAAGTGTTACACAAGCTTTGGTTTCTGTGTGTGTGAGAAAATTAAAAGTCCAAAGCATCTACTCTGTACCTTTTTTTCAGATTTAAAGGCTAGAAATTATGTCAGAAACAGTTCATTTTCCTGAAGCTTTCCCTCCATTTGGCTCCCTAAAGCTACTTATTGCCTCACTTATCAGATATCCTTCCACATTTTTTTCTTTCTCATTACAGAGAGCACCATTAACACCATACAGTCAATGCACGTGGGTGAATTCAATCAGAGGCTGCTAGAAGCCAGCACTCAATTTAAAAAGAAGCAAGGAAAAGGTACAATTGACATTTGGTGGCTGTTCGATGATGGAGGTAAGGAATTTGAGTAAGAATCACAGGGAGAGAGATTCCTCTGTTACCAAATATAAAAACAGACTTGGGAAGTTGCATAAAACTGGTTTTTATTAAGTTTACATAATCAATTTTCTGTCAGGCTTTAATGTTTTAAAATCAACTTACATCCAACACTGCTTAAGTGAAAGATGGAATTTCTACATACAATGCACTAATTTTACATTCCTCCAATTTTCTATGTTCTTCCAGGTCTAACAATCCTAATTCCTTACATTCTAACTATCAGGAAGAAGTGGAAGAATTGTAAATTAAGGATCTTCACTGGAGGAAAAGTCAATAGGATTGAAGAAGAAAAACTAGTGTAAATATAACTTTATTTGTTTCATTTGTTTAAAGAATTAGAATTGATGCTGAATATAATGCATATACAGCAGGAAGGCGGGAAATTTTCAGCACAACTGGTTTGTTGTACTGTGGGCAGCATGGAAAAAATAAAATGTACTTGATTGAAAGATGTTAAGCTTATGGCATAGCCCTTAAGGCTCAGCAAATGGTGATTACCAAAGGAAACTCACATTCAGCACTTCTTCCCATTAATAGTTCATATTCCCTTCTCTGAAAGAGCAGTCTGCACTCTGTAATGAGAATATAATTACTTTTATGGGATTTACATGAGATTGTCCAGGTAACAGGAAGTGAAATTGCAGATAAAGCTCTCACATGCAAATAGCATAGACAGATAACTCACATAAATGTGATTAACTGTGGTAAAATATAAAGAAGTTAAAGAGCAAGTTAATCAACTTTAAGGCCAAGTTGATTTTACTCAGTGTTTTAAAGAAAGTCTAGATTTCATAATCATCATTTCATAATCATTTGCCTTTGAGCAAATGAAAGGTACTAATACAAATTTATTTTTATCACCACTGCATGTAGGACCTTTCCTTCTTAAGCACTTCACACATTACAAGCACAGCCATTTCATCACCAGTGGAAGCAGCTCAGTTTGGTATGAAAGTCAGTGGCTGCTTAACAAAGAGCAGAAGCACCATGTAGAGACTTAAAAACATGTCCAGCCAAAACTCCAGTGGCAAACAAGTGAGAGGGATGCAAGGACAGGAGTTAGAATCACCAGCTTCACTAGCATTGCAACACAGTGCCTGGGAAAGGCAGCTGCCACAGGATGTTCCCTTAAAGGAAAAGGGAATACGTAGAGCAAACTTTATTCCACTGTGGTTCCATCAGTTTTAAACAGTACCCTAAAGTAAATGTACCTCTGCAGAAGAGATTCACAAGTTTGTACAAACTATCCTTATAATTGGGTTAAAATAGCCCTAGAGCTGTTCAAGGATCTGCTGGGAAGTGTTCTCTGCCCCCTGTCCAGAGTCTGCCCAGTCTTGGCTGCTCAAGCAAACAGGCTCCTGAACCGGAACCCTCTACTCACCTGATTTTGCTGGAAGTAGGAAGTTTTGACAGCAAATGGGATTTGTCAAAACATGACAGTTTCCACAGAGGCAGTTCTGACACCTGCATACACCACTTGTCCTACAAAGGCCAGAGTAAACAGCACCATCAGGACAACTGAAAAAGACCCAGCTTGTCCCCAAAAAAATATTATGTGTCTGTATTGCTACCTAAACATCAGCATTTCTCAAAACATAGCCTACCTGCTACATGCAAAAGCCTTCAAAGAGACTGGGTGATTCCTCCTAGGTAGATCTAATACTAAATCATCCAAGTACAATTTCAGCCACATATTTTGAATTCAGAAGTCAAATTTAACTGGACTTTTACTAGCATGTAATTCCCCAAATATTAAAACCTTTTCACAGAAGTCGAGATTTTGCTCTTTATCGTGTTCAAAACAGGGATTGCCACCAGGGACATCAAGATTTATACAAGTTGTATGTTCTTTTTATAAAAATACATGAAAAGAAAGAGTAAACTCTCAGGTCATAAACAAATATGTATTTCTACCACGGTTTGCTCCTGGGAGCTCTCCGACCTTTTCAAAATCCAAACCTTACATACCAAAAATAGAAACAAAAAAAAGGAGGTGGGAGAAGGAGGTGTGGGGAAGAACCACAAGATCCCAACCATGGTTCAAACAAGGGCAAAACTAACCTAATTAAACCTCTCCATCCTCAACACAAACACACAAAAAACTCTAAACTATTCCTTCTGCCAAGGAAGGGCAGAAAAACAAATTATTTTTTTATGAACGTGTAAAGACAACATGCAAGTAGATCAATATAAATTCATAAATTAAAAAAGATGAAGATTCTTTAAGTATTGGACCTTCTGGACCAAATTTTGACCAACACATGCACTACCAGTATTGTAAGAAAATCCACAGCATTCTGACAGTAACAGAGTAACAGAAGCCTTCTGTAAGTATTGGAGAATTCTGACCTACTGTATATTGAATATTCTTCCTTTATAACTCAAGCCCTTGGAAATACTTAGAGTACCATTGTTTTCCCAAAAATGTAAACACCCTGCCCTCTGTCTGCTACTAATTTCTTTTTATTTTGTGATTTTCACCAATCATCAGTTAAATGAATTATGGTACAGCAATCACACTAATCCAGTTCTGCAATTAGAAATTGAAACACTAAAGCATTTAAAGTAATTTGTCATATAGTTAAAGATAAGATATAAAATGCAGTTGTCTAACTCATTTACAAGTGTTCTTTGATATAAGGCACTCCAAAGTACAGTGATAAAACACTCTCTCATTTCTTTTCAGGATGGCTTCACTCCTAAGCAAATTCAGAATAAAATTTGCTGATATTAATATCATTTGTGATATCAATATAAAGCCCAACAAAGAGAGGTAAGAAGCATTACCAAATCCACTATTTAGCAGCCAGCCTTTATCTAGAGCTTATTACTTTTATGTTGAAAATTAAAAGGGAAAAAAAAAAAACAACAAAGCACAACACAAAATAACACTGTCACTTCATTGTAATAATTTTGTGATCAGACCAAGAGCAGGAAATAGAAAAGAACCTTTAAACAATCACAGCTTAAAGAATCAAAATCATGTGTAGTCTTTTTCTTTATGTTGTAAAGACTAATTAGACACCATACTTATGAGCCACTAAATTTGACATTTTATTATGACTTCTCATATTTATTTAGGTTGCAATAGACTCCAGTCAGTTACAACTCCCCTGTAAATTTTCCATCTTTGTCAACTCAGCCTTCTGGGTTTTACAATAAATTCATAACATTTTCCTGATCAAACACAAGTATACTTCCTCTTTCCCATGAGGTCAACATTACAATGTTCCCCTATCACTCAGATATAATGAAGGCTTAATAGTTTTAAAAATTAACTTATCTACAGAATTAATGCTCTTAAGCAGAGGTTAGGAAGTTGGGAAAACAATGCTCAAAAAGCTCCACCTCCAACTGTGTTAACTAAATTAAAAAAACAACCCAAAACTTTAAGTCCTTGCTTTCTCAAGCATATCTCCATAGAAATCATCTATTTGTTCTGCTGATGTAGAAAAAAGTACATAGGAGGCTGTTCATGGGATAACTGAATCCGAAATTCAATTCACAGCATTGCTCTTAGTCTTAAAACACCTCTGAAAATGTGCCCCCTTGCTATACTCTCTTCCATCCCATTCCTTACTCCAACCAAAGCCTTTCCTCTGGGTTCAAGTGCAATCCCAGGTTAGGCTCTTCATCATTCTGTGTCCCATTTCTACATACACACAAAACTTTGCAAAAACAACATAGGACTCACCAGAGTTTCTATGGACCATTGGAGATTTTGACTGAAGAAATGCAACTAAAGAATATAAAGGTTTTATAACTAGATACCTAAAGTCCCCTTTTAGTGCCCTCTTGATCTCTCAAGTAAAATCTTTTAATCACATAAAAAACTGTGCAATACATATCTTGTTTTTCCTCCAGTACAATGCAATGATTTTATATAAATAAAAGCTATCAAAAAGAATTAATATCTGGCATTAACATAAAAAGCCACATACATTTGCTGCATCAGCACTATCTGAACTGAAAAAAGTGAGTTATATGCCAGACACTTGCTAGACAGACCACTGTATCTCTCTTCCAGCTGGCACTCCATCTATTTAATGAATAATTAGAGGATTAGCACTATTTTACATAGTGAAACAGACAGTGAGGATGTTGACAAACACTGACAACTTAGCAACAGCAACACTAAATGCTGCATACCACAGCCTTTAACCCATCTCTTGGCTTCCTGGCCATACAGCCAAAGCCAGCCTGTGCCCAGTCTGCTTCACTTCACACAAGGCCTGTCAGCACCAAGTGCTCAGAGAAATACACTCACATCCATACAAAAGAAACTCCCTGAGGTCTCTGTGAATTTTCAAGAACGGACAAGCAAGGAAGTACTGAAGGACAATAAGTTCCTTCAGATGAAAACATTCAAAAGTTCAAGAAACAACTTGAAATTTAGAGAAAATCTGAACACAATTCTGAGTCCACATATAGCAAAAAAAACCCTACAGTGTTTCCTTCAGCCTCTTGTAACAGGCAATTTGTATCACCTGTTTATCCATTGCATTAAAACCATATCAGTGAGGTGATTGGTCCAGCCAGTGCTGAAACAATAATAAAATGTTCAGTATTCATGAGACCCATATTCATTGTTAATATTAGCAACCAACATACTGCAGTTTGCACTTACTGTAAAACTCATTTCAGCATTTTTGCTAGAACCAGGACAACACAGAAAATTCTCTGCTAAATGCAGTGTTTATTTATCCTCAAATAACCTTTTAATAATTCTCACATAACCCAAACATACAGAAGTGGCACAGATATAACTTGGGGCACAATGTAGCAAAGAATAGTTAAAGATTTTGCATGTTTTTCAGCTATAATTATTATCAGTGAGGCCCGTCATACACAGTGACTGTGAAATAAGTTAGTGAGTTCATACCCTGCAGCAAGGCCTCCTTTGTAATTCCCATTTCAGCTGGAAATTCTTTGAAGAGATGATTGAACCATATCGCCTCCATGAAAGCTGCAAAGATATGACAACTGCTGAGAAATTAAAGCGAGAGACTCCATGGAAAATTACAGATGCAGAGCTGGAAGCATTCAAGGAGAAGGTAAAGCCTCACCTACTTTTTAACATATGTACCTTTTCTTACCTTACAGATGTTTGAAGCGATTAGTAAGAAAAAGTGAAATAGCAGATAAGGCATTAAAAACACGACATGTACAAACCTGTATTTGATATTTACAGATTGGATTTATATTGTAAACATGCAGAGGTGTGTTATAATTGCATTATTGAGCTCTCTCAGACATTGGCATGTTTACACAGTATTTTCCAGGCTGATGAGAAGCTCTGCCCACATCAAAGCCAGCCAGATGAAAACCACCTCTGAACCAGAAGCCACACAGTTACTGCACCGAGCCTGAGCTAATTGGGTCTGCTGAGGTTTATTAAATGGCTCCACTGTTTTGGAGCTTGAATCTCTTACAGGGTGCAGTTCCAAACATTCACCACTTTGGGCAATTTAGAACTGAATCCAGACACTTCAACTAAGCTAGGAATTTCTCCAAAGGCTGGGCTGAGCATGAATTCTTACCTCAATGGCAGAGTGAAGACTAAACTAGTCTACCATGCAGAAGCTCTCCTGCAGTTCAGAGGAGCTTCAAGGCTAATGCTGGCTGATCCTCTGGGTTAATTACACCCAGTCTGTTCTTTACATTTGTTGGGAAAATATCTTTTTACCAATGAACCACCAGGATTCATCAGGCCAGTGACAGAGAGATGCAAACTCCTTCACCCTTAAGAGACAAGTTCTCCTGTAACTCACAGAGAATTAATCTAGCAATTTTAGTTATGGTTCTTGTGGAATTAACCTGAGTATGTTGGGAGTTTAGTTATCTCCACTTTATGGTGCTGGTAACTTCCTCAACAGAGCAAGGATTGCAACTCTGAGCTCAGAGCTGCCAGAAGTCACAGCCTGACATATTAACATAAGCAGAAATCAATGGTGATTTAAGATAACACACTACACTACTGACTGCTCACTGTGCTACCCTCGTCATGGAGCTGATAACCAGCATAAGGTTATATAGTCAGCTATGGGCAGACAACCTTAGAACTATTCTCACCTTAAATTATCAAAAAGTGAGAGTCAGTGCCCTTAAAACACCTCAGTATAAAAGATAACAGGAATATAATCACAGACACTTGTGTGCAGAACTACTGAGGATACAATAGAAAAAAAAATACATTATTAAGCTTGGTCTTGTCTAGGTCACTAATTAAGGAACCAGAAAAATTCCTCAAAAGTTGAAGAGAGTCAGCAATATGAAAATGCCAAATTACTCTGTAAAACAAGAACAGCAACAAAAAGTTTAGCTTACACATCTAGAAAGAAATGTCCCTTATCTGCAGAAGTAGGGCAGTTCTGGGAATTTTACAGAGGACATTAGAACATTTACAATTCAACAGATAAAAACCTGGCAGCACAGATAAGGGTGATGTTATAGGATGATTCTCATGAGGTAACAGCTGGCTACATTATGAGTGTTCTTACCTATATAGTATGTACAAGAACAGTGACATTTCTGTAAAGAAGGAAAATTTAGGAACTGAATGGAGAAAAATCTGCTTTTTACTTTCTCTAGGGAAAGAGAAAATTTACAAAATCAGTTAAGATACATCTATCTTACATAAACCTGCCCTGGTCTCTTGTTCACTGTGACTTGTGGTTAAGCCATAAAAATATTGAGGGCTTGAGCTTGATCATAAAGTAAGTTCAGTACAAAAGTAATCCCTATCCCCAGGAAACCTTACACAGGGGTGAACCATTAAAGTGGCCCCAATATAACTACACCAATCAAAAAGTGTGGCTTAGCCTCATATTTTGCCATGGCTGAGACTCTGGACCTCAGAGCAGACCTGGCTTCCAGTGCTGCCAAAGCAGCAGCAGAAAATCTTGCAGGCAAGGGGGAGTGTAGAAGTCCCTAAGACACCAGAGCTGAGGGTCACTGACCTAAGTGATATTTTTCTTTTCCTGTTGTGTTTGATCAGAGTTACCGCCAAGTCCGTCTGAATGAACTCTTACAGGAGCACTCGAGAGCAGCCAACCTCATTGTTCTGTGAGTTGCAACATTTTTGATTCTAAGAATAATGTGTAATGGGATTCTGGACTGGAGCTACAGAAACCCTTGTGTGAATTCACTGAGCACAAAAGTAATCTTTTAAGTACCTTCTGGAGGACTTGCATCTGGACTGATGCTTCTCTGGGACTGCACAGAGTATGAATCTTTCCTGGTGATGAAGCAATTGTATAAAGGAAAGGAGGCCACCAATAAAATTACCCAAAAAGGCCCTTTCCAGAATTGATTTTTATTTACAGACACTTTTTTTTTTTGTACACAGCTTCAATAAATAAGCTTGCACTTGTGATGCACAGATAAACCTCTAGAGTTCTATGAATTCAGTCTCAAAAATGGGGTGGTCATATAGCGCTTACCACAAATTGACCCATATTTTAAAACTCCCATCTCACAGTAACTGCAAATGAGCAAATAGACTGATGGAATGCAAAACTGAGCATATGTTGCCTTTTTAAAAAAAACATACTATGTGTGAGTTTTATAACTCCAAAAATAGTCTTTACCAGCTTAAGGCTACAATCAAAAGCAGCTAATAGCCAGTACAATCAGGTGAGCAGGGGTTTGAAAATTGAGGCCATATGATATGAAAATCTTTAAGAGTAATTATATCAGAGTTGTATATGAACAGTGATGTTTTCTGCTTAGTATTTAATGAGAAGCCTGGGCTACCCCTACCTTCATAATGATAATTTTATTTTTCCCTTTGCCCAAACAGGAGCCTGCCTGTGGCAAGAAAGGGAGCAGTGTCTGATTACCTGTACATGGCTTGGCTAGAAATTCTCTCCAAGAACCTTCCTCCAATCTTAATGGTCAGAGGCAACCACAAAAATGTACTGACTTTCTATTCTTAGAAAAACATTAGTGCCTGGAATATGCCTTGCTTGATTCCAACAGCTTCATTTTTAATGGCAATGGTTCATCAAAGACACACTCATTTAATAGAAATCTAAAATTTTCGTAATTGACAGGGGGTTTTTTTCATAAATCCAAAGCAAAGAATTAGGGGGAAAAAAAAAAAAAAGTAAATGGTCCCTGCTGGTGTTACACTCCAGTACAGGCAAAAGAATGAAAATCTACCTATATGTCATAGGAGACAGCAAATATTTTGAGCACACAAAGAAGAAATTCTTCTGATTTTATAAAGTATTGAAAAAGTTTTTGCTATTTTTCCTAGAAAGCAAAAATTAACAGTGATAAAACAGAAAGGATTAAATCTCTAACTTTTTTCAAACTGCACTATCATAGTTGCTAATGGACACACAGCAGGATTCAAATGAAATGCACCAACCTGTGATACAAAAACCTGTATGGCATCCATCAGGTGTAAGTCATGAACTGATATAATGCAAGTAGAATACATGCAATGATTTTTGATTGTAATATTGCCAAATTAGGACCTATGCCTACAGCAGATGCTTTTACTAAAATGTTGTGCTAATTTTAAAGAATTCAAACACTTCTAATTTAGTCACAAAAAAATTAGATGTATAAAAATATGGACTTTATTACAAGACTTGATAATGCATTTTCAAGCTCTGACATGCAATGGAATGTGTGATTGAAATAATTAAATATTGTAAGTAAATTTCACAAAAAAATTAGTAAAACATTAAATATTCTGACAATTTTGCTATGAATCTTAGGGTTAATACAATCTGACATTATACATTGGGATACTATGTACAGTGATTTATGTGATTAGAAAACAAAAACTCATTAGCTGAGTTTAATGCCTTACTTTTGATTTATATAAAAGATTTCTCTTTTTTGACTTTCTAAATAATATTAATTATGCACTAACTTCAAATAAAGGCAATTCATTAAGTTGTGTAATTTTTCTATTTTCTACTCTGCAATGTTATGGGTACTTTATAATTTCAGCTGTCAAGAAAAGCAGCTTCTCTTTTTAATGAGTAAAGCTATATCCTATGTGTAAGCACTATTTAAATTAAAGACCATCAAGGAACATTTATTTATTTTCTGTAGTCCTGCAACTCCTTTGCAGAGATCAACCAACATGAAAGCCTCATGAAAGCCAGGAAACCCTGAATTTCACTAATTGTATATTTTAAACCAGGCCTCAGCTTCCATCTTGCTTGAATTATTAGAATTTAACTTGTAGTAGATTTAGCACTCCATCTCCAAAACTGACAAATATTTAATATTTATATATTTTCTGAGTTCAAGAGCAGCAATTCAGCAGAACATGGTAATGTAGCCCAGTAATCCATGCTTTATTTTCTCTAGCTAGTAAAGGCAGGATATTAAATATTGATATTTTCTCATAATGTTCTTCCTTTGCTTCTCACACATTTACAATCAGGCTGAAGCATCATTTTACAATCTAACTGCATTACACAGAAGTTTCCTCCATATACCAGACTTTTGCACAACTCTGATCAAACCAAAGCTCACATTCTGCACCTGCAAAACAAGGAGATGATTCTCATCCTTCACAGTGATGTCAGCAGTGATACTGGAGCTTGTTACATGCTGCCTCGGTCCTTGCAGCTCCTTGTGGAATTGTAATGGTCACCATCCTCTCCACCTCATACAGACACAATCTGAATGGCACCCAGCCAAAGCCAAGCTTTTAGGGAGGCTTCACTTACGCTTTCTCCACCCTAAGAAATTTTAGGGTTTCTTATCACAACCTACACAAGGACCTGGAGGAATTCTACAACTCTGTTAAGCTCTTTAGTGATGCACATGACTGGGGATTGTTTCTTAAATATTCCCAAGTACTGTAATTCTCAACCTGTAGAGAACATTGACCCAAACTGTTCTGGGGGACCCTAAGCAGGTCCAAAGAGAGAACGAGCACAAAATGAACCAGGAATGGCACTTTCAATCCTACTCATGCTTCTCTCTCGCAAATGCACTGCTGTGGGCATTGCAAAACTAAATCTCAAGAGATACCTTTCTAAATAAATAGCCACCAAAAACTAAGTACTGGCATACACACTTCTATAAAATTTCTTGCTTGCACTACAGTGACTAATTAGAAGAGGTACCCACACAACAGCGCAATGGGATAAACTCAGGATGCAACAGCACTTAACTGCCTAAAGATGTTATTTCCACAAATTCACAAGTAATTTAAACAAAGTATTTTCCTAGCAGCTTCTACTGTCTGTTCCTCACCATGATTTCAGAATGTTTGTGGACCAATTTGGAGAGTGTATTAATCATGAACTATCTTAAATTGCAACTTAGATAGTAAAATTTTGTTAGTCTACCCATCTCATTTCCAAGTTTGTAAGAGACAGCTCTGTTACAGTTGACAGCCACAACACACATAGTAACACCAGACCACTTCAGAAAGCTTCAAGCCTCAGCCCTCCTTGTTCTTTAGCCACACCTTCCATCCCCCTCATGTTGCTGCACTGCCCCTGTGTGCCCTCTGTTCCCTTTGGTGGTTGGTCAGTGCCCCTGGGCACTCCATGGCTCATTGCTGTCAGTGCTGCTCACAGCTGTACCCACTGGGGATGAGGCTCAGCCCAGCCCCACTCCCAATCACCACAAACTCTGTGTCTACACAGTTCTTAATGGAAGTTATGCATAAAACTGCTGAATTTTAATCATTAAGTTAGTAACTAAACTAATTACATGTTTGACATCTCTAGGAAAAAATACAGCTCTAATGCTGTCTAGCACATTTTTAGCTTATATCACACTACCAATTCCACATGTTTATATAATTTAGGCTGGATTTGGTCACTCACAACAAAAGCAAGCATGGGTAAAGTGACCAGGGACATTTAAGTCTAAAAATACCATTGCTATGAAGCAAGGACAAAGAATATTTTGAATTTGGTTCAAAAGCCTAGGCATCCTGCACAGCTCAGCTTGTG
Organism: Haemorhous mexicanus; assembly: GCF_027477595.1. Lineage (NCBI taxonomy): Eukaryota > Metazoa > Chordata > Aves > Passeriformes > Fringillidae > Haemorhous > Haemorhous mexicanus. Next base: position 11,798,180 of record NC_082353.1, read on the forward strand.
CCTAAGGGCCTGTTAAAATGATCCGCTATTGTTCCTCTCATCAGTGAATCTTACCTTTCTCTCTTAATGTTAGTGGAGCTCCAACAGGTATCACAGAAGGCATTTCATCATAGTTCAGAGACTGCACTTTCCTTAAATCTTTTTACAACCACTGGCAAGCTGCCCATCTTGATCACACACCCCTAAAGCACAGTCCAGATTATGCTGTCAAGAACCATATTCTTCCAATGTGCTTCTCACTAGATCCCAACAGAGATTCTTTTTGAGGGGATTGTTTCTTTATTTTTAAATCAGCTACCCAACAGTACAAGTAGAAAAGCTACCTAACCAAAAAGGCAACGAATTGTGAGGATTAACAACTGTAACTACACTGCAAAAAGCATGTTGTTATCCTGCTTCACACTCGAAGGAGTTTCCACTCAATCTTCATCATCACAAAGTACAAAGCTCCAGCCGCCAGCATAGGAAATTTTACCAGTCTTAAACCTCAGCAATTTTCATTACATCTTTGAAAAGTCCTACCAAAAGCTTTCCTGACTGAGCAATACTAATCCTCAGAAAACCTAGACATTTCTCATTTCTCTAATTCCATGTGGGATTTCAAGATCTTTTTGGCAAAAGCAGTTTCAGCGCCTGATCAGTAGTTTACAAGCCAGAGACATCAACAGGTAACAGGAATCTGCACTACAGTTGAACATATGGGCCAAACAGCTACAAGCAGTCTTAGCTACTACTGACTCATTTAACTCCCCTTAGCTGTTTGGCACCTCCCCTCAGGCAGAGGTCAGCAAAGCTGTGGGGACAGAGTGTGAGTAACCCTCAGTATTGTCAGCTTGAATTTCATGGGTCTCCCTCAAACTTCTTGCTCTGGTGGTTTGGTGTCATTGGACTTCAAGGAAGTGAGTGTGGATCAATCTAAGATCCTGCTCTGTCTCCCTTGTAACCTCTCCAACTCTTGGCAGCAGAACAAAAACCTCCAGTGCTGCAGCTCTTTGCTAAATGAGTGACTCATCACTCAAGTTACAGATGAGGAAAGTCAAGGTTTTGCAAATGTTGTGCTTCATCAGAGGTCAGGCCACTGTTCAAACATCTCTTCCTGCTGGTACCTAGGGCACAGCCCCCTGGCAGCTGTGTAGGCCAGCGCTGCTGAGGGAACACCTCACACTGGCCTTGACTCTGCAAGGAAAAATGGCAACAAACAAATACAGCGACTTGCAGCTCACATTCTCCACAAACAAGTGCAATAAGCCACAATCATGCCATGGGCTGGAATTTCATCAGAGGAAATTAAGCTTCAAACAAAATCAAACACACTAAGGTTGTCTGGAACAGAGTAAAAAGCAACGGCAAAATTCCACAGCCCCCATGCTGCTGCAAACATGCAATCAAAAATAGTTTCATTATAAACAGACAGCATCCTAACAGCCTTTTTAAATTACAAACCTTCATCACTGGGAAAGAGACAGCTGTGCTAAGTAAGAATGGGGTGAGAAGTCGTTTTTTTTAAAGCCAGGGTTTTCTTCTAATAAAAATCCTCATTTTAACACCAAAACTTCAATGGGGAGAATTCTGTGGCTACTACCCCCAAAAGAAGCTCTGTTTCTTTCTGTGTACAACAAAGCAGCCTCCGCTCCTGCTCACAGTCCAGGAAAAAGGCAGATGATTTCAGTTTATCTCAGTATTGTTTTTCAAAGTCAGGAGGAAATGCCTGATGGAGAGCAGCACTAATCAGCCATCAGGAATGCAGGAAGGTTTACTGACTCTACAGAGCAAGCAACACATTCCCAGAACCAAGGTAAACTTGGTTTTAGACCTCCAGCATAAGGCTTGGGGGGGTGTTCCCCTTGTAAAGATCTGGGAAAAAAACAAGTGTCACTCAGCTGAGTCCTTTCTCCGTAATATTTTTGGATGAGTCCTCCTCTCTGTTAATCATGGGCTTCCAAGCTACCTCAAGCAGAGTTTAGAACCCAGCCTGCTTCCCCAAGTCTGGCCACTCATAAAATTGGTCCTTTTCTACAGTATAATGCAGGATGCAGTCATAAACTCCATAGAATCCTGCTTGTATAAATATTTACAATTAGATACTAGTCTGATACAACTTTAATTCCTATAAACTTCAAATTTTTGATAACTTACATCAGAAGCCATAAAATATTTTAAGTAGTTTTTTCACACAGGTATGTGTTACATATATATTCTCCTCCAAACAGTGAGGAGTTTCCTCTTTAGACTGAAAATACTGAACAGGAATAAAAGAAAGCCAAATTGGGGCATTCTTTTAAATACCTTTCCCAACTGAACTGCATGCAATGTGTAGTAAAGGTTTCACTGCCATCTGGCTGCATTTAGAAAACATAACATAGCAAGGAGACCATCACTTAAAGAGTTTAAAACAAAAATCACAGGGACTAGTTGTTTGATAAAATCTGGACCAGCAAAAAGAATCCTAAAGTCTGTAGGTATTACGCAGAGCCAGATACCTCCATTAGCCTCACCAGGGACAATTTTGAAACTATGAATCCAATGGATAGTCTTTTCAGCCCATAGCAGAGAGCCACGGGGGAATTCAGGAAATTCCCTATTCCTAGGGATATACACATGTCCTGTAGAATATATCTATATGTAGATAGAAACACATAAATATAGGAAAACCAGGAGAGAAATTACATCATAAATCGAATGGCAAGATGGCAGAGTGCCTTAAAGACAATGAAATAAGTCTTCTGCTCCAAGACAGAAGAACAGGGCAGGCCTAGCATTGACAGGTTTTCCCAACATCGTCAAGAACTGTTCTCTCGTCAGGCAAACGCTTCTGTCGTGGCCTGACCATTTCTGAAGGAGTCTCTTTCTGCCTCTACTCTGTGCAACGTGCTCTAAGAAGTTCTGCTTTAACAGGAGGATTACACTGGATGCTCTCCAGAGGTCCCTCTCAGCCTCAAGCACCCCTGACTGTGAAGAACAGCGGCTGTTTGCCGGCCACAGAGCAGCCCGTCTTGCTCAGCCACTCCGGCTGCGCGGTGCGAGGAGAGGGACAGCCCGGGGGCTCCTCTGAGCCTGTCCCGGCCCCGGCGCCGGCCCCGCCCGCCCGTGCAGCCGCAATCGCGTCCCCCGGCAACGCCGCGCGGCCCGCGGGGTCCGCCCGCCAGCCTTCGGCAGAGCCGCCGCCGCATCCCGAGGGGCGCCGCGGGCCGGGCTGCTACCCGAGGGGCTGCGCCGGCAGGTAGAGCCCGGACAGGGGGAGAAAGGGGCGCCGGCACCTCCACCCCCGCCCCATGAGCCGTGCGGACCGCGGCGGGGAGCGCCTGGCGAGCGGTCCATGGCGCGCTTCCCACACGGCGGCAGCGGCGCTATGTTGGCCCGATGCCTCCGGTGGCTCCGGCACCCCTGCGGGCGCTGTAAGGAGGGGAGGGGGAGTTGCGGAGCAGCATATACTGCCCAGCCCGCAGCCCTCGGGGGCTTTGGGGGATACACCCTCCCTAGCCGCACAGGGGGCCGGCCGCGGCTCCTCGGGGGCCGCCCTGCTGTGAGGCGGTGGCCGCGGTTTGGGGCTTTGGGGCCGAACCCCGCCTGACGCACGGGGCGGTATCCTCAGTGCGGGCGCGGGGTGCCCGGGAGGAGCTGGGCGAGGCCATTCTCACCGAGGGGGGAATAGGGTTGCGCCGCGCGCGGAGAGGCCGCAGACGGGCCGGTTTTCCCCCCCTGCCCCCTCCCCCATGGGCCGCGCCGGGTTTTGGCGGGCTTTTGGCCGGCGGATGGCCGTCCCTCATAGCGTCTGTCTCGATCCCTCAGCTATGCCCGCCTCCGAAGCCGTGCCACAGGCGTCCCCCAGCAAGAGGCAGAAGGGCTCGGGGCCTGGAGAAGCCTCCGCACGGCTGCGCTTCACCAAGCTGTCCGAGAATGCCTTCGCCCCATCCAGGGGCTCCGCGCGGGCTGCGGGTTACGATCTGTACAGGTGAGGGAGAGTGCGGCGGAAGCCCGCCCTCGATGCCGCCCTGCTCAGAGGGCCCTCGTGGCCTCTTGCCGAGCTGAGTCCCCGGACTGTCTCGCTGGCCATGCAGGAGAGGAGGCCAGAGCTGATCTAGTCGTAGCTCCTTTGCTCCTCCATCCTTCACCATGTTCGGATATCTGTGGTCCATCCCTGTTACAGCGTAGATTTCATCAGGCACAGATGTAGTAGTTGGCTAAAAGTCAGGCTTGACAGAGCATCCAGAATTGCTGTTGGTGGTCACATTGCGTTCCTCTTGATAGAAAAATATGGTCGTGCACGTGGGCCCTCTTTGCCAGCACTTGTGCTTTTCTGCTTTCCTCTTGGCTCCGGGGTTGCCGCCTGCCAAAGGGCCTTGTAGCAGTTTGATAGTGCTCCTAGCTGGAAACCACGTGGGTTCATGTACAGACTTAGGTTTTGGTTTGTTTGAATTAATTGTGGCCCTTATTCAATGGCTTTCACTGTGTTCAGGAATACTTGTAGCTAGACTTGTGGTTGTTAGCGTAGTGCTTCTGTGATCAAGTCACTAGTTTTGAACGAGTGAACTTTGCTGCTGCCACTTCTAACTTACCTTTTTTAGTATTACGTAGAATAACCAGCCTTTTTCTTCCTTCACCTCTCTGACTTCTTTCCTGAAGATTTACTGCACTACACCTTACCCTTTTTTCTTTTTATCCCTTTCATCCTACCAGGTTTGTTTTTGTTCTTGTTCCAGTGTTGCACTGTAGACCTGGAAAAAGTCTGTTTTATAGAAAACCTTTCAGTGCTTCCCATCATTTGAAAAACAGTTCTTCATCAAGGTCAAGACATGACAACTATTGTCACCACTGCTTTTCTTTAGGCCTCTAGTTGGGTAGCTTCAGCCAGTTCTTAAAATCTCTGTAGTTCAGAGTTTCCAGGAGAATCATGTGAATAATGAACTGTCAGACTGCTCAGAACAAAAACATTGTTGCCTAAAAGTTAACTTAATAGATTATTAATTTTGATTACAACTAGTTCATCTGCTGTAGAAAGCTTAATCAGACTGTATTAAAGTAAAGAAACTTGAAAACATATTCTGCATAAACTAGTGTTTCTTTCTTTAATGTAGTGCCTATGACTGTGTGATACCACCCATGGAAAAGGCTGTGGTGAAAACAGACATTCAAATAGCACTTCCTTCTGGGTGCTATGGCCGAGTAGGTGAGTACACAGCTGTCAGAAGGCTGCAGTGTCACTCTAGAACAGGTTTGACAGCATCTTCACATCTCTGCCTAAAGCTTTCAGAATTAGTCAGCACAAAAAAGGGATGCCACGTGGCTGTGTGCTTTACTTAATCTTGTAGTATTTTCCTGTTACCTGTTGTCAGACACATTTGAGGTTTGGTGTATGTCAGGTGGCCAAAAGATGATCAGCAAAAATGCCTGTGCTCTACATACAACTTTAACTTTATAGGCCCCACAGTAGTTCATTATTTGTATGCAGTTTCAGAATTCAAATCACAAAGACTAATAGGTAATAGACATACAGAAAATGCATCCCTGGTTGTTTAAAAATTAACCCCACAGCACCAGTGTAGTAGAATTTGATGACATACTGTGATTGAATAGTTGAGAGGACCTGTACAAAATATTCTGTTTATTTTGTGCATTCTTTGTCTGAATTATGTATGAATTCTTAATGTAAAAAAGCAATAGCAACTCCAGTGGAAGAACATGATCAGAGTTTGCCATGTCCTTTTATGTAAAAGAACACATGCGTTTCTCTTCTCCCAAAGAAAATTTTAAAGATCATATAATTTTTAGTTCCACATCCCAGTAGGCTAAGGTAAGTAAAAACCCTCACACATAATTTATCTGTGTATAACACTGCTTAGGAAATTCCTTGACAGGTATTGTTTTCCTTCATAACTTAAATGGATTGACCTAATATTCTTCTGAGATGATGCTGAACCAGTGGTAGTCACCAAAAATAAACCAAGGTTAGACAGTCTGTCTGCTCCAGTTGCTTTCCTTGGAAGAACCTACTCTGCAATTGCAGATCAAATAAAGATATGTTTCCATTACTTTAAGATTGCAGTTTTATTGTTGCCTGTTGCAGCTGTTATTCTGTTTGACATATATGTAAACTCTTAACATAATTCCTGTAATATATTTTAAAAAGACTGAAAACAATTGTCATTCCCAAGACTGTGCAAACACACTATATAACCTATAAATACTGTCTTTTTAAAGAAATAAATTGTAGTACTTAAAAAAAATTCTTTTCTAGCACCACGTTCTGGTTTAGCTGCAAAGCACTTCATAGATGTTGGAGGTAAGCTTTTTGTTCTTTTTATTAAGACTTGATAAGGACCGATCACAGAAGTGCCTTAATTTCACACTGTAATGTGCAAATAAATGATGGCTTCTTGGGGAGTCTGGCAAAAGGAGATACTTGGGTAACACCTGAGAGAGACAGGTCCTCATAATTATATTAAAACTTTCTTAATTATAAGAAGGATTACTGATTTTTTTTTTAATAATAACTGTATCATACTTCTGTAAACAGTGCCTGCCATAGAAGCTACTTTTTTGGCTTAGGCATTAAAGATGACTTCTTACATGCTGGTTTCTCCATTTTTTTAACCAGCAAATTAACTTGAGAATTGCATGTTTTTCTAAATTTTCAAAACTCAGGGGATACTCCCAGTGTTACTGGCACCTTAATTAGGAAGCTGTTCAAAAATGCCATTGGATTAACCCAAAACATTACATAAGAGAGCTGTGTAAATACCTTTTCTGCACTGCAACTAGAGATTGCATGGTAACTATGGATCATATGCACTACAATTTTTTCAAAAGCTGAAGGAACTACTTTAAAAAGTAGGTTTTTCTTCTTAAATGTGCATTTGGTGGTTGAACATTAAAACGTCAAGGTTCACTCATACTACAGTTTCCTCTGCTGTTAGTAATCTCTAGTGGTAGTACTTTGTATAAGCTGGGGAATGTCTTGGACTGGCATTTAATTTTAGTATTTAAATTATTTCTGCAAGCAGACTTCAAAATACATACTTAGGACCACAGGGAGGCCCAAACTCATATTTTCTACTGGAAATGCATTTCCTCTATCTGAGAGAAAAACTAAAGAAGCAGAATATAATTGTTTGATGGGCACTGGTAGCTAGTCTTCTGAACTATGTAGTTAATAGAGTCATACAAAATACAAGAGTAAGCTAGTTTTATAGTCCTGGTACTAGAATATAGCTGTATGACAGTCATTTCCTTACAGCTCTGATTCTGTTACCTTGCCAGAGGTACAGGATTTGGATCTGTGCAAATCCATAGCTCTCTAAAGTTAGAGTTAGTAACAGATTTTTGCTTGACACTGAACAAGCTGAAGCTAGCAGAACAAATGGGGCCTGAATTTAGTCCGGCTGTCTTGATTTCTGATAGGGTATTACTACTAAAATTAATAGTACAGTGGTAAATCACTTCTTGACATGTGATGGTGTTTTTCAGTTCCTTTTGCAAGAGTGATTAGCATTTTTAGATCTCATTATTTGCATATATATTGTTGTTAATTGTGCATCATAAATATAAAGGATGTCATTGTGAGATACTGTAATCATTTATTAATCTCAACCTTAATCTAATCTAGTTATCTCATACACTGACATTTACTAACTGGGTACCTCTCAAAATTTCTCCTGACAGCTGGTGTTATTGATGAGGATTACAGGGGAAATGTTGGTGTGGTACTGTTCAACTTTGGCAAGGAGACGTTTGAAGGTAAGTGTTAAGCCTGCCAGAGCCTATTTTCAGCCACCTGACTGGGAACAAGAAACTAATTTTTTCTTTAAAAGTTTATGCAGAGGTAGAACTAGCTGGGAAGATTTTTCTTCTCTCAGTTAACTTAATAATGTCCTGTGAAGGGAACATGTAAAGATTCTACTCATAGCAAATTAAGCAGCATGCAAAAAAACCTGACTCTAAAACATCCATACCACCACAAAAGCAAACCAAAACATCCCTACTTAGCTAAGCTTTAGATTCACAAACTGTACGGAAATGCAACTTTTATGAAGTTACTACCTTTCTCTGAAAAACAAAATTAGTTAAGTAGTATTTGAGAAAAACCTTCTCCAAAATCCTGGGAAACATAAGTAACAAAGACAGGAATTTCCCTTTATTACAGTCTTTCTGCAAAAAGTCAGTTTTAAGTTTCAGTGCCCAGATGCAAGATATGCTTTTGTGGCCTCTCCTGCATCTCCACATCACAAGCTGCTTAGGTAAGTTCTGTGAGCCAGATTGGTTATTAGTGAGAAACTCAGTTTTCCTTTTTAGTTCATAAAAAGAGCTACATTATCCACAGAGCTGTCTCTCCATCTCTGCAGTACTTGTACATAGTGAACTTAAGATGCCAGAGGATGGCATCAAGGATGAGTGGAAAGGCCTTGAGCTGGTACAGCTGCTGACATTGCCCATAGAAGGACCAAACAAAAGTTTATCTTAACCTGTATTTTTCTGGGTCTGTTAACATCTGTTTAGATAAGTTTCAAACAAGTGTTTTCACTTTTAGGATATTCTGATATTCTTGAAAGGAGATTGTCTGAAGTCTATATTCATTATTCACTTATTTGAAGGAACTAATAATATTTTAACTTCTCTGCAGTTAAAAAAGGGGATAGAATTGCCCAGCTCATCTGTGAACGCATTTATTATCCCGAGCTAGAAGAAGTTGAAGTAAGTTGGCAAAAGAAAATATTCCTGCTTTTTCAATAATTACTAGTTATATATATAAGAGGAAATTTATTATATAGATAAATACTTGACTAAAATTACTTTCAGTGGTAAAACTGCATAGCAGCAGTACTACCTGAATGAAAGTCTTGATTGTTTGTACATACTTGCATTGCTATTTTTTTCCTTTCTTTTTTGGTAAGTTTTCAGGGTTTTTGAGGAACAGCTCAGTATATACTAGAAATTGTTGTCTCACAAGCATTTGGTTAAGCTTGTGCAAAAGATATTGTAAAGTGTCTTGCATACGTTTTTTGTTTCTTAATTATAGCCCTTGTTACAAGTAAATGATAGACAATATCTTTTGTATAGAAACAAAAAAAAGGCACTAAACCAACTTATCGTAATTGATGTCTTTCAGGCTCTGGATGATACAGAACGTGGCGAAGGTGGCTTTGGCTCTACTGGAAAGAACTGAAAATTACTTGAATATACTTTCTATTTTTGTTTTTTGTTATACTATTCCTGAATTTTCATCTAAATTAGAAGTAGGATTTTTGGAGTGCATAAGAATATTTCAAGTTTTATTGAGACTTCTCCGTATCTATCCTCCATTGAATTTGTCTGCATAATGAGGAAGTATGCATGACTGGCTTGACTTACTAGTTAATGTATTATTTTCTCTTTCAAGAAGTTTGGTCTTCAGCACTAAGAACACATTGTTTATGTGGCAATTACACTGTAATAAATTAAAAAATATCTTAATGATATGTTTTATTTTACTCACCTAAACTACAACAGCCAATTGTTCCCTTGCCAGTTTTTGTTAGACTTCTGAACGCTATCTTCCACATGGGTCAGGATTTCATATGGAGAACCTATTTCATATAGCATCACTGACAGTATCAACAGGACTTCCCACTCTGACACCAAAATCAGAATAAGACAAAGATACTTAATATTGCATCCTCTACAACCTTTCCAAATACTTTTGTTTCTTTTCAAAGCCAAAGTTGTGACTTTGATACTTAGCTGATCTTCAAGTGGCCAATTTTTCAGCTCTCTTATATTAAAAGAAAAAGCAATACAGTTTGAGTTAAGTAACACAACTCACCTGGAAATAACTTCTATGTAGTAAATAAGAGCTATGAATTACACTTCTGGAATATTTGTTACAAATTTATCTATATGTTACTGTATGGAAGAAAAATTATGAATTATTGAAGCAGTGCACAGTTTGGGTTTTTAAATTCACTTTTGTCCAGTTAACAGAATGTCTTTTGAATCTGTCCTAAACCTGATCCAATAAGTGTGTGGAATTTCTTAAATGACTCTCTGACTTTCAGGTGAAAGAACATGCAGAGAAGAGAAGAAACAAAAAAGGAAAGGAAAGGAAAGAAAAGTGACTATTTTCCCACTTTACATGAAAGAATTAGAAAAGGCTCTGAAGCTCTCAAACACTTTTTTCCTGCAGCTGTCAGTACTTTAAGATTTTCTTATCTGGAAAATCACAGGTAGGAAATACTGTGCTTTAAGTTTTAGCAGTGGAAAGGACATCTTTGTAGGCTGATGTTCATACTGCTCTTCTGCTGGGTAGTTTCAGCTCAGGATAATCATGTTGGTATTAATTTCATGTTCTTGTCTAGGACTATTTTTAGTGAAGTAGGCCCAAAATACATTTTATCCGCCTGCCCTGCAAAGAGCTGGAAAATAAAAGCAGTGTGACAGCATTCAGATCCCTTCAGCCATGAGATAGGCATTACACTAGCTTGGCAGTGCTGAAATGTCGTTTTGCTCTTGGTCCTTACCCCTGTGCTTGGATCTGTACATCCAGCCAGGCCATCAGGAGCAGGCACACCCTGCAAAAGGCCACTGTAAGCAGGAGCACATCATACCAATGCAGTCTAAATGAACTGGGAAAGCTGAGCTTGACACTATTTTATTCAGTTCTATACCCTGCCAAAAAGGAACTTAAAAGGCTATTTAAAGGTCTGAAAATCTATAATCCTTTTGTGAAAAGCTGTTTCCTCCTCTGGACTGTAAGTCAAGAGAAAGTTTTGCTGTAATTTTCAGTTTCCACCTCCCAAAGCAAACTACCCAGTAGGGGTTCCACTGATGCAAGTCCTTTTTAAAAAAAGGTGCTACAAGAGGCCTCACTTGGAACAGCAACCTGCAAGGAAGAAGCTGGAGTTCAGGTGATACTCATTACTTGTTGTACCTGATGGAAACTGATCTGATTTCCATTTTTGAAAATAATGCTAATACTACAGATTCTGAGGTAAGTTTTTGCTTAAAAAAGCACAATCTCAGGAGCTATCTCAGACATGAGGAAAAAACGAATTTACATATGCATGCCTGCAGTAACTTGTCAACATTAGAACCATTATCTGTCATTACCAGGAAAGGTTCACTTGTTTTGAAAATCTGTATGATGGAGTTCCTTTCCATTGTTTCTCAGTACTTCTCTAGAGAAGTATGTCATTAGTTTTAGATTGCTGCAAGGTCCTTTCCAGTAAGGACTTTAGGAATGTTAATCTGAAATGAGAAATGCTTTCAAGCTTACCTCTGCACTGAGCTCCTCCATGAGCACCAAGCCATTGCACGTGGGTAAGGAATTCTGGTAATTCCTGTTAGTCTTGGGGTTTGCTTTTCTTCAATAGAAGTAGCAAATCTAAGAAAGACGAATACTTCTACCCCGGCAACGAGAGTTACTAATGTGCTGGAAGTTCTAAAGTTGAAACTGCTACTGCAGATCAAGGCCTGCATTTGAAACTTGTAGAAACTTTGTACTGGGACTGAACAGAGGCTTAAAACAGCATTTGCTACTCTATGGTTCAAACCAAGCTATCTACATCTCTTTTATTTATATTCCCACAATTTCTTTAATATGAAAAACAATACCCTCCCAATTATGTCATGTTCCTTTTTTCCTATAATATCTACATTAAAAAAGTATATTATCTTGGTATTTTGCAAGAGAGAGGGGACTGGGAAACAATCTCTTTCTTTACTTTATCTGAGACCTACCTCCATTACCTAGTTGTAAATTAGTTTTGTAATTCAGTGACAAACTGCCTAAGTGTTTGAGTCATTGAGTCCACATGCTTCAGCTGGGGCAAGTAACTTCAGGAGTTATCCAACAGTGTGCACAGGGCTCACTTCTGTGTACATAGATTCATGTCTCCAGAGCCTGCCACTGGGGTGTGATCCCCAGGGCTCACTGCAGGTACGAAACTGAAGAGATGCAAAGATATTTCCAAAGTAACAAAATGAAAATCACTTTGAGTAAAAATTACATTGGGCTGTTCTCCACTATCACTGACCAGATCCAGGCAAAGTTACTCTAATTCAACTACTCACATCTGCAAGAGGAGTTACCTAAAGCTTGAAGAACAATCTTGTGGAACATCCTCTGTGTAAATGAAACATAAAGCCTTTATAAATTAAAAGTAATTTGTTGGGAATTCTTACCCACAGCAGAAAAGAACATTTTCCTGCAAGGAAAGGAGAAGGACATTACTGACTAACAATCTACTTCAGGTTTTTTTATAAATGGATTTGACTTGTTACAAGGATAGAGAAAATCTGGCCTTTCACCCCAAGTGAATTTGGAAGAAAGTTGAGATGATTAACCCCACATTCACCTCCATGGTTTGAGTTGTATTATGAGATCTGAGAGGGTTCTGGTTTTTTATTTCAGCTGCAATATTTACAATAACCCCTATGTCCTTAGAAAGGCAGAGGATCATAAGCTGATAAGGGTTTTGAAGGAACATGGGATTCCTATACAATTCCTACCACTTGAACTCTCCACTTTTGGACAAAAACCTGAAAACAAAAATTATGGCAGTAATACCACTGCTACCATTGATCTTTAGTTCTTTCTTTCTCCCAGAGCGTTAACCTGGTGTTTAGTAGTTCAGAATTTAGGCACAGTTTCCTCAGCTCAGCTGTTAGATTACTCTGTGGCATGGTAGGAATTTTATCTATTGAATGTTTTCTAGATCAGCCACTAGATGGCACTTTAAGTTTGCTTTCTTTTCCACTTCTTTTTCAGAGGTATTTTTCAAAGATCTGTTCATCTATAATTAAGAGTTGATGACTCCCACTGGGACTATGTTGGTGGAAAGAAAGATGCAGCAATATTTGAGTGAAAGCAGGCAAAAGTATGACCATTAAAGGGGGAACAATGACAATAATTTAAATAAGATTTGGGTGGTTGCAGTGTTTGCATAATCCCTCCTGGCACGCAAGAGCAGTAGAGAAGCCTGTGGCTTTTCTCTCCTGCTGTGTTTCAACAAAAATGGAAAATTGTAATGAACAGCAACATTTTTCCTATCTTTCGTATTCACTGTGCTCTTACTCTCTCTTCCTCCATTCCTTTAAGTGGAATGCAGGCTACTTAAGGATTGCATTGTAATGAAAGTAATGTGTATCCTGGTAAACTCTGCATTGGATTTTCCAAATCAGATGCCTCTGGCTGCAAGTTCAGGGTATAAATTAAAACTTACTTAATACATGTTAACTCACTAAGGGTGAGTGATATATAGTAACCTAAATTATGTGAATTAAGGTTCTCTAGTTTCTGTATGGCTTGCTGCTCCTGTAATAACACAGTTTGGAGTGCTTGTATTTGTCTTCCTCCTAACCTTCTAATTTTTTTTTTTTTTTTTTTTTTTTTTTTTTTTTTTTTTTGTGTTAAATAACTGTCATTGTATTTTGGCTTAAAGATGGTTAAGTAAGTTTTGGTAAGTAAACTTCTATGACCCTGCCTATTTCCTGTCCTGTCAAACCTTTCCTTGTAAGAATAACAGTGTCCTTTTATTTGGTGGAGTGTAGCATGATGTTTTTGGCAGGCACGACATTTTTGACTTGCATAAATTTGTGACCTCAAGTGCAAGAAAAGTGAATGCTTGCTTCAGTACCTCATGGTTTTTGTCTAAAAAGAAAAGTGTTCACATGGCTAACCATTACAAATTCTGAAGGAAAATTATCAGCACACTTATTCCACCTGATTGCACATGACTGCACTTCCAAAGAAAAGAACCAGAAATAAAAATAAGTATTTTGCACCTAGTTATGTAAGTTACTGAAAGCCTGAAAATATAGGGCAGACTGTACTGCCTTACTGGTTTCTGGAATTGGCACACATGGCACTTCCCTCACTAACAGCTATTTGGCAGTCTCTACCTCAGTAAGGATGTGATTCTGCAAAGTGTTAATTCGGGTCTGCTGCTGGGCAAAGAATGTCATTGCATGGTTAAAGCTTGCAGGATCAGGTCTGAAGTGAATTTACGTAATTCTTTTCCTAAACCTTCCCTCCATTAACTGTGTGGTTATTTAGCTCTTTACCACTGAACTGATGCTTTACCCCTACTCAGAACACAGCAAGAAAGCCTTTTACCTTGCCAAGTCTGAAAGCCTGACAGATTAATTTTATAATTGGAGAGCTCTCATCCAGAAAGTAACTACCGTATTTTAACATGTAAAGTATGTTTAAACAAACACATGTGAGCTGTGTATGCCTACTTGTTTTCCCTTAGAATTTGATGGGGTTTTTTTCATTGTCACAAAAATATTATATTAACATTCTGCATATTAGAGAAAATTTGTATAGTATAATTCATAACAAGAGTTTTGTATCAATCAATACTGCTTTTAGCCTTGAACTGAAGAAAGTTATCTTTTGTCTACTATTGATTGTAGCAAAAGAATTAATTTGCTTTTGTTTTGTAAAAGGAAGAAGGAAAAACAGACATGAATGTAGAATCCTTGGCCAGATTCTTTTAACATGAGTATTTTTGTTTATGGATTCCTACTGTGAAAGGTTGTCTCCATGTGTCCAAGACAAAATAACTATGTGTCCTCATTGGGAGGAAACATCTTTTCTTTGCGGCTAAACTGATTGTGCCATGTCTGGCAAGCAGGGCAGTTATCCAGTGATGTTTTGCTAATACACCTCAATCCTGGTGACAGCCTTCCCACCTGCTTAGCTTACACTCTGTTAACTCCAAATTCCAGGGTCCCTTCCTTAGGGTGCAGGAGAGCATCAAGGAATCCCACTTGTCAAGTTTTCACAGCAGCAAACACAAAGACACCAGTGTCACTATTCCACATAGGAGTTACTGCAGACAGCAAGCCAAGCTGATCAGCATTACAGGTAATTCAGGCCATTTAAATTCTGCAAGAGTATTTTTCTTCATCCTATATATGATGCTGTATCTTAGCAACATGTATAGGCTAGAGCAGTCAAAGAAAAGGTGGTGTTTTGTTAGGGGAGAAAGTAAATTTCAGTCCTGTTCTTACCTTTCTTCTCAACTTGCATTTAAGTCATTAGTAACATGAGAAAACTGAAAAAGGAGCTGTGACAACAACAGGAAATCATGGATTCAGCAACACAGAACTCATTGCTCTCCCAGGACATGAAGAGGAGGTGACTGAGAGCTCCACTCATCTTGGTGAGGGTTATTTTGTTTGGGATGGGATTTTTTTGTCTGGTTAATTGGATTTTAGTACTAATCAAATCAATTAAGCTACTAAAAGTTCTCCAGGAAAAACTGGATAGAACTCACTGCCTGGAAGACTGCCACCAGCTGTATAGCCAAACTGCTGCACCAGGGAGGCAGCAAGGTACTGGGTTTTCTGTCAAAAATAATTTCTTATTGCACACTTTGTTATCAGTTTCTAGCCAAGAAAGGCTTTAAGAGTGGCTTTAAAGAGAGCCTCATATTTCTGGAAGCCTGACAGATGTTGTGTTCCACCCTAGGTCACCTGCAAAGAGCCCCCAGACTGCTGTTCATAACTTTCCCAAATGGCAGTTGAGTAAGACTGACTAATAGTCAAAACAGGCAAGCTTTCACTGTTGTATCTTGAGCAGGCTGGAGGTCTGCTGTGTGGGAGAAAGAAGCCTCTGTTTGCATTTACTTTTTATTTGGATGACCTTTGAGATGCTTAGCATTTATGGGACAGCCTGGACTGAGCAGAAAAACACTCAGGCACTTCCAGGTAGCTTGGATCCTACAACAGGATTTTTAATTTTTCAGTTCTGTCTGCTCCTGGCCACCTGCTTGCCAACAGAACCTGCCTATTTATGTTTGCATCATTATTTTCTGCTAATAAAGTTGATTTTAAAACTATAAGAACCTAAACTAATAACAATAACAACAAATGGGACTCTACCTCTGTCCCTCTCCTCCTGAAGTTTACTATTCAAATATACAAAACTAATGTCCAAAGCATGGCTGGATATTTATTACAGCATGCAAATGATCACTGATTCCAGAGCTGCATACATGCTAAATGAGAAATTATTACTCATTTGCAATTATTCCAGGAAATCTTGAGTAGCTGCCAAAATAATAAAACAGCTGGATGAGAAGAGGGATAGGATCAGTTTAAGCTGGCACTCAGGCTAAAGAAACTCCTTCAAAGTCACAGCCATGGGTGCCTGGAAGACTCAGATTTATCCCACTGTGGAGCTGGTGCACAACATTGTGCATTGTTACATGCTAACAGCATCTGCCCAGAAAATTAGTTACTTCTCCACTGGAGAACACCAAGTGCCTCTAGAGCCACAGATCAGCAAAAACAACACTGCATCAAAATCAGAACCATGATAGGTTTGTTAATCAAGACAGTGTTGTTGATACTAACCCAGGTTAGAAATTATATAAGTGGAGTTTATTACAAATACTGTGACTGCACAAAAAGAATAGATGTGGAGAAAGCTAAGGCTAGTCATATTTCATGATTCCTTAGGATCTCCCTGGATAAATCCTTTTTTCTTCATGCCACTGCTCATTGATCTCTACTGTCTGGACCACCAAACTTTCATCTCCAGGTGTGCTATCAGCTAGCAGGCAATGGTAGGAGTGATTAAATAGGAGGTTGGAAAACTCATGTGAAACTTGCTCTCTTCTAATGAACAATAGAGAAATAATTTGAACTGTATTTAACTGGTACAAAAGAAAAGTGCTTATAAGGTAGGCATTATAATAAAAAATTACACCTAAGAGCAAAGCTCCTGGCTTAGCACTATAAAGTACATGCCAATAATCCAGGGAAACTCTTTTCCTAAACTCCATCATAGGTCCATTAAAAGTTGCCTCTTCTGCTGGTAAAAGTGCATTCCATGGTCTCACTGGTCTGTGCATATTCCCAAAGTCTGATGCTGTTGCTGGCAAAGCTTTATTATATTCCTACATTACATAGAGCACTGTGCAAACTCTAAACAAAAGAAAACGACATCCAACTGCTAACAACAGTTACAAAGACTTGCCCTTTCCCACAGCCAAAGTAGGAGTCAGACAAAGGCTTCCTCTGAATCCTTGCTCATTGTGTGAAGCACAATTCAAGCAATCATCAAATGGTATTAATCATGGCCTTCCACAGCTCTATAACTAATATCCTTAAAGTTATACTGCATGGTAAATATAATTTTCAGCAGCTGAGAACTGTGAAACTGATACAGCCCTCATCGGAACGCTAAGGGTATTGGCATTGCTTTAAAACTATCTCCGTACTCAAACAGTTTCTATGCACAGATGTCTTCAAGAAAAGTCAGAGGATTGCATGTTTTAATAGCTATGGAAGCATTTTATTCCCTTTGAAAAAAATATTTGGGTTCATGTTTATTAATGCCCAATGCTCAAGGTCAAAAAGAACATTCATATATTTGGCCAGAAGTGTTGCTTTGCATGAGATCAAGATGCCAGAAGGTTATACTTGATCAACAGTAGGTGCCCAAGGGATTTGATTGAAAACATTTGGAAGTATTAAATCAATAGCTGTTAAGATTCCTCTATCTATAAATGCAGTAGGTTTTAGTAAACATGTGTTGAGTGGTTTTATTTTACCTAAGGAAAATGTGTTGGAATTATGGGGTTTTATGCGTTTCTGGGACATGAGCTCACAAATTGCCAAAGAACTTTGGCACAACTAAAGGGAGTGAGAGTCAGACAGACACTTCAAACACTAGTAAGGGCAAATTTTGAATGTTTGCCAAGTGAAATGCAATTAATCAGGATCTCTGCACTATTTACTACTGAGAGATGACAAAAATCTGTCTAAGGAATAATTATCAAAAGAGACAACTGTGGGGTGGGACACAGCACTGGCCTCATATGATCTGCATACGAGAAGTCATTAATATAGAATTACATCTGATATACAGTATAGTCACAAGACTGAGGGACCTTCTCTCAAAGTTCCTTTTCTCCATCAAAATGAAACATAGAATGCTTCTATTATTCCAGAGGCTCAAAGTTATTCCTAAGGGCAATAACTAGTCAGCTATGTCATACTGTCCCTAGGGATGCTGTGGAAACCCCTCTGGCTTGATGCAGACAGAGAAAGGAAAAAGCATAGCACCAAGAACAGCCCAGCATTGGCTGGTAAGTTGAGTAGATGACCTGACAGGTCTTTTCCATCTATAATTTTATTCTGTGTCTTCAGTACTGAAGGCCCTGTGGACATCCACAGTGTTCTTGCTTTCCTGGAAGCCTTAATAAAGATCTGGTTTGGAACTCTGAAATACAACTAATACCACTGAGCATATTATTCTAGTGTGGTGTGAGAGACAAAAAAAAATGCCAGTGAGAACATACCCCATCATGCTAGTTGGGTTTATTCTGGCTTTTAACAACAGGATCCCTGAAACACTTGTATCAATGAATTCTAGTTGCAATTGTTGTCGGCATGCTGCTTACTTCAGTGCAGAAAAACCCTGGTGCATACCCAGTTATTGTACTGTTTACCCAAGATAGTGTTTGGATTTACAAGCTCACATGTTTGACCTGGTCCTGAGACTTTGGTTCGTTAGGAGATGCAGAAACTAATCTAGATATCCTCACTCAGCAACAAGTATGTCAGTATTTCTTCTCTACTCTTCACCTAGTCTGTGCCTACCAGAAGCCTCTTCTCTGTAGCACATCCACTTGTAAAGTTGGTACAAGCTCACAAAAGCCTCTTTATCAGATTTATCCATCAGTCTGAAGACCAGATTTTCTACTGTACCCTGTTGCCACTGGGATTACTTAAGGGGAAAGACAATTCCAGTTCTACCTCAGAGTACAGCAGGAAGATTAACAATCTCTCTTGTCACCCAAAACTTGGTCACTTACTTCTCCACAGCAGATACACCAGAAGCCCCTAAGGCAGAACCAGTTTGTGAGCAGTTTCTGTTGGTCCCTGGAGCCAAGTTCCTCAGCCAGCAGTCAGATTTCCAATGGTTTGCAAAGCCAAAAGATATTTTGCCAATACCTTAACTAGATGAAATATGGTAGCATGTAGCCTACAGCAACCCAGATCTGAATCTAGAAATCTGGCCTTTGGAGGACTGGTGGAACCAAAGGAATATTCTGACTCAGCTGGAGCAACTTCTCAGATCTGAAGGAAACTTTGCCCAGTGGGAACTCACAGCAGGTCACAGCTCAGTTTCTCATGAGATTGGCCACATCTGTTCTCTTTTATGCAAGAGAAACACTTCATTAGAGCCCTATGTAACCTTCTGTTGGGCAATACTGGGCACTCCTGGTTTCATCAAAAGATGATTCAGTGGGTTCCATTATTGCTTCATACCTCAACAGTAAAGTTTTGGGTGGGTTCTTGGACAAGAATCTTGGCTCTGAGAGACATGTTTGATATGGTAGCCTTGGACACAACTATACAATAATTCAAGAACTTCTTACAAAACACATGTGTTTACTTACATCAATAAGCATAAAATGAAAGCCAACATTTTTGCTATTGTATAAAATAGAACACCTCAACGCTATTATATCTCTTGGAGTTCAGGGGGACCTACAGAGACAAATGTACCCCTGCTATGTGACTTAGGAAAATATCTTAAAATCCAAACCTTTCCACGTGCTGCAGAATGGCCCTGTGGCAAAACCTCTTCCAGAGTCGGAAGCTGCCTGTAAGGTCCACCACAGGCCAGTATCTCTGATATTCAGTGAATCATGCTGCACACATATGGAAGGCAGAAGAGAATCTGGCACTTAGTAACATTTAAGTTGCTCTTTTTAAAGGCCATGTTGGTATCTTTTTAAATGTTTCTTAAGAATTTAGCAGTTTCTTTCTTGACTCTATCACAATCCAGTTTACTCTCCAGAGTAAATTTGAAGTCTGAATGCAGCAGCATTCTATTACCAATCAGTTACCCTCTACAGAGAAAAGTTCTTGGTGCTGTAATAGTTTTGTTTTCCCATTCTTACCCTAATGTAATATTGCTGCTATATGTTGTGCTCCAGAAAGCACCAGAGACTGTGGCTTCGCAGCTCTCCCTTTCCGCTAAATGTCTCACACAGATGACACACCCTAGCAGGGCCTGAGCTTGGGAACATCTGCCTGTTCCAAAACCCAGAGTTCCCACATAATTTGCTGCTATCGAGTTACTGGGCTAGCCACAAATTGACTAATGCAATAGTCATCAAGGATCAGGAGGTTGGAGCATGAGTGCTTAAATTTCAGGGCAGGGTGATTTGTCCTTTAGCATCACAAACACTTTATCAACACACAAATGAGGAAAATTCTCCATCTGCCCACCATGAACAGTACAAAAAGAAAAGGGAATCTACGTATAGCCTTTAATTTCAAGTGATGTACCCTAGACAGGGCCTTTCAAAATCTCCACCTGTGGGGAGAGCGCCTGGGCCTTGGCACTGGAGAGCTTTGCTTGCCTTACTGTGACTGAGGAATATCATTCTCACAATGGATATCACTCCCTCTCCCTTAGTGTTTTCAGCATACAAACTAAACAGCAACAGCAGTCAAGAACAATTCCTTTTCCCCCACATACCTTACTGATAAAATAAAACTTTCCTGAAAAATCCTTTCAATCTTATCAAACCAAATTAGTCTTTTCTAAGCTAGAAGAATCTTCTGAGTTGCTCCTTAAACTTAAGCTTCACATGACTCTTTGATTATTTCTCATAGTCTTTTAGCAACCAAACCAGCCCATAACCCACAAAGAGAGACTGTGCTCCATCTATAACAACAGGTGAGATTAGGGGAAAACAACATACTGCTTCAGTAGTTTAAAATCCTGAACACACTGATCATGTTCTCTTCACCAAGCCAGCAATGCTACAAACACTAAGGAAGCAGGGCAGTGAGAAGGGCCTGTAATTATTGGCTGCAGCTGTTTGCACCAGCCAGTCTCCTGTCTTTAATTGCCAGTGTCACAGAATCATAGAATGCTTTGGGTTAGAAAAAACCTAATTACCTAGTTCAAACCCCCTACCATGGGCAAAGACACCTTCCACTAGACCAGGCTGTTCAGTGCCCCATCCAAAACTCCTCTGGGCAGTGGTATATACACCAGTATGAGTATCGGGTGATGATCCGCAAATGACTGCAGAATAAAAGACAGTCTGAATTCGTTGACAAGGAACTAGTAGGGAGAGTTCATTTCAAACTCTGCCTGTGCTCTACTAGAGCTGCTAATCTACTCTGTAGTATTCCGTTTTCTGAAAAGAGTTTTCTAAATGTTAAACCACAATATCTAAGCTAGCAAATTATTTTACAATATATCACCCTTCTCTGGATATCCCAATACCAGCAATCATTCATATTATATGATTTGCATAGTAATCAGTGAGGAATGTAGTCCTAGAACTTTTTTTCTCTGGCTAGCTGTTGCATTCACTACATAATTTTATCTTTTTCATATGAAAATGCTTATGATTTCATCTAGAATGAATTTATTGAGTCTGCAACCAAAACTCATCTTAGTGTCATACATAAAAAAAATTAATTTTGGAAGAGGCAATTATTTAACACCATTGAACTGCCACTCTCTGGGACAGAGAGGTTTTTATTGCTTGAGGTGAGCAAATAAACACATTAAGCTTCCCAAATCAGGCAACAGGACTACAAAGGTTTCATGTACTTCCTCTGGACTTCATCAAATATGTTTCTTTCTTTTTAATCCTTCACTGGGTTATAGTTTGCCATTACCTCTTCTGAGCTACTACCAAGACACATTTCATATGCATGTTTATAAACCATTTAGTTATTTGAGCTTCTCAAGCTCCCAGTGCCACAAGCACAGCTCACCTTTTCCCACCCACGTTAACTGGGTTAACCATGTTATTCACCGATGTTAACTGTTCTGTCTTAATGTCTTGAAGATAAGTTGAGACAAAAAAGTGAAACCAAGTCCAAGAACAGATAGTAGACACACAGTCTCCTGCCAGCTCTGCAAAAGAGAATAAGCAAGTGCTGCTTGTTTTTTGCTTATATCTGAACATGCAGTACAGAATTAATAGATCATTTTACATTCTTATAATTCCTGAAAAGAAATTTGTCTTCATGCCACCTGCTTCTTCTGACCTGAAGGGACCAGGTCCTGGAGAAAAGTGTGAAGGATTTCAGATGATAAGCTGATGGGCATAGTTTTGGGCGCTGTTTCATTCTTTAGAGCAGTGATTCTTATGCCATGTACTGTCAGCAATCACTGAAATGACTGTGAAAATCAGAAGGAAACTCTGTACAGTCAAAGGAGCAAAAGAGGAAATAAAAATAATGGACTGATTTTCAGAACCCAACTTGACATGTATTTGGCTCTAAGTAAAAACCTCTATGGTATCACACCAGGTTGAAGGATTTTTTAAAAAGAGACATTTACAGCACTTTAGAGGGGGAAAAAAGTAAGAAATAATTTTTCTAATTAGCTTCTATAATGAAAAAGAGGAATGGAAAGGAACCTCTTGTATAGTATTAAGATTGAAATTATGTCAAGTCGTCTTCTGTGGAACTTTTTCCACAGTGACTATAAGCCATGAGCTAACTTTAATACTGCTGCTTTCTCTGTATATGTACTTAACTGACTTCTAGTAAAAGTGCAAAGCCCAAAGCCACTGGTCATCCCCAGCCAGACTAAAGCAAGAGCTAAATGTCAACCAGCTGCTGAGCTCATAAATGCCTTTCAGGAAGGAAGGCAGACAAGGAGAGGCTGGATTTGTTGCCACCCAAATGAAAACAAGCAGGATGAGCTTCACCTGTATTAGACTGCAGCAAATAGGAAGGGGCTGCTACTGAATGTCCTTGTGGGGACTAGACCTGACAGAATCTTGACTCTTCCTAGACATAGAAGTCTTGCCTTTAGGGTACCAGACTGCTCTTATTTCAGATTTGAACTGCCACCCCAATATTAGTTTTGAAAGAGCTCCATATATCAGAAATTGCACAGCACAGTAGTTTAGAGATGGGCTCACCTGTGATCAGTGGGATGGTAACTCTAAAGTAGCTGTCAAAAAAAAGAATATTGTTTAAATAAAAAAAATGGGGAAACCTTTCAGTCAGCTTAGCAAAAAATAAGGTATGGAAGAGTTGGCAAAACCAGAAACCAGTGGAATAGTTCTTACATAACAGCAATTAACTTCTTTAGTTGATCTTGTTAATTTACTCAGATGGTAAAATGTTGTCACTAGAGGTTGTGTGCAGGGGTGATAGGAAAGTGTAAGAGGAGGAGGCAGTTAAATGGCTGTAAAAGGGGTGGGCAAAATATGACACAGTGCCAAGTAGTTATGGGTCATTTGAGTTCTCAAGTGACAGGTCAGATCTGTGGACTAGCAAGCACAGCATAATTATTGAAATAGGCATCAGCAAACTTGTCTGCCCTTAGGTTTAGTAACGTTCAATTTTATAAGCAGTTCTGGATCATAGCAAGCAGCTGTTCAATTGAATGCACACAAAGAAGTGACTGGAGGCTAGATTACTGGCACCAGGTCGAGGCATTATTGGGTGGGTGGGACATCTCTCCATCTCCATACATAAAAGTTTTTATTTGTGTGTTACTTATGCTCTGACCTCTGGGAGCTCAGAGCAAAATTCCAGTGACCTATAAAATTCTGCTTCTGAGCCAAAGTATCTGCACAGCACCTATCTCACACCCAGGCCTGTCAGTACTGCCAAAGTGATATTCTCGTATCTATCAGAGCACATCCATCTGAGCAGGACAGAGACTCAGCTAAGGAAGCACCAGGGCTCTTCTCTGCTCTTTGTTTTCCTTTCCTCTGCTGGAGCTGAGGATGGCTGTGTTGAACATGGGTGAGATCCCAGGGGCACTTTGAGGATTCAGGGTAAAATCTTGTTCCAGAGAAATCAATGTGAGTTTTGCCATTGACTTTGGTGGGGCTGGACTTCATTCATAAAGCGTTGACTGTTTTAATAGATTTACCAGCCCTGCAGGCAGCCCATGCAGAAGCGTAATAGATCTTGCACTCTTGCTTCTAGAAATGAATCCCCTGGCTCAGCCAAGGTCTGCAGAGAGCAGCTTCCCCATGCCAAGCCCTTCATCTGGGAAACCTACCAAGCCAGTATTGCACTGTAAGTTTGCAGCTTAGTGGGACTGACTTGTGCCTCTGCACAGGAATATAACTATACGTGCTGGAGGTGTAGCCCAGGTGGTTCTGCCTCACAGTGGGCTGGGCCCTCAAGCAATAGCAGCAAGGGTGGCTTTGCCAGTTTGCACCATGGCCAAGCTGGCCTCAGCAGCCGCAGCACAAAGCTGGCTGAAGCCACCATCCAAGCCAGCAGCTGCACAAGCAAAGGGATGGAGCCTGGCTTTTTATAGGGCCAGGCCCCTGCTGCAGTAGCCAGCAGTGACCCTGTGCTAAAGCTGCAGAGAGGACTGTGGTCTGAGTGTTGCCTGCCATTTGTACTGCCTTGGCACTATGGTACCTTTTTTAAAAAAGGAAAAAAGGAGAGAGGGAATCCTGCTCCATTGTCCTACTGCAAGTGGAAAAGGGCTGAACTAATTCAAACCAAACTCCGAACAGAAACTCCTCGCAGGCAGAGATATTTTTCTGTCAAATTTCAGCCCTGGGAGAATTTTTACAGCTGAGCAATAAACTCTTGAAACAGAGGTTAAGGCCCTCACTAGCTCCAGGCTTTTAATACAAGAAGCAGCACAGAGCAATGGGTACTCAGTGTAGGAATGTGTCAGACTGAAGGGAGGCTGGATGTACTGGGGAAAGGAGGGGGTTAATTACCATAATTGCCCAACAAACATTTCCTAATATTGTCACTTTTTTACCCAGAAGTTACAATTTCTGTTGCTATAGAAGCAAGATGTTGATACTGGATTCATTTTCTGGGTTTTATTCCTTTTTGTCATTTTTCCCATGAACTAATAAGCCACAGTGGATTTGAAAGTATGAGCAAATGTGAACACTATACAAAGCACTTTTATGTTCTATTGACATTTTCTTCCCACCCTAATAATTTAGAGCTGTTAACATAAAAAAAATTAAGATGATCATACTTCCCATCACTTTCATTTCCCATGTTTATGAAGGAAGAATTGTGAGTAATTTCCCATAGTTATTGTTTGCAGCACAACACATGGTCTCAATTACTGGGATAAGAAACATAGAGTATTGGTGAGGATAAATGATTTATCTGTGCATTTCATTCAAAATTCATTTTCCATGCCATAGTTTATATTACTTTGATCAACATCATCTTTCTTGTTTGAATCTACAAACATAATTCAACTGTTCTGAGCAGGACCCTGGGTCACAAGAGATCAGTTTGCTGACATATTTCTGGAGCAGTGAAGCATAAGCAGAGTGATCCTGCACCAAACCTACTTTCTGAAAAGGTATCTACCCAAGAAGGGCAGATCTGGACAAATCTAGAGTAATGGAACACAAAATAACCCCTGGATTTGACTTTTGTTCCCATTTCTAAGTAAATAAAAAGGGACAACAGCTACTGTCAGGATCCATCCCCACATAGAACATAATTCCATGCATTAATTTGTATTTTCTTTCTGGCACTTGGAGGTCCTTCACTCCTTGAAAATGCCTTTTCTGCATTAATGACCTGAGTGGTTGCAGGCCCATGGCTGATGTCTCTGCATGGGAGCTGTCTCCAGGCAGCTCTGACAGCCTTGGGGCACTTGGCTCCTGCTGCTCATGGAGAGACAGGTACCATTGGCATGTGACTGTGCTGAACCAGCACATGCTATAAAAAGGCAGCTTTAGCACAGATCACAGCAGCTCAGATGTGGCAGAATAAGTGGATTTATCATTCAGGGCCGGATTATTGCTGTAGATTTGAAGAGTGTGTCTGGTGGGGACAGGCTGGTGGCACTGCTGAGACTGGCAGCAAATGATGTTTGGTTAATTGCAGATTTTGCAGGGTGGGGGTTCAGCTGACACCAAAGACAGCATTACTTTCTTTTTTTTTTTACCCCGCCTTCCCAGCTGGTGCTCAAAGACAATGTTCAGCTGCTTCTCTTGTAGGACTGCTCTTTGTTAGACATCGTGCAGGACATGAGATATTTAATGCTTAGAGGGTGGATGGGGAGGTGCCCCTGCATAAATCCTTCATCAATTCTCTATTTTTTAAATAAATCCCAGGCTGGTCTGTGGGGAACTCGAGATTGTGCTGTTTGTTAGCACAAATGAGCCCAACACAAATAGTTGGTCTTTTTGACCAGAGAGTTGTGCAACTCCGGTGGACTTGGCCTTCAACCCAGGCCTGGCAGCCACATTGGGACCCACAATTTCCTCCCATGGTTTTATCTGTGCTGCAGAAAACACTTTTGTTCCCAGGATATTTTGGAATATAGGAGTGTGGAGTTTGCCTGTGTATGGGTCACAACATGATCTGTAGTAAATTCAGTCTCCTAAATGACATAATCATATTACAGGGCAAATGTATAACAGACAAATTCACACAGAATTTGTTGAAGAGTGAACTTTATGGCTTTGCTGAAGAGTGAACTTTCAAATTACAGTTCTGCTTCCTGGTTCCTTACCCTTGCTCTCAGCACATGTGTAGTGGATTTTCTCAGCCTTTTTTTTCTCTCTTCCATTTTTGGGTGCTGCTTTCAGTCTTAAACCATGAAACACACGTGGTTTAAAGATAAAGACCAGATCTCTTCAGGACCTCCAGCCATCCTGGGGAAGGCTTTGCATCAAGGCTGGCAGCCCTGTGCAGCTGAATAGCACAAAGGCAGAAGGCTGGTGATGCATGTCAGAAAGCCTTCTGAGCAGCTGCCCTGCAGAGCCAGTGCTACTGCACTGTTCATTCCCCTCCTCCTCTCTTCCAGTTCCCTGTTGTTTCAGCTTTGCACTGATGTGAACACAAACCGGTCCCTTCCTTGTCTGCTCTGCACTGCCACCTTCCTCCTCTCTTCCTGCCCATCCCTTCTATCACAGGTTTCTCAAAGCAGCAGCAACTTGTGCTATCACCTTCTTCTCTGGACCCACCACTTACATTCCCAGTTCATATTCTGCCTGATTTTTGACTCCAGATCCTCCTCAAATGTTTTCCATCTACAGTTTATATTTGATGCAAAATGAATCTTGTGATAAAGGGGTTTAATGATGATAATTTTTTTTAAATTTAAAAAGGCAACTTTGTATCAGAAGATTCCTTTAAAATAACAGAATAAATCTAAAGAAATCTGCATTGAAAAGTGTTTTTATCTCTTTTCCATCTTTAAGGTATCTGTGCTATGGCAGAACTGGCAGCACTGAGAAGCTGGGACCCACAATCATGTTGGGCACCTCTTGACCAAGAGAACTGGCACCACATCACTGTGAATCTCAGCATTTCAGGTAGGAAGTCCATTTTCCCACTATATGCCTGGATGTGAGCCATGTTTAAATGCAGTATCAGGATAAGGACCACTGGTCTCATCCCCTGAACTTACTTGTTAATTCCTTTGTTAGCTGGATTTATTCCTCAAAAGGCAAACATACATTATGGACTGGATCTTTTGTTGCATAAGCCAAACTCAAAGTCAGTGCACTCCAGGCTTGGAAACTGTACATACAGCTTAAAATTAAGAATCTGGGGAAGGCTTCATTATTTGGATGGTTTAGTGGAGCAGCACAATCCAAACCAGACCATGCACAGCATCACCTGCAATGGAGGAACAGGTCTCACTGCTGGCGCTCAGTGCAGTGCAGGGCTTTGGGCTGCCATACTGTAAACCAGTTTCTGCATGATTTGTCTTGAGACTCACCTCTTTGCTCTGGTTGTTTTGTTTTTCTGGTCTAAACTCAAAACCAAAGTGAAATTCAGCCAAAGTGCCCAAATTTCCTGGTTACAGGTTGAAACCAAGCAAAAAGTCCATCGTTGATATGGTTTCAACCTAAAACCATAAATCATTTTTTATTCACCTAAAGTTCATTCCAAATTTACTCAAAACTTGGCCTAGATTTGCCTGAAACTTGGCCTATAATGGCTTGAAACTGAGCCCAGCTTCAGAGAGGTTCATGAACCTCCACAAACCTGGCCCAAGTCTTGAGTTTGTAATGAAACCCAAAACCAGGGGAGTTTCACCTGATTTGGGTTGGGTTATAAACATTTCTCACGGCTCTAGTATTTATTATGATTATAATAACAACACATTTATACAGAGCTGCAAGCACACACAGAGAAGTCGAGACAGCTTTCCTACCTGTCCAAGCTCACCAGCTCAATCATGTGCTGGACTGGAGCTACAGTCAAACTCAGCCCCAGATGAGCAGATTAAAAAAAATAATTTCTCCTGGGTTGACAAAGACAAAAAAAAAAAAAAAAAATTACCCAGAAGAACTTCAGACAGAAATTATAGGGATAAAGAATCAATCTCCAAAGAAAACTAAGCAGTAACCCTGTTTTATGGCTGGTTCATCCAGCAGCCTGAGAGATAAGCCAGGCAGGCTGGCAGAGCCCAGGTCCTGCTCACCAGCAGTGTCAATTTTGATTATCTCCATGCAGCCTGCTGGCCCTACCAAAAATCTTTTTTTGCAGTAAATTATCAAGAACTGACACTGGTTTTGCTTAGGTTTTTTTTTAAACTAAGTGGCAGCATCCCGGGTGGGGTATCTATGGGAAGAGACTCTCCAGGGGCTCTGTGCTAGGGCATGGGGTCATGCTCCTGGCTTTCTGAAGAGTGTTGGGAATGGCCAGGGCTCCAGCAGGCTCCATGTGAGATGCATTTTAGTGAAGAGGGGCAGTTCCCATGGCTTTATGCCAGCTGGGGCTGTCATGGCTGAAGAGCCCCTGTGGCTTCTTGTCCTCCTCTCCAGGGACACCTCAGTATTTTGGAGTTACTCCTGGCAGAATGGCCATTGCTGTGAGCTCTCCCAGACCAAAACATCTGGTTCTCAGTTCTTGTCCTGTAAAACAAGGATGACAAACACATCCCAACCTCACAAGGGTGTAGCAAGGAACATCCTACAGCCCTGGGAGCCATAGAGAAGCTCATAAACAAACAAACCTGCAGATGTGAGAGCCAAGCCAGGGAGAGGCTGGGCCAAAACTGCTGCCAAGTGCATGGGAAAGGTCCAGCCCAAGAAAGGGGAAAAGCCCTTCCTTGTATTAACAAAGACTTACCACAGCATCACTTTGGCCTGGGAGCACCAAGGCACAGTATCTGACTAGACTCTTCAGACAAAACCACCTACGTTTCTATGTGCACATATGGGCACGTGTCTAAGCAGGCTGAGGACTCGGCTGCACACCAACAAGCAGCCATGGCACACGCTGAACTGGCTGGCACCAGCACAGGGCTGCAGCCCAGCTTTGCCAGCACACTCCCACTAGTCAGGCAGCCTGGGCCTCCACAGACACTTCCTGTCACATGGCACAGTAGAAATAGAAAGGAGAGCCCAAAATACAAAAAATAAACACTTTGATGACCTCTCTTCCCCCAAGGTTCCTCTCCTGAACTCAATGGGAAGCTCATAACTGAGAAGTTGGCTTGGGCGTGATATTCCTCAAAAGCATTTGTTATGAGGGTGTGAAATATTTGGCAAGTTTTAAGGACAACAGACGCAGATTGTTGGAATTTGTCAGAGCTGAAGTCATCAACGTCTTCAACATTTTTGCTGCACAGAAAGAGGGTCTCATCTTCAGGCAAACCAGAGCACACAGCCTGCTCCAGAGGGATCGGATTCCAAAGCCTCCAAGAGCAACATCAGCCTTCGTGAATAGGGACCACCTGCACCGGCCTGGCACCAGCAGTGCCTCTGCCTGCTCTGAGAGCAGCCTGGGCATGTCCTGCTCTGTGGGGACAGTGTCTGGTCCCTGCAGCACCTGCCTGGGGACCTGCAAGGGACAACTCAGAAGCACAACGCACCAGGGCTTGTGCAGGACCAGCACATGTGAGTGAAACAGAAGATGCATTGGAGCGCTTTGGGCCACTGAATTACTGCAACATTCCACCCTCTCCCTGTTTTTCCCCCTCTTGTTCCTACTGCAACCTCTACAATCATTAACATTTTCATTAGTGTAAATGATGGCATATTATGCCCCAAATCACACCTGTCTGCTTGCCCTGTCTTAAGTTTTCACAGCATCCCAAACCAGCATGATTCCGTTGGTTAATGTGACATCCCAGACCTGAGGTGCCGATGGGGTTTGCAAACAGAGCCCTCCAGGCAGCTCTGTGTAACCACAGGAGCTCACACAGGGGCTGCATAGGTCCCTGCAGGCATCCAACATGCTCAGGCCACAGGCAACAACTAGAAGCTCTGGGATTTTCTGAACACAAGGGTTTTAGCCAAGTGCTAGTCTGCCAAGATTGTGATAACATGAGGGCTTACTCTAGGCAACTACTCTGCTAGGACACTGCCAACCCAGATTTACTGGATTAATCTGGTGTACATCATATCTTGGCCTAAGCTCCCAGCCACTCCTGCAAGCAGAAAAGCTGCAAGATTTGCTCTGGGGAGAGACTGAAGTAGACAAGATCCTGGGTTCAGATATCCCAGTTTTTTGAAGCTGGTGTGTCCCATTAGTTCCTGTCCTACCTGGCACAGTGCAGCTGGGTGGCACTGAGAGGGGTGCCCAGCTCCTGCAGCTCCAGCCTCATCCAATGCTGAACTCTGGCTTCCCTTCTGTAACTGAAAAGACAAGATTTTCTCATCACAGTGAAGTGAGAAGCTCTTTCCTCTTCATCTGGTGCCTAGTCAGAAAGCAGCAGCACAATGTAGGCTGTTAACCTCGCCAATTTGGGCAGAGCCCATCAGGTCCACAAGAGTACTGTGAGGCTTTAATGGCTGAAGTGGTCATTCCTTCACAGCCAACATCAATTTTTAAAAGTGGTGAGAAAGCTTTTGCAATGCCAGCACCACACCTCCTCCTTGGCCTAGAGCAGCAGGTTTGGTGCCTTGTGATGCACTTACCTGTTATGGTGCTGCTGGCAGGGACTGGCAGTGCCCAGCTTGGGCCCAGGAAGGTACAGGCAGCTGCTGGACATGAACTGTAGCATCTTGCTCTCCAAACAGCTCAACAGCTCAGGCCCGTGTGTGCTGAGGAGTCTTGACCTGATTAGCTCTTCCAAAGCACAAAGCTGAACTTGAATCACAGCATAGAATATTTATCTTAGAGAAACCCTGAGTATGATCCTTCAAGACCTGCCCTAAGAAAGCAAATATTGGGGTTCTTTGAAAGTCAGCTTAAAAGAGAGACTGTGGAAACAGCAGTGTTCTGCCAAAATACACGTGGGCTGTCAAGTTTACAAGATACTGTTACAACACACAATAAAAGAATGATTTGCTGTGTACAGTAACAAGCCATCTTTGTTAAAATCCGTTAACCAAAAATTAGATTTATTATTCATGCAATCATCTATGCAGAGTCAAATGTACAATCACAGTGGAGGGCAGCCACTCTTATTTCAAACAATTAAGCATTTTGTGATTTCCTTGAATTTGAAAAGTATCCTTTAATTGCAAAAGGATATACATTTAGAAAGAGCTCTACTTCAGTCTGTCTAGTGCTTAGAGTCATTCTGGGATCCCACTGTCAAATGAAATACAGCAGATCATTTCAAAATCACACTGCAAGTTACAAACCACTTTTTAATTGCAAGTTGCATGCAATGTTATTGTGCAACCTTTGTGCTTCACTGAGATGCCAAGGAAGCTGCAAATATCCAAACTAATGGAAATGATCATACACATACAGCAACTAAAACCAAGAAACAAAAATTATATATCAGTTAAAGGACATTGCTGCAAAGAGACAGATGAATACTGTACAAAAAAAGTGGATTTTTTTATGTGCAGATTAGTACAGCACGTCTGGGTTTTCCATTTTAAAATGACTAAAAGAGCTACTGTCAAGATTTCTAGTTTCTGAAGCATAGCAAAGGCAATTTGCAGAACAGTGTGGGCAACACTGGGGCTGCTGGAACACAGTCAAAAAACCTTTGGCATCATAAGGTGTTACATGGAGCTTAAATGTAAACCAACTCTATGAGATAGACTCCTGACAGGTCTTTCTGAAATCGTCCTTCTCAGTTCCTCTCAGTGTTTAGGGGCTGAGAAAAAAAACTTAAATGGTAAACTTACCTATAAATGACACAATCATGCACACTGGCACTAAAAATCATTCCCAACCTGCTGATATAGGAGTGCCATTTACAACTGTAAAGTTCTGATTATATCTCACCACAGTTATGCAACATATGGAAAAAATACACTGTTCAACATTTTGGCACACTAATAAATAAAATCCAGACACGGTCTATTAAAAATATCAATGTAATCCTGTGCACAAGCTTACTTTTTATATAGTTATATTTGTTATGCAAAAGAAATCACAGAGAGCAATAATACAATTTGGGGTGAATTATAGGAGTACATTTCCCTTCCAAAGCTATTATAGCTCAATATATGTTCCCTCTATCAACTACAGTGCTGTCCCAGCAGCAGTTTCAGTGCTTCTTTCTTCCAGATTTTATAGCATCACACCTCAGTACAACGTTCTGGCACTGCTGCTAAAAGATACACCATGGCATTTGCATATACAAGTACACCCACATCACTGAATAATTCACTTGATATTAAAACCCATCTAAAGCTTGTGGTGGTTTCTGGTATTGGATCATTCCTCTGTTATCAGTCTTGGGTTATATGACAGTAACTGTTGAAGTGGGGGTAAAAGAAAGGAGTATCTTAAGGCAGTTTTAGCAAACAATAGTGGTTTTTTCACACCTGTGTTTTCTGTATAATGATTTAACATCCACTTCTGCATGTTCTGGCTATCAGATTACTTTTTGACCAGACTACTCAGGTCAAGTCATTGGAAATGGTCTCGCTTCCTTTCTGGAACCACACAGTAACTTGAGAGAGGTCCGCTGCTGTTTATATTTGTGAAGGGTTCTGTACTTCTTTCTTTGCATGAAGAATGAACAGCAGTAGCTCCCTCAAGGAGGAATCACCTGCACACACAGACAGATACAAAGACAACCCTACTGACAACGCCTGAAGTATAAGAATGCAGCTTCATCACAGTTTTAGCAAAAACACAAGGCCACAGAATAAACTAAAAAAAAAAACTGTTTTATTGTGACATTTATGACATTGAACCCTTGTTGATATGAATGGCTATGGGTACTCTTGACATGTTACAATATGTCATGGTGTAGGATGGCACTGATTGTCATCTGACTTTTGAGAATGTTTAATGGTCCCTACTGACCTCAGTGCATTTTGGCAAGTCACAGAAACTTTATCATCAGGTTTGTGTATACAGTTAACAAGTAGTTGGTCTTATAAGCACCATTACAAACCCTCACATTAAGGGTATTATTAATCTAGTTTACAAATGCTTCATTGATAAAAATAGCATGATTACAGTATACACACACTTAATTTACATGTAATGTATTATAGGCATAACTGAGATAAACTACTGAGCTAACTTTGGTTGATTGAAGTATTTAGACTGAATAATGGCAATTTTGGCTTCTAAGTTGTGTAAATATTACAGTGCATTTATAAATCTAGGTTGAAAATTTACTAGCACCAAATGGATATCATAAATGGCTGACCTAGTAAGTTGTAGTTGGAGAAGCGAAGTTTAAGAATTACAAAAATAGAGCTGTCCATCAGTTGAAAGCACATTCTTGTACCTCTGCTGAAATGATGATGTGTCTCAGCATCAGTGGCCAACTTCCAATGATAAAAGTCCCAGTTTTCAAGATTCAACATATCAAGGTAGCTCAGCTACACGTAAAAGCCTGAGAAAGTGGTAGTTTGGAGCTCATGTATTCATCCTGTACCTTGATTATGTAATATTATGATAGTGCTTGTTCATAAAAATGTACTCATGTAAGATTGTACCTATGATATGGAGAATCTGATTGGGAGGAATATTCAGTCCTACCTATCTATCTTTGGTTTAATTATTTGGTCTTTGGTTGATGAATTAATGAAGCAATATCTGAATTTTCATTTTCAGGTTATCTCCCAGCTCACCACTGAGGTAGTCTTTGTCATGTTTCGCTTCAAGCTGGTTAAGTTCCTTCTTTTTATAGAGTGGAATACTACTGATTTGTAATGAATAATTTCCAGGCACTGGCTTCTTCTTTGTGAAATGAAGGTAACTGATCCCGTCCTTCTTATTGATTCTAAAGAAACCATCTTCATTTCCGGAGTCAATTAAGTATCGGTTATGGTTTGTCAGTGTTGTGAGGGCAGGGAGCAGCTCCAGGATGCGATCTTTGTTACTGAGATCCGAGATGTTGATGGAGAAGACCGCTGCTTTCTCAATATCCCAGCTGGCGAGACTGATCGGCGGCTCCAGCTCTTGCTGATCCTGCACAAGAACAAAGGATGTCAGTTGGCTTTGTCAGAGAGCACTTCACACCTGCCTGTGTGTATTTCTTGCCCAGGTCATTCATTACTAATTAGACAATTTTTAAAAGGAGGTTCTGCAACATCCTCTGTCAAATCCACTCTTATGGGCCTAGGACTCCTCAGGATGAAGTACAGAGCTTGTCACCAGCTTGCTGTGTAGGTTAGAGGAGCCTGAGACACACAATGGAAGTTTCTGCGCACTTGCCTTGTTGCCTGACAGGTGAAGCCCCTGCATGCTGGGAGCCTGTGACCAGACTCCTGCAAAGAGACCAAACAAGGCACTCTCCTCCTCTCTGCCAGGGGAGCCACAGGCTGAGAGAACAACTGTGAAGGAGAGCAGGGTCTGTGAGGGAGGCACAGCACTTCAATGGGGATTTTCTGCTTTGCAAGAATCATTTGGGTTAAGTGTGGAGCCAGGGCAGGTGCACTAGAGTGCTGGAAAACCAGCCTCACCCTTCATCTCTGACTTGGTGGTTACATTTCAGACAGCAGCACAAGCTGTAACATTTTCATTTGGAAAGCAAGGCAAGCTCTGTATCACTTCTGAGACAAAAACACTACCTGACATCCAAAACCAACTTCGATCTACTTTAGGGTGTAGATTTTTTCCCGAGGGATTCTTTCTTGGCACACATCCTTCTGAGTCCAGCTTTCACAAGACAGCCACAAACTCTTTCCCCCCAGAAAGGGTCAATTACCTCTGCTTCACTTGCAGTTTCATTAGTGCTCCTGCGCTTCCTTCCTCTCTTGGGATAGCCATTGATTTTACATTCATAACAAGCTTCTGGAGAGAGGGAGTTGTCATCTACTTCTCCACTGAGTGAAAGCTCTTGTCCTTGACCTCTGCCTAGCCCCACTCCAGAAACACAGTGTCTGAGGAAGGAAGAAATTAAAAATTAACTCAAGTGAGACATAGATCTTATCAAAAGCTGCATTTGGGGGACTGTAAGTACAAATAATTAAGCAATCATGTTGCATTCATTTCCTAGGAAAAATTTCTGCTAAAGTCAACAGACAAAATTCTCACTGAATCACAATGGGGCCACTCTTTATTTCAAGAATCTGCCTTCATGGGTTTTCGCCCAAGAGGGACCTGCCAATATTTAACAGTCTTAAAAACACAGGCTTAAGCTCTGAGTTGTTGTTAGCAATTTCTGTTATCCAGCCTGGAACACATTTAAGGAGACCAATTTTCAACAACTGCTCAGAAGTCTGGAGAGTGAAGTCTTTCATAATGCATCCCAAAGCTTTTAGTCACTTACAAACTTTAAACCACAATCTTTCTGCTTTCCATTTGGGTTGCTTGGTCCTATTCAACGTACAGCCCTAACGCGCCCATTGGGGCAAGGGAAAATTTGTTTTATTGATAAAGCAGACATTTATTAAAAAAAAACTAATTTGAAACACAGAAGAATATGGACCATACAAGAACCTAAGAGCATGCAGAGCTATTATTCCAACCAGCAGGTGAAGCCTCATGTATAATGTAATTCCTTTTTGCAGCTGGTAGGGGGTGTTACTATTAATGTTTGTTTTGTTCTTCTTTAAGGAGACAAGTGAATCACAACAAGGAGTACAAGCTCCCAAGTGCCAAGCTCAGAGGACTTGGCAGACTGCTGGGGTGCGCAGGAGAGGTGAAAGCAGTAGTTTAAAATAGAGGATTGAACCTGACAGCCCTGACCGAATTTCAGTTTCAAGCATTAAACCCCTCCCTTTCCATGTTTACCTTTCCCCACCCTCCCCTCCCCCCTCAAATCTCCAAAATCAGTAGGTGCATCCAATTCTTGAGCACCTTCCCAATCCTATCCCTTGTTAATTGCTGACAATCCCCCTGGTTCTGCTGCTCCACACTGCTAAGAAAGGAGTGCACCATGTTCCCTTGATATCTGTTAGTTTAAAATCAGAATCCCTTACCCTTGTCCTATTCTGAAGTAACCAGGTGGACACCCACAGACGTAGCCACCTTCAGTGTTTGAACAACCATAACTGCATGGGGCTTGTGCAGAACCGCATTCATTGATATCTTGGCAACCTCCACTAAACTGCTCATACTGAAATCCAGTAGGGCACATACATTTATAGCTTCCCAAAGTATTGTGGCAGGATGCTCCTCCACAAATGTGTGCACTGAGACATTCGTTTTCATCTGGAAAAGAAGCAGATTATACCATGTTAACTTTTACCCAGGTACAGTCCAGCCTACCCCTTGTACAGGTCGTGCTTGGCTGAATGTGCTGCCACCTCAGATGGACACAGACAACTGGGCTTGTCCTTCCTCTTGGCTGGGGCAGTGGTCCCTGGGAGATGACTACAAGCACACAACAGCAGCACTGGGGCTGCTCTACAGAAGATATTTCATGCCATGTCAGGTCATGCTCTGGAGAGCAGCAGAACAGAGAAGATAGCTTTTTTTTCCCAGAAATAACTGAGAAGGATAAAACTTTGTACAGCCAACAATCTGGTCAAGTAACCCCTTGCTGATAGTGCTATTCGACATTAAAGGAAAAAGAGTAGGGAATCAAGCTCTGACACTTTTTCCAGGGATTGAAAATACCTCCCTACACACTTACATTTAAACATTAGACATAAGTAAGATGCGGGAAGTAGTAAAGTAAAAATAAAAGCAGCTATAGATACAAAAGACTGCTGTATTCTGAACCAGTCCTTTTCCAAACTTCCTAAGGGTGGCACTGTAGGAGTTTCAGGTCACTTAAGGCTTATTTACTGAAAATGGCTACTTTTTGAAATGAAGCTGGTCTGATTTTTGATGTCTGATGTGGCAAATTGCTTCAAAAAGTTCTGAATATTATTGTTCTCCATTTTCTGTGATAAATGTATAGGTACATTGTGGGGGTGTGCACACATAAGAAACTCCATTTGGGAAGTACAGAGCAGCATCTCTCTGACCTCAACATCCAGGTAATAAGTAATAAGTCAGAGCACAGCTGTCTTTTTCCAAATAATGTGGCTCTTTGCTCTTTGTTTAAAAGCAATGTCTTTGCTCCTTACAGCCTGATTCACAATGTGGTGTACTGTGGAAGTGCCTGGGAAGGGGATGCAGTCACAGACAGCACAAGACAGGGGAGGAACCAAAGCATTCTTCAGTGATTATCTAAATATGTTGCAGCAACATAAAAAATCCCTGAACGATTCATTAAATAGGCTAAAAAAGACACAAACTGTTTGCAGAGTTGGGATTGCCAAGGAATATGAAGGAATTGTCACGGAAAAACCTAGCACATGGATTCTTCCCCTGTGGTACACCCAAGAGACCCAGATAAGTATCTTAAGAATATACAGTTACAGACAGTACAACGTGAACATGTGGAGACCACAAGGTATTAAAACCTGGGGCTGAATCCTGTGTTCCCAAAGCTGGTAAGGGTTTGCCATTAACTCAAAGAGATGTTTCAGTGTTTCTCAAACCTCAGAGCAACTATACCAACATCATAAATGCTTGTTTGGGCCACAGGAAGTTACTGCACCAAGAGCAGATATGCTCACCTCACCACGCTCCACAGTGGCAAGAAAGGGGACACTAGTGAGATTAACTCCCACATTTTGGGTGAGTGTCGGAAGAAAAAAATATGAAGAAAAAGAAAAAATATTTGGGACCCTCAGACTGCACAAGCTGTGCTGTCAGGCACCAGCCTTGCTCTACTGTGCTCTGTAAGATGCATTTTAATGTAAGAATTTGCAAAAGTGACTTGCCAACACATTGGTTCCACTGGTAATGCTGGAGATATCCTTGTGGGCAGCTGCACCTGTATCCTCCAATTATATTTTGGCAGCCATGCTGACACCGGTGGTTACCATCACATTCATCAACATCTAAAAGGGTGAAACACACTCTGAGTTTTGGGAGAGAAGGTCAAATTATGCTGTATTTGGACAATATGTTACAAATAATCATATATATTCATTTTTCATGTATAAATATAATATATTTCATAATTTTCCAAAAAACCTTACCACTATGGGCCTTTTGGGTTTGGATTTGTGGCTCCACAGCAAGTAATATAGGGCTGAAAACCATAGAAACCATAGAAAGCTCTCACATTCAGCAAAAATTTTCAGTTTTTGCATTCTGCTGTGGAGCAGACAGGAGAAAGCCATTCGTATATGGGATCCCTAATGCCTTCCTTAAGGGTCCAACCTCCACAGCAGACAGACCCTTGCTTTTACCCAGACATCCAACCCAAAAATTTCAGGACACCTCTTTTCAAAACAACCCAAACTCTGTCCTAAGAGAAGGCTCTAAGGACCCAGAGGAATAAGTCTACAGCCCTTGAACTCTCTCTTTAGCAGGTCACCTTGGAGATGCAAGACTTCCTGTCCTTGAATCCCTCAGAAACCCAATGCAGGATTCAAGAGGTTCACTGAACTTATGACACTTAAACTAAAACATTCAAGGCTACATATCCTGAGAAAATATCTGTCCAGCTCTTTAGAATCCCACAATATATCAATTTTTTTCTGGCCCATGGAGAGAAATACTGCCTTGTTGCTAAATTTCTGTATTTCCCCCCTTGCTTCAACTCACACATGCTTGGCTTCTGCAGATTTTGGTGCTTACTCCTTGGGTGACAGTATGGGTGAAAGAAGATTAAGGAAGCAAGAGAAGGCCAAGTTAAATGCACTGTGTTGTACCCACCTTCACAGCTCTGCCCAGTTTGATCAAGTGAGAAGCCCCGTTGGCACTCACAAACAAAACTTCCTGGTGTATTCTGGCAAATGCCCTTTGCCCCACAAAGATTGATCTCAGTAGCACACTCGTTGTTGTCTGCGGGAAAGCAAAGCTCAGTGTTAGTTTGTAGTTGTCATTTCAAAGCTGATGTTTTGGCCACGCTATTGATGGGTTTGTGGCAGGAGGTAAAGGCACATTGGTAACACAAGTGTCCCACTGCCCTCCCAGGTTCCCTCTTCGCATTACAGGAAAGTTTACACTGCCTTCTTTTGAATTTGGAAATACAAAAGTAATTGGAAGGGAAGCTTTCTTTTCTTCACCAAAATATGAAGCGTGATGGTTTGGTCTTCAAACACCTGCAAATTCACACCAATACCATGGGATCATCAAACTGGCACAGAAACAGCATCCAGCTTGCAGAGCAGAAAGTGTGTTTTGCAGGAGGAAGCAGTTTAACATTTAGTTTAACATTTCCATGTACCCAATGGGTATGTGATCAGGGGACAACTCCAGAAATGTATATTTCATAGCTGCTTCAATGATCCCAATGCACTACAAAAAGAAAAATAGAACCAATTTTGCTCAATGCCTAAGAAAGGGTAAGGCAAGAATTGAAAAGTGATGCTTGTACTGGCTGGTTCTTGCAAGTGCAAAATTCAAAAACAGATTATGAAAGCAAGGGAAGGTAGGAGGAAGGTGCCTCTTTGCATCTCTGGTGGGATTAGAATCAGAATCTGGCTTATGTTTCCATTTGATTCCTCAGGAAGATGATTTTACCTCCTTGCTATTTTGCTTATGGAGTAAGGGTCAATAACAAATCCCAAATCTATGTCTACCTTCCCATGCCACCTACCAATGCAGGCTGTGTGGTGCTGGGTGAATCCAGGAGGACATTTGCAAGTGAATCCCCCAATAGTGTTGACACAAAGGAACTGGCAGTTGTGCTGCTTTGTTGCACATTCATCAAGATCTAAAAAAACCAAGAAAACATCTTTCAATTATATTCCCTGGACTCAGAAATAAGTGATTATAAATAAAAAACAGCAAATAAAGTCTTTTGAATCTACATCTCACTTTACACACTGGTTCCCAGTTCCTCTTACATGAAGCCCCACATTTAATGAATGGGACTTTGGAGCTACACAGTGTCCATGCTAACACTGAACTGCAGACACCACTCCCATTTGTCTGAAAGTTTCTGTGATGTAATAAATGTCTGCTCAGCCAATAAATGGGAAGTCACCATCTTCACGAGATCTGGCAGACTGGATAATGGCCTTGCACTGAAGCACACTATTACTCCAAAAGAAATATTGAAATGCTAACAACAAAGCACACTGTCATTCTGCATGCCAAATTTGGAATTGCTGCTCTAATTTGTGTGGTTTTAATCAAATCTTAGTTACCAAGACACATAAATGTATGGAATTCTAAACAATATTCCAAAATCTCTCCTGCACTTATCCAGAATGCTGCAAAAGCAGTAGGTAAAAATTCTGTTGATGCTGGGCAACGTACTGCAAACCACCTTTGCATCCAGTAAGATTCATTTATCATTGAATGATATGGCTTAAACCAACAAGCTTACCAAAATGAGAACAATCCTATATAATATTAATTACAAAATCTTTTGAAGATCAGCTGCCATCAACCTGCAAAAATTCCTGTCCATCTGTTGATCATCCAGATTAACAAGGAGTTAATTGAAATACCAGCTCCATCCTGTGCAGGCCATTTCCACTGTCTTTAATGGAAATACTCACATGAATCAAGGAGACAGATTTGCCTCATTTAAATGTCCTTGCAATTATTTTTGCCTGAGAAACACAGTTTCTGCAGTAAATTATTTTCTTGATTTTTACCTTTGCAGCTCCTCCCATCTTCTTGCAGGATGTATCCTTTTGGACATGAACACTGGTAGCTCCCCTCTGTGTTTTTGCAGATGAAATTGCAAGGTTTTGGAGACTCATTGCATTCATTCAGATCTACAAGAAGCAAAATCAGATACCTCAGCACTGGTAATCAAGATTTGTAATAATGTTTTACAAAATGTTCAGGATAGATCAGAAGGAAATCCAAATCCCTAAAGCATTAACAAGTAACATTTTATTTTTTCATTTTCCAAAATCTTTCAATTTCTCTCTTCAAGACCCCTCTTAGTAATAAACTTTATATACAAACACCACAATGTAAAACCTACCAATGCAAAGAGTGCCGGTGACATCTGTAGTATAGCCCAGATTGCAAAGACAATGGTAAGTTCCCCTCTCATTGATGCACTCCCCATTGCGGCAGACGTCGTGAATAACCTTGCACTCATCAATATCTGCAATTAAACGAGATTTAGTTCTCAATGGAACAGAACTGATTTTGTGCAGCTTCAATAGGTTCTTGTGACCTGACACTGAGAAACCCACACCATACATAGAATAACTACATAAAATAGTGAAATATTGCACAGATTTAAGGAGAAATAGTAAGTGGAAAAACATGGAATGGAGCATTACTCTAACTTTCTTATACAGTAAACAAACTGTAAATGGAAGGGAACAACTGAAGCTGATCATGTATCAGCCTTCACAAATCAAACAACCCTTTGCCTTCATGTACACAAATAGCTCTCAACATGTGCCTGCAACACACTCAAATGTGAGATGCAGATTCCCATCTGAGTGCATGTCAGTCAACCAGGACATAAAGCAAGTAACTGCCAAGATGGGATGGATGCCTCACCAACCAGGGCCTTTGGCTGTGCACCATCCTCCTAAAGGACTATACTCAGTCAACATGAAAAATCTCAGTATATTTCAGCTGATATCCAAAATATTTAGGACATTACAGTGTTCAAATATGCAAAAAGAGAGTTTATAATTTATCACCTAATTTGGCGTTGTCTAAGAGATCATTTAATGAAAAGTACCTGCTCCACTGGATGTGTATCCCCGGCCATGAGGGCAAAGCTTTTTGAAGGCCACGGTGCCTGGGAAGGGACAGACCTCACAGTTCTGTCCCCAGCCTCGGCCGCCGTCACAGCAGCATTCCGACTTGGTGACAGCGTTCCTGTTGCTCGATCCGATCTGGCACATACTTTGTAAGACTTCAGTGAAGCAGTAGCCCTCCCTGTTGTCTGGAAAACAAATTGTGCATCACAGAGAATTCTAATGGTGAATTCCAGAGGGTCAAGAGATGTTGGGAATTTAGTCAGAAGTGTAAGAGAAAGGGCATACTTCACCCTGAGATTGTGGAACTGAGAGTGAAAGACA
Source organism: Haemorhous mexicanus (assembly GCF_027477595.1). Taxonomy (NCBI): domain Eukaryota; kingdom Metazoa; phylum Chordata; class Aves; order Passeriformes; family Fringillidae; genus Haemorhous; species Haemorhous mexicanus. The sequence goes on from NC_082353.1 coordinate 11,840,413, forward strand.
ACCAGCAGTAAGAACGAGAGAATGACATCTAAGGGAAACAAAGACAAGAATTTTAGCAAAAGGCGGAAGACAAGAAGTTACAATATGCTTAATAAAATGTATGTTTCTGTTTGAACCTAGAGAAAAAGGGACTGGCTGAAAATCAGGACCAAAGAAATGTCAGAGCAGCTCCTGGCTGACTGAAACCATGGAACAGTCAGCTTTCATAGCAAGTCACCCCAGCTGGACTGACTGAGGCAGGGATATGGTGAGCATGCCAAGAAGGAACTTGCAGGAGGACACCTACATAGAAGGGCCCCTTCCCAAAGGCATGTAAATTCAAGAGTGTGTTTTCTCACCATACATTTGTAAGTTTAATTTCAGCCCTCACTGCAGCTATTCAAGTGACAGCTCATCCAGGTGGAAACTGGCACTTACCAAGGCACTCGTCCTGGCTGTCGCTGACCGTGAATCCCTCGTTGCACTCACACCTGTAACTCCCCACTGTGTTCACACAACGGCCGTTCTCGCAGAGCCCAGGTTTGGTCTGACATTCATTCTCATCTGCATTTTTGAAATTTTATAACAAAAATCAAGTTCAGTCTTAGATTAATGTAGGTAAGAGATTGGTATGGAATTTTTATGCTGTGCATTCTGCCTGGTTCAACTTCAATTTTTTTCTTTTTCTTATATTTTAAAGTTTCTTTTATTCAATTTTCAGAGGAAAGATGGCCACCTAGCTCACAATTATTATATACCTGCAGTATAATATATATATTATATCTGCATTCCTCACTGGTTTTCAAAATTTTTCATAGCTACAGCTGCAGTTCTGAATGCCTTCCAAGGTTTAAAAGAAATTCAGATCTACTCTCATTCCTGCTAGCAGATAAACAAGCCTACAGCAACCAACCCAAATCCTCACCTTCTTCCCTCAGAGCATTCAGCAGCAGTAGTACAAACTGATTGACACTCACACCCAGTCTTTCTATTTACTGCTTGGTTTTGCTGGTCAGATGTGTACACCTGAACAGCAAAACCAAGTGTGTACAGCACCAATAGATCCATTACAGAAGTAGCTGTGCAATTCTGCCCCTGAGTTTAACACTTTGTTAAATCAAAAATTTTTAGTGCTGCTGAGGAACTGTGTATTTCAAGAGCTTCAACACTTCAGTGGCACTTACCTATACAGCCTTCCCCGTCCGGTCTGCGCTGATAACCAGGCCCACAGATACACATATAGGTGCCAATTAGGTTTTTGCATTCCATCTGTTTTGAGTCACAGTCATGGATTCCTTCTTCACACTCATTCTGATCTAAAACACAAGGTTTAGACTTTATTATATAGATACATGATCCTGAAAATTCACAATAGTAAATTTTGACTTTAGAATCTCTATTATAATCAAACCCTACACATCCATTTATTGTTCTAAACCAACCATAAAATATACTAGCCTTGAGCAAATTGATTTCTCCCAAACGCCCATTTTTAGGGCAAGACAAAACTGAATCATCTGATATGACCTCACTTTAGGCAGATGTATAAATTTACTGGCAGGACAGGCCTAGTACAATCAAGTGCATAATGCAAACCATAGAATTTCATCCCGAATTCTCTCTGACTCGGTTACTTCCTGGGATTAAAACTCTGGCCCAATAGTGCAGTGAGTCAGAGCCCTGCCCCTGCAGGAACTGAAATCATTATCTCACAACTGTGAGAGTCTGGTAGGAGCTTTACCTCTGCACATTCTCCGGTCCTCCCGCAGAACGTACCCCCCGGGGCACTTGCACTCGTAGGATCCAAAAGTGTTCACGCAGCGGAAAGCGCAGAGCAGGGGGTTCTGGATGCACTCATTCACATCTGGGTTTGGGGGGACAAAGACCACGGGGGGAGGGAAACACTTGTGTAAAACTCAGCAGTCTTGAGTGCACAGGCTTTAGGTACAGGCAATACCACAGATCCCAGTTTACTGATTTTAATAGCTGAGGACCCTTGGTTCTACTCCTCGAGGATTTCTGCAGAGAAGCAGGCACCAGACACACCAGGATGTTTGCACAGCTACCTGAAGTTTCAGTAAGTTCAACAGCAGGCAGCCAATGGAAACAATTTCCAAATCCGTGCTGCCAAAATACTTGCTCAGTTAAAACTATATCTTTTCCACACCTAGGTTCATTTTCTTTTTTGATTGGTTATTTAAATTCTACATGCAGTAATTCTGATTCTTCATAAACTGAATTCCATAAAACAATACCCTTACTTGAAACATTATTGTGAAGTGCATTTACATACAAAATGCCTGGACTACTTGAGTAATTACTGCTATATAGTGACGTTTATGGACTCAGCTAGCTCCTCCTCTGCAATTTGAGCTTTTACCCAAATTGCACAGAGAAGCGAATGAAGCTCTAACTGTACGTAAAAATACAGTTTGCATTTGCAATCTGATGCAAAAATAGATGCATTCTTTTGCATGGGCTTGCAAAGAAATAGATTGTGGCAGATAACTTAGGAACAGCTGTGTCAAGTCAGAGGACAGTGTCACAGCGTCCTAGGACATTCTCTATCCCTGGTGGTAACAGAAGGAGATGAATATTAAAAACCTCATACCATGTATGCAGAGATCTTTCCCCTGATACAGCCTCTCAGTTTAAGGACTTCCACAGCCAAAAGCCACAACCAAACTATCAAGCTTAATTTCTACTAATGGATTCCCCCACAAATTTGTAAAATCTCTTTCTGAGTGAATTTATACTTGTGGCCTTACTAATATTCTGCAGGAAAGGGTTCCACAACTTAAGTAAGTACCATGCATATAAAAATATTTGCTTTGGTTTGTCTAACACGGTCCCTCTATTTTTGGTACCTTTACCACTTGTGGCTTTATGAAATCATGTATCTCTTCAACCACATTTTCCACACTGAAAAATTCTAATTTATTTTTCTTCTATACCTCCGATCTTCCTTACTTCTCTTCATGCATTTTCAGATTTTCATTTTCGAAATGAGACACCAAAGCAGGAAAAATATTCAGCCTAGGGGCACCATGGTAATTGTTGAGTACTGTATTTGTATTTTCCTGTTTGTTCCCTGTTTCTTCCCTAACTCACTCAAGCAGCCCATTTCCTGTCCTCATCATGCACAGTGAGTCTCTTCACCCAAGGAGGTAGGCAAAAACCATACACGAGTAAGCAGCACTTCTGGGAACTGTTCAGAAGAGACTGCACCCCAACATGCTCCTCTCTGGGCAGTCCCTTAGCAGATACCACCTGAAAATCTGTCCATTCCAGCTCCCAGGTCCAGTCAGAAAAACATACTACAGTTCAAAGTGGATACAGGAAGGAGGAGCCCATTTTCCCATTTCAGATAAAGAGGTATTGTTCCAAGTGTCCATATTTTATTTTTAAAGCTGCTTCACTCCCCTCAGCTGTTTTCAAAATCAGGGAACACAATTACTACAACAGTCCTTAGCACACAGGAGTCTCACCTTCACAGGTCATCATTGGGCCAGGCTCAAATCCTTCTACACAGGTGCATTCAAAGCCTCCTATCACATTCCTGCAAGTTCCATTGCCACATGGGTTTCCAACAGCACATTCATCAGTATCTGCAAGTAGTTAGACCAAGGCAAGAATACATGATTATACACAACCAAAATGATAAAAAATCCATGTTGTTGATGTACAACCAGAAAAATAGAAAATCTCAAGAACTCACTTAAAGTACTGAATTAGAACCACAGACTCCTAAAATAATTTGGGATTGCTAGAGGCTACCTGGGTTACCAGAGCAGGGCCAACTTGGAGCAGATTGCTCAGGCCCTGCCCTGGCATGTTTTAAGCACTAGCAGGTATGAAGACTCCAAAATGTTAGAATAAAACAACCCCACTGCTCCTTAATATCATGCTTAGCAACTCAGGAGAATCTATAAAATGGAAGCTGGAACAGCTGTACTTACCCACACATTCTGCTCCTTGTAGGATGTAACCATAGGGACATTCACAGCGGAAAGACCCATCTGTGTTGATACACTGCCCAAATTTACAGTTATCAGGATCAAGGCACTCATCCACATCTTAACCAGAAATACAAACAACACAGTAAGTGCAACTGGCTTCATGTGCTTTTAGACTTCTCTCAAAGAAAAAGTGTTCTGGCAAAAAATATTTCTGAGATCACAAAAAATACTCGTGTAAATTCTGACATATTAGGATTAGGGCACGGAATTTGTTTTGCAGGCCAGCTTTCAGAATGCAGAAAAGAAACTGATTCTAAATGTCAGATATAAACCTCTCTGACTGGGGCTACAGGGAAAGCAGCAGATATGAAAAGCAGTAGTCATCCAGTGCTCCTTAAATGCAAACTTTTGCCAATAAGGCTGAAGTGCTGTTTGTCTTGGGAGAGAACAGAATGTACTGAAGGGATCTGGGAAACCGTGGTTTGCACTTCTGGAGGATTAAAACCATTTACTGTAAACAGGCTACACATATTGTATAAGAAAAGACAAATATGCTACGTGACATTAGATCCATTCTCTAGATCCTACCTAAGTTTCCAGCTCTATAACAAGTTTAATTTCTGATATTTGAGATATTCAAGCTGGAATTTGAAATCAGTATGAAAAATTGGGGAAGATAAAAGGTATAGAAGTTTCCAGAATTCATGGCTTTGGGAAATAGCTGCAGAGGTGTTATTCTCAATTGAAATGGAGAATGGCTTATGGATGGAAAAGGGACACTGATGTAAAAGTAGCACCGTGCAGTTCAGGCACTTACCCAGCCTTGCATCACCAGGTCCAACAAGGATGCCAATTCCAAATGGACAAATTTGTCTGAATGCCTCTGAAAAAAAATTCATAAAAATCAATCCATATGTTAAATTCTATCTTGGCAATCAGCATTCTGCACAAAACTACCTGGAACCACTGCTACCAGTTCATCCTCCTCATGTTCAGGTCCAGAAAAAAAGTATGTTAATACATAATCTTATCATCTTATATTCATGCAAAAACTGTATGTTTGCTTTACATTTCATCTATCTCCTGTATGCATAAGTACAAAATCCCATGAATAATTAGCAGTATTTAACTTCCTTAAGAAACAAACTAATGCAGCATTTATATTTTAGAAGTATCAGTAGTAGTGACTGCATTTTTTCTGTTGTAAAAGTAACATTTCTTATATTTTCTGAAGAAGGCATAATTTAATCCAGACTTGGCTATCCTAAAGCTATTTCTTTTTTAGAAGATGAGAAAAGGGGCTTTGATATCCTTTGGGAGAGTTTGGACTATGAAAAATACATATGCTGACACTTCAAGGAAATGCTGCAACATAAGCTGTGCCTTTCAATGGACTTTGGTTCACATGGTCCGTGTCAATGGAATGAAACATGCACAGGCAATAGGCCTAGGAGGAATATTGCAACTGGCACTTCTAATTCTCTTTTCTAACCTCAGCTTTTGTGAGGATTTTCTGCAAAAAATCTACATGACTAATGAATGAAATGAACTGCAATCGGGTATTGCTGAAACCAGTGACGCTGTTAACCTCATTTGTCAGCACGAATTACAGTCCATTCAGCAAACTGCACCACCATGCTACAGAGGCCTCTTGAGTTGCTTGATGTCGAGTTACTCAGTCTTAAAAAGGATCCTAACAAAGGAAAGTGTTTCTTTAGCAATGGTCCAGGCAGGCTTTCCTTCCTCAAGGCCTGTATTTTGTTATGCCTTGCTATTTTTGCAAGCCATTCACATTGATAAGATTGCAAATTTACATTTTCTTAATAACAAAATTCAGATGCAGATCCAGTTAAACTGTTTGGGTTTTTTTTTAAATTAGATTTCATGTTTATGACACCTCTTCCTATACCTATTTGCAATTAGAAGTATTCAATTTTTGTCTTGCAGGAATTGCTACTCAGAGCCTATCAAGGACCTACTTGCTGCTTTCCACTTCCTGTATGTGATATCTCCATAGCAAAACACCCAGCACCTCAACACTGCAACAAGTCTGTAAGCAAAGAAGGAATATGTTTGATATCTGACCTTCCAAGGGACATGGTTTTTTAGACTGCAATGGCATCTACTTTACAGAGACCTATGACAATTACAGGGGTTAAACACTTTTAGAAAACTAGTTTACAAAATTCCTTCTAATAAGAATCCCAATTTCCTTTCTGCTCAGAGAGGCCACATGGTAAGCTAGTCAATAACCCACCATCTGCTTCCTCTGGGCAGAGCTCACAGGGATCTCCCCATCCCTGCCCCTTTAGGGCACAGCAACACTCTTGTTTGGAGTGGTTTCGGGACTTCGGCACAGAACACTTCCCATCTTCAAACTTGGTAAAGCAGTAGCTCACTCTCAGATCTGCATAGAGAAAAAAATTTGTTATGAGCAGTTAGAGTAACCTTGGCACAATTTTCACTTGGAGGTGTTAACTGCAAAATTACAGGATACACACCACCAAAACACCCAACTTCCATCTAGCTCTGTTTATAGGGACCATCATTGTTTCTGACTGTGGAAGATCTGAATAAGGAGGGAAGGTCCCTACCTCAGTAAAGAAAAGCTATGGAACAGTTTCCTACTTCAGTATGTAAAAGCAAGGGGTTTTCTCTTTGGTCCAGCAGAAATGGAAAGGCTGTACTGTCCTCTTATCCTCACTCCTCTTTGAAAAAACAGAATATCGCCTCATGAATCTATATTCTATTACTAGTAAGAATCACTCAAGTCAAGAGATTTTAATCAACTTGCAATGACAATATTGTGTAGTGCTGAAATGAGAGGCAATTTTCAACAGCCCTTTCCTTCCTCATTCTTCCAGAAGTACACACAAACAAAGCAAACTCTTCCTGTGGCACCACATTTTATTCCCTGAAGCTGGGTTACCAGGACGCTGGACAGAACTGAGATCACAGACCACAAGAATCCAGCAGGAAGGGAGCTGGCAGCTCTCTGTGCTGGCAGGGGGACAGCAGCAGGGCAGTTCTGGAAGCAGCTGCTCATCCAGTTTTCCGGCTGCAGCATCAATGCTGGGCAATGTCCAGGTTTTAACAAAGTCCTAGGTAATGGGAAGTTTTAAACAAAACTTTGCTTGGCCTGAGATATTTGAAAAAAAGAACAGTCCTCTTTAGGGCATAGAAAGAAGCCCTTTTGAAATTCATACACAAGTGTGCACTTTCCTCTGACTTTGTGTAGAACAGTGGCCCATGTTAAAAAAGTAGAAGACTGGGGTGCATTCTTTTTTAGGATTTTGTTTCTCGGTGGGTTTTTGGGATATTTTTCTTCTTACCTGAAGAAAAGAAAACCCTCAGACTGAAGAAACTTCATTTATACAAGCTACATAAACACAGCTAAAACATGCTTTCTTGATGTTGAGTGAAGTAACTGTGCCAAACTGCATGGTGGTTTGAAGACTTGGATGAATGTTTACTGCAGGTTGGATTCATTTTTACCAAAACCACAATTTCATTTAGCCCACTGTGAAGGGAAGAACTCGCTATGGTGTCAACAAGCATCACTGCCCTGTGCCAAGCAAAACTACCGAGGTCCTCATAAAGGTCTTACTCATCAGTGGTTCCCACTGTGCCTAGTGTATAAGACATTTAATGCTGTATCTATTTAATCATTTCCAAAGCCTTTAAAGTAACTTACTCCCTAATTTGTTGTGCTTTTTGTTTATATAAAAAATAAACTAACCTGTGGCTTTAAATTACTGGATATTCAGCTTTTAGCATCTCATCTGTTAGTGCCCATATTTAGACTCTGAACTGTGTATGCAGTAATCTGGAAGCCAAATGACACTTCAGATTTCCCTAAGCAGATGGATACTTATTGTCCACACAACATTGTTTGCAAATTTTTTCCAATAATCTTTTTTTCCACCCACGTTTGCAGAGAGGATCAGCATATAATAGGTGTTATGGTGAATATGCTAAGTGCCAAGGAGAGTTTTAAAACTGGAAATGCCGTCCTGAGTCTCCTGCCTGTATTCATGCTCCATCTCTGTGTCTTGCTGCTGTCTACCAAGAGTCCACGCAGCCCCAACATTTTTCCCAGGGGTGCAAGAAAGGATTTCAGGACAACATAATTTCTTTGCTTAACCTGGTGCATTTAACATTAATTTCACCCCTTTTATTGCAGTGTTCTGTTTAATGAAAAGCAGATGTTAGGGCAAGAGAGAACCTGGCCCCAGCTACAGAATTATCATGTTTTCCCTATGAAAAACACTGTTTGAGTCCAGAGCTTTCTTGCTGTATTAGAAACAGCTCGCTAAACAGGCTTTTATGAAACAGCAAACAAATTCTGAAATGCCAGAAAACAGGAATGAACTTACCTTGGCATCGCCTTCCTGTGGAAGACAATACAAAGCCTTCTGGACACAGACATTTGAAACTGCCTGGAGTGTTGCTGCATGTGCCCAGGGCACAAATTTCTGGCTGTTCCACGCACTCATCAATGTCTGTAAGAAAAGTAATTAAAGAGATGAGAAACAATAATATTTCTACTGGCAGCTGTACTACATAAAGGGCAATCTTACATCATCACTGATATCTATCATATTTGACAAACAAAAAAGCCCAAAAAAAGAAAGAAAGAGGAAGTAGTAACCCAAGTGCAAAATCCACAGCTAGTTTTCAAATCCTCAGGCACGTACCACCAAGGAAATAGCCTGGGATTATATTTTTCTAGGGTTCAGAGCAAGTAGTTCTGGTTCAAACAAATGTTGGAGAGACCTTTTCTAGGAAGTGAGAGACTTACTAGTGGCTACAGTTCAGAACTGTACACTGCCAGAAAAGACTGAACATTACTCACATTTAAATGCAAAGGGAATAGGTAACAACTGTGAGCAGCTAAGAAATAGACAGAAGAAGGATTGCTCTGTACACACCTTCACATTTGTCATTCTGCAGGATGTAACCAGGAGGACAGATACATCTGAATGAGCCATCCAAGTTCTGGCATGTGCCTGGTGAGCATTTTCCAGGCTCCAGTGCACACTCATTGATATCTAGAAGAAAAGAAAGACAATTTATTTGAGGCAATTGCTGTTATCTCAATGAATCTCTGACTGAGGCCACTTTAATTTTGATTCCATGAAACTGAAGGTGGAACTTTTCAGGAATGGGAGGAGTCATCTTCTTGTCCTCTTGTCATTCTTTCCTTCTGCTAGGTACAATGACGGCAGTGTGACAGTTCTCTCTGTCCCTACTGTTTCACTAAGCATATCTGCTCAAGGTTTGCCACACTTCTTTTCAACCCTAAAAGAAAACACTCACCAACACAAGTCCTTCCATCCAGAGCCACCTCATAGCCATCATTGCAGAGACACTGGAAGGACCCAATGGTGTTCACACACTGACCATTTCTGCAGAGCATTCCATTTCCACTTGCACACTCATCCACGTCTAGGACAAATAACATTGAAAGATGTCAGAAACATCAGCAACAATGGAAATTGGGTAAGTGAGATTTCTGTTTCCACCATATCAACCAAGTAACTGATAACACAATCTCGTTTCAAAAGCAAGTGAGAAGAAATTACTGTATCATAAAATTGTCAGAGCAGGAGTGGAACCCAAATGTTCCTGTTCCTTGGGCCAACATTCTAGTGGCTCTAGAAAAGTGAGCAGTGCAAAATCAAAGAGGCCTTTTGAGACTGACACAATAGGGTTACTTATTGGTAGTTATGGCACTTTTATTAGAAGTAGAAAGCCTCAGGAGCACGTGCCTGTGCCCAGCACTCCTCACCTATGCAGTCATTGTTGTGGGAGAGGATGAAGCCCAGGTTGCAGCGGCAGTTGAAGGAGCCAATGGTGTTTCTGCAGGTTCCGTTGCCGCAGGCATCTCTCTCGCACTCGTTAATATCTGTGAAGGAAGAGGAGAGGAATAACCCACTGCCACCACACTGAACAGAAGGGAAAAGGATTGTCACAGCTCTCAAAAAGATTTTACATACATTTACACACTTGGTATTAACATATACAAAAATAATGAAGGGTCCAACAATCATTTACTTTACTTTGGCTCCTTTATCACCCTTCCCAAAGTAGTGTAAGCTATCTTTATTTGTAAGCATTCTGAAACTTCAATTTGTTCATACAACACACTACTGACAGCTGTGAATGGGTTTAATACAAAATCTCCTTGTTAATTAAGATGACTGTTCCTGAAAATGGTTTTTTTTCTGGCAAGAAATCTACCCTTCTTTCACTCTATTAACAAGTAGGCTGTATATAACTGCTGCATTGCAATATTATTCTATTAAATTTCTTGCCTAAAGGAATAAATGAGACAAGATGCTGCAGAAAATTCTAAAATGAATGAAATATTTTCTTCAAAAGTGAAAGCATTAGCAGTTCATTAGACAGGATATGTAATTTTAAAGGTTCACTCTACTTTAATGAGATGGTTTTCATTCAGTATCAGCTTTTTATCATCTCTAATGGCCAGTTTTGCACCTTTGTCTGGTGGTAAATGGCTCACAACCTCAGATATTGTAATGCAACTCCTTATTACAGAGAGGACAGGCTTAGTAACTATTTTAATGGGAGCGTAAGCTCAGTTTAATTTGATATACTTGCCTATACACATTGTCCTGTCATCATTGGTTTTGAATCCATTGTGACAAATACAGTAGAAACTTCCAACAGTGTCAATACACTGCCCATGGCTGCAGATATTGGGAATTTCTTGACATTCATTCCGATCTGAAAACAAAGAGGAGCAGTGAAAGTTAAGGCTTCTAAACTACAAGGCTGGAAAGATGCATTAGCAGCAGCCAAGACGGTATCCAGTGCATGGCCTAACTTAAAATAGTATTTTTAATTTATTAAGGACAAAAAGATTACCAAGTAAATCTCAGAAAAGGGGCTTATTTGCATGCAAATTACCTCTTCCAGTATTTGTGGACCTGAAAAAAATTGAGCATAAAAATCATATTTAGCAACCTCAAATTATTTCTGGAGGTAAAGCACATCATCATGGCTTTGAAAAGCAGAATTAATGACACAAGATTGGAAAGGGCCTGAGACTGAGGGCTCTAAATTGACTGCAGGAGATATGAAAGAGGCATATGAAATACAGCTTGCATTCTTCTCATGAAAGCAGCTACTTGCATTTAGCCACATTTGACTGCAGCACAAGCTGCCTGATCAACTCATGGAAATCAGCAGAACAGAAAGGGGAACGAAGACCACACTTTTCTCACTAGTCTTAGAGAGAGATAAAAGGCACTGGATTTATCAACTCATCATGCAGAGAGAAAACAGGCACACATTCATGTGTTGCAGCATCCATGAAACATGGTGAGCCTATAAACTGGACAGAGCTCAAAGAGCAAGAAGAGCTACTGCACTATGGATTCAGGGGATATTTTGTATAATTTTGCAGAGAAGGAGGAGAGCTCTCCTGCCAGCATGTGATTGCTGCCTTACAAAAGCAGGGCATCTCTTATACTTGCTCAATTGCCAACTGCTTCCTGCTACTCTTGTTAGAAATGCTTTCAGGCAGATCCCAGGATTTCATCCATAGTAAATGAAATGTTAACAAACAAAATGTTTGCTCTCTGGCATAGTTTTTTCCATGACAAATCAGAAACATCAAATGAGGTGTTTCTATTGACCTCATCACCACCAAGAGCTGTTTTGATTCAATATACTTCCTTCCTTCCTATGCTGCAGCTCCAAAATATGAGAACTGAGGTGCTGCCATGAGCTTGTACTAAAATTGATTAGACTCCAGTGCTCAGTAATTTTCCTTCCCATGCAATCTAAGCCAAGCAGATGCAGTTTCTCAGCAAACCATCCCCAGGTCGTTGCAAAAGTAAGAGTCAAGTTGTTCCTAATTGCAAAGAACTTAATGTATTAAAATTCATTTTCCTGCCTCTTGCTGCACTGTACTTGGCACAGGGACGATCATGGATGATCCTGACAGCCCCATCCCCAGGAGCTCTGTACATCCCACGGGGCTGTGAGTAACTGGATGGGTGTGCACTGAGGACCAAGCTCCCCCACTGCTATTGATGAGAGCACTGCTAATTACAGTTTAAAGAAGGCAGAAGGAAAGCCGATCTGTCTTAAGAACTCCTAATCTTCAGCTCAGGAGAGCAGAGACAAAGGAAAATCTATGACTCTCTGGTGCTTTGTGGGCAAATGAATAGTCATGTGAAAAACTAATTTATAAAAAAACTATTTAGTTTACCACAATAGAGAGCACCAGAGGAATGCTATCTTGAAGGTAAGATAAATGCAGGACTCCTAGTGCTAGTGGCTGTGATATATTGGGTTTGACACAATAGCACATAAACTACAGGGGTGTATGCAGTAGCATGGCTGATCCAATACTGCAAGGTGCTCACCCCACTCTGCTCCCAGCAGAGTGGCTGGGAATTTCCTTCCTCTGCTGGATCACATACTTTATCAACCACTTTTATTTTTACTCTAATTGTGTAACTTTATTTTCACCACATATAAAACAAGAGCTAAATACAGGGAAGTATTACTATTTGTGCCAATTCATCTTTGGAATTGTAACCCATATCAGAACCTCCCCTTGCTCTTCCTGTACTCTTGTAATGAACCCTTAACAACAACAATTACATTAGGAACATATTGAATATTTACATGTGCCACTGCATAGCTTAACAAAGCGAAGTTTTAGTTCTCATAGTAGTGTTCTGATTTCTACTACACCCTTTTCCCACAAGGGTCACATGAAACAATGAAAAACTGCACTGTAGGGAAAAGTGCACTTCCTAAAACTCAAGTACTGAGAAGCAAAAACCCAAGGATAATGTTACTAGCTTCCGTTTAATTCTTATTTTGTTCAGAAATCTATATAGTATATAATATTTACAGCAGCTTGTCCTGCTGCAGTCTTTAAAATCTCAGCAATTCTTCAAGTAAGATAACTTGAATGCCTCTCTGGACTAAGATATTGTAAGAAAAAGCAAATAGATTAGAAAAGTTCAGTCCCACTCAGTGAGTATTTAAAAATAATGTTATGGGCCCTGTTTAAATCTGTATCAAAGTTAGGAAATTCAACAATAAGCTTTTCAAGTTAGTTATTGCATACAGGCAAGCAGATAAGTCTACCTTACCAACAGAGGCTCCAGCAGCAAGCAGGGAATTGTTTGTAAAAATACAAGTGGAAAATAAATTGCTAAAACATATACAGAAAATCAGAATGAAAATCAGAAAATACAGAAAGGTAGTGCAACAAATGATCTTCCCTTCCTAGACGTGACAAGGGCTAAAGAAAAATGCTTGCATTTGGTGGGATAAAATGAAAGACAAAACTTAGTTAGGTTCTTAACTCTGACTTACACATTCATGGATGGGCCTGGAATTACCTCAGTGTTTATGGGATGCCCTAAAAGACTTTAAGAGAAGAGCTCTGGAAGCTCAGCTAATCTCCTGAAATACCAACTTTCTGGAGAGAAGTTTTCCCAAGCCCTTGAGAAGGCCCTCGTGCCTGCAGCCCTGCCAGCACTCACCAGTGCAGCGCCCCGTGGATGTGAACCTGTAGCCCGGCTTGCAGTCGCAGCGGTAGCTCCCAGCTGTGTTCACACACTCTGCGTTCTGCTGGCAAACTGGCCCATTCTGGCACTCATCAATATCTGTCCAGACAAAAGAGGAAGTTGAGTTTTATAGTAAGCTGGCAGCAGAAAGATGTCAAAAGCATATTTTTTTAGCATGCAGGTATTAATTAGTAGCTTTCAATGTAAACACCATCACAAAGCTTTAGGCAAAAATATTTTGATCAATTTTTTTTATGTCAGGTGCTGCAAAAGGAGAACTTTATCTTCCCAGAAACTTAATTGTTTTTCACTTAAAAGCAGCACACTTCTGTGTGAAGCTTTTAGTCAAAGCTCTCAATGCCTTGCCTGCAGCACCCATTGTTGTCAGCAGTCATAACACACAGCAGAGAATGACAGCAACTCATATGCTACCTTCAGTTTCTTCATTAAACTGACTAATACAATATTAGGAAATGTTTAAACTAGAAATAAACAACCATCTGTTTCTATTTTTTACAAAAATATTTGTTCCATTAGAAAAAAAACATTTTGGAATTAAAAAAAAATTGTGCTCATGATTGACTCAATACTACTATTTTCTTCTTGGCTTTACTGTCAAATGTGAAAAAAAAACCCATTACTTCCAATGACTGCTGACTCATGTGCCTTCAAGGCCTTAGATGTCTGACAGAAAATGTGGTATTTTCTATGCAAAAGAATTCAAAATGTCTGAATTAATACAGACTTATTACACTGATAGCAGTATTTTCCCCTCATTAAGGATGCCTTCAAGGCTCTGATTTGGCAGTGTCTGAGCTGCCACTGGTGAACCACCATTCCTCAGAATGAGAGGAGCACTCTACCTTCACAGATCAGGAGCTTGTCATTGTAGAAGAAGCCCACAGGACACTCGCACCGGAAGCTGCCAACCATGTTTATACAGATCCCATTTTCACACACTCCAGGAATCTCTCTGCATTCATCAATATCTGCAAGAATATTTTTTTTAATACTTGTACTGAGAACTTCATGGAATCATCTGTTAGAGAGTATGTCCTCATGCATTTACCTTTAAGATAATTATCAAACATAATGCAAGCATCAGAATGTTCCCAACTGAACAGTGAGTGAGTCACTCCAAACTGTGGAAATTTAGCTATTTTCTGTTTTCTCAGGTTCTGCCTCTTCTCTGTACTGAAGGTATATTCTGCTACAGAGGAATACAGAGGAAGACATGTCCTTCCTCACGTCTCCCACCCACAGCCCTGATGAACCTCATCACCTTCCCAAGTGCCACAGAGGAGTCGTTGGGAAGAGCCAAACAGAGAGACAATGGAACTGGTTTTGGTTTAACACAGGAGAGCATGACTGAATGCAAACTCTCATCAGAATTAGTTTTGCACTGTTTTACCCTAGTTAATCTGAAAAGACTTTCAGGGTCTTATGTAACAGTTTCAAAGTGCCAGTGACAGGTAACATCTGAAGTGCTGCCAACATGCTATTAATTAGATTGATTAAGCCAGGCAGCCAGGGTTTGCCAATGCCTTATATACACCCCAGTTAAGTAACTGATTCTGGCAGGGAAAAACCCAGCTGCTATTATAATTATATGTCTTGCCTATTGGGTCCTTACACATCTTAATATTCTGACATGAGAGAGTTTAGAGACTCCTCCAAAGCCTCTGCCTTCAGTAAATGTTGACATATGCACTGAGGTACACAGTCATAGAATATGGTGGGAAATTGTCAGCTGACAGCAGTTTCCATCAGATAATGTGGTTTTGGTTGTTTTGCTTTTTGGTGGGTTTTTTTGTTTGCTTTGTTTTTCTGCTGGATCCAACCCCTAATTTTCTACAGTAGATTCTGTAATTTTGAGTCCTCTCATATACAGGATGAATAAAAACAGAACTGTTTCTGTTTCTGAAACAAACACCTGGAGTAACTATATAGAACTTTAATCCAAACAGAGAGTAACATCATTGGACTGTAAGCAAATATTCGAGGGTACACAGAGCACTGCCCCTGCAGAGGGGGCTCTCTTGATGCTTGATCCTGCGCCTGCAGGTGTACAGGACACAAGTAAGCCCTGTGCAAAGCAGCAGGCTGAGTGCTTCAGCCTGGAGCCCAAAGCAGCAGGGAGAGCTGTGATTTGCACAGCTGTGAGAAGCTGTGTGTGCATCAGTCTCAGCACAGGCCTGCAGGCCCAGGCTGTGCTGGTGGGCTCTGTGGGACAGCCCTTGTGTTTCCATTGGCCCCTGCACAGCACAGCTTTGTGCTGCGGCAGTGCAGAGCAGCCTGCAACACCCCTGCACACATGTCAAACACTGCAGCTGCAGCTTCTACCTGTGCATGTCAGCAACATCCAAGGGCTCCCTGCTGACGCTGATGAAGGGCCCAATTAGCTGAGCAGACTCTGCAACAATCTGGACTAATGCTAATAGCTAGAAGGGGAAACTTTGCTTCCAAGCAGTGACCTCGTAAAATAATAAATATTGTGCATTTCTGTAACCTCTTCAAAAATTACATTCCCCACTTGACTAGAAATATTTTCATGGAACTAGCTAAACACTGCACCACAGCAACAGCTTCGTGCTAAAGCATCTGATTACTGCCTATATGCCATCTCTGTTTGTTACAGGGTACATTATCTGCTTTTCATTTGCATTTTAGTGTAAATGAAAACAAAAGGGAGTCCCATTAGGGATTTACTCAATTCCTTGTCCTAAAATTCCTCCTCTTTCTCTCTCTTTTTGTTTTGCAATTTGTTACTCACGATTCAAATGTAACACACAATAACATATGTGAGAAATATTCCAGCTGAGCAGAAAAAAGGATTTTTGTGTCAAACCAATACCCCGGGGGACTGATGTGAAATGTCAGACTAAATCTTGCTTTAGTTTGAAGGAAAGACTCCCAGTTCCTCTCAGACCAAATGCTGGTTGGCCTTACTCCCAGACCTCTCATTCCCAGTATCTGTGCCCTGCTCATGTAGCCCTGATTACAGCTGCTTTGGAGCTCTGTGTTGCCTTGATTACAAGCAGCAACTGTCACTGCTGCCAGCAAGGAATAGCCAGTTTGCACTTCAGTTTGACTTAAACAGAGGGTTGAACTCCACTACACTGTTTAATTGTTATTCCTCACACGAAAAAAAAGAAACAAAACTGGGAAAACAAACCTCCCCTCTTCCCTGGGCAGAGGTTGCATGGAATTTAGTTCAAAACATAAAATTACAGCTCACCAACTGGTAATCCTGTATAAATGTCAATGAAGAAGCCAGGCCTTTGACTTCCACAGAGTGTGGAGAATTCATCTGCAACAGGAAAGCAAAGCAGCAATTAAAGCATTTGGAATTAATCAACAGTCAAAAAGTCATCATATGCTCTGGCCAAGAAAGTTCTTCTACTCTTTCAGAACCTGCAGAGCATGCAGAGGTAGGCAGCCCCTTTTCCAAACTCACCATGTCAGCTCCCTTGGGTTCTCATTCAGTTGGGATCACGTGCTGATTTTGCTCTGCTTATGTCTATCTCTGTGCATTACAGTGTTTGCACACAATTTCAGACTCGTAAACACCTGAACTACAAGTTAGAAGTATCAAGTGTCTAGGAAGTTGCTCTTGAAGCAAAGCACCTCAAACCAGAGTGGGATGTCCTGCAGCCTCACCCAGTGTGGAAGAGTCCTGTGTGCCCATGCAGTTAGCAGAGACACTCCTACATCTTACATCTGCTCAACACAGATCACTCTCAGAGCACACCAAGGTATCTCTGCCAGCCCCTGGCCTGCACAAAGCCCTCATGGCAAACAGCAATCGAGGCAGAGCAGACCAGACCCTGTATTTGTTGGAGCAATACCAATAAAGTCTTGGTCAGTTCCTCAACAGTGAATCAACAAGCACTTGCAAAGAAATGGATTAACTGATATAAAGCATGAAGTCTCTGAGACAGTGAAACTGGCACAAGGTAGGCACGACCCAGCAGCACGGACACAAACCATTCCACATATGCCTTCATCATGACTAGGGCTGGTGATCTCCAGGACTAAGAGGTAAATAATCCCTTCATTTTAGACACAAAAGAGCAAAAAAAGACATAGCATCTCTAATGTTGTTACACTCACTAAGAGTAATTATGATATTCCAAGGCCTTCAGATAGCTTTGCAATGCAAAAATGTACCTGTGCTCGGGATAGGACACTGTTCACAAGGCTTATTCCAGGCACGTCCAATATTGTAGGAACAGCAGCACATTTTCTTGGTCATATTGAAGAGCAGCTCACCATCACAGGTTTGATTGTCAGCATAGTAATTTCTGTAACACAGACTTCTTCTCATATCTGTGAAATTAAGAAAACCTCAGGCCAATGTAGTAGGCAACTCTTAGGGGAGATGATCTCCCTGGCCCAATGCACTAAGATAAAGCTTTAGAGAAACCCCAGCACACACCCATGCAGTTGTTTCCTCCATTGACTTGCATGTAATCAGGAGGGCAGATGCAGGTGTAGTTCCCAACAGTATTGTAACATGTGCCAGGCCCACAGATGCCAGGTGTCTCACACTCATTCACATCTAGAAGAGAACAAACAGGCAGTGAGTGAGTGGCCACAGAAGCTTTCTTGTTGTGCTTTTGAGAACAAAAATGTCTCAATAATGCCTGAGGTAGGAAGGCACTGGTGGAAAAGAGCTGAAGGGGCTCTGAGGAAGGTCATGGTGGAGTGAAGCCACACAGAAAAGGAAGTGGCAGCACAGGTGGCCAAGGAAAGCCCAGCTGTGATGCAAAGATGGGAACTCTGATATGTGTGGAAAGCTCAGAAACAGTAATTTGACTTTTACATCTATTGCACAAAAATAGTATTTGAGAATCTCCTCCATTCTGGACTCTAAGATCTAGAAAAGAACCAAAGTGGCTCCCTTTGGAGTTCCTACTGAGCATTGCCTGAGTGGGGAAAGTGAGCCATGTTCTTAACACGAGATGTCATATTTACTTCATCAAAAGACTAAGTTTTGTTTAAAAAAATCTAACCAAAACCAAACACAACACCATCTCCGAAACACCTCAGTTCCCCAAAGTTCAAAAATATTTCCCCAGCCTTAAAATTTTAGAGTATCTTTGACACACCACTCAGCATCTGTCAGGCTACGTAAGCATAATGTGGATGAAGCACTTTAGTTCAGCCTTAATTTAGGGCCCAAATGTTTTGTACTTCTGCAGTGGTTTGCACCTCATAGGCACTACATTAACATTATTAACAATCTGGAAGAAAAAAACCAGCGTGGACAACAGGAAATTTTAGAACTTGATGGGTCACTTAAGATTTTATATCCAGTACACCTTGAGAGTGGCACATAATGTGGCACGTACTTCTGACTGTGCTGTGGAAAGGAACATGTTTTGCAGTACAACCAATATTTTCACTTGATGACTGGATCAGCAGGAGTGAAAAAAGCAGTGGAAAAATACATGGACACACCAGTCCAGCAGATTCATGGGGAAAGTTTGTTCTTTTATCTGACTGC
Source organism: Haemorhous mexicanus (assembly GCF_027477595.1). Taxonomy (NCBI): domain Eukaryota; kingdom Metazoa; phylum Chordata; class Aves; order Passeriformes; family Fringillidae; genus Haemorhous; species Haemorhous mexicanus. Next base: position 11,859,420 of record NC_082353.1, read on the forward strand.
CTATTTATTGTCCATTCCAAACAGCTATTTTTTATAGCCAGTTACCAAATTATGTCTTACTTATAGAAAACATTGTTGGGTTTTCAGGTTTTGATCAAAATATGATAATCAAAAAAAACCTTGCATCTATTTCAACATGGTCAAGAAGGAATTTTCACATCTTAATGCAATATTTCAATGTGTTCAATTTTCCCACCCTGTAGTTTTACACTGCTAAGTCTGGTTGTGCTCCTTTTCAAGGAAAGATTCATTCTCTCCATATTGATCTGTCCTTATTTTCAAAGAATAAAGCAGAAGACTAGTTAAGTGAAAGCTCCATACCATCACACACTCGAGTCTCTTCATTCAAGTAGTACCCTGATGGACACTGACACTGGAAGCTCCCAAATGTATTAATACATTTTCCTCCTTGGCAAAGTCCAGGCAGTTCTTGACATTCATCAATATCTGTCCAAACAAACACAAAAACATTTTATTAATGTATGCAATGGGAAAAAAAAAGACCCTCACTACAGAGTTTTACAATTTCAGACATGTAAATATAGGAAATTGCAAACATTACCTTCTAATATAACTGTAATAGGGTTTGGTCTGAATCCTTCCCCTCCAGGACAAAGAACCTTATATTCAGCTGAAAACAAAACAGATTTATGAGCATATGATAGTAGAAAGATTTTCAGCACAATTGTTTTTGAAAATGAATCAGATTATTACAGATAATTCAAACGTAAATTTACAAACTAACCAGCTAGAGACACTAGATTTTACTCTGTAACATTACCTGTTATTCCATTTCATAAGTAGTTAAGTAATTTTCAGTGTAATAGCAAACTTTCTCAAAAGAGATAATAATATTCTGACTAAATAATCTTTTTGAAAGACTAGTAAAATTTTTGGTGAAGACCAGTGGAAGCCAGTCCACAATCAATGCACACCAGTATTTGAGCTATCTGGCTAAATTAGGAAAAAACCCACCAAACACATTGCTGTGCTCAAGCCAGGAAATGCAGACTTACTTGTGTTCACCAGTGGGCAGTGCTCACAGGGAACTCCCCAGGCTTTGCCCAGGGAGCAGCAGCAGGAGGCTTTGGATACACCCACTCCAATCTCATTGCTGCAGAAGGTGCCACCGTTATCTCCCCGAGTTTTGATGTCCAGGTAACAGTTGCCAGATCGTGTATCTATTCACATTGCACATAATGACAAACACATCTTAGGAGAGAGCAAAACTCAGCACCTCCCAGGGTGAGGGACACCTACAGATGGTGGCTCCCATTTCTTGCAGAAACAAAAGCAATTAAGTTGTGTTGCCCAAGAGGCCCCAGAATTTCCTCTTAGGTAAGCTGCTGGTGTGCCATTTCTTGGCTTTATTGGACTTTTCAAAAAGTAGGAAATTTACTTATTGAGTCCAAGGGCACGTCAGCCAGGCTTTTTCTCATTTTCACTCACATTTTCCCTCACATTTGTACATCTTTCCAGTTCCAGATATCCACTGCTTTCTCCTCTACTCAAGGTTTACAAGCAGGAAAGCATCTACTAAATGTTAGGAATTTCAAACACATTAAAATTTGAGAAGCATCCCTACACCCTCTTAAACAAACAAAACCAAGGAAATATTAGGATTACTAAGCAGTTGGAGCCTAATACAAGAGCATTTCCATTGGTCATGAAGCTGCACCTAGCCAAGTGCACTCAGTGCTCCAAGAGCATGGGTGGCTTCATGCCACAGCTTCATTTGCCTGCCATCTTGGGGCCAGCTGGATGTAGACTTAAGTTTGTTGAATTTTAAAATTGTCTCCTGCTTGCTGTAAATTGTGGACAGCTCTAACAAGCCCCAAGGGGCTGCTTCTGGCAGCAGGGCACTGCTGGCATGCTGCATCAACTCTGGACAGGCTCCTGCTGCCCTATTACAGCTTCTAAGCCAAGGGCAGTGAGATGGGAATTGAAGAGCCTGATCAAGCCCTTTTCCATGACCCAGGACTTTATTCCTAAGCAGTCAGCTTGGAGCCCCTCAGTGGAACTTCCCTTGTAAACAGCACAGGGAGTGGTCCCTTACCAACACATCCAACGCGGGTGGGATTCAGCTCGAAATCAGGAGGGCACTCACAGGTGTAGCTGCCAGCAGTGTTGATACACGTGCCACTAATGCAGGTTGTGGGGTCTGCACATTCATTAACATCTGCAAGAAAAACACAGCATGTGCTAAGCAAATACTCAAGGACACTAAAAACTGTTGATACATCAGGTACCATATGCTGACCATCACAAATCCATTAGTTAGGAGATAACTGGTCTCCAGAAAGCTCTAAAAAATAAACAGGCATTTTAGAAGAAGAGAAGTCTGAGATGAACTCATCATTTCATAGGAAAAAGAAAAAAAGCATTTTTCCTTAGCATCAATCCATAGACTGATTTCAAAAATCAATCTATGAATAAGATTCACGTGAAGTACTAAAAAAGAACTTAAGGGAAAAATACAAGACAAGGCCCCAGCTTACCATCCAGTACTGTACAAGGCACAATACATCTCTGCCAGAGGGATTCTCTGATCTGTTTTTCCCCTTCTTAAGGGGACATCAGAGATGGACAACGAACAGTTAAGAGAAGCATAAAAAAGATATGGTGAATCCTGTGTTATATAGTAGGGAAGTCTGTATTTTCTATATCCAGTTTGATTTGTACAGCTTCTTAAAAGAATTTCCTGAGGAGCTGACTATGGCACTGACAGCAGATTAAAAGGTGTGCTGTTCAAAATTTTACCTGTGCAGTTACCACCACTTCTGTCCAACTCGTAGCCCACTTCACACTCGCATCGGAAGAGTCCAGGGAGGTTATGGCAAGTACCGTAGACACAGATGTTAGGAAGTGAGCACTCATCAATATCTGATTAAGGAACAGGAGGAGAAAAATATGAGGTTTCACGATCTTTTTGAGACATAAGGAACTGCAAACATTTTCAGCAGCATGGATCTGGAAGACAACAGGTTCTGCACATCGTGTAAGACAAGAAAATGCAACATGGAAGACTTATGTTGGAGCCTAAGGAATCTAATTCGTAATGATTTTTTGAGAAAAAGGCTCCTTCCAACATCTCTGGAAGCTATGCCAGAAACTATCTAGCTTATTAGTGGACTAATCTGACAAGTAGCAATATTAAACATAGCAGAAGATATGCCTTAATAAAATGAAGTTTATTATAAATCAGCAGTCATCTGCAGAAAGCTGGACACCAGCGAGAAAAAGCCTGTGCCTAAAGGTGAACCTCAAAGTTTGGCAAGCAGACACTTTAGTGTCTTTTCTTCAAATCACTGAGTCTGAACCAGCATTTACTGAATGCCATGTGCACTGTACAAAGAACAACTACTTTCATACAATAAAAAAGTATGTGTTTACAAAGGACCTTAAAATACTGCACTTAGTGTACACATCTGAGACATGAAGGCAAGTCTGTTTTAGCAACAGGAGCGAGCCTCTAAAACAGCTATTTAAACTTAGCTAAAAGGCTTGAAAGTAAATTGTTTCATGAAACATTATGAAACCTAAGAGTGGTTTCGTTTAAAGAAAAACTCACTCTCAAATTATTTGACTCAGTAGATTTCTAAAAAATATACAGAACACTTTTCAAGGGGAAAAATCCTATTTAAAGTGATGTACTTATGAACTCCATTAAATACCAGTGGTCACGGGTTATTACTATGCCAGATGATAGGGCTGCGTCTTCTAGACTGACTTAACTCACTTGTGTTATAACAAATGAGGATTTCAAATGTTCAAAACAAATATATGACCTTTTGATTATTTTGAATCTTTGCATATGCAAGGCTCTTATTAATGAGCTGTAAACTGTTAACTAACAGCTCACTTTTGAAATTGAACAAATAGTCATAAAGGATTTGTTTTTGGTGTAGTCATATAGACTTTCTGCAAGGCTTCAAACTCTAATTCTGCACCTCCCAGAAGCCCTCAAAGCATATGCATTGCACTGGTTACCAAATCACTGCTTTTCAGCTTCAGACACACCAATGCAAACTAACAACTTTTTCTGTTTAATTGTTTTGAATAAAATGAAGAACTGGACATCAACGATCAAGAAGAAATGGCAGCTATCAGTGCCATTTGGATCACCAATTGGACCCCAAAATAATATATCATAAGATAGGCTTTGAAAAGCTGTTCTCTTTACCTCAGCAGGTAGATGAACATCTAGAGGTCCATAATAAATGTAAGAAGTGCAAAAAAGCAAATACTATTAAAAAAATTCATGCAGTTCTCAATACAACCACAACAGCAAACAATTGTAAAAAATTGGAACATCAAATAGTATTAAGGCAGAATCTATTGAGTGTTGTTTAAAGCTTACAAAGAATTACCTTCACATGCTTTCCCATCTACACTTGGCAAAAATCCCATATCACATTCACAGCGATACCCTCCAGGGGCATTGAGGCACTGCCCATTTTCACAGAGATTCAAGTTTTCTGAGCATTCATCAAGGTCTGTAAAAGAAAGGGATATTGCAAGTTAGCAGTAAAGATGGTTTTCTCACCAACGTTTGAGCTGAAGCATTCAGTGTTCCAAGCATTTTAATTATTCTATCTGAACACATGTTGAAGAAACTGCAATCTAGTTATGTGTACGTGTAACAGCTCTGTATGTTCCTGACATGTTGCAAATACAGCTTCTAATCAAAAGGAAAATCTTTAGGAGACTCTTACAGTAGCTCCAGTTAATAAAAGTTGGAGGTAGTCACAGGGTCAAATTTAGACTCAAGAATATTATAGTTATTGTTTCTATTACAGCAAAGCCTAGAAGCAGTAATTGGAAAAAAAAAAGAGGTTTACTATGCAGTGAGCAAACATATGGTAATAGGCAGTTCTCCATGCCACATCAAAAAGTGGCATGAAAAGAACTTCGTCAAAACTAAACTGCAGGTTAACAGCTGACTAGAGAAACAGCCTTCCTACTGGACTCCACTCACCTTTGGATAGATCATGGCCCTTACTCTCGAGCTGAAATGTTACACATCACCAAAACACCTCCTTATTGCAACAGAGTTTGGCTGGCAGCATGAGTTTTGAAAAGTCCATGGCTGGTAAATCAAAAACCACCTACCAGGGAGAATGCTGCACACTTTGGCAGAGGGCTTACAGAGCATTTGAGTGCTCTAGTTTGAGTCCCAGACACCTCTTGAATTCACAAGCAATAAAGTATCCAAATGGAAAAAAGGTTCTACTGCATGCAGAAATTCTGTAAGCACTCCATCTGAAGGGGGTAGCTTACAGACTCCTGGAAATCATCATACAGGAAATTAACAAAGAGCACTGGTTAGGAAGGCCACTGAGGAAGCTGAATCAGATTCAAGATGAAATTATACTGAGAGAATTAAACTGAATTCCAAGGCCTCCTTAGAATTTAGAATTATTCAAATCCAGCCTTAAACCTGATAATCCAGATTCTCAGATGCTCTAAAAACCTTCTGCAGCTGATAGAGTGCAGCTGATTTGCACCAGCTGAAAAGCTGGCCCACCAGCTCTGTCACATGGCTCTGCTCCAAACAGCGAGCATCCCCAGCCACACTGCAATCCTCAGTGCAAGAGCAGGGCTCCTCTTGACTAAGCACACATGAGCTAATCTGCTCTTCAAAGCAGAAGACTGAAGTGTGGGTGGGAAACATCTCTCTAGCAAAGTTTTATAATCTCATTTACAGTTTATAAAATAAGGTTTCAGAAGCAGCTACTTCCTTCATTCTACATGCCAGCACTGCATCCTGACAGCAGCTCTCAGGATGATGGAGTAAAGCAGACAGACAACACACACTCACTTGTGGAAAGGACAAACATTTTTAGGCAATTTTGTGAAGTAATTTTGATGCATATGCCCTATTATTTAAGTATTAAGGAGAGTAGCCAATGGACTAGTTTACAAACTAGCCAAATTACATAATCAAGCATTGCTTTAATGATTTTGCCACTCATTTAAACTAACAAGAAAACCAGAATGAACAATTGCATTTTATCAAGGGACAAAAAGTGATTGAGTTAGACTATGTATAATGTGTATTTCTTTTAAGCTATGGCTACCTAGGTGAAGGAGAAGACAATTAATGATGACATATTAATGAAAATTTCAAATGTTTAAAGCTGGTTTTGTGTATTGGATCACAAACTAAGGTTGCACGGAGCTCATCCTTTGCTCTCCTCAGCCAGCTCACCTGTACAAGTGAAACCATCCCCAGTGTAACCCTCTTTGCACAGGCAGCGGTAAGAGCCCATCGTGTTCTTGCAGTCAGCATGTGGGCTGCACATGTGGGTTCCATTGGAGCACTCATCCAGATCTTTGAAACAATAAAAAAGGGAAAAAAATTAAGTTAAAAACCCATACATGAATACAAAGTTTAAATAGAGAATGGCACACAGAAGCTCTACTTTAAATAATCTTCCATAATAAAACCCATACAACGTGTGCCCATCTGACTGAAAAAGTGGGAACAGTTTATTTGCAGCCCATCAAAGAAGTTTGACGAGGTAACTGTGACTGAGGAAGCTCCAGGGCACTCAGTACTAAGGCCTGTACCTTGTTTTCAAGGAAAGCACCAGGTGGCCCCTCACTGCCTCCCATCAGCTGCCCACAAGCACAAAGCATCTCTCTCCATGGTTCAGTCTGTTCTCATCATTTCACAAGCCAAACATGAGATAATGCTGATTTCACAGATACCATGGTGAAGAATTAGTCCTCCAACAGATCATGTCAAAGCAACCTAACTAGTTCAATAACGATTTGCCTTCTCATTTTCTGGGTGTAGTATTACTTTTTTTCAGAATTGCTACAACTTCATTGTGGTCTGGCCTTACAAATGAATACAAATGCATAAGATTCTCACCTGTGCACTTGATACCATCTCCAATCCAGCCAGGGCTGCAGCTACATTTGAAGCTTCCTGCTGTGTTTGTACATATGGCGTGTCTGTCGCAGTTATGGGCTCCAATTTCACACTCATTGATATCTGTAAACAGAGATGTTTGAGGAGCTCATGGAACACACTTTCTCATATCCAGATAACTGACACTAGAATTTCTCAAGAAAGCAATGTGAATGAGAAAGCAAGTCTGCATTTTTTACAACATGACATCTAAAAAGGAAGCTGAAGACAAAATCACAAGAAAGGAAAGGAAAGCAAAGGAGCACACAGCACATTAGCACATTTCAAACATGCTGCCCCCATGACCTGTTCTTCTGATAGGCACATAAAGCAGTGCTGCAGCTCACTCCAAAGTATATTTGAGAAGGAAGTCAGTACCTCAGAAGACAGCCTTCCCAGAGTGCCTATCCTGCAGAGATGGGCAGAGTCTACAGAGAGGAACTACACTGGTGGCTCCACATTGCAAAGTTTGCTAAAAAGTGTCAAAGGAAACTCTCCTGCCCAGGGACTCCTGGAATGTAGCACTCCCACAGCCCCCCACATCTGCACAGATGCTGATGAACTCCAGCCAGGCACCACCAGCTAGCTGTCCCTAGGATTGTCCCCAGACAGGGAATGAAGCAGGTTCTGCTTGGCCTGAGGCTGTGTGCAAGGTTGGGGACAGGCTGTACCACTGTATTTACCAAGACAGCTGAGGAGCTGATCAGGCAGGCAGTTTATTAGGAAGTCAGAAAACCTAACACAGTGGGAGGAAGTCAGCATCCTTGGAGACACCAGGCAGCAAGTCATCTAACCTTCAACATACATGGTCATGCCAGCACATTCTATTTCAGTACTTGCTATTTCCACCTTATTTTCATTTTTGGGCATTCTCTGGCAATGTCAAAATGTATGGACTGCAAAATCCAAACTGAACTCCATTCTTCCTTCTCTTCTCACAAAATATTATTAATGCTCCATATAAGTAGTTGGAGAATGTATAAACTAAAAGGCGAAATTTCCAGAAATTACTACTGGTAACTGAAACAAAACTGGCAGAAATCCTCTTGCCTATCTGAGCTTTGGATTTTACAGTATTTTCTGTAACTGAGCTATTGAACTGCACTTTACCTCCATGCAGGATGTAACCTACCTAGAATCCACATCAAACCACTTAAAACTGATACCATTTTTTATTCCTCCCAGGTGTCCTTGATGTTGCTGTAAGCCAAATCATCTCCCTCTGTAAAACAGCTGATGGAAAGAGAAAACAAGCTCACAACTCTGTATGATTCCACAGACAAAAACCCAGCTCAGACCCTTCTCAAGAAAGGCATCAGCCATCTAATATGTAACAACCTTTGGGATTTCCAGCCCCAAAATCACAGACTTGAATTTTCCTATGATTTTACCTGCAAATAATTAGCTCTTTAAAGAAGGTGAGGTTGTGGAGTTAATGCAGAAAGTGTCCAGGTATCACCTAAACTATTTCCTTAACAACACTTTCTTTGGTTTTTCTGTCCACACTTCTCTAGACAAAAGGCTGTGTCCTTTCACTATACCTTGTACACATATTTTGCCTTTTCACAAAGGCAACACATGACTTCAAAAAGCAGACAACATCTGTCTATTATCCTAAAATTAAATACTCAAGGCCAGAAAACACCCAAAATGACTGCTGGTTGGGAGGGACAGGGTGTTTGTTTGGTGAGCTTTGTGCTTGATGGGGTTTTTTGTTGTTGAGATTTTGGGGCTTTTTTTCTGATAGGTTTTTGGGTTTTTTGTTTTGTTCTGTTTGTTTGGAGTTGGTTTTGTTTTGTTTTGTTTGATGGGCTGGCTTTTAATGTTTTGGAGTTTTTTTAGTCTGTTGAAGTGGAATTTAATCCAATCTTGCTTTTCTGAATCTCTTTCTAAGCGAGGCATTGCTTTGACTCAAAACCCCAGACATGAGCATTCCCATAATCTGAATGCTGACATCTAGATATGAATCTAAATCTGGCAGCTGGAATCTACCATTAATGAATGTTAACTCCAGGCCTGAAAACATGCAAATGGACACTTACTTCTTAAAACGTAAAAAAAGAGTCAGGAGCAAATAATCTCAGAGTAGTTTTGCCTTTAGCATGTGCAGAAACTCATGAAGATAACATCACACTAAACAGGAAACTCGTGTCTGTCAAAAAATCTTAAGGGTGGCCTGAAAAAAATGCAACTCTTTGGCTTGGGGAAAGACTGGAAGGAATTTAAAGAGGTCAGCTACAGTATACACTGACATAAAAAAGCTGAGGCAAACACACTATATTTAACCTTTACATGATTTTAAACCCCAAACTGTTAAACCACTGCTCACATTAAGACGACGCTGTATTTGATTATTTGGTGCTTTGAAACATACAATCACAAGCTTCCCTATACCCTGCAGAGCACAACAAAACACAAAAAAACCCCATCACCAGTAGAGAGGTTTCTGCCAAGAATTTTTTTAAACCACCAGCAAACACAAACAGAAACTTGCATGCAACAGCTACACCACAATGAAGTCATGCTCAGGCTCAGATTTAAGAAAAGTCAAGCCAAATTTTCCACTCTCCATAAAGTGACTGTGGGCTCCTTCCCACCACGCAGTGACCCACTGACACATTGTACCTGAGAACCCCCACTAACACCTCCCAGCAGAACAGCAGCACCGCAACACTGGGGCCCTTGCAGTGGACACTTGTTCCTCATCAGCTGTTTGACACACACTCCAAAAAAGCTTAGAATCTTCCTTGGAATGAAAGCTGCAAGTATAAATCTATACCCAAATACGGGTATTTAAAATGGGATCAACTTTCTCAGGCATCAGCCACTGAAATGTCATTCCACCTGCTTTGAATAAAAAAAAGCTTTTCTCCAGTAAAAATTTTCAACAGATTTCCATACTTTTTTGCCTGGGTAAAGATCAAATAGGGAAGGCAAACTGTATTCTCTAATAAGCATCTACCTTTAAAGGCACATTGCAGGGCTTATTTCCATGATGTATGGAAAGTTTTTTCAGATACTTAAATGAAAGCTGATTGAGGCATATAAAATACCATCACCGGCTTTATTTCTTTTCCCCCGTGCTTAACTCTGATGTTGTTTTGCTATAATCCCAATTCTTTCCTTTCATTGCACAGCTGAGTTGTAAGTCTACATTTATTACACTGCCATTATTTCCAAGGCAAAAGCGAACTCAGACCAAACATGGCTCTGTGTAAACAGTGCACTGAAATCACTGGAATTTATGTCTTCTTATACTGGAGCTTAATATGGATTTATGCTGCCATAAGTATTGAATTATGGCTTCACAGAATGAAACAGAAAGGAGAAGTTGAGCTCTGTAAGGGAAAAATTAACTCAATATCTTTAATAAAAGCATGAGTCCAGCCTGTTCTGTCTGCATGGCAGTACAAACAGTACTATACTCTTCAAATACTCCAGCTAGTTTCATTTAATTGTCTGAAGACAAAGGCATTACTCGGTCTGAGTAAAGGTATCATGACCCAAAGAGCACCCACGAGGACACTACTGAAGTCAGGGCTTCACACAATGATGGCCTATTCCCACTGACTTCATGGGGATTTTCACTAAAGAGTGAGTCACTGATTTATATCAACCTTCTCCTTCTGCCTCCAGCATGAGTCCATGACAAGCCAAGGAAAATAAAGACATTCCAGTCCGAGACTGACACTGCATCCTCAGCCGGTCCCACTGTGCCCCAGTGCTGCTGCACACATGTTCTCAGCTTTGCAATTGCACAACTCCCATTTATACTAAGAGAGTTGTCTGCCTACAACAGATGAGAATATGCACAATAAATAATATGCAGGTCTGACATCATAACAATCCTAAGCACTCTGGGGAAAAAAACCTGTCAGTCACCCTGTTTTGTTGGCTCCTTCAGTTCTCTTCTTTGGACAAATATTTTTTCTCTCGAGCCTTTGGCAATTAATATAGTGTCTTTCCCATTAATCACAGTGGCACACATTTTTAGGGCTCTCAATGTGTGTGCAGCAAAAATACACATCATACATACCTGTCACCCTTTGCACTATGCTTGCAAAATGAGGCAACCAAAGGAAAGAAACTGCTAGCCAATATCTGCACAACACACCCTTACCCACTCTGGAAGTGGATCACTGAAGCTGGCCAGAGAGGAGCATGGGAATAAGTCACTGTTTCCTCACCTATACTCTAGAAACATTCCTTTGCATTCAAACAGAATGAGGGAGTATGTTAACTGAAGAAAATTCACATGTTCATCACTGGGCATGAAATCCTCTAGGTACTCTGAGTACTGTTTTCTATTAGGTTTCATTGGGCTTCAAGGGTCTATAAGGATCCTTAGCAAACTGTAAATTTAATTCAGACTCCACCTATAAATCAGTACTGTTTGTCAGGAATTATGTAAATCCCTTAAGCATTTTCTGACTTTTACATTTTTTTGGCAGTCTCTGCATATCTGTGCATTTTATCGCACTGACATTTCACTGGCATTTCGAGCCGGGGTCCGGTTCCCCCAGGGCCAGTCGTCTGGTGGAAGTCACAAGGCATTTCCTCCTCCTGGGCTGCTGCCCATGTAATCACGTAGGAAAAACGAAGGCTTTTTAGAGGGAAAAGACTGTGAATTTCAATTTGGCGCTCATACCAGTAGAAAAATAAATGGAAAAAATTCCCCTATTCTGATCTTCCTGTATGTAAAATTGTTTTCTCTTTTGGAATCACTCTCAGATTTTATTCAACATACCGTATGCTTGGAGTTTCACATGGAACAGTTCAGCTCTTTCCTGCTATCCATCCTTACATCATCAACACACTGAGGCACAGCATGTTATTGCTGGACAGATGCCTACTGCCAGTACACTCCTCCTGTAATACCCCCCTTTGGTGGGCAGGATTTCATTATCATCTTTTGGTATTTGGCCTGACACAGCCAGCTCCCAGATTCATGATGGCAAACATATGCTTCACTGGTACCAGAACTCTCTTGTGCCATCAAGCCTGAAACACAATGTATTATTAATGGCCAAAAGCCACTAATAATGGAGAGGAGAGTACATTATACAAGTCACAAAATATTATGACTCTATTTCTGAGGGCAAATGACAGGCCCACCTCTTCCTTTCCCTGTCTCAGATGTCTGACCTCTCTAGACCCAAGTTCCTGTCAGCCATGCAGGTATGCAGCGTGCCCTCACTCTTCCCGTATCCACTACCACCGTCATCACTGAAGATGTTCCACACCAAACTCTCCAAGCTCACAGCCCACACCAAGGCTGCAGCTGAGTAACTTCCACTAGCCTTCCTCCATATGGCAACAGCATGGCCCTTGCAGAATCAGAGCCTGGTATCAGCCTTCAAACTCCCTGAGCCTGCTGTGGAGAAATCCAGCTGACTTGTAACATATTTATTTTTAATCTGTTGGCTATGTTGGGAAATTACTGCCCAAGTTCACCTCTTTCAGTTGGACTCTGAAGAGAACCCCAAGCATGTACAAGCCCCCCTCCACCAGGAACGACCAGTGGGGCTGCACACGCAGCCAAAACTGCAAGGATGGATGGGAGAGAGTCAGAGAGGAATTTGTTTCTCTACTTGAAAATATCAGAACAAGTTCAAGTCTCTACATCAGCAGTGAAATACTGCAGATTTACAGGCAGTAATTCAGAGTGGTGATGAATCACAAAATACAAACTCAAGTTCCAAAGCAGGACTTCATTTCTGCATAAGTACACGTACACTTTATTGACAGAAAAAGTGGAGACAAGATATTTGTCATAAAGCTGGGTGATCTAGAACTGGGATAGGGGAAAACACAGCAATCTTCTCTCTCGTGGCTGCATACCATTGCCTGCCTAGGAAAATCAAAAATGAACTGTTCTAAGCCTGTATTCTGACAGTTTGCCTTGTGAATGGAAATGAAACCATTCACAGCATTTGATGTTGGAAAGCTGCATCTACAACCTGTATTTTTGCATAGCATTTTAAAAATCATATTTTTGTTACTAAACTCTGTCTACATTCTTACTGAGAAACCAAGGAGAGGGGAGAACTAGGGCAACTAACATCTGTGTGGGATGGGAATGTAAGTCAGTGGGTGGATTCTGAATACTGCTAAATGATTGGGGGGGAAAAACAAGTTTATTTGTTAAAATGAAATCACTCAGTAATGACAAGGGAGCTGAAATATTTAGACAAAACTGGAATGGAACCCAAAGGACATGATTTAGTTGTTCTCAGAAACAGAGGATCTCCCATTCAAAGTGCTGGACATGTTTTTGTAACTTTTTTTTCCATGGGAATTCCTAAAAACTGTGGAAGCTTTTGATCTGTCTGTAAGACAAGAACTGAATTCTGGAGTCAAGATGCTGTTGGCAAGGTCCTTCCCAGGGAAATACTGAAGGAGGCTCTCATGGTCTGCAGTACCTGAGCCTGGGAACTTCAACTCTGCTCTAATACTGTGCAAACAAGAAATAGGGAATTCAAAGTTCTCCAGCAGCAAATCAGACATTTTAAAAAACAGAATGTGAGAACCTGCACAATGTAATCACTATGAGATCTGTATCCACAGTTTTTTCACTATGAAACCAATCTAGAAATTTTCTGCTCTGCTTCCTGCTTTCTTATTTAAATTTTAAAAAAAAAAATCATTATTTGAGTATGATTCCATCTCAGCTGTATCAGCATAACTGATACTTCACCTTTTAATCTTAAACCACGGGGCTGTTTCAAATTCCTGAGCTCCTCTATAATATCCGTTGGAATTAAGGTGTTCTGCTGTTTTTTTTTCATGAGTGACAGCCTCTCTGAAATACTGGCATGCAGACAAAAGCAGCAGGAAAGGTTAAAAATGTGGAAGGAGGTGGCAAGAACCCTCATGACAGCGTCCATCCACAGGTCAGGGCTTGGCTGGGGCCAGGACAGAGGGATTCCCTGGCGTCTCCTTTAACAAAAAAATATTGCTTGGGACATTTGCCACTACCTTGAATCACATGATGCCAAAATGGTGGCTACTTCCAGGCACTTCTCCAGAAACCATACCTCAGACTCCTCCCCTGCCTCCACGACCTTTCTCTGTCTTTTGCCTTCAACTCACTGCTTCATCTTCCCAGCCTGCTCCTTAGGCTGGGACTGATAGCTGCACCATGTGTAACTGATCAGCGTGAGGGTGTTCAGGTCCAGAGTTCTGAAAATCTTCATATAATTTAGCACAGAAACAAAGAACACTGAAATGTTGGTCTAAAGAGTACAATTAGGGATTTCTTGGATTTAGATCAGTTCATATGTAAGTCAAAGGCAGCTGTTACTAATGCACAATTATTCATCCATAGCCCAATATGCAAAATACAACTCCAGCTCTCAGACTTTTCGTTTTCTTCATATATTTGGGGCACTTAAAAATATATATTATTAAATCTGTACAATAAGGGCAGACTAAGAATAAAAGTGTGTCTCAAAGACATTGCCAGAAATGTGTTTACCCTAAGTCTACATTAAAAATTATATTAAACATATGTTTGCATTCATATTTGGGCGAAGTCTAAGACTCTCAACACCCTGGCTTGAGACACCAGCACTTGGATTATTAATATCATGCCCTCAGAGCCTGTATATTTGAATCTTATTTCTGTTTGCTGGCAATACATGAAATAAAGCAAATTCTGATTCAGCTGATAGAATGTAGTTGTGTAACTGTATTGTCGACACTTTGCAAAAACTGAAAATATATTTTAGCACATATTTGGAGCCAGCTGTGTTTGCCAAATAATACTTTGAACAGATACATGTTATTTGCTTGCATAGTATACAATTAACTAATCCAAATGCACTGAGGTCCTCAGGAGTTTGTCAAGTTACAGAGAATGGCATTTGCTGTTCTCTTAGATGAAGAACTGTGCAGTAACATGCCCAGTTTTGATCCCAATCCCTGCTCCACTCATTTTGGCAGAAGCAGCATCAGGCTGAATGCTGTACCACTGAAGTTTAGCAGAACACAAGCTCAGCAAATTTGGATGAGAGGTAAAGTAAGAACACAAGTAAGTGAAAAGAAGCACAGTGAGAGGAGGTTCTAAACACCAGAAAAGCAGATTCATGAGTTTAAGTAAAATTAATAATCAAGCTTTAAAACTTACCTGTGCAACCAGTTGTGCCTTTCTTGCCTGAATATCCCATATCACAGTGACAGATAAATGAGCCTTTTGTATTCTCACAGGTTCCACTCAGACAGATGTTTGGATGTAGATCACACTCATTAACATCTAAAACACCCCATGAATTTAAATTTATTAAATACAAATCTTAGATAGCAACTGGAAAAATCTCTTTAGATATTAATTCTGATACAAACACGGGTCTAGATATGCAAATCAAAAGCTGCTTATAGTAGTTATTCCTTACCTAGCATACAAGCATACATTTTGAGATCTGGGGTAACTTAATTACCATATCTGCATTAACATACCTTTAATGCCAGCTTTTTCTAAAAAAAGACAATAAGGTGCAGCATATTATCCAAAGAATGACTATGATTATTGATAATTCCTACATATATGCGTCAGTATACATTTATATATACATGCATGCATTGTCTAGTTTTGTCAGACATTTCTCTCAAAAGACACTCAAGGTTTTAAATTAAAATGTGAAAATGTGATTTTGCATATATGCTGTTTCACAACTCTGTTCTACCAAGGTACAGCACTTCCACAAAATTTTGTCTCAGAGACAAGTTTAAATCAGCACTCATGGTTTATCTTGCTAGAAATTTTCCACAGCATCATCTACTGCCTTTCTGCAGGCACTCTTTTATCTAAGTTGCATAAAAACTTCCCTGGAAGAGGACCCAAAGATGCAATGCTACAGATCATGTTTGCACCCCAATCTACAGGGATATACAGAAGATTACATTTGCACTTGTGCAATAGGGCCGGTTCTGTGGTCAGGTGACCAAAACTAGGAAACAAGAGCAATGCTCTTCACATATCATTGTCTGTCTACTTGGAAAGGGTGCTTTAATAAATATTTTTTTCAATGTTTAATCCAGATTGGAATATATGTACTTTCACTTACCTATGCAAGTCTTCATGTCTTCAGATGCCATGAATCCATCATAGCAAAGACACCTGTATTCTCCTGGGATGTTAGTACACTGGCCTCCATCACAGATGTTAGGATTGTCTTCACACTCATCAATATCTACAGGGGAAAATCAGATTAAAATATGTTACCTTTATCCAGTGCAATGAACCATCATCATGGCAAATAAGCACTTTAATGCTCTGATAAACACGGTGAAGATTGAATCCTCGTAAATAACTGAGCGGTACATTGCAAAATTGTCCTGATGAGTAAGCTCCTTGTCTCCAGCTAAAGTCAGTGGCAAAACATTCCCTTCTGACTCAAGTGGGAGGAACAGGAACCAATTTTTACTTCAGAGAAAAGAGCTCCAACAGAACCTTTGTCACACCACAAGGCCACATATAATTGGGCATTCTTGGATACAAGCCATCATTGTTGAAATCAATGGAAGCTCTGAAGTCAAATTCAGTGACAAAAATATCCAACTTTACAGATCTTAAAAAAGCCATCATACATGCAAAGTACCTCTACAGATCTCAAGGGTGGTGACAAACTGGAAACAGTTCAACTCATGATGAGAATAATTACAGTACATAAATTTATTTTACTAGAAGATTTTTATGGTCTTATTTAGTATTTCAGGTGACTGGCCAGGCCAGCCATATAGTTACATCCTCTAGGATGGAAAGTTGTTTTCTCAACTGATAACTGATAAAATTGTCATCACTGATTGGAGCCAAGCTGCAGAAGCAGATCCTTTATTATATTAAGGCAATCATGCTAAGTTCTGGAACCTTTCAGAGCTCCTGGGGTTATGCTAGTGTCCCTTGTAAAAATCCCTAGAATCTTCCTGTGTCAGCACCAACACAGACCAGCAAGAGCAAAAATCAGAATCTCTGCCTAGTGATACCATGGGAAAAAAATCAGCACAAAAAGGACAAGATTCAGGAATCTTCTCCAAGAGAAAGGGTGTAACTCATTATCAGAGCAGTCTTTTGTGGATTGCAGTAATTATGCAGCTGCAGAAAATGAACTCACATTAATTTAAAATATTATGTTCATTATTCTGCTGTATTTCTAGCAGCTAGTGCTTGTGTGGATATACAGCTTCTGCAAGGAGGGAGGCTGACCAGTCCCTGTTTATCTTAACAAGCAAATAATGTTGACATGGACATTAGCCTGAAAATGTTAATTTGGAAAGGAATTTGAATTAACATGCAAATTTAAGCTCTGGAAATGGGAATGATAATGACAGAAATAAAGAACTTTATTTACCAACCTGCCACTGTACCGATTTCACAGTTGGGGGAAAATCAGCTGACAAAGAACCTGTTGTTTCTCCTAATTGAGCTGATTATTTATGCATAACCTCACCAATTCAAACATGACCTACTACTGAACTGCAGAGCATTCTTACCAGGTCAATTATCAGCAAATAAATTCTGTGATGGCTTCCAGCTTTGTGTGATGTTAAAGATAAAAGACATGTTCACACACAGAGAAAACTGAAAATGTAAAATAGGTGTTTCACAATTGAAGGTCACAGTCCTATTTTATCTTGAAATCTAACAGTGTAAACCCAGACATTTAGTGCCATGAAAGCAAAGTCACAAATTATTTTTCTTCTTAGTTTGGGCAGAGGCAAAACTTTAGTATGTGGATTTTGAATACTCACCAAATGTTTACATATGTAAATAACATCTTTTCACAAGAAGGAAGCAGTGTTTTCAATACTAATAGAGTAGTGAAGGAGACCCCTCACATCTCTGGATATTTTCTTAGATTTGACTTGACATCCATAGTTGTCTGGTGTTTCTGCTATTTAAACCTTTTTATATGTGGCTATTGCACTCAAGTCCTTATTAGAAGAGAGTATGAAAATGAATAGCTAATAGTTATTACAGCTGGTCTGTGAAGGAAATGCTATTTTTCAGAGTCAAGGTAGGATATGTAGAAATAGATATGTAGAAATTCACAACTGAAGTAAGATCTGACTACAAACTTCAATAGATGTGTTCAGGGTCAGGTTAATGTGTGGACAAACCACAGAGAATCCATCCCCTCCCCACAGCAAAGGCAGATGCTTGCACTTTGGCTTTGAGAACAGAAAGATGATAGTTTCCTATTCCAAGGTTTTTAGTGTAATATGCAGGAAGGTGCTGTAAATGATCTGCTCTGGTTTTGGGTTTAGAGATGTGTTTGGGTGGCAAGGGATAAGGGGGAGTAAAGACAGAACTGTTTCTGGTCAGCAGACTTGAGATCCCAAAGACTGTGCAAGTGCACATTTGGGTCATTTGGTCCAAGTCAAATAAAGAAGATGAAAAAAGTAAAGTGGCTCAGAGACTCTGCTCCCCTCCCTCCTCCCTTCCCTCTCCTGTCACTCTAATCCTCTCACGGGGTTTAGATTCTGGCTGAGGCACAATTTTGATCAACTAGTTTTATTTTTGCATTTAAAAAGTGCCCCAAACACCAATGTTTGGGCAAGTTTTTGTAAAAGCTTGCCTTTTCTAGAAACTTGAGCTAAAGCAAACTACTTCTAATCTAAATATTTTAGGTTTTCAGGGTCAATCAAATCTGCACTTTTTCTAGTTGAATTCTTTCTTTGAATGAGGGTCTGATATTTGCTGAAGGCTGGCTACTTTACATCTTTCTGACAGAGCAAGCCACAATGTGGGGGAAAACTACATTTTGCTGGGCTTTAGGGCTCTTTTATCTTCTGGAATGGTAGTGAGTGGCCTCAGGGTAATTGAGACCCTGATTCAAGATCCATAAATATTTACAAATTCTAAATGTGAGTGCTCTAATAATCCAGTATAGAAAACTCTCCATTTGTTCAACTATAAAGGCAATTCTATTCCAAGGGATTAACCCTGTTGTAATTCTCATGCTCTTCAAGGAGCTCTTGGGTGGAATTGGCAAACAGCTGGCAAATATTCACATGCCTCATCAGGCCAGTGGCTGTGAGGCAAGAAGTAAGAGAAAATTATCTTTCCAGTAACCTATGTGGAAATCACCAAGTACAATTCACTTCCTGGGATTATGACTTCCAGACTCCCAAAGGAGAACAGCCGGCCATAAGAGAGCTCTGGACATTTTCTCACAAACTCTTCTAAGAGTGCAAAAGACCTGTTTCCTAAGAAAGATTATTCAGACTTCAATTTCTCTGCAAATCATTTAGCTCTGAATTAATGCAGCATACTTGCACTTGACTAAACAAAGAATTAAAAATAGGAATTTTCTTGCTTGTTTAACAGCAGATACCACAAAACAACAGAACAGAGCAATCAGCTTATTTTCTAGCATCTCTGTCTATACTCTCTCCAACATAACCATACAATAGACATGCACTGCATCTTGGCTTCTGTTCATGGTAATTTTTTTAATGGTCTTCATCCTGTTTTAGATTTGGATCTACTACCTTAAGGGGGAAAATTTATCTCCTACTGAAAAAATTAGAGATTTTTGTTATTAAAATCAGAATCAACTTGCACACTTTCTGAAATTATCAGCAATTAATTCTCTTCAAAGCACTTCTTTCTGCAGTTGCCAATTCTGATACTTTGGAGATATTTACTTCAGAAAAAGAACTTCACTTTCCATTTATTTTATTTTTTTAATAGTGCATTTGTTACAATGGGTTTAACCCTAAAAAGAAGGCTCATTTTTAAGCTATTGAAATAAGCCCTTTAAGCAGAAAAGTTCCCAAAATCTCCCTTACCAGTGCATGTCCTGTGGTCTGGCATGAGTGCAAAGCCTTGTTTACAGCTACATTCATAGCTGCCCTCTGAGTTTGTACAGAAGTCCTCACAGCCACCATTCATTATTTGGCACTCATCAATATCTAAAAAGGAGAAAATAACAGTCAAAACAGATTTTACTTTAAAGCACATTTCAAGGACACACTTAGAGTCAGCTTTCCAGTACATCATCAATCCAGAATCTACACTTGGTGTTTGCACATTGACATTCAAGTGTTTGCAAAGGTAGGTACTGGGAAGGATTCAGGCAAACCAGAGATGGAAAGACTGCATATACAAACACTTCTGTGCTTCTCCTCCGACATACAGAAATAGCACTGAGTTACCACAGAATCATGAGGGCAACAAAGTTTTTGTAAGATTCAAGGTAAAAAATTACTTGGCAGAATTAAAGCCAGTGGATTTTTCCATGGCACAGTAGAAGGAATGTATGCAACTGAACCTCATGATTTTATTTCATGGTCCAGCAGGAATGATGATTTTTAATTAAATATATAATTAATCTAACAAGTTACTCCCTCTTAATCATCAAAGTCTGAAGTCTTGGGGCACTAAAAATAGTATGTGATTTTATGCATCGTGATTGATTTACTTAAGAAAATAATCTGTTACTCAGCTGAGTGTAGCACTGCCATAATTTCATTCAATTTTCTCAAAACCAGATGTGCATGTTTTGGAGATTATGCATACTATTTTGACAAACTGTAATAGGTTTTTTTCATTCATAGTTAAAAATTACTTAATATATCTACTAAACTGAAACAACTCTGAGTGTTTTATCTTCCCTGTTTGCTGGAGCTCCCGTGCAGATTTTGTCCTTACCAATGCAATATAGCTTGTCTTGCGTGGACTGATACCCAGGGTTGCAAGCACACTGATACTTTCCAATCAAGTTGACACAACGGCCATTGCGGCACAGGTTGGTGCTCAGCTCACATTCATTGATGTCTGTTGCAAAAGAAAAAGAGGAACACATTTTCATCCTGAAAATGGTACTAGAGCAAACGCTGCAAATGCACAGCACAAGAGAGGTACAAAATGCCGTGCACAATCTTGATTTTGCTTGCATGTCTCACCTACACATGCAGAGATATTTGGTGATATCTGATGGCCTGGAGGGCAATCACACCGAAAACTTCCCTCTGTGTTGATGCAGGTGCCACCTCGGCAGAGAAGGGGATTGCGCTGACACTCGTCGATGTCTGTGGGGAGAAAGGAGGCACATCAGTGCAGGGCCAGCACATCCCTCACCACAGCCCCTCACCCATCACAGCCCTATCAGCCCTGCAGCCTGTCCTAGAGCCAGTCATCCCTTGCACCATAATGCAGTTAGAAAAAGAAAACAAATTCAAAAGACTTCTTCTAAATTTTAACGGCCTAAAATCCTGTCCCTTGCTCATAGGCTTTGGCAACTTGCAGAAGTAGCAAATTCACATTTAAAGTTAGCTTTAATAAGGCTCACTAAATGAGAGAGACCTAAACCCGAGCACAATCAAACCTTAAAAACAAAACCTCAAAGAAAGCATGCATAGCATACTAGCATACTATTGTACATCTAAAGTCTGTAAAAACATACCCATGCAGTTTTTCATCATCATAAATCCACTTTCATAGCCTTCAAAACATTCACACTCGAAGTCTCCAGGAGTATTGACACAGATGCCTTGGCCACAAAGATCAGGAGAGATGCGACATTCATCGATATCTGTAAGACAAAACACACTCACAGGGTTTTCAAAGGAGTTCAGTTTTCCCTTTTCAATTCACAGCTATGAGAGAGACATCCATGCAGTTTACCTGTGCAGTTCCTCTCTTCAGAATCAAGGGCAAATCCACTATCACATCTACACTTAAAACTGCCAATGGTATTTCTGCATTTTCCATGGGTACAAAGGCTGGGAAACATTTTGCATTCATTGATGTCTGAAAATGAGATAGTGTGGACATATATTACCATTGCATACAAAAACAGTGCACACAAGAGCAATGCTGACATCAGAGCTCACCATTTTTCATGGCAGTGACCCCTCCTTGTGGGAAACTTAGACCACAGTACATAAACTGATACTGACTTCCCCTTAACCAACAGTGTAGACAGATACTCTGTGCTGAAATTTCCAAGAACACTTTCTGCTACATAATAGTATTAGTCTCCCCTTTGTCCTGCAGCATCTGATCTGCAGCTCAGGAAGATTTCAGCAGACAGAGGATGAAGGCAAAGACAGCTTTCAAATGAAGCACTCTGTCTTCTAATTTCTGAGAAAAAAATGTGACTTCCATGAGTCACAGAAAACATAATGAGCATAAGTAAAAGCACATGTCACTTTCTTTATGGATAATTAATGGCTTAGTAACTGTTTATAAAACAAGGCTGAAACTAACAACAGCAATTGTCATTCATATATATCTATATTTCCCTCATGTCAGACTTCATAATGTTTAGTTGTTGGCTAACTTCTGACATTGTCCAGCTTAATCTCAGTGGTAATCCTGGAAAGACAGCTTTCAGCACATGATGCTGGGGTGTCACTGTGTGATTCCCATTTAATGTTGGAAGTTTACCAACAAGAGTCATAACACAACTAGGTTTACTGTAAATAAAATTTTCTGATTTGAGCCATCATCCTGGAAGCTATTTCCTCTACTTCTCCAAGTAGTTTCTCAAGAAATTCCTAAAATTATTCACCATTTCTTCATTGTTTCACATTAGAATTAAATTTATTGCACCCTTCACAAGTAAGGATTGTTCCTTTAATACATCCAAAGCTGACTGCCCAGTTTGTTCCAGTTCTTGTACTATGAGATGCCAGGAGGCAAAGTCAGGCATATTTTAACCTCTCTAGTGACACAAATTCTGTGTTTTGAGCCTGCAGTATTATATGGTATTTAATGGTCTCTAACACAAACTAAATTCTCTTGTATTTTATTTGGGCTTCAGCTGCCATGAAATCTAACTGGATTTTCAAACGTGCCTTAGGGTGAGTGAAGTGCCTATCACCAGAGTTTTCAAACCCAGAGGAGGTGTCTGAGAGAAGAGTAAAAGCAGAAGCCATCGGGATTTGCCAGCATTAAACACAAATGCACCACATACCTTTAGAGAAAGGCTTCCCACTTATTTCTATCTTTGTAGAGAAGCCAGGGCCCCTTGGGCAAAGAGCTTCAAACTCAGGAGTTCCCCTGAGAGGACACTCCTCGCACTCGTAGCCCCAGGCCGCCCCCACGGAGCAGCAGCAGGCGTCCATGCGGTGCCGGCCGGGGATCTGCGACGTGCACTGCTCGTCCTCGTGCTGCAGGTAGCAGCTCTCCAAGCGAATGTCTGTTGGGCAATTTAACAACATGTTGAGAAAGAAAGAGAAAATTTACTTCACTGCAGAGGAATTTTTTTTCAAAATCCCTTCACAGGACAGCTCGCTCCATGTTTTTGTGCACTCGGAGGAGCATACCAAGCTCTCATACACTGCATAATTCCTAACAGCAAAATATTAACACTAAACTCAGAAATTAACAGTTTAATTAAGTAAGTTTAAAGAATCACTCTGAAAAATGGTGTTCAACACTTGAAGATAATTTTGGATCAGAAAAGGATTTTGAACATTGCAGCTTGCCATACTTATATAAGGCCTTTAAATTATTACAAGCTATGCTTTGTTCAGAGGCAAATCTTTGGCATTATTGTCATAAATAGACAAAGGTGCTTTGGGTGGACAGCATACAAAACTTGGATATTCTGTTGCACACTGCATCAAGGTGCATGGTGTGGCCAAGTCCCAGTCCACAATGGTGTGATCTCCACTGTTCCAGCCTTTGTGGAAAGTGGTTTCAGTAGGGCTGCAGATGAAGAATGCTAAGAGCATGGATGATCTGTAGGGATTTGTCAGATGAGCAATCTGGAACTAATTCACCAGCCAGCAGATGGTGATAGGCTTTAGCTGCTACCATTGGAACCTGTTCCTATTCCAGGTGAACTAAGTTAAGGTCCCTGACTAATTCAATTTGAAAAATGGGCAAAAATAATTTTTCTTTCTTGTTAGAAAATAGGCAGTGCAACCACTGGTCACTGCAAAGATCTGCTCTTCACTAGTAGACCTGTACATGGAATTAACACCTACCAAGACAAGTCCGCCCAGAAGCATCTAAAGTCATTCCACTGGGGCATTGGCAAACAAATGATCCCAAGGTATTGACACACTGCCCATTTGTACAGACTCCAGGAAACACCTCACATTCATTAACATCTATTAAAGAAAAAAAGAAAGTGAGTAAGAGTAATCACTAGCATGCTAAACATGAACAAATTAGCAAAAATATTAAAAATAATACCATTGTAATGTTTTTAGGATAAAATAAAAAATGACGGCAGTCTACATGGCCTGAAAAAATGAAAAACATTTACAACTCCCAAAGTAAGTCAGTCAGATCCAATCAATTACAGAAAACGGCTGATGATCAGAAATAATACATGTTGCTATTAGCTATTCCTACATATACTGAAATTAAATTCAAAAGTAACAGAAAAGGGAGAGATGTTTAAAAACTATATCCATTTTCATACTCACTGTGGGCCAGATATTTGAAGCAAATGGACAAAAAAAGATCAAAATAAGTGCAAAATGACATTATGTATTATTCCAGCTAGATTCAGTATTTTTTAAAGATTTTTGAATATTTTCTCTAGCTGCATGTCTGGAAACTACAACACCATTTGAAATCTAGGTCTATGGCCTTGTCAGCAATTAGCAACTTTATATATATTAAAATATAGCCTCCTTACAACTACACATAGAGTTTAACTTTGTTAAGTAAAAACTGTATTTCTATATTTAAAAGGCAAATTTAGCACTTTTTGGTAAGGAAAAATTGATTATATGCATTAGCTTGGCTTGAGCTTAAATAAATGTTTAGTAATCTAAGTGTGAGGTCCTCCCACCCATGTCCTTTGTGGAAAGCATATGCTTCACAACTGCCTTTGGGAAAAAGCTTCCAGCATTAAACATGCTCCAAGATGAAGCGTGACAATTTTTAGGACAGGAGAGGATAAGAAAAAGAAATGGAAAAAGAATGACTAGCAATCTGTAGATGAATACTCATGTATAGAGTAACCAAAAAGCGGGAAGGTTGTGCTGGTTAGGCCTCCAGACCAAACTCCTGGTGCAGAGACTGCACCTCTCAAACCTCATGGAGCACGATGGAGGATAAACGCCAGGGGGGATATCAGTGGCCTCTGCCCTTGAACAGCTATTGTAAATTGACTGGAAGGTATGAAGTAAAGCCAGTGGATTATTAGAAACCACTGAAATACTGTTCACAGCCTGTGAGCAATAGTGCAGCTGACAACTCCAGGGCTCACCCGTAAACGAGAGGAATGCTGCCAATTTAGTTTGCTTATTTCCCTGCACAAGATCTATTACTTATTTTACATAGGCTGTGTATGGGAGAACTGACTATCACCTTTTGGGAACTAAACCTACTCCTGTCTCTAACTTGCCAGTAAATTTCCTAGAAACCTTTGCCTGTCTTAAAAAATGCTTACATTGGTTGAAAACCAAGTAAGGCTTCAGTAAGGTTACAAGGAAGGAAAACTACTCTGAAAAACCTGGGGCAATCCAGGTCCCATAGAAACGAGGAAGATTAAAGCATGCAATAGATGTAATCCGATGTTCTGGTAAAGGAAATGCTGAAAACAGTTCTGTTTGTATCTTGGAAGGATAAACTTTCCATCCCAGCAGTGTTGAAAATGTTCTAAGATTTTCCTTGTGAAGAGAGATAGGTGGGTCCACCTTTTTTTTTCTTTTCTTTCACTTACACACTCCACAAAGTGTTGCTGAGGTCAGATAAGTTATGTACAGTGGGTCTCCAGCACAGACGTGCCAAGGTATTCAGTCATCATTTGGAAAGCAAAGAGTATGTGTGAGGGTGTTCCTCTCTTGCCTTTTTTTTTTTTCAGGAGAAAAAACAATGTTTCTTTATGGAAGCTACATATGGGAGTAATTTTTAAAAAATATTTTAACTGCAGTGTCATGTCAGATGTTGTCAGTCAGGATGACCCACAGCAGTTTGAGACTCTCTGAGCTTCTGCATATTATGTAAATAGGCAGTACTTTTCCAGGGGTTCAAATCAATTCAGATAGAGATGAAATAGGGTGGGACCTTCAATTCTCACAGAATAGTATAGAGTCATCTCATACCAAGCAAAAAACTACACATTTAAAATATTAACCTTTTCTTTAACCAAAGTATAACTGTGTCCTGATGTTTTTTGTTCATTTGCTTGCTTTTACAGGACAGTGAAAAATATGTTTTGGAATGTGTAAGATTTCATATAATATCATATGGGAGAAAGCCAAGATTAGGGAAAAAAGAAAAAGAAAACTAAAGTGAACTACAGTCCTTGAACGTTCTTTTTCTAAAGCATAGTAATGGCTTATCATACCACTGTATTACTTATGCCATGTTTTGTAGTATATTTAAAACACATAGTTTATAAAAACAGGTTACTCAGTTAACAGTGTTTGAAGAGAGAGAGCCACCTCCTTATACTGGTTGACATGGTATTTGCAAGCGTGTACTTTGAGATAAAGTGTGAGTATGCAGGAATGTTAAACAAACTGAAACCAAATTCATCCCTGACATAACTCTAATGAAGTCAATGGAACAACACAAGGTAAGAACTTGGCATAGTGTTCCTCTATGATAAATTAACCATTTAAATCAAAACACTGGCAATTTTTATTCAAGCTCTGATTTATGTTAAGGCAACAATAAATACCTTCACACAATGTTCCTCTTATTCTTGAATATCCCTTTTGACATATTGGGTCTGTAAAACAAACAGAAGTGAAGTTTCAGAATACTACAGTCCAAAACTCACCATTAATTTATTGTGCAAAACTGATCATGTGAAACAGTATCTAGTTTATTGCTATGAGAAGTCTGAGCGCTTAGACAGTATCCCAGTATTTTCTGAAATAATAAAGAGATAAGATGGGGCAACTACATAAACTGTATAGAGTATCAGCCTTTATCCTCTTTTGCTTCCCATGTGTCTCAGCTAGCTAGCCTAAAAGTGGTTATGATTTCTGTTTCATTTGAACCAATTAATTCATTTCACTTGATCACAGCACATTACAACCCTATTTACCATGGATGAATGAGGATGAATTCTGTTAAGATACACAGAATGAAATTAACCAAAGATTTGAGCAAACTAGCAGCTTTCAGGATATAGAAATAACAACCCACACACATTTCTGCATTCATCAGCTCATCCCTGGGTTCCCAGCTCATCCCACAGTTCAGTAAAGTTATCAAATGAATATGCAGCGACCTCAACCCATTTTTTCACCAACTGTCTGATTCTCCAGGTCATCAGTTAATCTACAGAGTATAATAACAAGGGCTACTCCCTCTCCTCCCTTCATTACCACACCAAATATCCATTTGTTGCAAACATTTCCTTGGGATCTCTGGGGAACGTGCATTTATTGCTACATCATTAGGAACTCCAGATCACTAATTATGACCAACCATGCTAAAGTAAGGCTGCCAGTTACAGACTGTAGGTGTGGTCCCTTCCCTTCAGCACTTAAATCTGTAAAATATGTACTGTAAAATCCAGTTAGAACCTTCCATAGATACATGCTACCTCTCAAATATTAAGACTTCTCTTTTTTGGGACTGAATAAGGAATGACTGCTTGAAAACAGAACAAGTAAAGTTATTTGTCTAGCCTGTGCCCAGCTTCTACAATAATAATCTCGACCAACCTCAGAGGAGGAAAAGTCCTAGGTTCCTGAGGAAAATTAATGGCATTACCTCGTTCACATGGTGTACACGGGCTTCCCCAAGCAGCACCTAGTGAGGAACAGCACTGGGACTTGAGTGTTGCTCCATTGATATTTATTTCACACCTTCCATTGACTATGTTCTGCCAACAGGTACCCTTGACAGTTTCTGTTTGGAAAAAAACAATATATTTTCATGCAGATTCTCTAGCATTATGCATTACTGTATTCACAAACACATGTGCATTTAACCATGAAAAAGAATCATCCTTTCATTAAAATTTATCACATCAGAGCTAAATTTATTTAAAATCTCCTAATTTCACATTTTCTATGCTGGACTACAGCCTGAAATCATCCCATCACAAAGCTCTTGCAAACATCCTTGTTCATGCTTACTGTGCTTAACAGGGAGTATGTCAATACCATTCAAGATCTGAGCCCCTGTATTGATTATGACTCAGATTAGGAGCACATGCAGAAGAACCCTTGCTACATCTTTCATCATTTTACTAGATCCCCCAATCTGGATATCTTCCCATATAGGAGAGTGGCAGGAGTTAGTTAAGGATCAGACAGCTGTAGTCCTACGGTTTTCCTCACTGATTAGAAAAGAGATATAAATTACTGTCCCAACAAAACAGGCAAGAAAGGAAATTATGAGTCCACAGAGTATCTGAGTCACAGTATTGTCCATGGATGCTCTTGACATCTGGTTTGGACTGTGCATAACTGGTTCATGCTCCATCTCAAATACAAAATTTTTTCCAGAGAGCAGATCCTAATTAGAACATATTCACCTTATTAGAGAAGAAATTAAGGAGGTGATCACAGACCTGAAGTACTGGTCATAGGATTTCTCTGCTGGTTAAAAAAAAACTTCACCTCTCTTTCAAATTTGATATGGAAGCATACCGAGCTCTGAAGCGCACTTTATGTCCCCATAGTAATGGTGAAAAAAAGCACTTTCTAACATTGTTTTTGTTATGTTTCCCACTAAATTGATCAACACAAGTTTTATTTTAAAGTATTTTCTTAACCTGGTGTACAATGTTAGCATGTCACCAGATATTTTTAACCAGCAAACATAAAATCTTCAGAGGAATAAATACCTATGCAGATGGTTCTGGTTGGATCCAAAGTACTTTCAGGAGAACATTCACAAACAAATGAACCTGGTGTATTTTTGCACACTCCATTAACACAGGGGTTAGATTCACATTCATCAATATCTAGGAAAGAAACACACTGCTATTAGTGCCAGAAAACATTAACAAAAATACATATGGCTCTTTTCAGTTTAGGAAAAAGGGGACAAAGCTTTCCTCATAACCAATCTTGTTGATATTCCCCTTTTCTGTTATGAACCCCTCACAACAGACTAGTAATGCATGTGTCCCAAAGACACCCTAATGCATTAGAACTATCTGTGGCTCCAAAAGGGTTCAAACTAGGAGTCCTTTGGCTCTGTTCCTCACACAAGAGATTTGTAACGCTTGGTTCTTCTCACCCTTGGCACAGTGTGTGCCCACTGGTAGTAGTAAATAGGGAAAGTAAACACAGGCTATTCCATGACGTTATCTAATAATTTCATGTTGGCCTTGTTCTTCCCTCCTCATTCTCCTACCTTCCCACTGAATTTATTTATTGTGATTTCTTTTTTTTTAGCTTTACACATTATACCTTCATGAAAGTTCAGAGTATTTCTGGCAAAATCTGAGAACAATCCATATGAATAAAACTAGGATGAAATGCTGCATTACCACTTACCTTCACATGTTTTTAGATCAGGAGTGTATACAAATCCTTTTGGACAGGTGCAGGTGAAACTTCCAGGGGTATTTCTGCATTGCCCATTGTCACAAAGCAGCATGTTCAGTGCACATTCATCGATATCTACAATGAAAAAAAAGAATTTTTAAAAAAATAAAACATTTCTGGAATAGAAGTCAGGAAAGAATTTCGCTCCCAACTGCCACTTTTCAGAGAAGACAAATAGGGCAGGGGGATGTGGAATATGAACACTGGATTCTTTTTGTAGACAACAGGTTTGCACAAGAGCTTGTACTTTCTTTCCTCACATATTCATAGTATGTGACAGCAACATCACAGTTCAAAGTAAAGCTGGGATTCACACTTTCATCCTGCCTTTATTATGGATTAGGTCTATGCAGTCTCTGAGTCACTGCACAGCAGCACCCACAGTCGTGACAGAAACAAGGAGAGGATTGGTTTGAAAAGGTTTGCTGATCATCTTGGTCTTTAAATCACCATTTTTTCCAAGCTGGCTCTGAACTCAGATGTTATAGTTAACAAGGCTAATGTAAGTCTACACTTGCTTCAGAGATGAAAAATTTAAATAGAATTGCTAATGCTAAATTTAAGAACCCTGAGGAAATCTTTGGAAGAACTGTGGTCATTAGGGAGAAGTTGCAAGAAGGTGGCAATGGGCCATGAATAGCAGGTGAAGACCAGGAGAGACCCAGAGAGCAGACAGGAAGAATTGGCTAAGTCAGAGAGGCCTAGAAAGTGTTGAGAGAAGTTGGGAAGACTCAGAGGGTCAGTGCAGCAGCTGGGAACAGCAAAAGTGCTAGGAAAAGAAGGGAGACTAAAACCCACCATGTGGGAAGCTTCACAGGAGTTCAGAAAAATTGAGAGAGGGCCAGGTGGAACATTATGGGAGAATGGGAAACAGCTGTGATGGAGCATGGATGTGGGCTACAACAGGGTGGGCTGGGGAGCATCTGGAAAACTCACAGATGGATTGGGAGAAGAGAAGAGATGCCATCAGCTACAAGCAAACACTGGAATAGGACATGGATAATTAAAGCCAAAGAAGCAAAAGGGAAAATGGGATGAATTACAGTGTGATTTTTATCTAAGAAAGATTTTTTTTTTTTTTTTTTTTTTTTTTTTTTTTTTTTTAAGATAATGGATAGTTTAGACTGGGAAAACACCCATGACTTAAGCTATTTAGGTTTAAGTAGAGAATACAGAACCCAAATAAAATTATTATGTAAGCTGGAGATAATAGAAAGGAATTTAAGAATTTTAAGGTGGTTCCAGAGCTGGACGAAGGAGAGATTACAGTAGGATATATTAAAAAGGAGAATAATCATGATGAAGCGAGGATATCAGAAATGCTTTCAGGGATCAGACTTGGGACTGATCCTATAAAATATTCATTTTAATGCATAAGTAAAAAATTAATTGAACCAAAAATTGTGACAACTCTAAGCTGGAAGTTATTGCCAATACAGAGAATCAGGCAAGGCTAAATTAATCTTGACAACATGAACAAGAAAAATAAGATGAAATATAATCACCAACATTCAAAACTTTGCAATTAGGGACCAGCAACAATAACATGCTAGAAACCAGAACTCATCAGCTGAAGGCTAGTGAGCAAACTCTGGATGTAAGTCTCAATTAGAGGTTGACTTTGATCCCACAGTATAACATGTATTTGAGAAAAGACTAATGCACATTAGAATCAGTTTAGGCAGGATATTCCATGGGGAAATGGAGAATTTCTGGCACTACTATACAGGGCACCAGTCAGCCTTCATCAGAACACTGTACACTGATGAGATCAGTCACGTTCAAGAGAGGGCTGAAGCCTCCATTTGTATGAAAAGAATGGAAGTATAGATTTGGATAGTTTAGCCAACAGAGTTTGAGAAAGGATATGATGATTCTTTATAAATACTTTGAGGATAAGATATTTCATACCAATGCAGTTTTTCCCAGTTGAGTCTACTTCATATCCAGGATCACAATAACATTTGTATGTTCCATGCAGGTTCTCACACCTTCCATTTGGACAGAGATCAGGATCCAATAAGCACTCATTAATATCTACATAAAGGTAAAAAAACCCAAACATCAGAGCAGCAGTTGTTGAGGGCTTGTAGGGGTTAATTCTCCAAATTTGAAAAAGACATTTTCAATACCATTTAATGTTGGCAACTCCATATTTATAATTATGTAGTTCTGATTGCGAAATTCACACCTAAATAGTCACACTCAACAGAAAAAAGCTTCTCTTTATCACTGATTTATCTCTAGCCCATGGTCATTTAGGAAACTTTCAACTGTAGGGAAGAACTTGTATATTAAACTGGGGATCAGAGATTAGATTTAGAGAGGCCCATGTACTAATACTCCCCATATCTCCTGATTCATAGCATGTCCAGATGGCATCACTTGCCGAAGCATTAATATCCCTCCTTTCTGAGTGCTTTTCCCTATCTACTGCCAGCAAATCTACTAGTAAGCACTGGCTGATTTAAGAGTTTGCAGTTTCACAATTCTATGACTACAAAGCTTTCATTGTAATAATTTCCTTCTTCTCTACAGTTAAACAAATCCTGGCCTATTTTGACAGATGAAAACACAAGTAAGCCCAATGTTCAATATGGCTTTATTCTTCAGGATGATTTCACCTGAAATATGCAAATATGACTTGCATATAAAGTCATGTAGATAATGCCACTTCTCATAAATTTGTCATTATTTTATAATGACAGTTACATAGACTCCATGATGTAAACCAGAGAGGCCCCACTGGTGAAATGGCATGATCCTGAAACTCCATGCTCCATTCATTTCACCCTAAGCCTGTCTCCCATTCTCTTCTGTCACCATCCCCACCAGCACGGCTAACAAATTAAGGATATCAAGGTAACATTTTCAGACAAAAGTGCTATAAATTTGAATTACATTAGGTGATCTTACCATTTCCTCCTGCAGTCATGCCAGTTCCACTGCTACACAGAGCCTGATATTCAGCTGAAATAAATTATTAAAAAACTTATTGGAATATTCTTTCTTAGCTCATTGCTTTCAGCATCACCATTTACAGTGTGACAATTAATTATTTGAAAGAAGTAACATTCCTTCCAATTCTTCTGAAAACATTAATAGCCTCACAGTATTCTGAACCTGTGAAGCATTTTAGCAGATTCAGGATCTGAATCTGCTTATGAAGATGGATGAGTAAAAACTGCACATGATGAACTGTGGCATTTAAGAACAGACATAAACTTCATGCTGGTCCTCCTACACAAACGAACCATAACATATTCACAGCAAGATTCTCCAGAACTTTATGCCCAAGTCCTTGCCCAAGGTGCATGTTCAAAGAGACCAGGAAACAGAACATTTTTTCCTATAAATCTGCCCCATATTTAACTCCATTTAGCAGGAATGTCTCCATGAGTTCACAGTACATCAAGGATATCTTATCAAATGGTACACTTTGTTTACATGCAACAACTAATTTGCTGAGTAACAAGAAACACATAATAAATTGAGGTTTCAAACCAGCTCCCTACAGTCAGTCACCTCCATGAAACCAAGATCTCTTTAGTTTACTGGCTTCACAGCAAGGACTGCGTCAGCAGAGTCTTGTTGGAAGAATTTTCCTAAAACACTTCTGCCCATTGAAATGGTTAGGATTGCTTTCTTGCCAGAGAGAAGTTACGTCCCAGACAACTTCACTTGGTGAGGATTTCAGTGACAGACTCAAGTATTTGCAAGAAACTGAACTGGACATTTGTCTGCGCACTGACTACCTAAAGGCAAGGTACTGAATAGCTACTTCAGATAACTTGAAGGATATTGCAGTCATGCAGAAAACATGTGACTGGCAGGTGTACCTTATGGATTTGAACTTATGAATTAACCAAATTTTTTCCATTAATAACTTGGGTTAATATTTCTATTTTTTGTTATCTACATCTACCAAAACACAGTTTGTTGTCTGAAAATGTCCTGTTTGTTTTTAATGTGCATATCATATCTGGAGCCAGATATTGTAATTTACTGTTGCTTTAAAAAATTATCTCCTGTAGTCTTAAAACATATAAAAATAAAAGATTGCTCAAAACATGTAACATATTATACAACAATGTAATCTCTTGATTTAAGTTGCAATGTTAATATAAAACTTTCTTCTACCTTTCTAAAAATAGTGTATCAACAGAATTTGTAAATGAGAAGATTTACCCGTGAACATGCCGTACCTGAGTTTTGTGCTGGGCAGGGCTGGCAAGGCTCTCCAAAGGCATAGTCAGTGCTGGCACAGCAGCATTCTGACTTTGTAACTGCACCCGTTAATGGTCTCACACATTGTCCTCTCTTGTAGCCACCATAGCATGTGCTTCGCATATGTGTATCTGGGGGAAGAAATCTCTCTTAATCCTGCCATAGCCAACTATCCTGCCATAAATTATAGCAAGCATTAAATGTAGCTCGGGTGTCATAAACACCATAAAATAGCTGTCAAAACAAAGTCTCTTTCACTATTTCCCTCTGCTTTCCAGCCACCTGTAAGCACCCCTCTACTAAGGACAAGAAATTTTTCTTCCTCACGCTCCCAAGAATTAAGGCATACAAATAGTCACTGTATTTAATGACTTAACATGCATTGGTCAACGACTAGGCAAACAATCAGTTCTTAACCTTGAACTAGTGAGAAGCTGTGGGGAAAATGGACAAAGTCTTTACTCTTTCTTTGCTTGTAAAAAACCTAAGGAAAAGTCATTAATGCCATTCCAGTACGTAAGACTTGATATGTTTATGTTTTCAGGTCCAGGGGTGATTTTTCTCTTTCTTTAAGAACTGGCCCATAAATAGCTTTCATGCATATTAGTATTTTATAATCAACACTGAGCTTGTACAGAAATGGGCAGAAAACCATGTTAAAAAGACGTGACAGCGTAATTACATCTTTAAGCTTAGTGACAAATGAAGAATTTTACATAGACAGAAACAGGGCAAATTGTCACCTACTCGGAACTGATGCAGCAATAGTCACCTTGACTCTGTATAGTCTACCTGACCTTGTGATTTGACCCACACTTTTTTCCTCTTTAAATAAAAAGGAAATTAAAACAGAGCAAAATGGGCTATTACAGTAAACATTACAGAGCTATTATTATCCATTATAACTACTACTCACCATATTCCATGAAAAAATGGTAAATTCTACATTCAAACTTGATCTGTTCATCAGACTAGCACTAATATCTTCACTTTGGTTAACTGTGACTCCATTAAGTTTGTCTTACCAACACAGACACGTCCATCCAGTCCTACTGCAAGGCCAGGGAAGCATTCACATCTGAAAGAGCCATCAGTGTTCACACAGCGCCCGTTCATGCATATTCCATCTGTCTCACACTCATTGATGTCTGTTGGAGAACAGAATGAGCTTTATTAGAAGTTAAACTACACAGTGTTCGATGCCTGGCTGAAACTTGCATTTGTGCAGCTTATTTTCAATATATCCTATAGAAAAATATCAAGGGTAAATGGAAAGTAGTTCAAGTAAAGATTTTGTTAGGAATAATGATGAATTCGTTCTTTGAAATAGAATAGGAAAATGCCAAATTCAGGAGAAATAAGCAGAACAAAATTATTTTGCTCTCCTTGGAGAATAAAAGGGACTACATTTTCCTGACTTGTTCCCAAGAGGTACATGTTCCGATTTAAGGGTCATTCAGGCAAAATCATAATTGGAGGAAAGAGGAAACTGTGGCTTCTAAGACAAAGGACTTGTGCAGCATGTAACAGGACATTGCCTTCCCATATTAACAGCTCATGCTGTAAGAAATCAGTCCAAATAATAAATTGAATCTTTCACCCCCTGAAAAGGTGTCTTCACAGGGCCACCAAAGAATTTCCTTTCCTCCTGCAGCACATCTGAATCTCCCCAATCAGCCCCTGCCTGCAGTCCTTGTCTCTCTGGTGATCTGCATGACAACTGGGTTTTCCTATCAGATGCTCATTACAGCCCATTTTGAAAACTTTCAATGAACAGAGTGCACTCCAGCCTTGAAAGGAATTCATTAATGATTTGAGCCCTGCACAAGGCACCATGCTTGACCAAAAATGGCACAATGGACAATAAGGCCCATAGCAATGAAATACAGGAATTAAAATTTATAATATTAAACTATCACATAGAGATGGTAAATTATATATAGGCTGTGTATCCTGATAATAATAAGATCATTCTCTAGATACAGAGAGAATACTATCATTTTAGAAATTCTAAAGGAGTGTTATAAATATTGTTTGGAAGTATGTATAACCTTTATAAAATAATCACTTCATAAGAATTCTCCATACTATATACAAGAGACAGTGTGTGTGACAATTTCCTTTTTTCTGACCTTAAAAGGGCAAATTGAGAGTGAAACACCTCTGTGTTTTACTTAGTTTGTGTTGTTTGGCATAAAAAACGGCTTGTATGATCCAAGATTCCTTCTTCAAACTGCATTTTAAAATAAAAGCTATATTTAAGTACATGGGCTCAAATAATTTTTACTTCATCCTACAATCTTTTGTTCTGTTAAGACAAACCTTGGATGCTTTTCCCACTTGAAATTTAGTCCCTACTCAGTGCAGGTAAAAACGGTGTTGGGATTCAAAATGAGCCCATGCTATTTAATGGTGTAGACAGCTTTTGGTGAACAACACTGAACTCCTATAACAGATTCTCTGACACACAAAAAAAAAAAAAGCTTTCCTTTCTAAAGGTTATTTCTAGAAACAGAAAAGCAAAATTACTTCTTTCCCATTTCCTGTAGTTCATATTTTAAAAAAAGATTTTGTAACCTAGTAAAGGGAGAAATGTGTCATCTATTTTCTTTTGTACTGATTTACGAATGTGTCGGAAATACCACTATAGAATTTTTTAAAGGTAAAGTGGGTCACTTAAAATGGTGCAAGTCAGCTTAAAACCTGGTTCTTGTAAGATGGGTAAAAAGCCTCTGCTTTTACCAGGCCTGAGATTCCACAGAGTAAATCAACATCACCCACAGGAATAAAGTCCATCCAAATTTCTAACCTTGAGAATGCTCCACTGTCTTCTGTGGTAAAAGTCACCATTCGGATGACTTAAAATATATTCAACCTGGTTCTGGAAACCCAACTAATGGATTAATTCTCCATGTTCAGTAAGTTTTGCCTTTTCTGCTTAGCTTGCTTAGTAGTCCTAGCCGGGTACACAATGTCCTCTAATTTTAAGCAGGAAAAATTTATTCAGATGACTAAACTATCCTTTTCAATTGTCTTTCAACTACTTCTAATGTGAGGAATTCCTGCTGATCTATAGATTAAACAATGTATGGAAGAGAAATAATGCTTCAAACTTCTGTATGCCTGATATGTGTTTCTGAAAAATCAAGAAAATCATAATTTAAAGAAGCTAATGGTGAAAAAATTTAGCATGTCTTGTATTTCAGGGAATATAAAAGACTATGGTGTAACATTATTTTTTGGCATGTTATTTCAGAAAGTCTAAGTGGAATTTTTTACCAGACAGCCAAGCATATGCCCTGTACTTATACTTAAATTCCAGTGTTATGGAACTAAGTGTTAATTACATTATCCCCATCTTTGGGTTAGAAGACCTTCCTAACAGCTGAAAACTCAGCTTGGAGGACATCAAACCAGACAGTTATGGAAGCAATGTGTTGCACTCTTCCATTCCTTTGTCGATCCCTAGTTCTGCAAAAACACACATGCAATTCCCTATCAAAACTGCTCAGGCAGGAAATTAATTTGCTGCAGAAAGCTCCATTTGTACTTTACCATCACCCAGGGTCTACAATCACTGGAGAGCCCCATTTCACAGTGAGAACCTGAAGGACCTTTCCCAGGAAAGGTTTCCACGTTTACCTTGAAAAGGGGGTCCAGCTTTTATAAGGCCATATCAGCAAGTCAAAGTGACTTGATAACATTTTTAGTGCAGAAACACCTGGGTCTGTTGGCATACTTCCCGACCAGCCAGGACCAGGGCTTGGCCAGAGCCTAGGCCTTGACAGGAAGGGTTTGCCTAAAATATCTTTCAAGCAAACCTCTATCTATATCAGTTGGGAAAGTTTCTTAAAATTAGACATTTCTTGCAGACAAGTAGCTAAATAATCAATGGTAACATTAACAACCTACAAACAACCAAAGGAATGCATATACAAAATATCTAATAATTATCTTACAGCAAAATACCTTCACAAAACTCTATGTATTAACATTATGATATAAACAACACATTCAGAATCACTAATCATATTAACTGCTGAAGACCTGGGAATTGTTTCATGATACTTTGGGCAAGTGGAAGAAAGGAGACAAATATGATGAAGGTAAAAAGTGTAATTTGGGTGTCCAGGTTTCAAAATCGGGTTTGATTTTGACCAATAACAACTTTAATATGTAATAAATGTTTGCATGCTCATTCATAAAGAACAAGGCTTAGCTTAAGTGCAAAACGCAGTGGGAGAAATCCTTCTTTTTACTATAGGATTTGTTCCAACTTTCAGTAGGAATCAGTTGAGTTCTCTGCAATTTTGGATAATTGTCAAATATTCCTCCTTTGATGCAGAGAAGTAACATTTCTCTAGGTCCAGAAGCCCCTTTTTGACTGTATCCATACTCCTAAGTCAGGAGGCACATAACAGAGGCTGAAGATCATTGTGTTTTAAGTAGTCAGGTAGAGTTACCATCTTCTTGGGTGGCATTTCAGGGCACAGACTGATGTAATTTAAAAAAAAATTTAAAAAAAATACCAAAAGATACTCAAGGCAAAAATCAAGAGAAACATTTGGGCTTGGCTGAGCTTCCATCCATTAATTAAATCCCTGTTAATGACACAGATTAATGACAGAGAGCAGCCAGTGATCTCTGGGAACAAAACTAGCTGATGTGCCATGGCCTGATGGACACTAAGTCTCACTGACATCCCACACATAGACCAACTGGAAAACAAGTTTTGGCAAAGCACACACATTCCACATGGAAATCAGGTAAGAATTGAAATAAATGTCATTGCTCTAAGTCTGTGAAGGCTGCAGCCAACACAGCCAGCAGCTGTTAAGCTAAGGAGATACTTGTGTGATAATGCACAATAGTTCATTTGCACCCATGCAGCAAATGGAAAAGACAATCTTGCTGTGGTGCTCATGTCTGCATCTTGGTCACACCAAGTGCTGGGCACTCCTCAGAGATGCTCTACTGTCTAGGAGCACCCAGACAGGAACCAGAGAAAAGCCCAAAAAACACAACAAGCCAGGATGTTGGAGTAGTCAAAGGCAGAATACTCCCAAAGGCCAAACAAAAAATGTAAGATACACTGGAACCAATCTGCAGAAGACACCATAGGCAAAAAAACCCCCGAGTTTAACTAGGTCAGATCATGCAGCCCTTGTTCAAAGAATATTTCCCGCTGGCTGACTGGGGCAGTTGCTCAACAATGTGGAGAAGACTGAGTACTGTCTTGCACAATGACAAATAATTCCAGCTGATCAAAAAAGCATACCTGCTGAGAACTCTGCCCCATTCCTCTTGTTCCCAAGAATCACAAAAAAGGCTATTCTTGAAGCTACCCAGAGAGACAAGACTCACAAGTTTTGGGAACCCATAATTTATTGTGCTTACCTGTGCAATAGCGTCCGTCAGATGCTAACTGGAACCCTGGTTTACAAATGCATTTAAAACTACCATCTTCATTGATGCACATCCCATTGAGGCAAATGTTTCTGATGCTGCATTCATCCATATCTGAAAATGTAGACAAGAGACATAATGCTCATAATGTTTAAGCATAAGAACTGTTACTGGTTATATCCAAAAGATACACCTTAATTTTTTTCTTAGTTGTCAGAGCTATAATGATAATCAGAAACATAAGATGGGACATACTGCACTCTCCTAGAGGATGTGTCAAAACAATGACTCCATTTTTCATAACGAATCATTAACATAAAAAGGAATGAATCAAAAAAAAGCAAAGAGAACAAAAAACAGATGAAAAACTGGACAGCTTAAGAACTTCCAGTTGCTAAAAGTCATCAAAAAGTGAGAAGGGATGTAATTAAAGAGGGCTTGACATCTTAATCTAAATAGAAGCTAGGTTAGAAGCAGCCTCCTGTTTGGAATGTAAATAAAATTTTATGTTACTAAGAAGATCTGAAGGGAGAGGAACGAACATTTGGGTTTGGACTGAAAACTTTTATAACCTCCACCAGACAAATCTAAGATTTATGGTATAGGAGAATTCCCAGCACTGTGCCCAAGCATGAATTCTATGGGCACTGGTGTCCTCAACTTCCATTTAAAATAAAACTTGCCCCCTTCCTGCATTCAGCATGTCAGGCCACACAGAAGGGTACTTACTAATTACAGCTTCATGAAAGCATTATTCATCATCTGATCTAATAGGATATCATGGAGGACTCAAATAGGAAAAGGTGGAGGTCTCAGACACTTATTCCGAACCTTGCACAGTTACTCACAAAACGAGAAAGGGAAAAAAAAAAAGGCAAGTACAGAGAATTCTGTTCTTGATTTGAGTAAGCTTTTATATCCTCTCAGTCTTTACTTTGTCCTGGCGCAGATGAAATCAGTTTCGGATGTTACATCCAAAAAAAATCCGTAGTATTTACCAGTTTCATCTAAAGAACTACACACAGTTACATTAAAGTATGGCACAATGCCATGGTCTTTACTGATTAGTGTGTGTGCATACAACTCAATGCATTACAATGCCAGAGATGAAACTGTTTCATAAGTGGATGCAACAGACATTCTGGCAGCACATGCAATGGAATTAAAAATGTTTTACCAGACTGCCGATGTCCTGGTTTTTATTACTATTAGCACATGGTATTTGGTGGGAAAGGAAGAAATCAGAATAGAGAGTTTTTTCCTGAATAGTCTAATTTCCAAATATATTTAGTCAATTTACTTCCATAATAAGATATTTTAAAAGCAGCTTATGGTGCTAAACTGTATCTAAAAAAGAGACAGGAAAAATAGAGTCTTAAAATGTCTGTCTCTACCAAGGATTAACAGAATCACTACTAGCACATAAAATCACTGGATCATAATGACATTACAATATATTCAGAATCATGCTATTTTCCTTAATATTGCAGCTGTCTTGGACAGAAATTACACTTCTAGACATAGTGTGTTTTCTTTTTACTTACAGGCTAAGTCAGACAAAAATAATTTATGATTTAAAAAAAAAATCGTGTATCTATCCCAACCAGGAATTTTGGCATTAAGTCTTTGAGCTGAATCACTGAGATAATATTCTGCCAAAAATGTTTCTAAGAACAGTGCTTGAAATTCTTTTAACGTATGAATAGATCATTGGGAACCCTCCCAAAGACCTTGGGAAGCATGATAAAGAACATTCTTCTTTTCTTCCCCTTTACTAAAGGTCTGGGAGGTAGGAACACATCAATTATGTTTACAAATTTTTGTTAAAACAATTTTTATAGGTCAGACCAGCCTGCATCTACATAAACCACATTGCTAGTCACCCAGTAAGATCCCATAAAGCATGCTGTTAAGCACACAGTAAAATCAGGCAGCATGTGACTTGTGCTGTGTTTTAAAATGTACCACTCCCATCAAAGAAACTGCATTTTGTGATAGTGGTATGTGCTATTTCTCCTGCTGGACAGACATCCCGTTGAGGATTGCCAAGCCAAGGCTCCAGAACTGGCTGCAAAAGACATTCTACTTGCCCTCCCAGATACAGCAAAAGGGATTTGGATATATCCTTGTTCCTTCCCTTCCCCCCACCAGGGGTCCTTTTCTTTTTCATTGATGTGAATAACCTCT
This sequence comes from Haemorhous mexicanus, assembly GCF_027477595.1. Lineage (NCBI taxonomy): Eukaryota > Metazoa > Chordata > Aves > Passeriformes > Fringillidae > Haemorhous > Haemorhous mexicanus. The sequence continues at coordinate 11,900,593 of NC_082353.1, forward strand.
TGCAACTGTAATTACTGATATGGAATAACTTTAGAAAAGTCTTACCTTCACAGTTTTTCCCATCAACTGCCACTTGAAAGCCAGCATTACACACACAGTGAAAACTGCCCTCTGTGTTTATGCATCGTCCATTGTTACAGATACGACCATTCTGTAAGCATTCATCGATGTCTGAAAGTCAACCAGAAAGAAAAATAACATTTTGGGAGATTCTTTTTTATACTCAAGAGGAATTTTTCCCTTTTGCCCTTCCCCCAGGTTTTTAAACCTCCATGGAAATTGTATTACCTGAAAAATGATTTATTTTGATTTCCATCACTGAACATTATGGGAGTGGAAAATGTTTGTCAGCTTGAAATTTCAAGTTGCTGTGAAAGAATTTCAGTGAACACTACCCTGCAGCTTTCTCATACAAGAATCACAATTTTTGAAGTTTTTTTTTAATTTCTGCTCGTCATTAAAATATTTTTACTGAACTTTAATTTAATTTAACAGTACCTAACTACTTAAGGAAATAAGTGGGAAAGCTTGTCTTTTGCCGCTGCTTTGTAAGATAACAGGAAAGTTCAAGACTTTCCCACCTCAGAAGAATTTCTCCTGCTTACTTTGTATTTGAAACATCAGATTCTCTTTCCCCTCTCTCTGCAGGAGGTGCTTGGCAAGTGCTTTGGAGGACCTGAAGAGTGATATCACACGAGGCTGGCAGCTTTCCCTCTCCTCCAAAGGAGGGGAGAGGAGATGCTGAGACAGACTGTCTAGACATTTTTCAGATTGCTCAGTATTCTCCATCAAGGCCTGGACCATCTCCCAGAGATTCCTGCACACAGGGGACTCTACTCACAGAGCTCACAACCAGCCCATGCAGACCTGTCTATTATGCACCCACGCTTCCCGAATACCCTGGGGGTGCCCTTCCCAAGCCCTTTCTGTGGAAATGCATTGCTGCACTTCAGGAAAAAGTGGAGCACAGGGTGTCCTCCCAAATGCCCCTGCTCTCTGGACACTAAGGCCAGGGGAGCTGATGCCTCTTGAAATTGTGAATCTGTACTTGCTTTCTTGGCAGCAAGGCAGTTCTGTGAAGAGTCTAAGAAATCCCTGAAATTCACTGTTTTGCAAGCAAGCAACCATGCCAGCAGAGTCATGAGCTGCTCAGTGACCATTCACTGCAGCAGCAGCTTGCAGCCCTCCATCAAAAGTGTACAGGCTTGATAAACCTCATTTGATAAACAAGCATCATCAAGCCGCAAAGCATAAATGTGAGTTTCCTCTCTGCTCAGTCCCTTTTCACCCCACTTTTCCAGCCCTTGACTGAACCTGTCTCTGGCTTCAGCTACTCCACCAGCTGTCTTCCTTAGGACAGGCAGAAATGCTACAGCATCTCAAGGCCTTTTAATTTTTAGAGCTCTTTTAGTTTTGTATTTTTATGCACCTCATGCCATTTAAATGTGTTGAAAATTAATACTGAGCCTCATTGTTCTTTACTTACACACAGCTGAGCCCCACCACTAGTCCAACACAACATCACCATTTTTTTCTCCTCAGAGAAACTTGCAAAACATCAAAGTACCCTCTCTCAGTGAAATATCCAAATTTGCTGTCATCTCCCTGTAAAACCTGACCTCTACTCGTCAGAAATGTTGAGCAGATTATAGTAAGCACTTAGCTGTCAAAGCACACAATGATAGCTAATCATAATAAAATTTCACCTTTTATTGAGGTCCATTTCATATTGTCTCTTCTGCAACTGAGAAGCACTTTTTGTTCAGATCACTAATCACAATGTGACTTTATTCACCTATGTCTCCAATTAAGATATTAATCCAGCCAAGCTCATATTAGAATTATAAGGGATCCTAAGAAGGGATGAATCAGTAGCTTGCAATAAAGACTGCAATGTTTAGTCACAAATCAGTCATCATGCAGAAAAAATCCTGCCCTGGAAGCTCAGAGCAAGGAACAGATAAACATCTGGTCATTATGGAGACTTCGTTTTTCAAGAGCTTGAGAGACTTCATAAGGAACCCATTTCCAAAAGCACATCAGCACAGACACATTTGTGCATGCAAAAAAATAATATCTCTACAGCCAAAGTAGTCATGCAAAGTAATTCTACAGCAAATGCTGATTTGGCAGGCACCAGTGCTACATGTACACTTTGCCAAATGCACCCCACTAGCCTTTTTCTTTTCCCTACACTGGTCCTAAAAATTCCTTTAGAAAAACAAGATTCTGCACATCGCAGCATTTTCTGCTCTGGCTGTTAAGCAGGCACAGCTCCCATAGACTGCAAAGGAACTGCTAAGTGACCACACTTAAATGCCATTAAGCTACTGGGCTTCTGACAACCATGTGTTTGTGTAATGAATCAGTCAAATTAAAAGTGTGTGACAAAAATGACTCATGAGTAAATTCATCACAGCTGAGACTCCCCTTCAGCACTCCTTCACCACCAGTCAGCTGAACTATGAAGATGCTTCCGCAACACGGCTGCTTGGCAGCAATTAGGTCAAATACTCCCCAGCAACAGGCAGCAGTGGGGCTGGCTCTGCATGTCTTCCTGGACCAGAGAGCAAGCTTCTGTACCACAAACACCTTTCTGATTCACAAAAGGAAATAAATGCACACTTATACAGGTAACTTTCTTCTGGCTTTTTCAAACTTTCTGCTCCCGACCGAGTGCATGCTCTGCACCCTGCACCCAGTACAGGAAGCAAAATATGAAGACAAGCTGTGACTCTGAGCATTCAAACATCCTGTTTCATTTAGATGCTTCATTTCTGATGGAATACCAAAGCAGTCATTTATTCTTCTGCCAGAAATCTATCATCATGCCTTAATTATAAAGGACTGCATCCATCTACCTTTACAGCTGAATCCCTACCCCAATTTGGGAGTCACAAAACCCTGACAGAGGGTTGGTTGGCTGCTGCAGAGTTATGTAGTACCACTCCTATAGGAAGACAGGATGAAGAGCATCAGGACTACAGTAGAGTCAGATCTTCAGAATAACTACTATGAGGATTCTGAAGCTTCACCATCTAGACTTTCCCTACTTTTCTTTTTTTTTCCCCCACTACTTTTCCATATCTAAGTTTTCATTGCTGGAATTTATGTTTAGTTGTTTCTCTGGCAGTAAGCAGAGACAACACATGGGCAGTGTAACCTTATATTTACTCACTGGAAGTTTTATCTTTCTCCCCAACTTCCTTAGTCTTTTATACATAAAGTGTTTCTCCAGTGAAGGGATGCTTCATTGTCCTTGAGATCTTCAATGAGCAAAAGAAAATAAAGTCTCAATATTAAAAAAAAAAAAAAAAAAGCCCAAAAAACCAAGAAAATATGTCTCTTCTATTTCAAAGCCATAAATAGTGCCAAGATCCCTTTAGCACAAGACAAAATGCCTTTTCTCATAATCCAGTCAGTGAACAGCCAGCTCCAGCAGGTCAGTCATTTTTAGTGCCATACCTGAATTCTTTTTTTTTTCTTTTTAAACTCCCATATATGACCCATCTGGTAAATTTTGCTTGCAAACTATTTAGCCTCCTGCTAAGTAGACAATAGTAGATGTGGCTGTATGCCCATTACCTCGGCACTCCGTTCTGGTGGCCGTGCTCTGATACCCAACACGACACTGGCAGATGTAGGATCCTTGTGTGTTCACACAGTCTCCACCAACACATGGATTCCTTTCACATTCATCAATATCTATGGAACACAGACAATACAATTTTATTAGCGCACTGGTTGACAGTTATTTTTGCCTGCAGGGGTATTTTATCATTTTGTACTTGGAGAAATAGCACCCTTCAGTCCTAAGAAAAGGAACATCACTGAGATCCCAGAAAAAGATCCCATGTTTTAAGATAAACACGAACCAGGAAAAATGAATTTTCAGTAAAATATTGCACATGTAAGAGACTGAGGCCTTAATCCCACATCTCCACATTCCCGACTCCACTGAAGATTTGGACAGAACCAAAATCTTGCCTATAAAAGACAGCTAATCCTTGTTTCTGTTGTTGAGCTCTTGCTGAGTTCCAAGTCTAAAGGTCTCAAGAGCCCAACAAGATACTACTCATGAACATAAAAAGGACTTGTAAATCCTACTAAGCCTAAATTTATGAATTTTTTTTAACAATAGGTCATTGCATACTCAAAAAGCTGGTAGCATTTTAAAGAGACCATTTTCAATAACCAATAAACACATTATAGTAATGGGTTAGTAAAATAAGAAATCCTTGCTTCTGTGTAATTTTGTTACAAGATTTGTTAAATACTGTTTTAAAGGCAAAATATTTGTAAAAATAAGTTTACCACTGAAATCAATCAGTTTGTCAAAGTCTCTTTACTGGGGTTTTTTTTTGGAGGCGGGGCTCTTCTATTTAAGAACTCAGTTATTGCATTGTGTGGAAAAGAATGTTTTTTTCTCTAAAATGAAATTACCCTCTGTGTTTTACAGCAGAAAACCACATACCAAGGCATTCCTCTCTACCATGCAGTTGGAATCCTTTGTTGCACTCGCAGCGGTAGCTCCCAGGAGTGGGAATACAACGCCCATTTCGGCAGAGATGTCGGAATGTTTGGCAATAGTCAGTTAAGTTCACCGGCAAGATCGCTGAAATAACAACAGTTGGAAAAATATTTTAATAGTTCATCATAATAGCTTCTGATAATCTACAACTTGTGCAGGATTTTGCATTAAAAATTAACATTTACCTTCCATCGTAATGTAAATTACATAGTGAAACGGGAGAGAGAAAATGGCACTTTGACTCTTGGAGATTTCTTTGAAAACAGCTAACAACCACAGAAATTTTCATTGAGGCAAGTCTGGTTGTGTTTTCATCTTCTGTCCTGTCAAAGAGGACTCTATCTGCTCATACCTAGAGGTAAAGTGGATGTGTGGCACTGCAGGGACTCTACTAAAAGCCTGGAATAGCAAAGAGCAGGCAGACTGGTTCATTATTTTCATTTTCCCAGATAGCAGTGAGGAGGGCAGGGATAACCCTGGGAATATGCCTATACTGTCTTTGGCAGGCAAGCATGAGCTGGCTCTGTCCCTGCTACCAGCTGACCAGAAGCTGTGCAACTACGTCAGTGCAGTGTCAGCCTAAGCTCAAATACTTTGCCTCTTAGGCTTATTAGCTCAGCTTGGTGCTGAACCAAGACTAAATAGTTTCAGCTGATGCCAGTGCAAGCAGAGACTGCTTGCATCTGCACAGAGTATGGACAAAATCAGCTTATGTTTACTTGCAAAAGAGTATGTGGTTATGCCAAATGATTTCAGGCGGCACATGCTACTCCAGACTACATGGACATGTATTAAATTCTCTGAGCAAAGACAAAAAAAGGAGTATATTATATTGGTATGTTGCTCTATATTGGTAATCTGCTCTGCTTCCTTCTTACTTTAGGGAAAACTAACCCATCCCTGTGTATCACTAAAATAGTTCTTTCTCTGCACTGGGTCAGTCTCAGTGTCCAGCAGAGTACAGCAGAGTTTTGATCGGTACATTTCCTACCTAGCCAAGTGCAAGTGAGGAAAACAACCTGAAAGAAGTCGCTTTCTCTCAGACAAGCTCTTTAATGTAAATATCTTTCAGAACCTAGTCAAAGCGCTATTCATATTCTGCAGTGCTGACATGCAGCAAAGCTCACAAAAGCCTTAAAATAAGAGTAATGTAACTACTACAATACATGAGAAACAGTACAGACAATGAGAATGTAATTTTTGAAACCTATCTTTCAGGGAAAACACTACTAATGAGACAGGCATCTTGACAGAAGGTACATGGTAGGCAGGCTCTGATTAAAAGGACATCCAGAGCCTCCTTGTCCACATAAAGTAAGTAAAAGACACCAACAGCTAAAGGGTGCACACTGCTCCTGAGAAATGCATGTTTTGAAAGAAGCTAAATGCACATGGTGCAAGGAGAAGTTATTTCTGTCTCTCTTACGATGCACTGGTGAAGCCCGAGATGGATAGATGATCTCTGGATGTGGAGGAGGGTGAACACCAGGAAAGAGTGGCGGGGGGATGACGTCAGGACGGCCTGGAGGAAGGTCAGGTCTTGCTGGCAGCATAGCAGCTACTGTGCACAATTTACGATACTCGTCTGAAACATGAAAACATGAATGCTGTTTTAGACTCTTGCAGCCTGTTCCATTTAATCCAACACCCCCCCTTTTTGCAGTGTTTCAGATTAGCAATAACAAACCTTAAATAATCTGGAAAATGTGAGCCTGTATGTTTTTTTCACAGCAACAAGCTTTGCTCTCTGAATTGAGTCATTACTCCACAGAATCTCAACACTACTTGTCAGAAGACTGACAGTAAAAAGGTAACAGAACTGATATTCTGGACATGAAATTGAAGAGTGAGGCAGGGATCTGATCCTAATCTGCTTAGTCTTCTTTCAAGCAAAAATTTTTGGTGAACTCAGTGTGAAGTTTACCTAGAGAAGGACTTCTGGATTTGATCCCAAGTTAATTTACCAGAAAGCTTGCCACAGACTTAGAAAAATACTGAACAGGGAAAAAAGCCCAGTTTCAACTGGGTTTCTTAAAAGTTAACCTCCTAAAACAAAGAAATGCAAATATAAGCAATGAGGCAAAACCAATTAAGAGAATGAATACACTAACACTATTTCCCTGGGAAAATTAAGTTTGCCAATAAAAGCAGAAACCAAATAAGGTGCAGTCTAAGCAGTGTAGCTAAGGAGAAATGAAGTGAGATCCACATAAATTCATCCTTTTCCAGGTGATGGGAATGATCTATGACAAATGATCTATTTTGCTGTAAGAGCAGTCTATGGTGAGTGTGTTGCATTCTCCTATTCTTTATCTCTATTGGTGGCATCTGCCCTACTGCCCCACTTTTCCTCTTGCCCATGACTCTTTTGTCTTCAGGAAGTGTGGGTTTTGAACTTGCAATCCAAAAAATGCACACAAAGTATCACAATTAAAGACCACATTCCAGCTGACCTAATTCACGTTAACAATTTGTGTGCACACAAGTAATTATTTGTGCAGCCAACATCTTTGAACTTCAAAATTTAAAGTCTGTGGAACAACAGGGAAGAGGAATTATATAATGTGGAAAAAATCTAGAGATTAATGAATTCAATACTGAAACAATATGAAAAACAAGAACAGAAAAATAAAGTAAATGTTGGGAGAAGTAAGCTGGATATTTTAGCCTTCAAGACTTTCATCGTATCTGCTTCCACCTGTAAAACACATTAGAAGTTCTTCCTGAATCACAGGGACTTTGTTAAACAAACATCATTGCCTAAAGTTCTGCTTTTCCTGATTATGATGTTTGCATTTATTTAAAGCTGTTGGGTGATCAGTTTGTTTCATGTGTCACTGCATTTCACTCTATTGCTCCTTTTAGTCTTTAAATACTGTCAATGGTAAACCCTGTTATTCCACATAAACAATTACTGCCATATTATAAAAAATTACAGTGCAAGCCTTTTTTATTGCAACTTCAATTTCCATGTGTAATTCCTAGCAATTTTGTAGTTATCATTTTGTAGTAGCAACTGGGTCTGATGCCCACATTTAAAATGCAACTACTCGGTTACATTATGCAGCTAGTGCTCCCCTTTATATTGCAGTAAACTTCCATTTCAGAGTTAAAGATGCTTTGGGCCACTGACAACTCTAAATTCCTTGTCTTGCTTTCTCAGGATATACTATGTAAGGAATATCTGAACTTGATTACATAATGACAGCAATACCTTAAATGCATGTAAAGCTTTTCAAAGAGTTTCAAAGGACTTTTTAAAAGAGTAATTTATAGCCTCAATTTATGGCTCAGGTCAGAAGCAAAACCAAAAAAGAAGTGGCATGTAACCATGATCTGGAAGACCTTGCATGGATTTATGAGTCAGGAAGTCCTGGGTTCTAGCTCCTTCTCCATGACGTCTCAGTTGGCAGCTTTGGCCAAATTACTTTACTTTTCCACCCAGTTTACTCACCAGTTAGATATGAACAATTAGAAAGTATTTGAAGAAAGCAAGAACTGTGTTAAGACTGAAAAATTTCTCCTTGTCTTCCTATTTCAGAGGGTTATCAATAGAGTGCACAATGGTATGTTTTACCATTGTTCTAGCCAGTTTTGAACTTTTAACATGTTTAAATATTATTAATAAGACAGTGACAGAGAGTCTTCCAACCGTTCTAATTGCAAATTTCCGCTCCAGTATTATGCAGCTTCACTCAAAGGATTAAAACCAAGAATAATAAAAACTCCCATATATGAACTCTGACAATTTCTTCAGTTACACTGCTATAGTGTTACAATCCCATTCCTCCATAAACTCTGCACCTCCCTTAACCTCCCCTCCTATAAATTCCTAAATTTCTTGTATTCTCCTCTTCTAAAGGATTTTATTAGGTCTCCAGTCCTAAACAATCTCAAAATCAGTTTCCCTCCAGTCCCTCATACTTAGTTTAACAATCTTCACCATCACCATCTTCTCTCAATTCAAGTGATACATTATCTGAGGATCTCAATACACAAGGAGGCAATAAGGAATTTTGGTAGCAGAGAGAAATCATCTTCTGTGTCAAATTTCAGGAAATATATGGCACCTCAGAAAGCTTGTCATGAGGAAGGAAATCCCTGTTTCCCAATCAGAATGGAAATGCAGAGGGATTAGGGATATATTAAAAGGGTCTAGAGGAAGTAGCTTCAAGAGGATTTTGAAAACAAATTTGAAGCAGGTAAGGTCAGAATAACTTGACGACAAAACACTAATGAGCAACAAATAATTCTTTCTGTCTGCTTGCCCTCCTGGGGGTCCTGAGCACTCTTCCATGTAGGAGGCTTTGCTTGAGCAGGGCAGTTGGACTAAACAATCAGCCAAGGTGCCCTTCAGCCCCAACCATTCTGTGTAGCTCTTTAATGAAAACGTTACCGCTAAAAAGCCAACCAAAACGAAATCACTGCTAATTCAGTGTTGAGCCATGCTGACTGGAGCTCAAGGAGTGTTCATACCAGTGGATCTGATGGGGCACATCTCCGGAGCGGCAGCGGGGGCAGATGACCAGCAGCGGCCGCTGTCACAGCAGCACTGCATCTTGGACAGGGGCTGCGGCAGCTGGCTGCCACAGCGCCCGTTGCTCAGCGTGGAGTAGCAGAACCCAGGGCGCACGTCTGCCGAGAGAAGGAAATGGATGGGTGACCATCAGTTCAGCGAGAAACATGGCTTCCACAAAAGGGAAAGGTCCCACTTTTCTGGAGTGATTTGCATTGTCAGTGGCATAGCCCTTGCAACATTACAAGAATCAGAAAACCAAATAATCTAGAGAATATTTGGGATGCTTTGGACTCAAGAGTAACCTGTGAGAAAGCAGCAGTGAAATATGGAGCTGCAATGCATTAAAGGATGCAAAAAAGCAGTAAAAATATATATTCAGTATGTAACAACATATGCTTCCATGGCCCTAAAGAAAAATTGCAGTGTCATCTTTATTAAGGATAGTACCAGATCAATTAAGTCAACAAAGCATTAGTTCATTTCTCATTAGTCATGGCTTCCCCAGCTGAAGTATGTAGTGATTTGACAAGATATAGGCTTGCAGGCAAGAAAGAGCAACAGTTTTAACTGGTGCAATCACACTGTTTATGGAGATCTGTTGGCTTCCTGTCTGAAAGGGTAAGCATGTGCTGTACAAAGAATGTCCTGTACCCAGATTTTATATACTCAGCTCTGTGCAATGTTGTTAGAGATAGCTCGGCTTAGAGAAGGACAAGAAAATGTGGATGGGATTAAAAAAATCATAAAAAATAATCTTGTGATACCATCTGAAGCTTTGAGGAATTGTTTCACAATATGTCACATCATGTCAAACTCAATACAAGCTGTAATGTGATTTAACACTGCATGATAAACCAGACCAAGTTTGTTTCTAAAATATACAAATAGATGCTGTCAAAATGTAGTGGAAAAAGTTGCAGATCTAGTCTTACAACAGCAGACATCATTCCCTAAAGAAACAGTACCTCAATTAGCCAGAGTATTGTGGATTCATCTGTCTAGTACCAGTGCTTTCCAGAATTCACTAGCTACACAAGCAGATCTAAAAAAAGCAGGGATGTTTCTTACTATTTTGAGGAAATTGACATGTAGTGATATGTGTTGAGAATCTGTGATAGTTCTGTCTTTTATTAGTTGGAACCCTAAACATGGATATTACTGACAATACAGCTAAAAGAGTCAGTTGGCCTTTATTTCCCAACTTTATATGATGGAAACCTGAAACAGAGAACAAAAAATCAGGTTTCAGTTCTACTACTGATTCTCTATTTTCTCCTGGTGCCCAGATAAACTACCACACATATTTACTCCTTCATCTACCCTTTTAAAAATCAAATAGAACTCCTTGGAGTTGAAACTGTTCTCCACTACCCCTGGAGAGATATTCAGTGGTTTGGTGTGATGGTGGGGTGGATGGGAAGAAGGAAATAATCTAATAGACGTGATCATAATCTTGTAATTCATCCTTCTCCCTTTTGGTCAGTACCAAGTTTTGAAACATTTAAGAGCAGTAATGGAAAGTGAAAAAGGAATCTATATGGGATCTGTGCAAGTACACAATGTGCCATGGAGAGATAACCACACATCAAACACCTACCTCCAATTATAAAAGTGTGTCCAAAAGCTACATCATTTTCAGAAAAAAACTCAGCAAGTTTATGAGAAAAATACCAAATCTTTCCATATTCCTAATCAAAAGGCATTATTCTTACTTTTTCCCCTCCCCTTCCTTTTCTGTTCCATGATAAAACACACAAAGCAGGACAAGAACAGCAGGAAATTACCTTTATCTGTTTCAGTTGTCAGTATTTATTGTTTTTACTAAAAATTATAGTCTTCTGAAAAGGCAAAAAATCACCACGAGAATAAGTTTCAATAAAAACATGTCTCTCAAAAAGAAAAAATGTAAAAAGAGGCCATCAAAAAGTAACACAGAGCAAACAAATTTATGCTAGTTGGAAATATGGGCTAGCAACTTTTTTCACTGCACTCTTCATGCACTTGGAATGAGATGCCCTGCTCTTGTTTCTGCTCTGCAGCTCTAGGAGATAATACCTTTGCTTTAACTATTCTTATTTTTAAGATTCGTAATAATGGGGCTCCTGGTTCATCCTTTGGATATCTGGCTCCAGTGCTGCTGAGCTGGAGTCCCCTAAGGGATACATTTCTCAGAAGCATTTCCTCCTCTCTAACAGAACAGACACGTCCAGCTAACACTTTTCACTTAAGACAGGCATGTTGTAATTAAATCAAGATTACATGTTTTGCCCAGCACTAACACAGATCTGGGCTCTCTCCCTGTGAATATGGCAAGAATGTGTCTGCAAATTAGACAAGAATCCAAAATATCTGCAGGCAATTGATAGTGCTTCCCATTTAGCATATTTTGCCTTGAACACAAAGCCAAAATTTCAATGATGGCTCATGGTCTGACATATTATTTATCATACCTTGCCACCATTTAAAACTGCAATTCTTTAGCTGAAATACTTCACCCTACAAATACAGGGAGTAAAAATACTGAGAAACTGCAAGAATATGACACATGACTGAATGCTGGGCTTCCCTGACAGATTGGTGACAAAAAGTAAAAAGCAAATTCAAGTTGTTCATCTCTAGAAAATTTTTCTTATGGAAAGGTAAATCTTGCTCACAAATATTAAGTACAGGCAGCAACCAATGATTTAATGATTCATAGCAATTTAGAAGCTATTAATCTGAAGCAATAAAAGCAACTCCCATTGGCATTTAATTGTACAGTATGGATCAAATCTACAGGAAAGCTATTCTTGATGATGGAAGAAAAGCAGTTTATTTCTTACAGCCTGCAGAAATCAAATGGCACCATTCAAAATTAATCATAACCCAAACTACTTGCAGATCTCTTGGGAAAGTTAGTATTATTTGGTACTGATCTCTGAACTTTGGGATTCTTCCCAAAATTATTACCTACCAAAGGTACTAAACAGGATGTTGTATTGGTTCCTAGTGCTGGCACTGCGTAAGAACCATTAAATAAATATGCTAAAACTGAGGAAATAAACATTTCATTTGATTTTTGCTCAAAATTCAACACTGGCACTGAAAAAATAAATTACTGCACAAAATTTAGGAAAAAAACAATTAATTAACTCCTCGACCTGCCTCAGAGCAGGCTGTTAATGCTCCCCAGAAGCATTGACTGCTAACATTGTTCTTTCAGGGCTTTGGCACTGCAGTGGCACTCATTTCATTCACAAATCTCTGGTTTCCAGTCCAGCCTTTGGAAGATGGGTTCTGCTCTACCACAGTGGAAGCCAGAAAGAACAGCTCTGCCAAATCATCAACGTCATAAAAGCACATAAAAATATCCCATACTCAGTTTATCACATTACTTCCTTTAATGACAAAGGCCTGCATTAGGGTTATAACAGTTGGAATGCAAATTTGCTTTTCTAAATTAGTGCTGAATATAAAACAGACTAAATTAAAGACAAGCATGAGAGCAACAATACTAAGGAGACCTTTAAACAAGTTCTAAGGCAACACATATGACAGAAAAGCTGCAATAGAAAAATAAAAGAGGTCTCAAAGAAGATCAAAAAAAGAACTATTCTGCAAATGGAAAACTCATTTCAGAATAGATATACAGGCATGTGATGTACTTTTACATAAAAGAAGGATTTCAAGTTCATATGAAATCTGTTTCTGACACATTGTTACCCATTCTTGATATTAATGAATTGTTATAACACCTACTGTCCTGTTGTTCACAGGATTCTACTCACCTATGCATTTTAAGCCATCAGGAGCTGTATAAAACCCTGGAGGACACTTGCAGAAGTAACTGCTAACTGTGTTTGAACACTCTCCTCCATCACAAATTCCAGGAATGGTGCTGCATTCATCAATATCTTTAAGACAAAAAGAGATGCAGAGGCAGGTTAGCTAAATTAGTTTTGGCACAAGAAAAGGTTTTATAATTTTATAATTAGTAGTAATAATCTAATTCAGGGCATAATCAGTAGTTTTGAATTAGCATCTTTCATTAGGCATCTTATAAACAGAAATGAAACAGAATCTAAAAAAATATTGCATCTGCAAATTTAAAATACAGTACCTGTAAACTGCAAAAGTTTAACTGCCTAATATGGATGGATGAACATCTTAAAACTGCAGAAATTTACTAATTCTAACAAAACTGTAACTCATCCAGTCTGAATTCTGCATACCAGAATTAAGAAAACTGCATTGGGACCAGAGTGCGAGCTGCGTAATGACCACAGCGATGAGGAGCTTAACCGTTATCTCCAGCAGCACAGCTCTCCTGGTACCCCATTGAGGCACTGCTCCAGTACAGACTCACAGGGACATGTACCACCTACTGAACTACCCATCCCTCTTACTGCACTCGGGTTTGTCTTGGAAATACACCACACAAAAGCACTGACCAGCTAGGTATTGTTCAGCTAATGCAATCTGACAGGATTACAGCTCAGACCAAGATGACTGCAGGCAACAAAAATTATTTTCTCTGACTTTCTCCACTAAATCAATGTTCAGAAGTTTCAACAGGTTTCTAGAGTGTAACCAAAATATCTCCTGCAGAAGCCAGGCAGTGTCCATAATTCTCCCTACATTTTGTCAGTGATTTTATCATCATCAATCATGATTTTATATCATGATTGTCGCCACTAACAAATCTCAATCCATATACTAAATCATCATCATAGATACAATGTAGAAAAAATTTCAAATCTGCAGGGAAAAAACCTAACAAATTCTTACAACTCATCATAGCTGCACAGAAGGAACTTGAAGGGTTTCTTCCACAGCTAGTTTATATAAGCTACAGCTATGTGAATAATGACCTATGTCAGCCCCAAGTGTTCCTTAATTACCACAAGTAGCCTGCCTGGGATGTGTAGTTACATTCCCCTTGATTTCCAGTGACTGTCTTAACAATGCAGCTGTATCTAATTAGCACTGCCCTCATCTCCTAGGAACCTGGAGTTCTGCTCAGCTTAAAAACAGCTCACTCTTTCCCATGGTACCTACAAGAGGAATCAGCCAAACAGAGCAGAAAAGGAGGTACTGATCAATGACATCTGCTTGTCATGGCCATCTACAATCACCCAGTTGCTCTCCTGACAGGGAGCATCCAGCTAGAAATAATGGCATCAAGGACTCTACCCAACCTCTCCTCCAGAGATCTACGAAAATACAGACACATGACTGTAATAATGATTTCACCAACCACAAAAATTTCTGAGATGAAATACTTCAACACCACCCAACACACCAAGGCAAGGAGTGAATAATACTGTAGTCATTAAAAAGGACTGGAAGAGTTTAATGTAACGCATAAATTGGAACTTGGCCCCAACAGATGGGGGAACACCCAAAGTCTCACAGGACCATTAATGAGCATTTTAGCAAGTAGAAAGGATCTCAGCTCTACTTCTTCTGTGAAGACAGTAATATAAAAACTAACAACTCCTGGTCTCCTAGGTAAAGCATGGGATGCCGTAATATTTTTGTGGCCCCTTGCCTTTGCAGGAAAGTAGTGGAGGGACTGGGATGGCACACAGATAACTCAAGTTTGCAGACTCAGCCATCTTAAGTGGAGCAAGGCCCTGGGTCCCCTGTGCACACATTCTTCCCCAGCATCTTGCTAGTTGTCCTGATGTGGGTCACATTCCTCACTTGGGTGTGTGAGAGGGGTGTGACCTTTTTTTCACTGCTACTTCGAGGATGTTGCCAAAGACTCAAGTCCGAGTGCCCTGGGAGCACTGCTAAGAGACTTCTGGCTTCTGCTCCAAGATTATACACCACAGGAGTCCCACAAGTCTCAGTGACAAAAAATGTGGAAATTGAATTTTGGTCTGAATAAAGCCCTTAATTAACAGAGAAAAATGCAATCGTAAATGGATCAGATTCAAGCATTTTCTGACTCAAATTCACCAATGTTTATCTTAAAGTCAGTGTTGCCACAGTTTATATAGAGTCCGACCTTTTTAAAAGCAAAATCATCACTCTTTATTTTAGGATTGAGCCTAACCCAAACAGTATTTCACTATTTATATTAGTGTTGACGTCCATATAAGCAACATTGTCGTTGTTAAGTATGTGAGTTTTACCAAGGTAAGTATATCTGATTTACTTGCAGACTTAAATGTCACTCCAGGAAAAATTACTCCCCCGGTCACCACAAAAAATAGAATTTACCTCAGCAGTAGTGCAAATTTAAAAGAAATGGTTATATCAAACAGTGAAATAATGTAGCAGTTAAAATACAGATTTCCACCAGCTATGCTAACAAAGAGAACCTTGGCCAACCCCCCTCCTTTTCCATCTTGTTGATTCTCTACCTGTCCTTGACAATTGCTATTATGATCTTACTTTAGCGGAGACCCCCTAAAAAACCAGTAATGTAATTCAGCAGGTAGCTCCCAGTTGAACTAAATCAGTGACCAAGGGCATATTACAGCTGCTAGAAGTCCTACTTGCTAAATATGAAGCTAAACCAAGCAAACAATCAGGTGTTATTCATTATGTATCAGAATTAAATACAGCTAATTACTGTGAACCAAAAAACTTTCTTATATTGACCTACACAATTCAAAACATAATTTAGAAAGAACAGGATGAATGCATGATCATGCTTTTAAATGTTGTGTTCCTATCTTATTTCATGCCACTAGTATAAAGGTGGTGCTTCTAATTCTTTGAATTCTATTAATACCTACACAGCTTTAACTAAAATTGCTTGGTACATACAATATGCAGATGTACTGAAAGTAACTCTCTGTCTGCAGAGATTCAAAAATCAGTAGGTATGAATTTGAAGAAGGAAAAATTCATCTGATCTTTGCAGCCAGGTGATCACTGCAAAGGGACTTCACAAAACGGGGAGGAAATTTGTAGCAGGATTTGGGAACACAGCAACCTACACCTACAGGTTGCTGAGTCAGCTTCCTTAACTGTTAGCAACTGCAGGTTCTTAAGGTGGTCACTGTTTGGGGGTTTTTGTTATTTGGTTGTTGGTTGAGGTTTGTTTTTAAAATGATTCAGCAATTGAAAAACACCATCAAAATGTTTATGAGATGCAGCCTACAGCTCTCAGCTTTTCATATACTAATACTTAACAAGGCACATGCTCAGTCTCTCCTATTCACCACATTCTTGGTACTTCATCCACAGAAGGAAGCATTTGCAATGTTGCTCTATTCTAAATGTAGGTGACATTCTGCCAAAATCATTGGCAGGCAATATGTAAACCATGCTGTGTACAAGCTCTTCTGAAATTGTTCTCCCTAACCTGCAAATAAATTATAAAGTTTTGCCTAAAATAGCTGTTTTTCTTTTGAAAGAGTAATTCATAATTCTTCTAAAATAACTAAAAAGTTTTGAGTGCTTCTTAAAGGGAACTTGATGCAACAAATACTTTTATTATACTGAAAGTTGGCATTCCAAAATCACTATCCACTTATGAAGCTTGTCTACTCAAGTTAATTTTAGTCTAATGACTGAAAGTAGAATCAATTGCAAGAGTTTAAACATTATCTGGACTTCACTGTAAATACAAATCCATAATGTGCAACTAACACATTTTAGTACTATGTTCCTTATCTACTCAAAATTCTCTTAAAGCAAAGGTGACATCTATGCTTGATTATTATATTAGAAAGAAAAAAAATCCTATCAAATCACAGTAAAAAACCAGCACGATTCCATAATCACACACTGCAAATTTCCACACTAATATCTAGCACCTGCTGTACGCCCAAGTTAGGATGACTAGTAAGTGAAGATAAAATGTTTGTCCTTCTGTAACATATGCAACTGCAAGGCTGAGTTTAGAGCTCAATCCAGCAGTCTTCACACAGCAATGTCAAACTCTCAGTTATGTTAAACAGAGTTCATCTGAGTGGGTAGGAATGTGTTGAATCTTCCAGTCAAATACAGTTTTTGGTCAAGATCCACAAAGAAACATGTGCCTCAAGCATTTCTAAAGCAACATATCAGTTAGAAAGTATTTTAATGTTTTAATGTTTAATGGTAGATGTACCTTCAAGTCGGAAATGTTACGTGAATAAAAAGGCTTTACAAGTTGTAGGGCCAATATTTAACATTCTCTGGTTTGGGAGAGAGTACCCCTATTTGTATTTGTTGTAAATAATACCTGCATGCTCACAGCAGAAGAGACATTAAGTTTGTCACAAACTGTTACAAACCCCAAAAGAAGACACTCACCCTTCTACTTTCAGAATAAAGTTCTAGAAGTTCTTACCGTCACATTTTTGTGTTACTTCATTAAACTTGTGTCCAGCTGGGCATTTGCACTCAAAAGATCCAACAGTATTAATGCAATTTCCCCCTTGACAGATCCCAGGGATGGCTTGGCATTCATCCACATCTGTGATATAAAAAAGGAAAAAACACCCACTTTTATTTCATTTCTCAAGAACAGCCATAATAATTTGTCTACACAGAAATGAAATATGCCTAAATCCGTTCTTCACCCATCATAATATTATGATACTTGCTTGGGAAGACAGACACTAATTTTGTAATTACTCTATGCAAAGTATGATTAAGTACAGTACTCTAAATATTTTCTGCAAGAAATCACATGGTTATTATTGTTACAGACATTAAATATCTAACTGCTATTGCTTTGTTTTTCCAAAACATCTGGGGAATGGTGTGCAGAAAACACCGCCTGCCAGAACTCAAGTTTCTTTGAAGTGTCTAAAGCTGGTCACCCAAAATCACTTGCCCCCTTAGAAATCTTGGCAACTCCATACAGTGCTTAGGCCACCAGCATAGAGGAGCAGTTGCAGTGTGCATGGAGGGGGTCTCATGGAGAGAGGTACAGCAACTGCAGAGTCATTTCTGTTGGAAACTATTAACTTGACACTCCAGCGAGATCAGCACCAAAGACATTAGACTGTGGTTAGGATTTGACTCAAAAAGTTTCATAGGCATAATTAATGTTTCAGAAGGAATTATTAATGACCTGCTTAATGACCTCAAATTTATAAATTTGAGGGGTTTTTCCCTATTATTTTTTCTTTCTTTGCTTTTCATTTTTTCACCAAGGAAAATGAAACAACAAAGCTGATATCACAGGCTAGGTAGTAAGCTGAAGACAAACATTTTCAAGAGGCCCCAGTCTGTGGCCTCACAATTATTTTAGCACAACAACATGTGTGTCGTCACTTAGCTGCAGAAGTGTTGCTATGGCTTAATAACAGCCACAGAAACGAGGCTAAAGGAGGCGGAGAAGTGGCATTGCAATAGGACACTGAGGAAGTCTGGCTCGCAGTCCCCAGGGGCTGCCCTGTCTCTGCTGCTCATGAATTCCTTCAGAAGCACAGAGCACTCCACTCCCAGATTCCCCCATCTCCTCAGGAGAACTAGCTGCTGCTGCTAAAAGCTGATTGCTTGAGCTCTTGGGCTTCACACTGACATAGGTTTCAGTGTAGGGACACAAGCTGAAGGAGATGATGCCTTCAAATCTCTCTTTATAAATCCCAGAGACACTGCTATAATGTGTCTTGAAGTCTGAAAAGCGAAGTATTATGTCTGTACCAAAGGCTGAGGCAGTTTTCCTGGGAGCCACAAGTAGGAAGTCTCAGGAACACCAAGGAGCATATCTGCACCACATGGCAGAGTGTTCTGTAAAGGTCCCTGGGTGAAGGGATCCAGGGCAGGGGGCAGCAGCAGCAGCAAGAGCTGTCCCTGGGGGAACCGCTGTGCTGGGAGGTCACAGAATGAGCACAGCCTCAGCAGCCTCGACCCAGCCACAGAGCTGCTGTGACCTGAGCTACAGCAATGGGCTGTGCTTTAGCAACAGCAATCAGCCAGACTTCATGGCACTGTACTGAATTAAAAAACCTCAAAAACTAAAGAAACAGAAGTCATGCCTCTGAGTCATGATGTCTGTTTCAAAATCCCACCTTTTGGTTTTATTTTTCTTCTTTGCATCTTTAACAATCTCAGCTGTGATATTAATTTAACTTTCAGCCAAAGTCAAAATTTGGGCAGTGATATTCTATTTACTTTTGAAAATAACCTTGCCTGCCCTCACTATTTCTTTATTTTTTTTTACTTCCTCACACAATAATAACGATTTCTTTTTCTCTTCAGAGAACCTGGATTTTATTTAACCTGTTTTCCTTTATTTACATTGAAAATGGATGTGAAATCCCTGAAATGTCTTCAGTCTGAATGGATGTTATCTGATTTCAAAAGGACTTAATACAATTGCATGAAAAATAAAGCTAATACATGATTCCATAAAAGATCTGTTGAAATTACAAATGCAATACTTAAGAAGGGAAAACTGGAAAATACAAGTCAAACATATTGGGCCAAAACTGTGTTGGCACCACATACTGATCAGCATCAATGTAGCTGCTTGCTAAGAAATTTGCAGTAAGCAGAAGTATCCTTATTCCAAACTGCACAAAACCACTGGAGAGTTCACTGCAGCTTTCCCATGACACAAACAAAAGGGATATAACTAGGTGTGGCATAACTTCAGGGGTGTGGGCCACATATTTATGTACATAAGCTTTCAAAAGTGTCCAGAACCTCAGTTCACAGATTCCTGCACAATTTAGTCCTGACCTTTACAGTGAGAGGGGGAACAGAATCACTGAGGTCAAAATATGAGTACTTCATGCAGTGCACACGACCATATTGTCTATCTCGAAGTTCATCACGTCTGTCTGCAGGCACCAGCCATGACTTGGCCTGTGACAGAGGGTATCTACATCTTTAATGCAATGGAATGCCTTGAAGTCCCTTCATAGGAAATTCATGATTATATAAAATTACTCATAGATTTATAATCTTTATCTTCCCTATTTTCAAAAATATTGTAGCTTATTAGAAAATGTTAGACAGATTGAAATAAACTGGCCCCAAAGATATGGTGCTGGGAATGTATAATCCACATCAGTTTAATACATAGTTGCCCCTGTTAACTTTCTCCTGTTTCCTGTCAGACATCCAGACAATAAAAGAATTTATACAGCTGGAAGTATTAGAATAAAAGCCAAAAGCAGTGTAAGGACTTTCTACAGTAAGGCATGCTCTGAAAGAAGTAAGCAACATCTGGGTGGATTTTATGATTTGAAACAAATGCAAAGGCATTTCCAAAATTGTATAAAATATATAATAAGGCATTACAAATGGCACGAGAGGCACTTTTTTCCAGGTCAAAGCAATGGAGCTTGAGAGATAAGAAATCCAAGATGAATCCAAGTTACACAACTTTTAGCTAAAAAATCTCACACCAGGTAATTGGGGCATTATTGCCACAGATTGATGCTTGCATGTTCTGAGTGCTCTCTGAAAGAACAAATTCCTCCACAGAATGATCGAGTGGTACACTCAGAAAAACACCATTACAGAACCAAGGGAAAGCACTGCTGGCAGTAAGAAATTCATTAAGATGCTGGCTGCTCTCACATGACCTGAGTTACTAATGTACTCACTTGAACATCAGGCACTCACTGAATCATGAAGTAATGCATCTGACAGTGTTTTTCCATTCTTCACACATATAGCTGAGAATGGCTTAGGACAGGTTATTCACAGCAGTGTAACTCAATTAAGATTAATCCAGTAACAATTTCAGCAGCTTTTGGGGAAGCTTTGCTGGTAACTTACCTTGACAGGCCCCCGTTCGAATGTTTGGAATGAAGCCTCGGCGGCAGGGATGCGGCTGGGCAGGACACATTTCACAGGGGTGGCCCCACGCTCTCCCAACAGTTGCACAGCACAGGGTTTTTGTGCAGACAATTCCACTGAGCTGGCCCTGGCACATCTGGTTGGTTACCAAAGTGAAGCAAGGGCCGGTCCTGTAATCTGTGCCAAAAACAGGAAACCTGATCAGCTTCTCAACAGAAATACAGAGAACACTGCTAATAAAGCAAAACAACACATTTCGGCAGTTCATTTTCACACAAATTGCCCACCAACCCAACAATTTATGTTTGAAGTGTTCCACAGAGGATTTTTTTCTCTCTCTTTAATTCAAGTCCACTGAAAACAAACTGTGACTATTTTACCAGGAATGTTATATCTGTCGGTCCTCTTTGCTGCTTCCTTTAATCACTCATAATATTCTTCCAAGGATCTTTTCATCAGTTTCTTTTAGAAATATTATATTCAGTGCATTATTTAAAAGAATACTGATAAAAGAGTTAGGGTATGTTTATTTCCACAAGTTGGATGGCTGTTCTCAAATGAGGCTCATAGGAAGCAAATACAGACTACAGAAAGTTTTCTGAGGACAGTTTTCACTGCTATTCAGGCATATGCTGTACCAGATATGTGGGCAAGCTTTGCCTACAGCTGAATGGAGGGCATGTGGAACACATCTGCTTTGATTTGTTTATGGTAGGACAGGCCCCAGCCAACAGACAGAAACGAACTAAGACATTAACAAAGAACCAGTAAGCTTCATTTTGTTCCATCCTCCAAGGGCAAAAACCAAGCAGGGGTAGTGCCAGCTCCTGCTGTCTCCTGGACATCCAGGGCGAACACTCCAGTTAATTCTTTACAAACAACTAAAATGCTTTTATTGTTATGGTGCACCAGGACAGAGTCCAGCATACTGTAAGCACAGCCACCAAATTATGAACCTGTTGTTTCTTTGTACTGAAGTAGTTACCAGATCCCTCAGCCAAGGTCACTAAGCAATCCACACTGCCTTGGAGTCATGTCATTATAAATTCCTCCAATTTTCATCCACATCCAAACTTTGCTAACAGTAATAAGCTTTCACTAAACCATTGCTGAAAAGTGTTAAATAGGGATGAACTGAGAATGGATGTCTTTCCCATCTGCTCCATCTCCCCACACGAGATGCACCCTGAAGCCTATCATCTAATAAATCTTCATGCCAACCAGAGATGGTGTGTCCATATGCTGTAATTCTGATAATTCATCAAGCCATTCTGATACAATTAATAAAATGGCTTACAGAAATCCTGTAAGGCAAGCAATAATGCTATATTGCTACTGTTCTCTTCATCAATTAACATGATGGTATCAGAAAGGATATTGAGTTAGATTGAAGGACCTTTCTCTGATGAACTCATACTAAGTGACACTAAATACCATTTGTTCTTCATTAACTATGTATCACTCCAATAAGTGCCATTCTATCTTTTATCTGTTTAACACACCTATAATCACTCAGACAACCTCTCTTCCTTTTAAAATACTGGATCAACAAAAATTTTCTTTCAGCATCTGGAAATTTGTCTTGTGTTTCCAGTTCTATGGTAAATTAGCCTGTGAGAACCCACTAGCTATTTTCAGGCTCCCCGGTTAGCTGGACTAGCTGTATAAAAATATCTAAATCCAATTCCTGCTATTTAATTTCAGCCTTAAAGGCTATCAGATTTCAAGTACAAAATTCCTGTCCTATCCCCTCCAAACAGTACAGGTACATTTACCAAACACTTTTCCCACCCTTCTCTAGCAATTCCATCAGTCTCATAATGAAACGAGTCAGAATCTCAAATATCTCTCTTGCCCTTGATTAATTAATTCCTTATCATCATCTTAACTTTCTTTGGCTTGGTATTTCTTATTGTATCCCTTCAATTCCCATATCAATTTCCCACACTACAGCTTCTATTAAGTTTTTCCCTAAATTAATACAAATAAATAATGATCAATTATACTTATCAAATAAAAAAAACTATTTCCTAGATTGATTTTTCATCCTTGATCAAAATAAGAATATGTGCTTTACTCTATGCAAAACTCCCAATGTTGTAACTCCAAATATTAAAACAAGAGACAACAATTTCTTTAGAAATGCCAAAGTTTTGTGTTGGCAGCAGGAAATCTTCCGGGTGCCTCCCCAGAATGAAATCCCCCATTGTAGATTGTCCCTCTGCCGTTTATATATAGATGGGTTAGAAAGGAGTCATTTTGTTCTCTGTCGCAGTGGGAGCAGGCGTCAGACAGTAGTGAATAACTCATCTTGTGTTTTATGGTAGGATATGAATGGATCAGCATTTACAATTGTTTGCTTTCAAGCTATAAATGACTTAGCAGTGGCTAATATGGCTTAGAAACATGGTGAACCCAATGAAGTTAACTTCATAATCATGCAAATCTTTCCACCAGGTCTCAGTAACAAGATGTGGGTCGAATGTGCACTCAAAACCAAGCAAGTCCAGCTCCTATTTGTTATTAATCAAGTTCATAACACTTCAGTATGGAGAATTACAGACTTAATTTTCACCAAATAGTTTGCCTGGATAAATTTTACTCCTAATACTCAGTTTTCCTCTAAATACTGCTTTCCTTCTATTTTCTCAAATACAGTGTTCCACATTTTCACAACTAAGATTTTTTTCTTCTCTACTCTTAATGAAGAATTCTAAAGGTCAGAAAATCCATATGAAAAAGATCATTTGAATGTACATGCCAGCCTAAGGCCACAAAGAAATCCACACATCAATTCATTTTTCATACAGAGGCCAAATAATAAAAAAACTTTAAAATGGAAGTGTTTTAAATAGCGAGTTTTAGATTTTTTACTTATTGCAAGATGAAGGCCTACGAGAAGAAAATGAGATTCTACTAACACAGTAGCAAAATGAAAAGAGGATATGAGCTTAAAATACCAATCCTTATTTTGTAGCATCAAAGTTTCCTTATACATTCATGTAATTTGCAATTATTCAAACTACTTCAATAAGTAAAGCTCAAACACAAGGTACCAGTGACCAGTCAGGAGCTGGAAAGAGAGAAAGAAGGAAAATATATCCAGAAAAGCTATTACACAATTTGTATGGGTTGCCTTTTTTTTTTTTTCCTCAAGGATAACTTTAACTTAACTGAAGAATGTTGAGGCTTGAAATTATTTTAGTAAAATGATTTAATATGTGTGAATGGTAATTCAAATCTTTTGAGTCACTTCTAATGCAAATTTCAGCACGTGCAAGCAGCCCTCAGTAAGGCAGTAGCCATTATCTAACAATTTTATCTGCTTCTTTAAATACTTCTTAGCTATTTTGATAAGGAATAATTCCACAGGGAGCTTCAGACAACTCAGAAGATGGTAGACACAGTAGAACCACATTAAGTTAATATACTGTCAAGAAGAGCAAGAGGACAATGAAATGACACTGGTTTATACCACACAACAATTCAGCTTATTAATTCCACAGGAAAGAATCAAGTTGCATTTTGTTCTAGAGCTCATTCCTGTTTCAGTCAGAACCATCAAATATTTTTAGTGAACTTCTCAAAAGATCCTTCATATTCTTAAAAGCAGCAGAGAGGCTGCTGAAATATGTAGTCCTGGCAGGTTTTGATCAAAACCAAGCACAGCAATAAGTAATGATAATTGTTCCACGTAATTCTGGACAGCACCAAAGAGACTACAAGCACCAGGACAGTGCAAGACTTCTGGCACCAGGCACACATCTTAAGCTCCTAGTTCACAGTAACTTCTGCTTTGTTTCAAGCACAATATAGTTTTTAATGTAAAAATAAAGTTCAAAAATTTTGCCAACTAATGGAACCTGGATTAAGCAATTATGCTAGTGCAAGGAGGTTGGATAAAATTTGGTCCCTCTATCCTCTAGGATTCACTAAAAATATCCTAATAGAGTTCTTGATGTTTCAAGTTAACAGCCTGATTTTGCAAACTGATAACCATCTGTTAAGGGAAGTTGACAGACTCCTTCATCTCTCTTAAAAATAAATGAAAATTGAATGAGTGCAAAGGTCAAAGGATGAGACTGCAGCAAGCCAGCATTTATCTGATCAAGATCAAGACCTCATTACAGAAAACAGGAAAATGCCACCTCTTGCCATCACAGAAAAATGGCCAATGATAAACTAGTGGTGTTTTTCCAGCTCTCCACAGGTAGCATGCACAGTTCCCACAGTACCTCAGGCTGCAGCACTGCCTAAGTAGCAAACCCAGCTACTCCCAGCTGTTAGCACCTCACAGGGGAGAATTCAGCATGAACCCCCAAACACAGCCAAGACTGCTGTGCAACTGAAACTCCCCTTGGCAACACAAAGCAGCAATTTCCCTTTCTTGAGTACAGGGAGAAAGGGAAAGAAAGGAATATTCCATTATCATACAAATAATGAAAGAAAGGTCAGAAAGGGCTCTAAGGCAAGTGAAATACCTTAAAGCTGATCATTAGTACAACTTATTTTCCTGCCTGGCAGCAGTTTTGTTTCTGCTGTTTCAAGGCTTGTTTGGGTTTTTTTTACCAGCTGGGGATAAAAGAGGGACATTGGAAGAGAGACTGCACAGGGCAGAAACACCATCTCATCTCTGCACAGCGGCTCAGCGCTGCCCAGGTGCAACCCACTGCACCTGGCAGCCAGTTCCACTGCTCAGTCACATGTTAGAAAAGGGAGTCACAGTCCCTTGAACCTGAGAATGCTCCTTTGGAACCTGATCCCACACAGCCAAAGAATACAGAAACATGGAAAAACACAGTATCCATTACTGTACGTTTCACTGTATTTAAGTCATTTCACTCTCTTCAGAGAAGGTAGTAGAACACTTGAAGATGATGGGGAAAACTATAATGTGCCTCATTTCTGAAGGCAGGATGTGCTGTGTCTGAAATGAGAACTTTTGCAGTAAAATTCAAAGAATTGCATAGAGTCTTGGCACTGACAGAAAACAGCATGACCAAGCTGACTGTAGCAGTGAGCATCACCATAGCAGAGTTACAGAACACAAAGGTTTAGCACTTTAGGCTTAATTCCAAAACCAAAGTGATTCTAGGTATTTTCAGACATACTAAAATCTCCCGATTTTAGAGGACAGAGAGAACAAACAAAAGGCTCTACATACATGAACCTCATCAAAAGTTAATGCAAACCTCTGTGTGTCACCATACAAAGAAAACAGGGAAGAGCAACAAGCTTGTAACTCCATCTTCACTTGCAAAATTTTCCTGTCAGTTGCTTGTAGACTTGAAATTATACTGATCATGAAATAATATTTTGCATACAAAAGCTTACAACTTTTAACTTCTGATCAGAAAAGTGAATGACTATGCTCAGGGATGACCACGGGATAACTATCATTTACTTCCATCTTTTCTAATAGGGGACAGCCTCACATCTCAATTTACAGACCAAATCAAGACCAGACCCTGACACATTCCCAAGTTAGTTCAATAAACTGACTTCCAACTATTTAAAAACTCAGACACAATAATGCTCTGTCCACAGGTGACACTGAAAGGCCAGTTGATAAATGCATCCAATCACAACACACTTTTCTTTCCACACAGACCATTTCCTTAAATAATTACTCACTGTTAAGCACTCCCTGTCCTCTCCTCCCCCCAGCCAGACACCATTACTCACCCCAGTCAGATCCCAATGTGTCATCATTGGAAAGTACATGGCAAAGATATCAGAGGGTGTTCAGAAGGAAAGAAAACAAAACTCTGTAAATATTTAAAAACTTATTTCCTATGATGTCTGACACTTCTTACCAATGAGGTTTGGTAGGTTTGGATGTGGATGTGGTATGTGAAGAAATTATCACCATGCCACTTCTGTCTGCTCCCTTCCAGTGCCAGAGATGGTTTCACATATAAGCAAGACCATTTCGCAGCTGCTTCAGTGCACAGCACAGCACTGAGCTCAAATAGCTGAGATTTAACACTGGCTAGTGCTAAGATGTCACTGGAACTAGGGACTCAGAGAGCAACCATTCAGGCACTGTTTCTGGCAGGGATATAAACCTGGCAGAAGAAATGTCTCAAACTACTACAGCTGTGCTGCGGACAGATCACAGCTCCAAGTTGCTTCTCATTATTTTCACAAGAGGAAAAAAATATCCAAGGAAGCATATCTAACACTGGTACCATAACTCTTTATTCTGTATTAGGCAGCCAAAAAGTTAGTTACTGCCTCATATAACCCAACCCCAGGAATATTACCCTTTAATTCATGAATCTGATGACCCCATTTCTTCATGTCTTCCTCACCTTTGCTTGCAGCAAATTGTTCTCATATATTGACTTGCTGGCACACTTCAGCTTAAATTTATTTTCCATTCCGTAAGCTGCTTCACAAATACATTTCTGCACAGATGATCTGTTTAACATGTCTATCTAGCAAATATTATCTAGTCTTCCTAGGATACTGGCTAAAGAATAGGACTTTGAAATAATAGCTTACTAATAATATGAGACTAACATTATCACTTACATTTGATGCACAGAAAAATTCAGGCTGACTATTTTATGAAGTATGCTGGCAATCTATTTTCCAGAACAAATATACAACTATTTTTATGCCAATTTTGTTCTTGCAACTGACCCAGTTCTCAAAGTCTGTAGCTGAAAAGTAATAACATTACAGTAATAAAATAAAAAAATAGTGTTCAAAAATTATTATTACAGAATTGGAGTGATTTGTTGCACACATTTTAATCCAACATGCAGACTAAGCATTTCACCAAAATCAAAGCCTTAGTTCTGTTGTTCCCAATTATGTGCAGCAGCAATCCAAATACAGAAAATTGTTACCACATTTTATTCTTTTCCATGATGAAGAAAACAGTAAGCAATGCAGCTAAATGTAGAATAACTTCTCATTTCTGAAGTCAGTTACCTGACAAACCCTAGCCAACCCTACTTTGCTGTATAAGGACTGTGTCCTTGCAGATTTTAATTTTTCCAATATCTTTCACAGGCTAGCAACAATTAAATAAAATTCTGACTTTATTTTCATCTCCCTTTCTGCTAAAAAGTAACTAGCTTTGGTGACATATTTATTGTCAAGACCAGATGATTATTAAGGAGAATGGATTCCACTACAGAACTTTGCACGTTCCATTTAAAAAGAGTTGACTGAAGTTTATCACTATTTTTTCAAAAGCGTTCTTAGGAGTGCCACGTTATAGAAACTCTCTTACATACCACTAAGTATTAACCACTAACTAGCATGGTGAAGACAAACTAGTAGACAAGCTCTGGGTTGTTTGTGTTTTTTTCTCTTTGGCTTCAAAAGACACTGACTAAAGTAACTAAGACTATCCAAACGCAGTGCAAACTGTTTAAGAAAAATAGAACCTCATGACTTACAGAATATTACATAGAGAGGCATCCAAAGAGAGGGAAAATGCTTTCAGACAATGCAATGTACAATTTAAAGAGATACTGCTCACATTTACAAAGGAGATCGAGCGGTACAATACACTAGAACTAACCTTTTCTTTTCTAAAATCTAAATAGTCCTCTGCAGTGCCATGAAACAAAATGCAATTACAGAGCACTGGAATGGAACTCAATCCAGAACTGAAAACCAGTTATAAACAAAAAGGGGAGATGGGAGGGAGAGAGGGAACTGATTTTCAGTGCTGAAGCTCAGTGAAACACAGCAGGAGGAAACATACAGCAGGAATGGAGAGAAGTCAACTTGCTTTCAATGTAGGAAGGCATGAAGTGTAATAATGATGGTTTGAGTGCTGCAATGAAATGTTAACTTAATGATACATACACAAATAGCTTTTTTTGGTCCTAACAGAACGCTGAACTTCTGGCAGCTCTTTAACATGGTGATTAGAACAATCAATACCTTTTACTCCTTTATAACAGGAATCATCAAACTTGTCTGAAGCAAGCTCCCTCTTTCCCATAATCCAAAAAGACCAGCACTCCTGAGAAATTATAAAGGTGGAAACCTTCCACTGAGTGAAAGGAAGGGGCAAACAGATTGTATCCCTGTAAAGACTCTTCTCCACATGGCAGACAGCTCCCTGGCCAAATTTCTTCAACCAGATACTCACTCAGGTTTTTGTATTCTCATATCTATGTATTTCTGTGATATGATCTTAGTGATGACAGACTTGATATGATGTAAATATTTTTTTTTTTCCTAGCTGAAAGACTTTGGAAAAACTAATACTATTCTTCTTGTGTAAGGCTGTAACACAGAGTTTTATATTTTATACAGCCAGCTAAAAAGACATGAAAAATATTTGGAAAACAGTGACAACACAGAGTATTTGATTTTTACAGAAATATTTTAACAATTATTTCACCTCATGGTTGCACAATAACCCACCAAAAATCTCAGGAAGCATTAAAAATGTAAGTCAATGACATACGAGAATTGCTTCAGACACTAATACCTCACCTCTAACTCTATGGTGAAACACATCAACTACCTAATTGAAATACCATGCAAGCCCTCTGTGTTACAGGATCAGATTTCTTCCTCAATGAAACTGTGGCATCACTCTGTGTGTACACCAGGGTAATCATGACCAGAATCTGGATCATTTTGCATAACCACATATATGGGATTTGCATTAAGACTGTGGTCCAAAAATAAACACAGCAATAATGTGCACTGTTTCACTCTGAATAAGCCTGAGGTGTCTCTGTTGAAATGTTACAGAATATATACCAAAACTCTAGAATTATCACATGTATTCAATTTCTATTACTAGAAGTAAAAAACCAAGGAGGAAAATGATCCTATCTTGATTCACGAGTTTTCAACTAAGCAAGTGTAATTTTATTAAATATATATTATACCCACCAATATGAAGTACATGAGATGCGAATACATGTGCTTCATTACTGATATTATTGTTTAAGGCCTTCTGTCATTCCTGCCTTCACTGACCACTTGGTTGAAAGAGCCTTCTCTTTGCTTAGCACTAATGGGTGGATGTCCCCCAGCGTCAGTAAAGGACTGGCCTCAAGTGACTGATGACCCTCACATCTTTAATCTAAGATTATAGAAAATATTTATGACAATTGTCAATTAAACTCTTTGTAAAACCACATCAAAAGTCTGATGTTCCCAAGCAGTGAGAGAATACAGAATAATAATATCTTAAAATGGGAAGGATGGTGATAAGGAGGGATATTAATCCACAGACAATTCTCAAACTGAGGGTCCAGCTCTCTTCTTACTTGCATGCAGCAGGAGAGAAGAGCAAAAGGTCTTTACTGACTCCCATTAGTGATGTAATGAAGAGCACTTTTTGGTTCTTTAATTTAAGTTATTAAAGAACCAAAAAGTTCTAATTAGGTAATTAGTCGAGAAGAACCGCAAGTTTTTCTAAGAGACTTTGAATTACCATGAATACTCCAGAAAAATATTGGAAAGTTTTCATACATTTACTGAAAGTGTAAGCAACTCCACCTTCTTAGCATATTGTTTAACACTTTTTAAGTTTTTAATAGCAGCTGTGCTGATGCCTTTGGCCTTTTCTCACTCATCACACTTGCTCTGTATACACTATTTTAGTCTAACAGATATTGCAAATCTATTTTTACCTCAGCACTGGAAACTGGCATCTCTTCTATTTCTGAAGGGAATGTCAGGTCCTAAGTTTTCATTTGCCTCCACATGTAGGACAAATCATCAAAACCTGGAAACAGTCACCGGCTTGAATGCCTTCAACAGGAACATTCAAAAACTACGACTACAATCCTACAGTTTTTTCTTTCCTTTCTGTTAGATAGAACTGCTTGGTTTTGTGAGTGTCCAGCCATGACATGCAGCATGAAGCCCAGCTGCAGTTACAAGGGAAAGGTTAGACTCACTGACTTTGATGAGAGAACAATCCTTCAGTGGGGGAATCCCATTGTCTGTGACTGCATGGACACCCCCTAACACAGAAAACAGCCAGTGTTTGGGAGGGTGTTGGGGAAGAGAGACCCAGCCAGCTACAGAGGCCTCTTGGCAATAGCTGGGCCACAATGGTTCAGCCGAAAGTGACACACTCCAGTTGTAATTTACTAATTATGTGCTTACAAGGAATAGCATCAGAATCCTGGAAACTGCCATGTGTACTGAATGGTCCATTACACTGATCATCATTTTGAATAATTTCTCATTTATTTTAGAAAACAAGGCTTCTCTCACCTTCATGCTGCACACATCCCATCAAAGCTGATGGGTTTTTTTCCATGACAATCACTGAAATTTATCTGTGTAAATGCACACAACGTCTGGGATTAATGGTTTCAAATCATGGAGGTCGTGAAGTGGCCCAAAACATACATGAGAGCCAGTGAGAGCTAGATAAGTAATTTTTTTTGGGGGGGGTATATGGGAGAAAGGAATCAGGGGTTCAGCAAACAAGCCAGGTGTCTGTGAATAACTAACTAGTGTACTGAGGGGAACAAACAAGCCTGGCCTGTTCTTTGTAGACTATCACACACTAATGCTGATTTCAGGCCCAAAACGGGAGATCCCAGCTCAAGAAGGGGGATGGTTACATATGTACACATATTCACTCAAACTTGCACTTTTTTATCCTCCTCCATTCAGGGTACAGATTCAAGATGAAGTTTTGTTACACTCTGGCTACACAGAGATGCTCCAAAAGATAAGCAAATACTCAACACAATGGGAATCACTCAGATTTAGGTCAGCAAACTGCAAGCCTCACTAACTCTCAACACAGGAATACTTAACCTTTGCATAACACTGGAGCGTTAGCCTGTCATGCAACCCCAGCCTCCCTCTCTGAGCTTACAGCGCGTGGTGCAGCGCCCTGCACAGCCTGGCGGAGCCACGCATCACTGCTAATGAATCCTGATGGATGAGTAACATCAGAATCTAAAACATAAGAAAATCAGAGAGCCACAGACAACAGGAGTCCTCTAAACATATTTTCCATTCTTAAAAAATCATTAAAATGTGTTGAACTTAAGTACAGTCTTTATAAATTTAACTATGGTATTTATTGATAAAATAATAATTTATGTAAATTTTACAAAGCCCTTACAGGCTTTGCTTCTGTTTACAGATAAAAGTATCTGCAGAAACTGCTGCTGATCCAGATGCCTGTCTAATACATAATTCTTCACAGCCTTGCAAAATGCTGTATTAGAGGTTGGAAACTGCTTTTTGGCCTACTTTCTACACTGACATACTGAAAAGGAGGGAGAGTCTTGTGGTTGAGACATTTGGCTGGGACTGGGATGACCTGGGTTCAGTTTCAGACTCTGCTGCAGACTCCCAGTACATCCTTACACAAGTGACTTAATCTCCCTGTATATTAGCTCCCCACATGGAACGTGGGACTGCCAATATTTCTGGATGCTGGTGGGGCTTTTTCCTATTTAGACTACACAGGCTTTGGGATGCAGACTTGTGTGTTTTCTGAATGATAAAGGGAGTCTCAAGCTGAGTTAAGGCCTCTTGGCACTACTCTAATAAAATGAGAAAAGATCTTTAATGTAATATTTTTTGTGTTTTGATTCTTCGAGGTTTTATGGTTGGTAGGGTTTGGGTTTTTTTATTTTTTGGAGGAGGAATGGTTGTGGTGTTTTATGGGGGTTTTTAATGTTCAATTAATTGTCAGTTTCTAGTAAAAGACAAGAGGAATTTGCTCCTGAGATTTTCTGTACTGGGTGAATGCAACAGCAGCAGAATACATTCCACAGAGGAACTCATGCACAATCAATTAGGTCGTCTAATTAATTTTCCAACTCAATAGATGCTATGAGCTTTTTTTCTTCAGAAATGTATCTATACATATGTGTAAAAGCAACCCAAAAACTTTTAAAAGGAGAGAAGGACTGATCATATTCACATGAAGGGAATAGGCTGCTACATGGGAGTAATGTCATCTCACATGGAATTAATATTTCTGTCATGAAGGGAGAAAACACATATGGGGGGCATAAGACTATTTTCCCATTGACAAGGTTGTTTAGTTACCATTAGGGACTGACTTGTTAATCAGTATTTAGAGTAATTTATTATACTATTTTAAAAATAGGTTTGAATTAAATAGGGACAAAAAATGTAGATATTTATAGGGGGTTTAACCACATATTGCATCAGATGTGCTACAGCATCTAACAGGTATCTGTTTCTCTAGTCCTACCTCAGCTAAAACTTCAGTCAGCATCACTGTGTCTGAATAAGCACTCTGGATCAAAGACTGAAAGAACCAGGAGAAGAACGGCCAGGCCAATTTTTTGCCTTCTCTCACAGGGTTTTACAGCGGCAAATTTTCAACTGCCATGAATCTCCTCTGCACTTCCTTTCCCATCATTGTGATCACTCTAATTCCACACTAATATAATGAAGTGTTTGTGGGACCAGAGTTATAATTGTGATGTCTGGATTGAAACAGTGAGTTGTGACATTTCTAAGAGTCCTAAGGGAGATGACAGTGAATTATAGAGAATACACAGATACTTGATAGCCCACAATTATGGGGAAAAAAGGCACAGAAGCACAATAAAGTGCTTCAGTTGGGGTTTTACTATGGTTGTTTCTATGGAAGCATAGACTAGATTTATAAAGAACTTATAAAAATATCCAAAGCAAATAAAAAGTGATAAACATTACAGTTTCTCCAACCTGTAACCCAAATCAGTGTTGTGTTAGTAACTGTTTCAAACAATGTGGCTGCTAGATCAGATGAACAGACGGGGGGGGGGGGGGGGGGGGTTGGAACAGCAAGCTCTGGAAAAGATACATACTGCTTGTAGGTAAGGGAAAGCCAGAGCAAAAAGTCTTCAGGGAACAAGTGTGAAGAAAACAAGGATACAAAGAAGCAAATCAGCAAAAGAGCAGAGGGACGAAAAACAGGAAGGCAGCAAAGACGGGATGGATCAAAGCAAATCTAAGAAATGAGTGGGAGGCACAGAGACAAGGAGAGATAAACAGTGGGAGCCAGCAGACACCATGTGTGAGAAGAGGAGAAAAGGGAAGGGGAGGGAAGGAAAAGGCTGGCCAGCCCAAGAGCTTCACCAGCCCACCAGGAGAGGGAAGTTTTCCAGGACAGGCCAGCCAACTAACTGGGTAAAAATGAGGGCCAGAGGGCCAACTAGTAGAGAGCAGCCAGGCAGCAAAAGCCATCCAGGAGAGGAATCCGTGTGTAGAGCAGGGTGGGCACAATCCCAGCTGCCCCCAGGAGCTGGGTAAGCCCAGCAAGCACCACAAGGGGAACAGGGAGGAGCAGCACCCAGCCCTGTGCTCCAAGAACAGCAATGAGCCAGAAGCAAAAAGATTCCTGAGAACATCCCAGCAATAGAGTGAACATCTCACTGACACATCTGGCTATGCACTCTGAAATACTATCCACTAGGATCATTGGGTGGCCAAGTATGAATAAACAATGACTACACAAATTGCAACTATTAACCATCCCTTTTCCCAAAAGGCATTTTCCTCCCATTTGTAGGGCTGATATCCATATTTGTTTTCTACTCTGATACTTTCAAGATGACAAAGTACAAATTATGTACCCCAATATTATTTATATAGTTAAATGCCATAATCCTAAATCAAGAAAAACAAACACCAGGCCAGTGATAAATAAGAATATGAAATAAAAAAGGCGTTACAAACCACATGACGAATGGCCTAATCTAGCAGTGACAACATACTGCTTATCCCTTCAACTGGGCAGCTCCTATCCATCCATCTCAAAGAAATAAAATTAACTATACTGAATAAGAAAAACACCGGAAGCTGCTACTAAAGGATTTCTACTAGATACTAAAAAGTTGTGCTATCTTCTGAAATATTTTTTACATTAAAAGAACAATAATTGAACAATTGAGTGGATTGAAATAAACCATGACAAGGTCTAACTGTGTTCCTATCTTCAGAGCTAAAACTTATTTTTTTAAAAAAAAAGCAGTAAGGTGTGTGTGTATGTGTGTATATGTGTATATATATATTTAAATTATTTCTCAGAAGAACAAGCTTCATTTCACAGTCAAAACAGACTGTTGAGTGCATCCTGTCCATTTTTTTCTCCCCAAGTTTTCCTGGTGTAAACCAGCATAATAAAAAGCAGGTACTTAAATTAATGGGTGATCCTGTCAAGGAATCAGGACTCAGAGAAAGAAAAGAACAGGTGGAGGCAGTGTCTCAATGTTTACCTTACCTTTCTGGATATAGAACCTGCTCCACACCACCAAAACTCCTGAGTATGTTTTTCCTTTTAATTTCATTGGGCTTTGAATGAAGTATCAAGTCATCAGGAAGCCAGTGACCCATTAAACTCCCTTACCCTCAAACCAAAAGAGATTCACAGCTGAGACAGATGATATTCTAGTAGTTAAAAGTCAAATTCTGCTTGGGACAAGGTGCAAGAGAGCAGCACATGCCAGGCAGCACACTGGGGTTCCCACAGCTGGTAAGAGGAGGGAGGGGTAGGGAAGCAGGAGGGAAGAGGGAGCACCCTTCTACTGCTGGGGAGCAGGGAGGAGTTATGAGGGGGAAGCATGCATGAGAGTGCAGCATAATGCAGTTTAAAGTTCCTTTGAGGGAGCTCTGGTATCTGCCTAAGCTGCAAGGTTTAGCAATTGCAGTGCCAATATAAATTTGTACCTAAAAATACAGGAAATATTTTCTTTCAATTTTTAGTAGAATGGGTACATTTAACAGTCCAGGTGGTCATCAATACATATATGATTCACTTCCAGCAACGTTAGTGGAACAACAGACTGTTCTGTGGGGTGTCCAAAGTTTCAGCTGCTTGTAAACCAGCACTGTGGGAAAACTTTAGGTGGCTTTAAAAAAATTCTTGTAAAACAGCAGAAAGTTCATAATTTAGGACAGTTCAGTGGAAGAGAAAACTTCCTCCTGATTATCAGAAATATTTTGCACTACATCCAAAAGGCAAGTAGGACTTCCTCCAGGAATAATGTCTTTTACCCACACCATTCTTGTCAGGAAAGTGTCTGAATACCTGTTTTAATAATTAAGTTTCAGGTTTCAACTACACTTGTGATAAATAACATTCACAGGAGAAAAATGTTTTTAGAGTATCAAATAGTTTAGTCTTATAAAATAAAATAAGCTTGTGGTGGTTAACCTCCCTCACATAAGAACATTTTATTATTGTGTGAATACACTAGAAGCTTAACTTATAAAGATATTTAGCCCACACGTTTGAAATGAGATAACCACTGGATTGGAACTCTTGCCTGGCAGCATGCTGATTTCTTTCTTCCTCCTATTTCATTTAATTAGCAACTTGAAATTGGATCAGCAACTTTTAAACAGCTGATTAAAAGCCCTGTTTGCAGAAGTGATCTTGGTTATTTTTCACATGAGCATCAGGCTGCCCCTCTGCAGGGCAGTAATTCTGCTGTGACCTCATTCCACTTTGGAAAAGGTGTGGAGAATCACCTTGGATACTGCATCTGCATCAACATGACCCACTGCAAACCACACACAATACTGACTACTTGAATAAAAACAACAAACATTAAAAACAAGACACAAAGACATCGCCTCAGCAAAAAAGGAAAAGTCCAAAACTCTTCTACATCTGCTCAAATTTGAGCATAATCTAAATCCTACTTTAGATTTAAAAGAGCTACTTATGCTTCAACAGAGGCTATTGGAAGACACGTATACAAACTCGTCAAGGTGTTAATCAATGTTCATTAACATACTTGCATTCTAAAAGTGCTTTAGAAATGAAAATATCATGTGAAAGACACTGTATATGGCACATAAGCCCAAAAGGAAAAGAACAGTATATTATAAAACTGAAAGAGGCTGTACTGATTTTCTATGCTATTTACTCTACTAGAGTATTTCTCACTCATCATCTTAAAATCCCCAGTTGCAGTTAAATAAATACCATTCCATATAACAGTATCCACTATAACCACAATCTTCACTAAAACATATTCATATTTGTAGCTTATCCATTTAATCATTTTAACTTTTATCCAAAAATTACTGATTGATATTATTGTGTGGTAGCACAGCACAGATCTAATTACTTTCTCAATAACCTTACTGAAATCTGACTGACAAGATTGGACCAGGTCTTCCTGATTCAAAGCCCACTTAGGTCTTTGGGCATCCTTTTATTTTATGTGAATAGGTTTTGGATCACTTCAGGAGTGACTGTGAAGTTTCATTCTAGGCTTCACCTCTCTGAAAAATATCCAGACTCCTACCTTTAGGTTTAAAGTACTACCCGAATGTCTGAATATAAAACTAATACACAGGCACAAGGGTGGTTGGGTGAGTGAGTGAGTGTGTGTGTGTGTGAAATGCAGGTATAATCTACCCTCTGGACATAGCAAAACAGGCTGCAGAATAAACACAAGCCATTCCCTGCAGGGTTCTGGCAATAGTTTACACTAAGTGGCAAATCATTACTGCTTTAGACATTTCTTGAAATGCCAGTCATCTTGAACTCTTCTGGTATTTCCTGGGGTGCAATGGGCAGCTGCCTAGAAATTTTGTATGGGATATTTGATGCCAAATCACTGTGTAACATCTTATAAGATTACCTAAATATTTCTGAACAAAGAATAAAAGTTATATATGCATATGCACAAACCCCATCTAATTTGTTTAAATAATTTCAGACACTAAAAAAACTCAATTCTCATATCAAGAATTCCTTCAGCACACAAACATAAAGCAGTCTCTCAGTAGTGGGAGATGTTAAAAGGAGCTCCTGTAAGCTGCACTCCAGACAACTTCCACTGAAGTGTCAAAACTACCTTAAATCTTCTCAGTAAGTCTCTCCTCCATGATGCAAAATTCAAAGGAAGTGTATTTATTCATTCATTTATTTCAAAGAGGACCAGGATACCAGTCCTAATATGCCTGGGGGATAGTCGAATCATGGATGCAAAGGCTTGCTGCTGCTGCAGAGTAACAAAGAGAAATTCCTCCCAGCTTGAACTGAAACGGACATCAACAAGGCAGGCTGCAGGAAGTTGTTATTTCTACTCAAAATTCTAAACAGCTGTTTTCAAGGCAGATTAAAAGATTTTTCAATGTTTGGATTCAACTCAAGAGCTTTATCTAATGCATACTTTGTATTTGAGTATTTGTTGAATTAGAAATTTAATAGAGCAGCTGAGTATTTTAAAATCTTTTGGAAGATGTGAAAAAGGGATGTGAACTCTAGCACACCCTGTAAAACATAAATTTCTTACCAAAAGAATATGTTATTCATGTGCTCTGTACATTAGGTCAATTATTACTCACTTTCTTTGGAGAACCACCAAGTGCCTCCACCCTTTATAACAGAGCACTGTAATCAACTGTAGTAAGAATAGCAGAATTATTCTAATACACACCGGTGGCTCAGGCCTGAGCTCAAGAAGGCTAGAACAGTAAGAGACTAAGAAGGATTTGCCATCATCTTTCCTTTTTAAGAGGGAAAGAAATTAATGTTTCGCAAATAATTTCAATTGCACATAAATAGGGAACAATTTATAAAAAGGAATGCTTTAAATTTGGCCTCCAATTTAAACACTTCTGTTATTTAATGACAAATTCCATAAACAATCTGATACCAAAACTTCTTCCACAGCACGTCTTTCATTTCCGCTAACCCAATTTAACCTCTCATCTTCCTTGCACTCAGCAGCTGTACAAAGCACTTTTTTTGTACTGACATCAGCAAATGACTGAAGTGTTAGTGCTAGATTTAAAATGCCTTCTAAAACCACGACATTTTGTATTGAATTTGGAACCACGTTTGATACAACTTGTACTGTTATTTTAATATAGTATCACCTTTCATTAAACCATATCTTGTTGGGTTCCTGCTGGGACCTGAGAACTGAAATAGCACAAGGTTTAATGCATGGCACTTCATTTTGTGCAGCCTGGCTCAGGCCAAGAGAAGCATTTCAAATTATTTAGATAACCACACAGATTAAATACCCAGCAAGATAGCTTGCAAAGTCATTCATCATTTGCCATTCCTGGCTTGTGCTTGTGTCTAGCAATGTTTTCACTAGAAGAGCCATTCAGATGAATGGAATGCACATCTCCACTGAGTCTCCCCTGCCCAAGCAGCAGTCTAAAAACGTCTCAACCGGCCTCCAATGCTCTTTTCCCCAGATTTATGAAAACTGGCTAGATCCTCTATCATCATCTTCTTGCCTGTCTTCCCTTCTCACCTGTATCTCTTGCTTTTGCTTTATGAGCCCTGTAATTTTACCAAGTTTTAGTGTATTAAAACATCATTGTCTCCTTACTTCAATCCCTCAAAAAGTTCACAAATCATCCTCTGACTACTCTTTAACCCCTCAACTCAAGAACCAAATAGCTGGAATTAGTTCGCACCATGGGGTGTGATTCAATTTCAGACATAGTATCTGCATTATTAAGCTATATCTTACTTTAAAGGTTATTGGAGCCTAAGTAACTTAACATCAACTCTCCTTTCACAGAATCCTTTCACAGAGGTGGATCACTCACCTCTTTTCTCACTGCAGATCTTTTGGCCCTTGAAGCCTGTGGCTTGGAAGTAATTTTCGACCCTGTGGCTTCTTCTGAAGTCTGTATTAATCCAACTGTAAAGCTGCCACACTTGCATTTTACAAACCTCTCCAAGTTACCACCCATACTGTCCCACCAGGACATGGAGATTCTCATAAAGGCTTTCATGATATCCCAGCAGGACAATTATAGTTCACTGTTTGCTGGTTTTACTATTACTGCTTTCAGACATTTCAAGTCCAAGTAGTGTTCTGTCACTATTACTGCTCAACTGAGCTAAGACATCTGGACAATCCAGACAAGAGACCAGTCCAATGGCTCTTGAAGAAACAGTTCAAGGTGTGTTCCACTTTAAGAGTCACCTTAATTGCACTTTAAAGAAAGTGCACAGCATGCTTTTTCCACTGTATGTTTATCACTTTCCTCTCGCTGTAGTTCTCAGAAACATAAGCAAACAGGAGCTGATGAGGTCCTAAAACTTCCCATTACTGAGGTACTCAACTGCTTCCTAAATCAGGTGAAATTAGCAAGTACCTAATAGGTCTCCCCATCTTTCTGCATTAAGTGACAAGCAAGTAACAACAATTAGATTCAAGTGCAAATAGGAAAACTCTCCTGAGAGTGTGTCCGTAGTTATTAGTACTGCTCGGATTTAAAACCATTCCCTATTCTACACCCCATGAACCACTGTAGTTTTGTCGGCTTATTCTTCATTTTTAAACTAACTGCTCCATTTTTAAAATTTTATTAGGCAAGTACATTAGATGTCATCAGCATAACATGTGCTTTCATTTCACAGCACTCAATCAATCACTGCCACAGGAAAAACACTCTCTGGATAACAGAACAAATAAGAAAAAAATGCAGAAGATCCAGAATTATGAGCACTTGGACAATGTTAGCACTGGACCTTCATTAAATAGCTAATAGGTCTGAATGATACAGCTGGAGGTGTTACAAATCACAGACTAACACATATTTTAGCACATTTTCCACAGTCCTGGACAATCTGCTCCAATTGATCCTGTTTGAGCAGGAGAGTTGGACTAGGTGATCTAAAGAGGTCCCTTCCACCCTAAGCAATTCTGTAAGCTGAAATACAGTTAAAAATTACCCTCTCTCCCTTTAAATCTTACAGTTCTATTTTTAAAAGAACGTAAATGCATTGTTTGATAGGCAGGAGTTACCCCACTAACCAGCAGATACGTGTTTTGTTGTGCTGCCTGTTTTTGCCAGAGATAAACTGATTTTCCAAACCTTGCTGATAATTCAGCTATCAATAGATTCAATGGAGCAATTGTAAGTAATGGGACTGAGATAAAACGACCTAGAGCAAAAGCTGAGGGCCTAATCTTGAGACCAAAGAGTACTATGAGGTCCCTGTGCATACAGAAATAAGGAAAATGTTGCGTCTTGTAAAATATCACTGAACTTATGAATACTGCTGCAATGTCAGCAAGGACACCTGTGGCTTTGTCCCATGCTGTGTGCAGTAGTGCAGGATGAAGGTATCAGCCACCACCTCCCCAAGGAGGCAACAAGTGTGAGCATACAGGTTTCTCCTCAGCTCCTGCTTCCCTATGACTGTCAGCACCTCTGTGTCAGAAGAAAAAGCCCTAGAGAGTCACAGAAGACCATTCATTCTGAGGAGTAAGGAGCAAATGGGGACAGCACTGCACACCTGGCAATCACTGGGTAAACTTTGCAAAAAACATAAACATTGAGGAGAGGATCATTATAAAACATGACTGAGCTCACTTGGTAAGCCAGGCTTACTCGAGTAAATGCTTTTTAATAATTGAGGCACACACTAAGTTAAACATTCAGGGACAAGTAAAACAGCACAGAGACCACTCTTTTAGAATGGGAGACCTGTAATCTGAATGACACCACCACGGAAAGAAATGAAGGCTATGGCACAGCAGACTGAGTTCCATTACCTGCGCTAGTTTAGCTTGGGTAACGCCTGCAACAGATACAAAGTAAATGTATAAGACCACAATCAAAACTCAGGTGCTTTAAAAGGGTCATATTTCCTAAAATATAAACCCACATGTATATATGTGTAAACACACATGCACTTTTAATAACTTTCAGGCTTTTTTAAAATGACATATCCATGGCCTCTGCGCGCTTAGCTACAGGGAAGGGAAATACTGAATCTTGGTTTCTTTACGTAGCAAAATTCCACCTTTTTTTCCAAAAGAAGTTTCTTCTGGACAAGGAGTGCAAAG
The DNA here is from genome assembly GCF_027477595.1 of Haemorhous mexicanus. Taxonomy (NCBI): domain Eukaryota; kingdom Metazoa; phylum Chordata; class Aves; order Passeriformes; family Fringillidae; genus Haemorhous; species Haemorhous mexicanus. The sequence goes on from NC_082353.1 coordinate 11,942,099, forward strand.
CCAAGCACTGTTTTACAGCATAGCAGAATTTGGAGAGTGGTATTTCTCTCAGGGCTCCTTTCTCTTCAGACCTTATTTAGGCCTCTTTTCTTTTCCTACAGCATTTCTCTAAAGTGCCAAACTGTACAAGCTATCATTAAAAAAAAAATATATAAAACCTACTCAGTCATTATTCATGAACCTCTCAAGGGCAACTGGAAGTGAGAATGTGCCTATCCTTACAGCTGCTCTTAGGTAGTTGTTTCCCACAATTTTTTGCAGCTTTTATGCTGATACAGGGTAGATCTCTTTTTAAATCTAACAGTTTACTTTAGAAAAGCCTTGTTTTTACAGAGATTTCAACAGCTCTGTTACAAATACATAGCAAAAAAACTTACATGTGTCAAAACAGTTATACTGACCACTTTGAGCACCTCTGTTTAAGATGCCTTTTCATTAGCATTTTGCAGCTGACCTACATAAAAGAATTGTTTTACTTGGAAATGCCTTCATCAGTTTATCCTTTCATTAGGTTAGATCTATGTTCTAAAAGAGGTTTCTTTTCTTTGTTAGAACTGGCCATCTAAAAATTTTTAGATCACTTGTAAAAACAAAGAAAAAAAATGTAAGTCACAAACTCAACTGAGGCATCCTGCATACTGATACTTGCTTCTGTGGCAACTCTAACAAAAATTCTCAGCTTACCAGCCCAAGAAGAAAAAAAAGCTATGAATAGGTGATTCACAAGGAAAACATTTGTTTTCACTGTAACAAATGAGAGGATTTCAGGTAGCCATGCTTTCTTATATCAAAATATATTGCAGCCAAGAGAAGGAGTAATTTTCTCCATGAACAGCTAAATAGGCATTGTTAGGTAAGTTCTCAGCTGCATTTACTTATTCCCTATATTAAGTCAGACTCTGGGAGTCACCATTTCAAAGGCACCTTTTCTTTGGAAAGTTCCAAGAGAAATCAGTTGTGGCCAGCTATTTTATTCTTTACAAGATTTGGCCAAAATTAGAAAAATGGGTCTGGTAAAATGGTACTAAGAGGGGAACATGAGCCCTAAGATAGACATCCTGGAGGCCTCAAATGTAACACCATGCTGCAATGACAACCAATATCAATAAAAGCTGATTCAATCTTTCAGCACACATACACACACAAAAAAATTATTCTCATGATACAACACATGAGAGGGATTCTTTCCAATTTTCCCTGGAACACTGCAGAGCACAGATCTAGCAGTAAAGGCCAGTCAGAGAAGCTACAGCTTTCAACTGCCTGCAATGTGTATATAGAAGTTATAGCTGTATGATCTGCATGCAACACCCCAAAATCACTCCGTGTAGGTAACTTCTACAAAGCTTCTCCTCCACTGGCCTCCACTCTTCATTTCTCAAGACACTACAAGGCAGACAGCAAGAACCACATGCAGGCAAAGCCAGCACAGGGTCCAGCCTGGCTGCAGTGAGAGCTGAACTCAATTTTTTTGCACAGCAAACAGGAGCCAGAAGCTGCCAGCAAAGCTGGAGGCAGGAGTCAGGTTCAACAACAATGCTGTTTGCAGTACCAGAAGAATGATCTAGTGACTCTCCTGTGAGTCCTTTCAATGTCCTACATACAAGAACCAAATCTTACAGATTAGAACAATGCAGCTATTTCATTCAAATGTTTTGGTGATAATTTATACCAAATAAAGAGTCTACAATTTGTGATTAAATTTATATGCATCTCCACTGCTACAACTAAAATCAAAACAAAGCAAAGTCCAAACAATACTTTACTGCACATATAAAGGTCAGTGTCCTTAGCAGCCAATCAAGAAAGCATGGAAATACAAAAAGGTCTGCCAAATAGCTGGATGAAAACTTTAGATTTGTTTGACTGAAACCAAAACTCAATTTGGAACAAAATGTAAATGTTCAGCTTCATGTACAAAAGTTGGAGCCCTCACATCTCACAAGAGACCTAAGCCATATGTATTTAATCATTTATGGATCTTGATTAAGCTTATAAGCATATATCTGAAGAAACATTTTAAAACTGGCTATATGATATTTTAAGACACACAAGCATAGAGCAAGCAACACAGGACCAGTTATTGGGTGAACATGCAAGGACCAGAACAATGGATATAAGCCTTCCTATATGTAAGATCCCTAAAAATGCTTTTTTGGCATCAAATAACAGACTGAGCTGAGTCCTGAGTTCTGATCCAGAGATCTATTGATTATATTGCTAAGTATTACAAACCACCTAAATCACGCACAATCGTTCTGTAGAGGCTGACTTCTCAACCATAAAGCTGCAGCTTCAATTTTAAAAATTAAAAAAACTCATTCAGTTATCTCAACCTCTTTTTTAGAAAAGATAACCCAATGGAATTTTTATTCTAAAACTGAAAGACATCAAAGGTGACAACATATACTGAAATTATTTTAAAGTCAGTAAAACATCACTCTGTGACTAAATATACTGATCTTCAGTCTGAAACCATTTTTCATAACTTTTCAGAGGGGGGAAAAATGTGTGCAGGAGTCCTTATTGCAGGCCTTCAAGTTTAGCCATCCTTCAGTTTGCTGCCATAACACTGTACATGCATGCATTCATGTTACAGAGCTGCAGAAACTACATGTCTATGTCAACAGATGTGTTTCTTGGAAGAAAGCAACAAAAATCGAGTTATTCAAATGTTTGCCAGCTACCATATGCTGCAATACTACTTTAAATGCAACATAAGGCTTTGGGAACATACTTTTACTGCTATCTACACTTTGTTATTTACTTTCCATTTAGACTAAATACCAGAGACGGGGCACACTAAGGGGTGCAGTGTCCTCTTTGTAAAAACATTCTACCCGTTGTAGTATTTAGAAAGGAAAAAAAATATACAGAGCCCTACATTACTCTTGACCACTTTCAGCGGCTGCACATTCATAGGAAGGCTCTGGGAAAGATATTTTTACATATGGCATTAATTCTGGGAACTTTTAATAATGGCCAAATATAATTAAAAATTATGCAAAAATTCCTGCCATGAAGAGAGCAGTACAGAAACGACTCTGTTTGAAGAAAAAGCAATCATTTGCTCATACTCTGAGTCCATAAAAAAACAAAACACACGTGGTACATTTTTAATATTTGAACTACATCAGGCCCAATTCTGCTCCTGTGCGAAGCGAGTGGCAAAACTCCAGAATGCAGCAGGATTGAGCCCCTGATGTTGTCACAAGCATTCAAATAAACAAACAGGTCTGTAACACATTCTAAGCTTCCACTGTGTTCCTCTAAATGAATCCAGACAGAAAAAGAAAAGCACATTTCATTGCATTTCTGCAATACAAGGATAACAACAATGTACAACCTTCTATTATATAGAACTCACCCTCTTAAAGTACTATCACCCGAATGTCTAAAGAGAAATAGTTTCAAAGAGTCAAGAAAACCTTTGTGCACAAATCTGGAGACAGCTCTAACAAATCTGGTGTTTGATCTTCCTGAGCTCCTAACATCAATTTTTCTCTGGACTTTCTCTGGACTTTCATAAAGTGCAAGATACAGGGATGTTTTCACATGACCCAAACGTGGGCATCTCCCACAGCCAGCTAAATCCCCTAGGCTCTTTTACAGACAATAGAAAGAGCTGTCAATGTTCTGATCATCCTCAGGGGAACATAAGCTAAGTCTCTGCTCTCAGTCTCTTCAGCAACTCTAAAAGAAACTGCAGAATTTGTAACTCAAGTTATTCAGCATTAACAGTAAAATGGCATAAGGATGGCATCTGGTTTTTAACCAGTTGAAGAAATTTTGCTTTGTCCACATCTTCACTTTCTGCTATCTGTGATTGCATAAATAATATGATTACTGATAAACTAAAAGCTGAGTGCATCTCTCAGATCTTAACTAACTCTGAAAGCCTGGGTCAAAATCCAGCAAGGCCCTTATGCACTTGCATAATTGTAAGCATATTGACATCTTGGTTTGAACTTAAAGGCATGTCAAAGCTCATCACTGGACCACCGCCAGAGAACTCAGCACCTTCCTAAAAGAAGTCCCTGAAGTTCAGTTTTTCACTGAGGCAATATCTGTGAAATATTTTCCTTCTTGGGCTGTGTATTTTAAATGCGTCTTAAATGGCTGTAGGAAGCATTCCCAACTCCAATACACTTTTACTGCTGAGTTTATGGCAAGTCCACCTTTTTGAACACCATTCCACAGAAAAGCCAGGTCTGTTGTTTTATGACACAGCTGCATATGCTTGACAATATGTCCAGGCAGCTTCTCCTGCTCTGGAAAAGAGCCAAACACCACACACAACAGCTCAGGAGTTAATGATACATGTGCACCAAGATAAAGTTATTGATCCAGCTTTGGTGAAGCCTGTCTCACCAGTGACCTAGCATACACTCCCAGGACATGAAGAGGAACTCCACTGATAAAAGTCAATCTCAGAATTCCTAATGCTCATGTTTATAGAGTAAAACACTAAGATTAACACTTCTAAATCATACGAAAAAGCAATTTGTGTGCCAAAATGGTAAAAGGCCAGCTGCAACCCTGTCAAAGAATGACTGAATAAATACATAGAAATACTCATGCCACAAATTTGATGGTGTTTGTTACATTTTGAAAGCAGTGGGTCCTTCACCAGATAAAGCCCCTGACCTACACAGAAGTCTTGTCTTCATTAACAATCACATGGTCGACATTTACTGAGGTAATGTATGGAAAAACTACTTAAAACAGTAGACACTTTTAGAACAGAACTACACAACTTGTCTCTGTAGCTAAGAAACTGGATCTAATTTTGTTCCAACCACCTGCAACATTTTAAATGTTTTCCCTATCGGATTATTAGAATAACCCCACGTGTTTGGTTGCCTCTACATCGTTTTATTCAAGTCAGTTCTAAGTTATGACATATGCAGCAACGGCTGGAATATTCTTTGGTGTGTGACATATGTGCCACAAACACTCTTTGACTGTTACTGTTAGTTGAAGCTTGCAGAGAAAAGCACTGGGTGATACACAGCAGTAAATTACTTCCATAACTGTTAGTTTGTGGGATGGCATAACCTAGAAGTCAAATCACAGCCAAACAGATGGAGAATGTGTATGCCACAAAACTGTATCGCTTCACATTACGTTTATATCCAGAAATGGTGTTTTCAAAACAATCTGCTTCTCCTGCTTCTGCCAGAAATGGCATAGTTTAAGACACCATTTCTCTTGAGTATTTTCCATCCCCCTCCACCTCCATGCACAGAGATGCTTTGGTTTTGTTTTGTTTCCTCCCCTCTTTCTTTTCTTTCTAATAAACACACCGTTTTACTCTACAAGGCATGAATCTTGTCAATTTACTGGCTAACATCCATTCACATGTACATCAGAAGCCCACCAGGGAGTGTCAAATCCACAGAACTTTCCAAAGCTAAATTCAAAATATGGACCTCTTACTTAGCTGACAGCTGTATAAAATCATATGCAGCCAGACAACTCCCCAATGACCACACAGGTGCATGTGCTGAACAAGGCAAGTTATTCTAAGACCAAGATTAGTTTATACTTGAAAAGTTATCTTCAGAAAAAGTTTTTCTCATGGCATAATGTGATTCTGAGACCAAAAACCACCACACCCTTTTTAGAGGAGGGGAACATATTAGCTCAGTGTCATGGTTTGAGGCTAGGTAGAGAGGCTGCAGAAAATCTGTGAAAGCAGCCAAATTTCAGAGGTTTTCTGGGAAGATATGACAATCATTTGGCCTCAACACAGCAAGCAAGCATTAACCAGGAATACTACAGCTCATTAATGTCTATTTTCTCTTTTATTGATAACTATAAAATCAAACAGGTGTTTTAAATACAGAACTGCCTATGGACAAGGCATATAAGTTAACAGATTTCCACCTCAATTGTGCTCAATAGCATGCACGTAATTTCAGGACAGCTTGACTTGGCTCAAATAGCTCTGTGCCACCAGTTTCTCACTCCACCCACCACCAAGAAGGAGTCCTTAGGGACAGGACTGAAGCTGTTACCAGGATTCAGCCTAGAAACTTGCCCTAATGATGTGGAGTCAAACTGGTCTCAGATCAGGCAACACAGAAGTAGCACTGAATCTTCTTCTAAACTTACACTTTACATTCCTCACCAGACTGAAGGCTAAAAAACTTCACCCATGAAGAACAAGCAGTAATTGCTTGCAATTCCAAGTCTTTGCAGTAATGTTCCGTGCATTCTCATCTATAAGCATTTATTCTCTTCAAAATTAGGAACTTGAACCCAGTTGCCCATTCCTCTTACTCCTCTCCAGAAGTGAGATCCCTTGATTCAGAACTGAGCTACTTTTCAATCCTTGGAAAAATCTCCCCATTGGTTTGAACTATTTTTATAACATCTGAGTGGACAACTGGTACGACTTCACACAGTGCCAACACAGCAATTTTATCTGTTGCAGGGAGTGTTGGAAATAACATGATTCATCAGTTTAAGCACAGGAAAAAAAAAAACCTTTGGTCCCCTCAGAGTTGTTCTGTATCACCCACCTATGCTGCCACATAAAAATGCCAACTGTTACTCCTCCAGGTGCAGCACTGACAGCAGAGATCATGTGACACACTCATTGACAGAAATTTCATGTGCTAAGCACATCCTCTACATGGAAGCCCAAAATCAGATTATTAATGTCTATTCTGCCCCAGGTTCATAGAGATGTAACACAACCTATTCTATGAATAGAATGTATGAATTTCCAACTACATAGACCAATTGCTCTGACAAATGAAAATATTTTATTTGCATTTTTATAAAACTCAACAGGATTATACCTAAACATTGTCCACTGCTCACAAATAAAATATTAAATTGGTTTAATAACCCTGAAAAAAATCCACACACCATATAAGGTATTTGGTATCTTTGTGTTCTCATTTGAAGATTATCACTATGGATATGCAACTAAAAAGCCAAATTAAAAACAATAAATCTGTACAAAACGGAAAAGAGAATTGAATAAACTCTGCAAAAGCAAACATAACAAAGAAAGAGACAAGATGCTACTTATCAGGTATATCAAATTCCAAGACCTTTTCTGATGACTTAGAAACTAAAGTTTGAGCAAAAGCACACAAACACTTTAATTTGCCACCTCTTCCACTGGAGTGTTTTCATCACAAACAAAGTAAACAGCTATGTCTGTGTCTCATCCTGACCTCTATCCTTATGAAGTTCACATACTTCTAAAAATGCTGCTCACAATTTATTTTCTGTCTTGAGACCAACAAAAACAAACACAGCTAATTCAGCTATAGAATACAATAGGTAATGGCCCAACAGCCCTACTGCTGGAGGTGCTGGAACATAATTACTGCCACTGATTTAGGGCACGTACCTCTCTCACACTGGGGTCCAGTAAAGCCATAGGTGCAGGCACAGCGGTTCGGGGCTACGCATCTCCCTCCATTTAGACATCCATTTTCACAGACAGCTGGATCAAAGGGAATGCAAGAGTAATCTTTATTGAGCTGTTTTCAGAAAGACATGAAGGCCAACTTAGGTAAACTGGTAAAAATGGTAAACATACCAAACTCTTTTCCTAGAATCTAATTCATGACCTTTTACTACTTCCTGGCCTCATCAGTACCATGAGCTCATCTTTTCAGTGGAGCATAACACAAATACAGGAACAATCACAGCTCTTCTGACCTCTCAGAGCCTTTCTTTTGGGATAGCTGGACAATCCCATATCTTTCAAAATATCTTTCAAACTTGTAACAAACAAGCACTGATAGAGATTGCAGATAGAAGATGGAGAGGAATATTTCATCTCTAAATCCTCAAATGTGTTTGTTCCTTCTGTAATAATCCAGTATTAAAAGGCTGTTTGCTGGTGTTAAACAAATAAGGCTATTAACTAGGATAGCAAAATTTAATCAATATCTATTCCATGTTAATTCGATACTCTTCCTCTGTATCATGCTGTCACTAGCTTCAGAAGTCAATTTTTTAATAATAAATTCCAAAAGAAATTCTTCTCAGATATAATTAGAAAATACAACACGCACATGAAAAAGGAGATTTTAAATACAATTTCATGTTCACTGAGTAATGTTATTCTTTGTTCTGTTCCACATTCACTCCAGTAGAAAGATTTCCATTTATCCTCTTTTATCCACTTGATATTTCACAGTGAAGGCAGAAATACAATTCTTAATCCTTTCAAAATGTGATCCTCCTCCAGATTATTAGGGTAAATTCCTGATCCCACTGAAGTTCACGTAAAGTGTGCCATTGATTTTGACAGAGCACAAAAGGTTTTCATTAAACGAGCTAAACACATTTTCTGTGTCAGACCAATATTTCACTAGATAGCAACGTGACAGCCTTGGTTAAAAGCAGTGTCCACATCCTTATTTGAGTTACTTCACAGCATTCCAGCCAAGAACAAGAGAGCACCAGAGTCAGTTTGGGAGAGATTTCAAGCAGCACATAAAGGATTGCTTTTGACTAAGGACTGATTGAGGAAATAAAATCTGTCAATCATCTCTAATAAGACAACATCAAAATTTCTAAAGCATACTAGCTAAGTCTGATGCAAACACTGAAATGAAAACAAGACTCTTTATTAAAAATACGAATTTTATCTATAAAATGAAAACTGAATCCCATGTAAAATTTAGACGTATGACCAACTGCTCTAGTGGGTAAGAAATCCTGGAGGTCAATGGGAATTATGGCAGTGTGAGAACTATAGGATCAATTTATATCCAATTATCATGAAGTCACATAGTGTTTTTAATAGTCTTGATCAATAAGAAATCACTCAGCATTCATTACAAAGTCATGTATTTTTCTGTAAAATTTCACTATACCTGATCAGAAACTAGCTCAACAGCAGCTGAAGGTCAGTGCTAAAGAGTGTCCAGTCCACACATCACAGAATCACATAAGAGTATCTACATTCCTAGGAGTGTACTTACGCTGTCCACAGTGAGTTCCTGTGTATCCCTTCTGACAGAGGCAATGGTCATCACTGCAGCTACCTCCATTCATGCATCGGATGTTACAGTGTTGGACTTGAAGGGAAAAAAGATTTTCCTCAGTTAAATCAAACCAGTCAGAAACACTTTACTGCTTGCTAAAGGTAAACATTTACTTTTACCTTTTTTTTAGGGATTGATTCTGTAAACCAGAAAGTTTTAGAAGTCAAGAATGTACATTTTAGGACAGATAGAATTTGATGCACCCTCTCACTCAAATGAAGTCAAAGGAATTTCACATGAGCATAAGTCCTCAACATTTCTTTCCTAGTTTGTAATTATGAGAAAAAGCCTCCAATAAGGGAAAAGTATTAAACTTCTGGCAGACAGCATCATTAGAAAGGGAGCCTTATCATCGGGGAAGCGGGAAGTATTGAAGGGAAGCATGTAAGGAAGCTCCTGAAGACAGCCCTGTTCTGCTAACACATGCAACACCAGAAGCTGACCTGGCCAAGCAGGATTTCTTGCATAAAAAGGAGAAATAACAGAGTGATTTCTTTCTGTATGCCAACTGTGGGCTCACCCCACCAGTAGAGCTGCTGTGTTGGGAGCCGCAGCGCTCACAGACAGCCTTTCCCCAGAGACAACAACCTTCCCCTCCCAAGGGCAGAGGAAGGGGAGCAGCAGCACTCTCTCCTCAGCTGCAGCCCCACCACTTATAATGGTTAACAGGCAGCTTAAGCCCCATGCCAGTAAAACATAATGTGTCTGAGTAATTTTTCTAGTAATAAGGGCAAATATTGTTCTTAACTAGATGTTGGGAGCCACTAAAAGTATGTCAGGCTCTTCATAAGGCACAGAGAAGTGGGCAGGTCTCCCAACAAAGTGAAGTCCTTACAGGTCCTGCTGTCCAACACAGCTGGGAACTGGGGCCTACACTCCAGCAAGCAGCTGGGAAATGGTTTTCCTCTTAACAGGAACCACATGAAAGGCTCCTCCCCAGATAGGATTACAGTCTGATCAGCTTTTCAGTAGATTGTGATGGAGCACTGGATACCTACATCATGCTGTCTGAAATGCTCAGGACTGAAAAATGGAAATTGCATGTCCTGTCAGAGCCTGCAGATAACAGGTGCCATGCCAAACACCAAATTTTTCATCTCACACAAAACCCTTGAGCATCATTTGGATTTTAACAGCTCAGAAGCATGTGAACAGAATTTTTTTTATTTTCAAGGAGAAATAATAATTTTAACCGTACTGCCTTCTATAACAATATGATTCCACAAAACAGAAGTAAAACATAAAACTGGAGAAAGAATTGAAAGCAATCTAGCATTTAAAACACTAGTAACCTTAATTCTTCAATTATAGAAGCAAAAACTGTGTATTACATTTCTTATGTGTCTAAGAGTTATTATACATTGTTGTTCTGCTTTGGATGTACTTCAGGACTTCAAGCAACAAAAATGTAATAACATTCCTCAATAAAAAGTAAAATTGTCTGCAAATACAGAGTGAATATCTGGTGAAGATTTTTGGACAATGTCCAAAGTAGGTCAGAAAAAGGTGTACAGTTACTTTAAAATGTGTAGTTCAACTAGCTTGAAGACTGTATAATCTTAGAAAAACAGAGGGGATTACAAAAAGCATAGGAAATGATATCATCTGTCAAGCAGGGAAGGAACTTCAAAACCACAAACTGATTTCAATTAAAGCAAACTATGCCAAGAGCTAATTTCCATTCCCACATGAAGACCAAAGCCATTTAAGTAGTTTGAACTACATTTGAGATTAAAAGGTTAACAGTAGCTTAAATGATGATTTTCATATTATCTGTTAATGTATAAATAAAGTATATTTCCTCATTCTGGGATACAAACACAAAGTTTCCATCACTTGTCTTACTGCTTCTTAAAATAACTTTTTCAAGGTAAAATACTTTGTCCTCCTTTTAAAACTAAAATCCTTATGGAAGACGGCTGGGACATCCAGTCATCCTTACTAAAATGAGCCCTTTAAAGCAGTGAGCTTTCTTGCCTATTACCAGGCAAGAGGATCACTGACATAGCAAACTAATTACTTATTTTCTGCCCTCTTTTGTGGGAATGTTGGAAAGAGTACTTCCAAAATCATACAGACTATTCTGTAATACTATCCTTCCAAAAGTTTACAGAAACACATTCAAAGGCTGTCTGGAGCTCAGATTATGATTTTTAAAATGCATTTTTGAAAACTAGCACATTGATGCAGGTCCAGGTTCTCTTTTCTCAGCTATATCAACAATTCCATTAATGTCAGTGGAGATATTCTGGTAAATGAAACAACCTGTTCCAAGATACCACATTGACAGAGACTCAAAGAAAAAGTAGAGGAATTACCATAAGGCTGGTAAATCAGTGCATATAGCTTTGCCTTATCTTGGCGTGCACAGGAAATGTTAACATCAATAAATGTCTGCTTTCAATCAATTATTGTTCTTTTTCACATCCAATTTGTAAACAGTCTGCACTGGAAATATCTGAAGTCAAAACAGGAATAACTGCAGGAACACAACTTTATAAACCTGCAAAAGAGCCAGCAAGACCCTACATATCCACACAGGCTTTGCGTGTGGGCGAAAGTTGTGTTCTTTATCAAAGTGCTGCCCTCTTAAGCATAACAATTCCTGACTTTTTAAATAAATACCCAGCAAAACTGAGCAAAGACTTCATCACACCCAGAGCACTGCCACAAGCACAACCGCTCATGAAACGTGCAGGAGCTCACCAAGCAGACGAGAGGTAGCACGCGTGCTGTCTACTCTGCCATCCCAAGCTCAGAAACGTGAGGTGGGAGGCTCTGCAGTCCTCAGGTGGGAAACCGGCGGCGCCGCTGGCCCGGCGCCTCAGGCTGAGGGCGGCAGCGCGGCCAGCGGGCACCGCAGGAGAGGCCGGCTCTGCCTCTGTGCCACTGCCGAGGAAACGCTCCCAGCCCCGGCCGTGCATGACGCAGGGCTTTGCCTGCCAGGAGCTGTAAACAAGGAATGACGGCCGCATCGCATCCCAGATGCTCAGCGTGCTTCCTCTGTCAAGTGACTGACTCAGGAGAGAGATGGCAGCTAGCGCCAAGGCGGGACGCGAGCCTGCTGCCCCACAGCCCTGCACAAGGCATAGACAAAATCCGCAGTACCCTCAACAACTCTGGGAACATTCGAAATTCAAGACCTTACCCCACCTCTGACAGTAGCAGAATATAAGGCAAGGGGCTGAGGTTTTACTGCCATTGAGCAGACGCCTCGCATAGCACCCGAAGAGTGGGGTCCCAGGGCACGGAGCCAAGGCCCGGGCTCAGCCCCACGCCACGGGCGTTCTCTGAGGAAGACTCCGGGCAGGAAGTCTCTGAGGAGGAGCTCAGTGCTCGGCTGTGCCTCTGATGCTGCTGGCAGGGGAGCAGAGCAGGCCCCGCTCTGGACACAGACACTTGTGTCCACAGTCGTCACCCCTAGCACCCACCACTGCTGCCTCTGTCACAGCTCCCTTCCTTCAGGAACAGCCCCATCGGCAAATGCCTTCCCTGTTTCAGCCAGCCAAAACCATTCTGACTACAGGAGCAAAACCAGGGGCTCAGCTCAGACAGACCTGACCCATAACCCTGGGGGCAGCCTGACATCATCCTCCTCGTTTGCCCCGTGCTCGCACAGGGGCAGAGCAGCAGCTCTAACACGCGGCAGGATCACAGAGCACGAATGGAGCACAAAGAAGGGTCGGGCTGCAGCAGCGACAGACACGGACACAGCAGCCTCAGCCATGACAGCACCCTGCAGCAGTGACAGACACGGACACAGCAGCCTCAGCCGTGACAGCACCCTGCAGCAGCGACAGACACGGACACAGCAGCCTCAGCCGTGACAGCACCCTGCAGCAGCGACAGACACGGACACAGCAGCCTCAGCCGCGACAGCACCCTGCAGCAGCGACAGACACGGACACAGCAGCCTCAGCCCGGGAGCTCTGGGGGCGGCAGTGAAGCCGCTGCCACCGCAGAGCTGGCAGAGCACGGAGCGCAGGACACAGCCCACAGCACGGAGCGCTGCACATCCACACACAGCTGCACCTGCAGAGTCAGAGCACCCACACAACACAGCCAGTGGCAGGGAGGCCTCCACACTTGGCACTCTTATCTCCAAGCCTGCTGTAAGCACACCCAAAAATTCACTAATTACACAGAAATAACCACTACTCAGGCAGTAAGTTTACTGATGTCACTAAAATCCCTGCTGAGAAAACCACCAGTTGATCTTTTCAACCACAAATCAGATTCCTAAAGCTGACTCTTAACCAGAAAAGCACCAGAAACTGACCTGCATGAGAATCAAACTTGGAGGCTTTGTTTTGCTCTCAAATCCACATGCTTTCCAATCCACATTAAATATTTTATTTCAACAGACAACCAGAGTATAAGAGTCACTGCAAATTCAGTTTCTATCTATGGCTGTACCTGCTAGAAAATCCATGCCCACTACTGTTTGTTTAAGTACAAAAGACACATAGCTTAAAATATCCAAAGGACATCTCAGACACATCTCGTGTATCAGAAGCTATACACTTAATTCTGAGAAATCATGGCATTTTCACTCATATTTGCTCTTTTTATTTTGCATGTAACAAGCACGTATCATTTACATTCGATTTTTAATTATTTAATTAGATTTTTTCTTATTTTAAAAACATGTAAAAAAATAAGGTTTAATGAATGCATATTCTGACAAAATATTAACTGTTACCAAAGGTAGTTGACAGTAAGCATTTGACGTCAAACAGTACTTTTTATGTTTACTTTGTTTTCTAATTGCAGATCTAAGTCATTGTGTTCTGTTGTGTAAATATGTATTCATGGGTTTTGTCTACAGTGCTAACAGTACAAATGATTTACATAAAGTATATTCTGTAAGTCCTAATGATGTGCTAAATCATAAAAATATTTCATGTGAGTGCACAGAAGCAGTGGAGTCTCTTTTCACTACAACTTACCACTTTTGCTTTTAGAATTGGTATGTTTTAATAAATAAAGGGAATGTAACCACATAAACAAAATGTATCTTACATTACTTCAGAAATTTAAGAACACCAATGAAAGCTAAAACTGTGGAGAAGAATGGTAGAGTATTTCAGAAGAGCTACAAGAAGAACCAAAAGCTTCACCCAATTTTTCTTTTGAGTCTTGACTCATAAAAGACTTCAGTGGGGCCAAAGAAAAACATGAGGCAAGGCCCACATGTTCCTGCCAAAGGTGCCAAAACGTAACAGATACAGGGATGTATCTCTCCTTCTGTGGCCCAAAGGGTATGGGGAGAAGGTCATACCTTCCTTTACTGGCTTTACAGGACTAAAGCATAAGCACCTGGTAAAAACAGTAGCTGCACCCAGGCAGGAGCACACCACCACACATATTTGTGCAGCATTTTGCTCCCTTCCCTCCCTCCAGTACTCTCTGGGAACTCCATAGTTCCACATCTTCCTCATGCTGTCCTCTCCCTAACATACATCACAGGAGCATGAGATGGGTTGAACTACAAAAAACAATATTTACCATTTTAGTACATGCCATTCCATTCCATTCTGCAGTTGTTAATGTTTTTCCACTGTTATTGCATAAAAAGGATGCTAAAACCACAAACTGAAATGGTCAGTTATGTGGGAAAACTCTTATCAACCAGGAAAGCAAAAAAATGGCAAAGTAAAAAATACAGAAGCAAAGCAGACCACACACTGAGTCTCAAAAAATATTCAGAACTAAAAGGATAACCACTTTGCATAATATTAGAGACCTCAGCTGAGTGCATCCCCCACTGATTTCTGTTAATATGTTGTTCAGATAGTTACAGGCATTTGTGGGAACGAGTCTCCCCCAAAATTTTTTCCAGAAACTTCACGTCATTAAAAAAATCTAAATCTTCTACATTCTAAGAGACAAGAACCACGTTCAAACGAGAATACAGAGTACTTTACAGCTGGCATCTCAGATATGAATCCTACTCAATATCAAACACAACTCATGTTTAGCCATTAAGTTCTCTATTCATTGAATGAATTTAATTTTACTTATTTTTCCCTGGCTCTGGGGAACCTTCCTTGAAAACTTGAAATACAAACATTTCTAGGAAAAGTCATCTCCCTGAAAAGCTTCATTTTCAAAGAATCTTTGTTTTTCTGATGAAAAGCTGTTCCACTTAAAACCTTGAGCAACTCTGTACCTCTAGTACCTACAAAGTGCCACCTGAAGAAAGTCAGCAGTATTAGATTCAGAAGATATGTACTGAACCTGGCAAGGAAATGCTTTAAAGCTTGTAGGCCTAGGTATTAGCATACAGCATACATAGTGTCTGGTTTATAATCCTTGAAATCTGAAGGAAGTTCCAAAGCATGTCAAGATCAGCCAATTGTCAAGAGCTGTCTCTCTATCACTACAACTTTTGTGTGTACATGCTCATGTCTACCAGTGAACAGAAATAAGGTATCTTCCAGAAAACAAGGAGGACTGGAATTACTGTTACAAAGTGGCAAATGAAAATAGCTTCCAATAAGACTGATTTGGGTTTGATTTGGCAAAAAAAAGAAGTGTCTCCAAAAGCCCATCTCTGAGTCATTCTTCAGTTTCATCATAGAACGCTACACTTCCCTTCCTGTTGTAAAAGTATGTCTGGTGACTCAGAGGTTATTTGTCTTAAATACTGACCACTGAACTATTTTACATACCTTAGTAGCTTCACAGACTCAAAAGAGCAATATCAGAGACACAGAAGAAATACTTACTTGATTTTGAACCACAGGAGGGGGCTATCTGACCATTTGGGCATGTGCACATGTTTGGTCTAGAGCAAAATCCATCCCCACAGGAATGTCTGCAGATTGCTATTAAGAAAACATAAATGCCTTTAAAATATGTCTCAAAAACCTCAAACACATAAAAAAAAAACACCTGACAGAAAATTCAGTACCGTAACATAAATACCCACAAACTCATTAAACTGCATACAACAGATCCCAAAACAGTTCCTCCTATTCATTTGCATCTTTATAGGGGGCAGCTAAGACCTAGACCTTCACCATCTGCTATGAAAAGGTCTGGGAACATGCCACAGGCACACTAGATACGGGGAGATTTCCTTGGAAAAGTGAAACTGTTTTCCATTTTACCAGACCTTCTAGGAGGAAGGATGGCACTGAGGCAGCAACATAATGCTTCCTTTATTTCTGCACCACACACGGACAAGAGCAGTCATTCCCATCTGACAGCACGCTGCTGCAGGATCTCTGTAGAGAGTCTTATCAGCCGTGGGCAAAATGCCTTTAGGAATTATTTCTGGTACACTGTTCTACTACACATGAATATGCATATAGCACCATGATGTATGCATATATTTATATCCCTACATACATATTTCAGGGTTATGGTCCAAAGAAGTGAAGAAAATGCTGGCCTGATGCTGTTGCCTCCTTCCCATTAACCTAAATAGATTAACATGTTCCACTCATTCCCAAGAGTTCACACACCCCTTGGAACCCTTTACTAGAGACTTAAACAGAACATGTGGACAAGATTAATCTTTTGTTAAATATTGGTATCACATCACTGTGTTGTACCCCATGAAGCTTTGTATATTAGCTTAATATATTTTAAATGGTAAAGCAATCATGCATAGCTGCTATTGAAAACATACAGAAACACTTTCAGTGCTGGTATACAATTAAAACCACCCTGAGACATAAAAGGACAAAGATAAACATCAGTCATAGCACATAACTAGATTAACTTACGGACTATGCATTGGTTTCCACCAGGTAACGTTTTCCATCCAGGGCAGCAGTAGGCATTGTAACGTGATCCACACACATTTGGTCTGGAAAAAAATAAAAAGGATAAGGATGAATTCTTATTTTTACTCAGAAATATGTTTTAGAAGTAGAGACATAAAATGGAAATGGTAAATCACTGCAATATATATTTCAATAATTAAATTTAGAAGTGCTGTACGTTTTTGGCCTGTAGTTGTTGGGGTTTTTAGACAACATACACTTCTATAAATTAAAGATTACATTACAAGCATAAAACCTTGTCACAACACTCTATTTCTGAAGAAGTAACCATCCAGGTTTATTGAGCAAAACTCACACTTAAATAAAAAATGAGCACCCAGCATCATTAATAACCACAAATTAAGTCTAGTGCTCTTTGGGTAGGAATTTTTAACCTTTCTGTTGCTTTCTTTTCTTCACTCTAAAGCTGTACTTACTATTACTGTTCCCTGTTTTGTCCATGAACAAAACTATGTATGCGTGAGTGAAACATGCCAACAAGAACATTAGCCAAATAAATGAGTCAAAATATGTCAATTTTTCATTAGGAAAAATGACTTACTACCAAAAATAATCAAGGATGTGGGTGTATGTAGTGATAGGGTGCTATGAAATTAGTATGAGGGGCCTACTGCCCTCCTTAAATGATATATCTACAGGAATTTTTCTTTCCAACCCATTCTTCTCATCCACATTGACCCTGTCAAATAACTTTATTACTAGAGTTTATGACAGTTGAAAGCTGACAGGACATGACACTATTCCTATCATAATTTTATTGATAAAAATAGAAAAGTTGAAATTATTCTATGTCCCTCATACATAGAAGGACAATAGATTTTTTTTTTTAAATCTAACTTGTCCTATTTATTTGATGCATCTATCCATGCAAATAAAGCTAGTAAGAACACTTTAAAAAATGGGAACATGTGCCTTCTTTTGTTTTATGCTTAATAATCTTAGCAGAGGGAAATTTTACAAACTCTGCTAATACTGTGAGCAATTACTCAATAGATGAATGCAGCTAGAACCAACTAGAAACTTCCTAGGAACTGCTACATTAAAATATTGTATACAGATTAGAGACAGATTGAAATGTTTACTGTTTTAAGAAGGGTTCTCTATTATTATTTTGTCCTTGGTCTTTCAGAAAGTTCTTCATTGCTAGTATTGCAATGTCTAAGTAAACAATAGTTACTTCATATGGTGAGGCCATCTAAGACAAACAATCTCAATATATACAAACATTTCTTTATGCATGTTTTCCAACTAACAAAAGTTATATACTCTGTTTATTTAGGGATATGCAGTACTAATGCAATTTCAAGTATTCTGATTACACCAATTTCAGTGACACCTATTCTTTCCAACCATGGCCAGAAACTAAAGTTAAAGCAAGCACTACCGTTACCTTCCACTGATTCTGGACAATTACAAAGTAGTAACAGAGGTGAATGTGAGCAACACAATTGGACTTGTTGCAGGATCCTTTTCCCTTCCTGCAACTGGTGTTAAAGACTCTAAGTCTTACTCATTTAATTCCAATGTATTCAGTTTTAGTAATGTCAGCCACTTCCCTGCAGGGCTATAACCATGTAACTTTCCTAGAGTTCCCTGTTCATCAATGCCAAATGTTGCTCCACACTCATCTGCCAAGTAAGACTGGCAAGCAGACAAGTGAGATTGCTTTTCACCTTCTCCAGTCAGAAGAAATAATGGAACTTATTAAGACAGATAGAATTGGTTTGTTGCTACCTGTTACAACCTATGGGCATAAACCACCCATTTCTGTTTCCAGCTGGTGAGGATCTATAGAAGGCTGACCCTAAAGTGATGTTTATGTACTCTGCCAAATTTCAGTCTCAGCAAGTATGTAGCTTTGGGGACCATCTGGTCCACGTTAGGAGTCAAAAGCAGATTTCTGTGTCACAGAGAAACCTGGTTTTAAAAATCTTTTTTCCAAAATGGGACTCTGGAAAACCTAGATGTGCCAGCAACTATGAAGTCAGAGACCCTGAGAGCCTTGAAGCTGTCCACAGGGTAGGCTAAGCCATACAACCAGGAGCGTCCAAGTCCGGTGCGGTGTGCTTAGCTTTGAAAGAAAAAAAAGAAAAGTCATCAAACTGTACTTCCATGGAACAGTTTGAGCCTGACAAGTGCATTTTCCAGTGGAACACTTTCTCGTCAGAAAGCTGCTGTCTAGCTTATAAAAGAAACCTATATTAAAGTCTAAATGTTGCTTCTTTGAGACAGAGGGAGTTTTCTTAAATTGTGCATATTTGTAAAATGACTTTGAAAATAATTAATTTTGAAAGTTAAATTAATTGATATTTATGAGGTGATCAGACACTATAGCTATAAATCCCCATAAATAAAGTATTCAAGGCAATAATAAATAATTTACCTCCTGTAAAATCATGGGAACCATCAATCAAATTGTAAAGGCTCTATCATGGCAGTTACTTTGAACAGTTACCCACTGTGTGTTGAATAGAGAGTATTTTCCTGCTGATATTATAACCTATGAATACTAAAGAAGTGTTTTATATTCTTATTAAACTGTTTTCCTGAACAGCACTAGAAACAGAATTGTTATAAAATCTGATTTGTAATGATAAAATAAGCAAAAACATTTCTATATACCCTGAAACTACCTACAGCACCTTCCTTTCACTCCAAAGCTCAGAGAAGGAACAGAGAATCTCAGAACAAAGCTGTTACCATTGAAATAAAAAAGTCTTATGTTTTATTTTAGAGACATTTAATGAACTTGAAAAGTATGAAAGGATTTCTGTAATGGTATGGTGCTGAGAGACAGGATGGCTGATGCCCAAATTTTCATCAAAGATGTCCAAATTAAACAAGATATTATGTCTTTGATTAATGATACGCAAGTAGAAATTCAGTAGCAAAGTGAGTTGAATTATCAAAAGACATTAGACATGAGTCATCAACTAGAAAATCTTGGAACAGCAGACAGAAAAAAGTTCATCTGGAAATTCTCATAACTAACACCTGAGAGTGATAGGTTTGCATAGATATTGACAGCACCTGCATGGACCAAACTAGAAGATATTCTTTGCAGAAACAGCCACTGGGGCCCTACACCCATTACCAAGTAAAGCCGTGTGGGTTCCTTCCCAGCGTGTGCAGAATGAGCCGGGCAGAGCTGCAGCATCGGCTCCTGGAGACGCATCACCACCTCCAGCTGGCACAGCCTCTCAAATAAAAGCTCTCCTTTCTCCACAGGGCAATACTGATGTCACCCACGGAAAGGACGGACTGGGGCTGTCCCTCCCATGCTTCCAGAGCCCTGACTCAGCAGGATGTGAGGCTGCCTGGCTCCCCCGACCTGCAAGCCAGTACCGAGGCACTGCAGCTGGATTGGCAGAGTGGGCACACAGAGGTGAAATAATGAGAAGCAAACCATGCTAAATTTGGCAGAGTCTTCTTATCAGCTACAAACAGGCAGTGAGAGTACATGACAGCCAGAGAAGTGAAGGAGACTTTCAAAAGCCCTGTGTGAAGCCGGCAGCAGTGAACACCCAGCCCAGGAATGGCAGGGACACCTCTGGCATTGGGACTGTCCTCTCCCGGGTCCCAGTAGAGGCACCGTCAGAGCCCTGTGCTGCAGCCTGCCAGGGGGAGGGCTAATTCTCTACATCCCCACTCTGCCCTGCCTGTGACCCTTCGAGGAAATTGCAGCCCTCTCCGGAAGAAAGCATTGCCCATCTGCAACTCCCATGGGAGGAAGAGTTTCTGGCACTGCTGTGAGCAAAGCTTCAGGCAGAAATTTTGTCAGCAGCACTGCCATGCACCGGCCAATGCTGGCGTAATCCGCGCTGAATCAAACCCAAAGCATGGGTCTCAAATAAATTACACAGAGACCAGACAGAGTGGGCAGAGAGCAGCTGAGAGAGCAAGAGAAACAGCTGACCACCAGTTAGAGAGCTGGGATGCAGGGATACTGAGAAGGGTTTCCCATCGCTCCCTCAACCCATTTTTCCTCTCCCTAGGAAAACACAGAGGGATTCTTCCTTGCAAGAGAATGTTTCATTAACAACTTCTATTAACTATTTGGCTGCAGTGGTTAGCATATGACCCAGTTTTCTGGCAGAAAAATACAATTTAAAGCAATATCATCAGCCAGCGGTTGTTTTTAGAGAAAGCTTTGCCTATTTTCCTTCTTATATGTGTAACTCTGGTAGCTGCTAAAACTGTACCCAGAACTATTTGCTGATCATGTCCACATAAAATTGGAGTGATGTTTCCATGCTTGCACTGGGCAGTTAAAAAGAATGACAAACTGCACCTGAAAAAATGGGAGGCTGGTCTTAAAAACATGCTTGTTAAGGCTCCAGAATGTGATGATGAATAGCTTTTACTAGTAGGTTTCAAGAGACGCAAAATCAGATGTATACTTTTTGCTGTAAACCAGCTTTATGTACCAACCTAAACTTCTCAGTGTCTCAGAATAAATACTAAATGCACAGACTGGAGCAGCTCTGCTGACTCCACTGGAGTTTTACTCAGCTTTCCTACAGAATCAAGAACTTCCATCGCCAGATATAGTCCAAACTTTAGTGGACACAGCAATGAGCAACCTGATTTAAGTTCACCCTGTGCTGAGTGGGGGTTGGATCACATGGCCTTACAAGATCCCTCCTCACTTAAGTGACACAAGCCAAGTATGCATAAATTAGAGGTCCGTATCTAAAGCACCTCCTTTAGCTGTGCTGGCACCTACCCCCTCCTCCAAGGAGCAGCAAGCAAAGCAGAACTGGGAAGGGAAGATCTGGTTCTTGAAGCTATTTATTTCAATCATATAAAAGGAAACCCTACAAAACTATGCTATACTCTGGAACAAACACAAAATTTAGCTTCTATAATACTATAAAGAATAAGCATGCACTTTTAAGCAAAATATGCATTTTTACATTTTTACATTGAAAATATTTCATCTTATGTACTCATTTTTACACTGCAATAAGCAAGCCTGTGCCATGCAGAGAGCCTAATATGATAACTATTTCTCACTCTGACAGTAAGGATACCGCTGTCCCAGAATCCTGGCTCAGTTCAACTAAAAAAATAACATGCTGAGCAGCTCTACGGGTATCTTCGGCTCTGGCCAAAAGTTCAAAATGACATGCAAGTTTCCTGCAGCAATACTGAACACTTTTCTAACCCTAACCTCCATCACACTGTGACAGCTAAATGCAGCAATCCAACAACAGCATTGACATTAAGAGAATTCTTCCGCAATTGCTCTGAAAATCCAACCCTGTCTCTTGCAGGGACACGCTCATCTAACCTGACAGCCAGGCATTGTTCTCATTCATAGCCAGGGACAGACGCGTTTCTGGCATGGATTCCTTCATTGTTCCACTTGAGAATGTCAACGGGTCCAGTTCAAAACCCATCTACATGGCTGTGTAAGACACATAAAGTACAAGTACATCACCACAAGAAACTATCTGCCAGGTGGAGAAGTAAGGGGATAAACAGGAAGGATCCTTCAGGTACTTTCTTAAACACACACCAAAAAAAACCCAAACTAAAAAGACATACTCAAAGGACAAGAAGTCTTTTCTATCTGGTAGCACTAAAAGCATCCCATGGAAAATGGACATAACTGTGGGCTAAGGCAATGCTTAGCAGTCCAGATGTCACTTCTGAGAGGAGAACAGGGAGAGATCATTTCACACCTCCAGGTCTACTTCCCACACTCACCATGTACCCACGAATGGTTCCTGAGGAGGCAAACCTCTAACAGTCTCCCAAGGGAAAGGACCCAGGGAGCTCAGGATTTCCACCAGCCCATGCCCAAACTGAGCAGCAGCACAAGGGCTGGTGTGGGGCACACTGGCCAGACAAACCCAAGGCCAGCCAGCCCCTTGTTGAGGCTTCCCTGGAAGCTGAAGGTTGTGCTGGTACCATCCACCATCCCAATGGAGGACACCCAATCCTTTAGGGAGTCTCCTATACCTGACACTTGCATCAGTACTGGCAGAGAATGCCCTTAGGTTTAAGCAATGCTATTAATTTGTGTAGTAAGTGCTCTCCCTTAGGCTACTAGGTTATCAGTATTTCTCCTCCCTTCACTACACAGTACTCTACCCTTTGTCTCTCTCCTTGCTGGGACAGTGACCTCACATTTTCAAAAGGTTAATTACCTGCACATCTGCCATAAGGAAACAGGAAAACCCTGTTTTAGTTCAGCTTGTCCCTAGGAGACACTGGTAATTTACTCTGTACACAGGGAAGAGAAAAAGATGGAATATTAAAGGGAAAAAGAAAGAAGAAAAGAAACAGGAAAATAATATTCCTGAAAGGAAACAAATTTTAGTTTGAAACCTCAGCTGAACATCACTGGATATTCTGATGTCCTCCAGCAAAATATGAGAGAGAGGAAAGCTTGAAAAAGAGGATGAAAATGATTAAGACTGTAGACAAAAGAACTGTGGCTTTCATTTGGTATTTCTGAGGCTATAATGGTCATGAATCATTTCATAAAATGAGAAGTAGAAAGGAAAACAACAGATTCTCCAGCAAGTCAACATTGAAAATATTTTTCCAGATAAAAGCTAGACCTCCTTCATACTTCAGTGAAGATCTATAAGCAAAACCAGAAGGCAGAGGTTTTAATTTAACAAGCTATATTTTACATCCCAATGTACCTTCCAAAGAAGAGCCCAACTTTACTGAACTGTCACAAAAAACCAAAATTATTGTCCTCATGCCTCTATCTGCACACCAGCCTTAGCATGAATGAGGCTGTTCAGTACGTCTGAAATCCTTTAAAAAAGATTAAACAAACAAAACTAGGAGGGAAGGTCAGAATGGATGAGAAAACAACCTAAGGAAAAATGTAATATTGAAAAGCTACAAATATATTTCCCAACACAATGCAATGGTTAATCAGAAACACTCCAGGCCACAATTGCTCCATTCTACAAAAATATTTACTGAGTCTGGGGAGCAAGACCAAAGTGACAGACATGCCTCAATATCCACTTCATCTTTAGGGTTCAGCAGGGAGATGAAGAAGAAGAATGAGATGGGAGTCATTCATTGCAAAACAAAAAAGTTAATGACTAATTTCTTACTATTTTCATATGTGCACATTCAAGGTCCTAAAATCTTATTTAAGTAGAGATGGCCTCCAATTACCCCGTGTTTACCACATTTCTACCAAGAGGAAATTTTCCTGGTGATCCATACAGCGAAACATTTGGGGTCTTTCATCTTGGGTAATACTATTCTAACAATCACAGGTTGCTCAGTCCATGAACATATTTAAAGTGACCCTTGTCAAAAACTGTATTGAAGTTCACACATTAAACATTCAAGTTTGCAGGATGGAAGAGGAATGACAAAGACTGTCCTAAGTGAGCAGCAATGCTGAGCAACACACCACAGGAAAGGAAAATAAACATAGAGGGAAACAGAAGCTGTAATCTTATTTGATAAGGACAACTGTAGTGAAGCTGACAGATGGACTGTTCCTGCCAAGCTCTGATCCAGAGATCCTCCCTTTGCTCCCATATCAACCGAGAGCAGCCCTATGCTTACTTCAAGTCTGCATCCTCAAGCCCATCACAGCCCCAAAGGTTCTGACACCGGTGTGAAGCTGCACATAGAGCAGAACTTATGCAGTGACCAAGGGAAACTGACCCAGGTGATACAGAATCTAATTAACAACTTATGGAACCACCACTGAACACAAAATGTATCCTGTGCTGGCTCACAACAGGGGAGAAGTCTACCTTCATAATACTCAAGTAGGCTCTTGACTGAACAAAGTGCAGCTATGCCAAGCCAGAGTTTCTTCTGTCTCCTCGAAGCAATTCTCTCAGGAAACCTGCAATGCAAACTGCAAATTACTGCACCCTGCTCCTACAAGACACACTCTCTGCCGGTGCTGTTCTTCCCCCAACTCTTTATGCCTCCAGTTTCTAAACACAGTACACCCCTGTCAATAAAAGTTCAATTAAACACTAACAAACTGAGATGAGAAAGTCTCCAGAAAGTCATCACCACAAATAAGATGAGATAACTGCACACCAAATCCACAGAAGAAAATTATTATCTGGAGCACAAAGAAAGAAAGTACTATCCATGACATCTCTTTTGTCTGAGTAAGGGCTATGGGATTAATCTGTTTCTAACCTGCCAAGCAATTATGTCATAGCAACAATCAGCCTTAAAGGACCCCTCAGGATGTACCTTCCTGCAATGGGACACAAAGTGACAACCCTGATGTGAAATACACAAATCCCACCGCAGGCCAGCTGTGACTGGTCCTGCAGCATCTGGGGCAGTGTATCAGACCAGCCTTGATACAGCCAAGAGCTAAGCAGACAAAAATGCATAAATAGATAAAGGAGGGAAAGAAAGGAAAAGAATTACATCCAGTCTTGCCTTCCTGCTGTTCAACATGTCAACTAGGCACAGTGGTGCTGGGTCATAGGAAACCTGCTTCATCTTAGTCTCCCAGGCTGATTTTCCAACATTTCCAAAACAACCTTGTTTCATAGTACAGTATCAAGAATGCTGCTACACTGTTGTTTGTAGCCTTTTTCCTCTGCTTCTCTATTTATGACCTACTACCATCATATGGCAAGAAAGTAATTATCTAATGTATTTTAGGAGAGGCACGTGGCTCTTCAAAACCATTTGTGTCCTGTTAGAATATAATATGAGAAAGATCACAAAGAGGAAGACTGGCTAAGCTGTCAGAAACAGAATCATGTGCCTCAGAGCCTCCCACTCAAAAGGAGAATACAATAGTATTCACCAAGAGTTTTAACCACAGGTTGCACTGGCATGCCCAAAATGAATAAAGTCCTAATTCTGCCCTACAAGTGTCCAAATAACAGAATTCAGACTACAAGGACCGCAAAGCCCTGAAGATGATTTACTTTTTACTGGTTTTCTCCTGCTCCACAAAGTCACACCTACACCAAATCACATCATACCAAAAGAGAGGAAACACATATATGAGGCACAGTGCCAATATCTATGAACTCATTTCACTCCAGAACTAGATTTCCAAGGATCTTGTAATAACAAAAGAACAGTACCATAACCATTGGCAAATATATTCAGAGAGGTGCAGAATATTAACACTATGTGTAATTGCCAAAGACTTCTGTTTCCACACTAGGATATGCTGGAATAAAAATTCTTCATCTTCCATGGAAGCTTCACCCCACAGGTGCAGGGGACTGGAAGGAGGCCAGCCATGCCACCTGGAAGCCAGGTGAGTGCTCCAGCACATGGGATATTACAGCAACCTGCATGTATTTTTAATTAAGTTTTTTATTTCCAAGTATTCAGGCTGCCTCCCGCTTGCAGAGTGGCATTGACAAGGTGTGGCACCAGCAGCTGTCCAGAGGTGTGCAGGCCACAAGTGGCAAGAAAAATCTTTGAGGTTTTTCAGTATAAACAAATATTTACCAGTACAGAAAGTCTGCTTTTCTTCAGCAGGCTTTTAGTGGTAAAGACTGGTTTAAAACGAAAACCAGAAGGCCTAATTATATAGCTGAACACTAGAATTAAGGTTTAGATTAATAAGATTATTCTATTTCAGGGAGCACTGATGCATAAAAAGGGTCAAATCCAACCAAGTTTACTCAGGGATGTGTATCAGTAAACCTGTGGTCTTCATTTCAGATATCCAAAAGAAATTGGCTCAAAAAGCTCAATCCCCTGTTGAATACCTTTAATCCAAGACTTTTATGAATCCTTTTGGAGCCAACTACTCTGTTCTCCAATATTCACTATCATTTCGACTTAATAAAAATAAAGAAATTAAATAACTCTTGCACAAGTACATTTAATTAGTCTCCTAATTAGAAACATGTCAGAATTCAGCTATCTTGAAGAAATTTCAGTTCTTTCAAAATTTCTGCTATTTGTTAAGCAAATCATTTCTTTTTTTGGTCATTGTACTGAGAAGAGACTGATAAACAAGGCAAACATTGCTTAAAATGTTATTAAGAACTGCCTGACACTCCTTAGTGTTTGAAGTCTTCTAGCATCATCAGAAAATGAGAAATCCTAATTAATTCTAAGACTTTGGGTACAATACTTCTTGTATTGAGACAAATACTAATCAAATCACCAGTAAATTATTTTTTGCTTTATATTCAAATGATTGAAACACATAGGAATGGTTGTCTTTAAGTATATATTGTTTAGAAAGAACTTCCTGTTCATGGCCACTTTTGCAGGGTTTATTTCTTACAGAAGCTGACACTGCACTCTTGGGTGCTCAGGGGTAGCAGGATAATGGATTGATGCCTTATAGCTCAATACAATAACAACTGTGATAATGTTCTGGGGATCTGGAGGAGAAGTGTCTCACCTAGCAACTTATTACTTTAACCTGCTGAATCACAATGGATTCCAGCAACATTTCCATGACCAGAGAGTTTAGTTATATTTTTTAGTAATTACTGCCTTTATTCTGATTGCTTTCTGATCACTTAGAGGCATCAGGCACCAGCACATAAATATACATTTATATTTGGAGTTGGGCCAAACACAGATGGCATTAAAAGGACTTCACCTTTAATGCCTCCAAAGCAGGATTGATTCAAACTATATGGGCGGCAAGTGTAACATCTTAACATGAGAACCTAAGAGGCACTTCCAAGTAACTTATAATTATTAAAATTAAAATATGCTTCTAGAATCACATTATACATTTGGACAGCTCATTGCCATAAACAATGAGGCAAAGGTCACACAGATGAAAGCACACATCTCCTGCAGTCAAGAGCTTGCAGTAAAAAATGTCTAGTAGGAAAAATCATGAGAACTGAAACAGATCTTAAGCTTCTTCATTTTAACATACAAGACCAGTATTCACACACAGAATAACCTCAATATTTTCAAATGCTGTAAGACTTCCAATAGTCATTATAATCAAACACACAAAATGACTGAAGTGTAAAAGAGTTTTCTTTAAAAATGTATCCCCATATGCCTTACCATCAGAACAAGAGTTCATTTCAAAATGAAAAGGAAGTCTTAGTCAACTGCAATAACATGGAAATAAAGTTTCCCAGCATCTGTTATGACTTGTATTACAATTAACAGATTCCCAAATGTATTTGTATTGATGAACAAGTTAAAAAAATACTATGTCTTCTTGTAAAATCATATTTTTAGTGCTTTAGTCCTCCAATTACAATGAATAATATATATACAGTTCCTATACATTCAAAATATGTTTTCCATCTGTCCTTCCAATTTGTTCCAACCTTGTCTGTTAGAATGACAATTCTTTTCATTCACATTGTACAGAACAATACCACACCTAAGAAAGTGCTCACAACTTCTAAACTGGAAATATCCAGCAGCATTCACCCAACAATGATCAAAATTACTGTCCTCCAAGCAATTAGAGAACTCTATATTCAGCTTCAAGTCAGGGTTACAAAAGAAGGTCAAACAAGAAACCAAGCTAATAATTTGTTTTGTCTTTTTCTCAGTTCATCTGGCAAATTATTACATCCTTGTTAAAAATCTGCTTCCCAGGGGCACTCATTCAGGTTGGTAATATTCCAAAAAACTGACCAAGATACAGAATAACTAAAATTTATGTTGACACTATCTCTAGATTTGCAGATTACTAAGCAGATATATAACTCATAGATAACATATAAAAGAAAGAATTATTGCAAAGGACATAAAAGATGGCAGGCTTCTGTTAAGTATAAGAATCAACTCATAAAATTAAATACTTACCCTAACCCATTTTAGATTCCAAAAATAATTAACACATGAAATATCATCCCTGGATGCACTATGTCCAAACAGCACAGTTTAGACTGACAGTTACACACACCAAAGAAATTTTATCCTCAGTTAACATACCTCTGACTTCCACCAAGTCAGCACAGTGTGCTAGATGGCATATTCTGTGCCACTGAGCAAAACATTGTATTTATCAGTTTGATATTATCTCAGAATCCTATAACAACAAAGGTTATTAAAACACCCTAAAGAATACAAGCACTTTCTAACAAATGTTTTTTATTATCATCTTTTATTGCTTGCAATTAGTCTTTCATCCTCCACACCTCCTAGATTTTGTCACATCTACTTTGGATCTGCTTTGACCAACTATTTCTTTTGTGACAAGCTATAAGAAAATGAAATAAGAGAGTCTGATCCTACAAAATCAGATCCATGAAAAATAATGCTGACAGCTTGCATCCGTTTTTGCAGCATGCACATTTAAAAACATAAACCCTTTTCAATCAGGCAAGCATTAAAAAAGTCAAGATTGTAAATCCAAATATAGGTAAAAAGTACTATAAAACTACGAGGAAGTTAGTAAGAAACTAAAGCACATTCATCAAGGCCTCCAACAATAAAGTTGTAATAGCTCCTTTTTGAGAAAATGAGGGCAAAAAAAGCAATAGCTTGCATCCCTTATAAAAGCCTAACTATTTTAATACAATTGTTTGTTACATTTCTCCTCTGTCTGACAATAGAAAAAAAATGGCTATGTGCTGAAAAGGCACATTGGATCACCTGAGAAAGGAAACTTCTTTTTTATTACTTTGTTACAAACTTTTCACCTTCAGTGAACTAGATTTTCAACTGCACATGCACGCAATGCCTTTCAGCTGACTTCACAACTATTTTTGCATTGGAAAGGTGTTCCATTAGAATGGGGAAAAGTTTGCTTGACGGAGATTTAGCCTTTAAAAAAAACCTCTCTGGTAGGCATGTACCACAATGTTTCCTAAGAAATGAAATTAAATAGAACTCTTGCATGCTTGGGCTCACTCCTACTAGTTAGACAGTCCATAAGAGAGCAAGATGGATATCACAAAAGGCTCAAGGTGGAGATGAGAGAGCATAGCTGATGGAAAGGGCATGCTGTGGGCTCCAGGCATCACCGTTATTCTGCTTTTATGCAAAGCAGAAGCGCGGGATGCGGGAGGAATGCACAAGCCCGCAGTGTGCCTTTATCTAAGGCCTTCCTAGAAGATAAATTAGCAACCTCTGCGCTTCATCCCCACGAAGCATCGCCCACCTAGAAGTGAAGTACGGCTGCAGGTCGCAGAGGACCCAGCACCCTGTCCGGCGGGGGGGCTGGGAGGGTGGCGGGGCTCCGCGCCCCGAGCCCTGGCGCTGCCCTGCCGGGCTGCAGGCGGCGTCCGGCGCCCCCCAGCTCAAACCGCTCCTCCGTATGGGCAGCCCCAAGGGGGCTCGGGGAGCTCTCGCACCCCCAGAGCACCGTCAAGGGGTTCTGGCTATGGACACACACACCCACACACACACAGAGGCAGATGTGCGCCGGCTGCCCGGCCCGCGCCGCGGCGCCCCGGGAGGGGCCGGGGCCGGCCCCGCACCTACCCTTTGAGCGCGTCGTGCCCGCCGCCGTGCCCTCGCCTCTTGGCCCGGCTGGACCGGCTCTCCTTGGCGCTCACCCCCTCCGTGTGCCCGGCGGCGGCGGCACCAGCCTGGGACGCCCACAGCACGGCAACTCCCAGGGCGATCCCCAGCAGCCGCCCCCGCCACATCGCGTCCCCTGAGCCCCCGGGCTGCGAGCGGCCGCTGCCTCCTCTCCGCCGCCGAAGACTGCCGGCTCCCGCCGCCCTGTCTCCGACCAGCCTCTCCAATGCGAGCTGCAAAGGGAGAAATGAGGAGGAAGGAGAGTTAGAGACCGAGGAAAAGCGGCCGCGGCCACCCCGCGCCCCCCGCCGCCTGCCCCCGCGCCCCGGCGCCGTCGGCCCCCGGCCAGCCCGGCGCTATCGCGCCCGCGAGAGGCGGCGGCCGCGGGGGACGGCGAGGGGCTGCCCGGGGCCGCGCGGGCTCTGCCTCCCCTTCAGCAGCATCCGCGGGGGCTCCCGCACCCGCCGCGGACGGACCGCGGCCGCCGCCACCGCTCCCGAAGCCGCTCCGGCGCTGGAAGCGTCCCCTTGGCACGAACCCTCCCGACTCCCGAGCCGGGCACCGCTGGAGCCGCAGCGGCCGGAGCGCCGCGGGCAGGAGCCCCGCGCCCAGCCCGCCCGCCCCGGGAGAAGCCGCTGCGAGGGGCGCGCACCCGCTGGAGCCGCCGCCGCCGGCTGCCGTTCCCGCTGCTGTTCCAGCTGCGGCCGCTGCACCCGCCGCTAATCCAGCTGCGGTTCCAGCTGCCCCCTCCCTCCTCCTCCTCCTTTTTCCCCTCCTCTCCCCCCCTCCCTCCTCTTCAAGTATCGCCCGCCCAACCCTTTCTCGCGAGAGGGAGGGGAATAAAAATGTTCCCCCCACCCCCGAACCGCAAAGCCGGGGGCTCCCGGCGGTGCCCGGCCGGCTCCGGGCCAGCCCCTGGCCAGCCCCACCGTGGGTCACCTGCGGCCAGCCCGGGGCTGGCGGGATGCTCGGCCCCGAAAATCTCCCCGGGAGCCGCGGGAAGCGTGCGGGGCTGCCCGGGAGGACGCTGCGCTGCCGCTCCCTGCGCTCCGGAGGCAGCTGCGGCCAGGCAGCGCTGCCAACTCGGGTTACCCCGCGGGTCCCCCGCTCACACGGCGGCAGAGGCATCAGCGCCTGGGGTAGCCTTAATGCTGAGCCAAGTGTGTCAGACGGGAGTGGGGAGAACCGAAGGTAGTGCACGCCTCTACCTCCATCTAAATGCCTATAGATACGTAAATGTAGAGGTATCTACTTCCTAGAGGTGCAGCATTTTGCATCTATAGCTTATGAAAAATAACATAAAGGTATCTGTTTCCCTTATAAGGAAAAACAGCATCGATGGTGGCTTTACCGGAGAGGCTGCTGCAGAATGAATAATGTGCTTTCTAGCAACTAACATGGCACAGACAGCAAGGCACCAAACTCTTCTGTACCTACTCCTAAATCTCCAGAGCCAGATCCAGAACAAATGCCTGCCTCATCCTTCTCAAGGCAAGAAAGCGCTGCAGTTTTTATTTATGGTTTAAATCAAAAAGAGCAAACCACTACCAACACCTGAAAGGTATTAAGGCTTTATACTGAAATAATTGAGCAGGGGACAACACAACACAGTTAACAGGGTTCAAGCCCAGATTCTATATGCTCCTATCAAGTAACTCTCTGTACTAGGATTATCCCATTTCAACATAGACAGGAAATACAAAAAACAAAACAAACAAACAAAAAAATTAAACTGAAAGTAAATTATGCAGTCTGCTGCTGCTCACATATAAATACTTTGGCAGAAACGTTGGATTTCCTAATTTTCAGGTATTTTCCCTTTTTGTTAGTTTCAGGTAGGTACTGATGGTTAGTGGTTCTGTATTATCACATTGATGTTGCAAATGCTCCGCTGCACAATTTCATAAGCAAGCAGCTGACCAGGCACAGCAGCTGCCAAACCACTCTGCCCAAAGATAAATGCATGGTGTATTCTGTCACTAAAACAGTATCAGAAAAAAAAGAAAGT
Source organism: Haemorhous mexicanus (assembly GCF_027477595.1). Taxonomy (NCBI): domain Eukaryota; kingdom Metazoa; phylum Chordata; class Aves; order Passeriformes; family Fringillidae; genus Haemorhous; species Haemorhous mexicanus. Next base: position 11,974,327 of record NC_082353.1, read on the forward strand.
AGTGTGTGAGATTTCCTACTACCAATCTGTTTACAGCTGAATTGTAATGGTGACACAAGATACGACAGATGCTAGTTGAAATATACAGTTTGAACCAGTTTCCAGTAGTTTTTATATGACATCTATAAATATGCATTTTGCTTCTAAACATACATAGAACTATTTATACTATGTACTAGCCACAGTAGCAGCTTTCTAGTCATCAAGTGATGATAAAAATCAGCAAATTACAAAACAGTCGTTTGATATTGACCATTTCAATGTCACTGTTTAACAGTGTAGTGTTAAAACATTCAGATAGAGTATAACATAAAATGTAGATGTGAAATACTATGAGATATGGGGTACAGAGTATGCCATCTCAGTGTGTCTGAACAAGGCTCAAGACATTAGCAGCCCACACTTTATATCAGTATTTTGTAACTTGTACAAAATGAACTAATTAATTTCAAATCTGCAAACAAAAGTATTACTGATTTGCAGTTTGCACCACAGAAGTAGAAGTTAGGGGTTGTGATTAATGAGAAACATTGATTTTTCTGTAACAATCTAGTTGGACAAATAGGAATCTGATTTTTCAAAGTTTTTGTTTATCTGACACATAAGCATACAAAGATTAAGATTTTTTTTTTAATGGCTATGCTTGTTGAAGAGACAATATAGCACTGCCTAAAGTATTTTGTATTTCTTTTGCAGTGTCAAATTAAATTTTGCTCAAAACCAAAAAGAGATGAGGATAAAGGTGGTAGTAATTATCCCTTGTATTAGGAAATTCAGGACAAGCATTACATTGATATACAGTTCTCTTCCTTCACTATCATCTATGCATACAGCAAAATCTAAGCATTTACTTAGTTAATATAGACGTTAAACTGAACCTGAAAAAATGCCACTAGATATTTACTAATTATGTTCACAATGTGAAGATAGAATTTACCAGTAAACAAAAGTGAGTTATGAAAGGAATTCTTGGTTGCTATTTACTCCAACATTCTTTTGGTTTCAACATTTTCTGTTTCAACCACTTTAATTTTGTGGATGAGCTACTAGAAAAATATCTAGTCTGTGTCACAGGCTCTCATATCTTCTAGCACATTTTATGATGTATTTTTTGGTATCTTGCATGATTGCAGAAATGTGGATTACACTATATGAAGTAATGCTACATGATATGTGTGCTGGAAGTTCATTAATCTAGTGAAACATGCAGCACATCATCAACTTTCTGGTGTGTCATTTTAAAAAATATGCTTATACATTAGAAGTATTTACATTGTTGACAACTTTAAAATGGTGCCCACCTGGGTTCTCAAACCACTAGAAAAATATACTGTCACAAGCCAAAGACTTAAAACAGCTTCAGCTCTCAGCTGCTGAACAGAGCAGACCCTACTAATAAGGGTCATCCACACACTTTCCCACAGCCACTTGAGTTTCTGCAAACATTTGGACTCTGAAGAACATCTAGACAAACAGATTTCTATATGGCCTCCAAAACACTTGTCAGCCACTTGAAGTTTCACTTAAAGGGAAAAAAAAACCAAGGCAACAAAGAAGCAATTCTGATGATCCAGTTGATCACCATTTCCTGTGACAAACAGAAAGATGAACTCTCTGATTAATCAAGATCCAGAACTCTGAGTGATATTTGAGTTCCTTGACCAAACCAGGGAATCAAATCCAAAAATAAAAGACATGAAGAACAAGACATATAACATCAGTGCAACATGAACAGCAGAATTTTCCGTAACATTCAAGCAACTCTTTTTTCACAATGCTCATACTTCCAGGTGATTTTGAGGATCTTATAGGTGTATTTTGAGGGATGTAGATGGCATGGATTGTGGAGGCAGGGCCAAAATTGGGGCAGGATAATTACAGGTAGATTGATTATAAGCAGGAATGATAGAAAAGACAAAAACCATGCTTTACAGTTGGCTATCACCTGGGAAACAGTGACCCTAAATATTTACATAACTTTATACACACTTTAAATCAAGTCCAGTATATTCCTCTAGTAAGACATCCTACTTGCTAACCATGCCTTAGTGTACCTCCCTGTGCTTATCACCATCATGTACATGAATCATTTTACACAGAGCCCAAATTATTAACATGGAACTGATCCTCAGAGACTTACTCGTCCTGCTGTTTGGTTTACATAAGAAACACTGAACTGAAATTTTCAGTGCTGGTGATCTTCATGCTCAGCAGCAGAGATGCAACGTACTGGTCTCCCTCCTTGCTGGCCTTTGGCTGGCCAGTCCTCTTCATCTTGCTCATACACTCCTTCCTCTCCTCCTGAAGGATGGTTAGCAGAATAGTCATATTTCAGGCAAACTGTTTTGAACTGTTGCAAATAAAAAAATCTTATCACTAGAAATACTATGATAAGTTGGGAGCTCATTTCAAAAAGTTTTTCTTTATTTCAATTTTTATGAACTTTTGAAATAATTGCATGGTTTTCATCTGTGAATTTAGTCTAACCCAAGTGAGCAAAAATAAGTATGTCCATCTTACATATTTCTTTATTAAGAGGGCCTTCATTATGCCAATGAAAACAAATAGTGTGGGAAAGTTTTAGTGTGTGTATTTTTTTTAAGTACATTAGAAGCACAAACAGTAATTACATCCAGACAACCAATTAACTGATTAAATCTAAAAAAATAAAATTAAAAATAATAGGTAGCTCAGAATAAAACACATTGACTTTCCTTAACGCTGTTTGATCAGACAAGCTGTGAGAAGTAGCTGTGGAATCCATTATTAATAGATATGGGGACATATTTCACTCCAGACTTTTACTTCATTTTTACAAATGGCTTAATTGAAGTTTTCATCTATCAGAAGAGTTTACAGTGATGTAGAAGGAAATCCAACCTACATTAAGAAATAATTCCATAATTTCTTCAAAGTGTTGTTGTAATATTTCTGTAATATAAGAAATATCCTGCAGAAATCACCATGTTTTATCTCAGTTGTATCCTAAGTGAGCATAAATCTATAACAACTTTTTACATTCAGAACACATCTATTTATGCCTCTATGGAACAGTTTAACACAGATCTTATGTGGTCCTAAACAAAATAACATCTTTAATTTACAAGAAGAAGGCAAATTTTTATATCATCCAAATTTTTATATCATCCCACCAAAACCCATACATTTCTCTTTACTAAGATCTGAATGAAACAGATGCTCTTTCTCCTCCAAAGCACCTGGATTCCTCAGTATCAGTGACAAAGTACAAGGAAACTCAATAGAGACCCTAATTCAGACATTCCCTTCTCAGTATTTTATTTTAGGAATGTTCTCTACCCCATTCATAGTTGGTTTTGTTTCTAAAGCTAGATCTCATCTTAAATCAACGCTTACCCAGAAAGGGTGAAACTTATCCCATGTCTCCATTTGCTGAAGGCAGATCCATTATCAGTTCTTCTTTAGGGGGTCCTAAGGAAAATAATTAAACCAGAAGAAATCCAGACTTTCATTCTATCTTCCAGGCAGGGGAAGCACAACCTATTTTTGTAATACTAGTGTTGAATAAAAATATAACTAAAATACAGAGGAATTTTATTTTTAATCCCAATCTAATATACATACAGTGATGTATTTAATTATATGTGTACTGCTAGAAAACTTATCTTAACAATAGCAATTGCTTCTTTGATTTAAAAATAAGAATTTTAATCCACCCTTAGTGCAAGAAAAGGAAATATATACTACTACTTTCTGTCTGCTAATAACCCTGTCAAATTTAATGGGAATTTTGCCACAGTAACAGTTGCAAGCCAAGCTTCCTCAGTCTTACATTTGTCCCCAATGACCTCTTAAATCCCACCTGTAAACTCAGAAGCAAAGTGAAACAGCTTTCATGGCTTAGCAAAAAATGCCAACTGTTGGGTGAATTTTCAGGCTAAAACACTGAGCAAAATGGATATAGCTTTTTATCCAAATTAATACATTCCAAGTGGGTGGAAATCAGCAACCAAGAGCCTCTTCTTTAAACTCTGATTTATGCAGAACTCCCTACTGACTCCAACAAAGACAGCTGAATCAGGCCCTACATTCCTTCAAACACTGTCAGCAAGGGATTGGGTGTCTCTGCCTCTGTTTTCCATCCTAGTGTTCCTCTGGCTATGTGATGTCTCGGTTGATAGGGAGTTGCCCCATGATGCAGTTAAAATAATAAAATAGGTAATAGGAGACCAGGGATTAGACACTGAACCCACCACATTCCATTTGCAAGGCCCTTCCTTTGAGAAATAGCACTATGAGAGCATTGCATACAGCTCTGATAGAATCAATGATGAGGTTAAATAGGAAGGGACTTGTGAAAGTCCTTCAGTCCAGTTCCCTGTTCAGAGCAGGACCACCTTGAGAATGGGCTCAGGCTCTGTCCACATGAGTTCTGAATATCTCCAAGGATGGACACCCCACTTTTCTGGAGTAACCTACTCCATTGTTTCACAACCCTTGCTGTGACAATTTTTTCTTAACACTTAGTAGGAATTTCCTTTCCCTAGAATGTGTGCCTGCTCTTCATCCTACCACCCTCCAGAGTCAGACTATCTCCTCTATACCCTGAAGACAGCAGGAAGATCCTCTCTAACCTGTGCTTCTTACGTTTGGATGAACCCTCAGCTCAGAGAGCATTGCTCTAGCCCCTCACCACTTTGTGTTTCCTGCCAGGCTTGCTCCAGGTGTCAGTGGCTTTTGGGTTTATGGTTTTGGGTCTGGTTTTTCTGTGCCAGGGTGCCCAGAGTTGGATACAGCACTGCAGATGCAGTTTGTAAAGCACCAAAAGGTAAAGAATCCCTTCCCTGCAGTCCCATAGCACAGCCCATGTGCAGTTGGCCACCTCCACTGCAAGAGCGCCGCTGACTCACGGAGCACAGGGATGAGTCTCTGGCCAGTAAAGAGTTCAGAACAGCTCTGATCTGCACTTTCCTTTATTCAGTAACTTTCAAAAGGCTGACTTCATTTCCTCAGGTTTTCTAGATACCAGTAAACTGAGACAACCTCATCTAGAGTCTGAGATTTCTTACTGGGTATAAAATCATTTGGGGATTTCCCTCCCACTTTGTCTGTTCAAAGTATTAAAATTTACTTACTGAGGATCACTGGGTGGGTTTTTATCAGGTTCACAAGTTTCAGCAGCCAGCATAATTGCCTCCCAATGTCTATCAGATGCAAGGTCTTTATACACCACACTGGATGGAACATGATCCACTTATTAATACATACATCTTTCATGTATTGCATTGCACACTTCAGTACAGTTACTTGGAGAAATTCAGCCCACAGACATCAATAGGAAACTTTCTATTAACTCACAGAGTATTCTGCTTCATTTTTAGCCCCTTCTCATTTATGCATTGGCTCAACTCCTGGCAAACTGACTGATTTGCTGTATATAGATGCTTGATGGCTATTTTTTCAGGATAAAATCAGGTTGCCTTTACTCATAAGGAAACAGAAAAAAAAAATTGCAGTTAATTAAAAAATATATTCATTTTACCAGTAGCCAAATTAAGTAAAAGAAGCTATTTGAAGATTAGATTCCACATACTGTTGCTTAAAGTGGGAATGAGAAGGGACAGGAAGAAAGCTCTGTATGCTTCTTGGAGGCTGAAAATCGTTTTTACTCTCCTACAGAAAATTAAGATATAGGGATAGAGTTAAAATCTATTCAAGAACACTTGAAATGAGAGTAATTTTTACTAGTTTCTAGTACAAATTATTCAGATTATGTTTAAATGAGGGAAGAAATTCCAACAATAAAAAAATCTTTTCAGCTTTTTTTAAAACACAGAATTACTGCCTCTAGAAGTCCCTAATGGTTTACAAATTACCAACACCGAGTCCACCCAAAATTGCTTTTACTGTGATGAATGGGGTGGAGTTCAGAAGAGATTGAGCTGCTACATTTCTTTTTTAAATAGTCAGGTTTTGACACTTGACAAATTTGAAATCAAGATGTAGAACACTTTTTCTAGCCTCATGAACTACTTTCAATACCAAGAAAAATACCACAGAACTTCGGACAAATAAGAATGAAGGTCAAACAGGCAGAGTCAGCAGAGGAAATGTCACTTGAAACACATGAGGGACAGCCAAGGAAAAATACTTGACAGGAGATGCTTGGGAAAAAGGACATCTATATCTATCTATCTATGGATATATATTAAGGCTGACTTTTCCAACTCCTGTTCATCAGTAAAAGGCAGGAAGTGTGATTTTATGGCTGAAAAGTGGATGATGTCAATAAGGAGATTCATGGTGCCTTTTTAAGATAAGGAAATCTTTCAGAGGCTCCAGTCTGGACACATTTTATGATAAACTATTGGGAAAACAGTTTCCCTACAATGACCTGGAGAAGCTTCCCTTGGCACTACAAGCCTAGTCCAAGCCCAAGATATTTTTTTTCCTCCACTTATTTCAGTGGAGTTCAGACCATGCCCTGACTTCAGTGTGGTGAATGCTATTCCATCAGTTAAGCTAAGCTAGAACAGTGACATTTCTAAAAAAAAGCCTATTACATAGATTTGAAAGCTTTATGGAGAGCTGGAAACAATTCCTTCCATACAGTTGGCTACAAAGTCTTTGCTCCTGTTCAAAGTATGCAATCCTCTGCATTCATTGGTATATGAGGCTCTTTACCTACTTGGGGTTTTGTCACAAACAGTGACCTAACAACAAAAAGCCTGTGCAGTCTTTCTGACTAAATATTCAGAGTCCTGCACAGTGAAAACACAAAGCAAAATTCCAAAGGTGTTCTCTAAACCAAGAAATAACTGCTTTTTGAATTTACTCAAACTTGTAAAAAAGAAGTCTTCAGAATTCACATATGTATCATGCTCTAATACACATGTTCAAGAGTGTCAAATTCAGAGCTAAATGTCTTATAAAAACAACTGTACCATTGTATCAGTGTTGCAGATCACTGATGTGTATGTGCCAACAACAGTCATTCCCCATGGAATTCTGAAGAAGTTGTTTCTTCTCAGGCAGCTCAGCATTTGAAATCTAACTACTATTTTTTGTGTTATTTATTTTTGTTTGGTTTCCACCTTTCCCCCTATCACAAGCTCCATTTTAAGAGCAGTTGACTTAGGCAACCCTGGTAGCTACTTACCCTGCTTGGACAGGTTTGTTTCACAAGCTGTCCTTCCCCTTCCTGCAGTCAAAAACTATATAATACCATTTGCAAGTAAAAAATAAAGTTTAAACATTTTAATTTCAGTATTACCAATTATGCAATTGGCTACAACCATAATATGGGAAATGTTAGTTCTGTGCTTATCCGAATCCCACGCTGGATAAGACAGCTCTTCTAAAACATTTGGAACTAAATTCTGTTTACTGTGATTGAAGGACCAGAGCAGAAGGAAAACGTGAGGAATTTCTTCCATTCATGCAGGTGGGACGCAGCCCAGGAAGATGCTGCAGAATACAACAGAGCGTTAATCTGCAAATCCCAGCTATAAACCCATTGGAATCTGCACTGTTCAGCCCTGCTCCTGAGCTACCAGCAGCCAGCTGTGTGTCAAGAACATCTGGCAGCTGCCAGGTGTAGAAGCTGCCGTTCTTCAGATGATCAACAAAATATGTTCCACAGTTACCAGCACTTCTGCAAGAAAGCATCCAGCAGACAGTGTGGTGATTTAATTTATAAGGTTGTTCATACTCCAGGAGCTCTCAGAAAGCCCGAGAAAGACTGGCCTTTTACAGTGGATGAACAGGACAGAAAGCAAGCTCCAGACAACTGGCCACTGCCTTTGACACCAGGTCTAGGCAAGGTGCAGCATTGGAAAGACATTTGAACAGCAAGGCAGAAACACATGCAGCAAGTAGCTCATCTCTTGGGTTACTCCAGAACTTCATTTGCCATAACAGGATCTCACAGCTTTTGGATAGGGCCTCTTACACAGTCATTTTAAAACCTGTTTTCCTTGTCAACAGCCTCATTCTTCTCAAACTACAAAAAGGGAAGAGAATAATTATAAGGGTGGCAGAATGCATCTCATTATTAGGGATTTTAGCAAGTATTTATCAGTTAGACTCAGATTTATGGAGGTGACTGAGCACTGGAACAGGTTGTGCCATAGGGGCTGTGGAGTCTCCATCACTGGAGATATTCCAAATCCTGGGCACCTGGCTCTAGGTGATTCAAAGGAATCTATTCAATCACTCCTCTCTGATACTTCTATGGGACACAGTGTTTCAACAGATATTCTGTTTCAGAAACCCACAATCGCTGAGTTTGAATCCATACTGGCCAATTTCCCTGTTCTCCTAAGCACAAGAACCCTGCAGTCCTATTTTGACTCACATGTTAAGCTGTGTTAAGCTCTTAAATAACTACATCTGCTCCTTGAGGAAGGTGCTGGAGCATATGCCTGGAATTGCAAGGTTATGGGACTACTACACAGACTGGATGCAGAGAGCTAACAAATGGAACCCACAAAGAATAACAGCAATACCACAAAGGAGGCCAGGAAACGTGTGTCAGCTCAGCCCCAGTGCCTGCACTGCAGTGCTGGAGCAGCAGTGCTGGGTTGGGCCCACCTGCAGAACTGCCAGGGGTCACACAGGGTGCCCAAGCAGCAGCAGACCCTGCTCTGCTCAGGCTCACACACCCCCAAGGCAGGGCCTGCCAGCTCATTGAGTAAAGCAACTTCTGTACCAGCTGCCTGCCTGTGTGCTTTTTACAGGTATACAGATAATTTTGTTTCAACATTGCATGTCTTACCTACATGTGTACACAGGGATGATTTTGATTTAGTTTGACTGTTGACACTGCTGTTCAAGAGAAGAGTTAAGAACAAGTTAAACTCCCTGGCTGATGAATTGGTCACAGCTTCCCACAGGGACTGCTCAGACATCCGCAGTGATAAATAGTCAAAGCCTCTGCTGGCTCAGCTCATGTTTATTAGAACTATCTGCTAATGACCTAAAGGGAACAATCTTGAGAAGTGTAGGAAGTAGTTTCCCCAGCTATTGGTTATTGTAGCATGCATCGCTGAGACAGGCAAATAATCTCTAGCAAGAGCACTGCAGGAAGACGGAGTTACATTTTATGAAGGATTTTACTTTTCACATTTGGTTTCCTTCCAGTTTGGAAGGAAACTGAGATACTTAAGTTTTCCACAAAAGAAAAATCACGTGGGGAAAAAAGGCCAGATTTGGATCTTCTAAACTGTTTTGTTTCAATTTTGACTTTTTAGAGCTGCAAAAGTTTACAAACCAAGGCTCATTTTAAAACAAAAGGTTCCAGTCAAAGAGTGTTAAAATGTTTTCATTCTTGGAATGTTTCCATTTTTCTCCAATAACTAAATATGAAGACAAACACAATTCTGTGAAGGATTTTAGAAGAACTGTATTTTTTCAAATGGAAAACTGTCAACATTTTCTTTATTGACCCTATACTCTCTTTATTCCCATTCATTTTCTTCTAAATATTAGTCCAAAGTATTCTAGAAGAAAATGAAAATGTTTCTAGTGGGAAGTTTGAAAAGAGCAACTAACTTCTGAAAAGTGAATCCTCTATCTACATTTTTTTTATATCCTCTGCCTAAGCAGAAACAGATGATGTCTCTTACTAGTCACCCTATCTTCTCCAAGGACATGACCAAGTCATTTATGTTTAAAATACAGATTCCAGGAAGCAAAGAAAAAGACGAGAACTTACCCATTAACTATTGCTAAATGTAGCTTGTGCTGCACACCTGGATTACAACCTCAGTAACTTGAGCAACGAACCAGGGAAATACAGGAAAAGAAAAAGTTTCCATTCTGATCCTGTAGGTTCTTGCCTGTTTTCCACCTCATGAAAGCTGCACAGCACACAAAATGGCCAACTGGCAAGTTTAAAGGAGGAACCCAGTCATCTGACAGGCTCCTTATGTCCCACAGCTTCCACAGGCCCAAACACTGTTAGACACGCTCCACAACATGGCACGTGCCACAGAACACACACAGAGCAGCACTGCAGTTAGGACTGGCTTCTGCTGGTGTTTCTACAGCCCTGGCTGCAGTTTAAGTCACTATGACATTGACACCAACACCCTGGTGAAGACCTTTGAGGGCACAGCAAATAAATGTTTGCTACACAGATTTGAGATTTTTCTTCATGTACAGATTTTAAAGCTGGGGGTACCATTTGGCCTTCAATTAAAGTCAACATATAAAGGAAATTTCACTTAGAGACCTTCATTGGCAAGAACCCCAATCCCTGAAAAGGTTTCTCTATAGAAAGAGAAGAGGAGCAGAAGGAAGGAGAAGTTACCAGAAGACTTTTGGTTTTTACAGAATACTAACACTGTCCTTAAACGTATGGTGATGAAGTGTTACATAAACGTACGTGTGGTGTAAGACCACTAGAGGGGAGTAAAGTAACTTACAAGTGAATGTTTCCTCTACTCGGTTTTGCTGTACAAATTTCATTTGCACATGGTAATTAACAGCTATAGTAAAGCCAGAGTATTAAAGAATTGCATTTGCTTAACATTCTAAGCAAAGTTGATTAGATAATTACAGTATTTCTGTACCATTGTCCTCTCTCACTAGGCTGCAGGCTGACAGGGAACATTCGTCATCTGGATGAAGCCAGAACACCAGGGAGGGCATTCAGCCAGAACATTTGGCAAAAGACATGTATTTCTTTACTTGTATTCAGATTTACAAAGAAGCAATGCTGCATGATGGAAACAGACTCATTTTACCAAGTGTGAAAAAGGCACTGGGCTCAAAAGCTTGCTTGGTAGGTAAGCATGTACAAGAAGGAAATGAAGAACCTTGGTTCTCACACGGGTCACCATCAAAGTCTACACAAGAGTAAAATATTTACCCAAGCAACGAGAACAGAGAGGCCCATGATTAATTTGCAAGTGCAAATTAAGTTCTGCATCAGAATGCTGGGTGAAATCTCACTACAGCTGCAAGTAATGTGCTCCTGTATCACTGCCAGGTTGCCATCGCCTCCATTGTAAGCCATCCACACTGTGGGAGACAGGACTGCACAGTGAATCTGCACAAAAGAGAAAAATAAATTTCAATGGGAAATCTTAGCAACTCCCACAGAACAAAGGGAAACATGAGAACAGAGTTCCAACAGAAGAAGAATAGCTTTGACAGCAAATTTTAAGGATGAATGACTGAAAAATATATATATATGTGACTGTGTATCTCAATACTTCTGAGAAGGGTACCCAGCTTGAGATTTTATGGGAAAGGGGACATGATACAGCAGTAAATAGATCTTCAAACCTCAGAGGAAAATTCCACCTATAAAGTAAAGTAAGAGATACAGGACAAACGCGATATGAAATTGCAAAGGTGGTAAGTAAAGCCTGGGAATGCAAGCAAGCCAGAGATCTCCTTAGTTGCATATCCACAGGTGATATGTAGGGAACTTGAATTTAATCATAGCAGTCTTGAAAGGCTTTCACAATCTGACAGAGCATTTTGCAAAGATTGCAGTAATTCTGCAGAATGGACAACTGGCTGAACCAGACTGAAAACTATCAAGAATGGTAGGACCAAGACTGTTGGGTCTAATTTTTTTTCTATTTATCATTTGCAAGATAAATCAGCCAAAGAAAAACTAGGGAGCACAAATACAGCACACAGAAGAATACCACTGCATTCTGCTATTTTGGGGATGTTGTTAAAAAAAGTTTAAGTTAAATAGTGCCAAACTGCAACACTACTAGAATAAAACTTGATCTGGCTCCTACAGCATAAACACAGTGCTGAAAAAGGAATCATCTGAATCAAAACCACGTAGCATCAGGTAATCAGTTGTTAAATAAAGCAGGTAAATTCTTTCAGCCATATAACCTAGTGGGTAAGAATACATGACAGGCTTATTTTAAGAGATTCATTTAGTGACTCCACTACAATCTTGGCTCAACTATCCAAATCCAAGCACACATATTGCAACATTACATCCCCCTTGCTGACTGGTGTCAGCTGTCCAATTTCAGGAGTTGCCACCCCCTATGCTACTCTTAATTGCTTCATTCTTTCCTACTGACATTGGAAGGAGGAGGGCTGAGGAACACTTTTGACTAGGAGCTGTTGATTCTTGGGCTAAGGATCATCTTACACCTTCAACTTTACTCACCAGGGAATGATTGCTGCTATTTCAAGGTAGATCTCCCCTCTTGGCCTCTACTACTGATTTTCATTAAGCAGAACATAAAATCTCCTTGGCAGCTCTGGGGCTCTCTGGAGTTATCACTGCAACAAGACACACAGTAAACATTAGGTGAGCAAGGATTTAACTGAATCATTACCTACCTTCACATTCTCCCACATATTTCAGTTTTGGTCTCTGAGGTTGCCCAATATGACACAACTGAAAGAGCAAGACAAGAGTAGTCAGTCAAGTGGAAGGTCCCTCCTCATGAGTGTGGCTCCAGCTTCAAAATTAATATGTAGGATCAGTAAATACCTCACTCTGCATTGAAACCACTGAGCTTTCAAACACAGGGAATTTGTTAAAAGCTGTGGAAATTCAAGTTAGAGTTACGTACACAACACTGAACAAAGCAACAGAAATGTGTTACAAAAAGTTACATTTTAGAATTTTAAAAGCAGTTTGCACATTGTCACTAACTGTGCCATTTAGGGGAGCAACTACAGAGAATCTTTTGAACCCACCTCAGATGGAGTATTTGGAAAAGTTCCATTTGGTCCACAGCAATGAGATGATGGGCCCTTAGCTGCTGTCTGAATGGCCAGGGATGTCCTGGATAGCTGGATGTTTACTTGTACAGATGAAATCTGTAAGCTGGGTCAGAGTCTCAACTTGCCCAATGATTGAATCAGTCTGATGTATTGGCTTAAACACTTAAACATCTTACATAGAACTAAATATGCTTCTTTTTTACCTTGTGGAATTTGGGAAAATGTTGAAGCTAACCAGAAACAGCCACTCATTGGAAAAAAAAAAAAGGAAAAAAGCCTCCACATGGAGTTTAGAGGACAACTAGTAAAAACTTTCCTTTGCAGACAAGGCCACAGCTATTTCCTCAGCTAAGAGCTCGGAATTTGGCCCTTGAACTTAACCACGGCCCGTGTTTGTTTAGGCACCAGCGGTCTCTCATGGCCTCAGTTTGCTCCCACTGATGATGACAAACCCCACCTCAACTCAAGAGGAAGTGGGGTTGGATTTATGGGCAACATGAAAGCCACCAAGAAATTCAGAAGTCTCTTGTTAGAGTGCCTGTGAGAGTCTCAAGTCACAACCCAGGCCTGCATACCAAGGGCCAAAATGCATTCTGCCTGGCCAGTTGTCCTGGAATATGAACATGCAGGACATATTTGTAAAGGAAGTTAAGCACATTTGTCTTCAGAGTCTGTACTATTTCCCCTTAAAACTCAAAAGATTCTCAGACTGAACTGTGATGTTCAACTCTAAAAGACCAAATAAGAAACCTTCACAAATAAGCAGTTAAATGTTACTTATGAAAGGCATACAGAAAGTCCTTGAGAGAACAGTCAGACTTTTTTCTTCAAATGTCACAGAACAATAGCAAGCAAAATCTTTTTGCTTAGAACTCCCATATTACTGTGGCTGTCAATTGCTGGCCTGTAATTATTAATTGCAACAAGTGTGATTTAATTACCCCCTGCATAACCAGCAGCAAAATCCTCTGCTCGTCACAGGATCACTGGAAATGAAATGCCATCCCAAGGAAAGGAAAAAAAGATACATTTTGCAATTCGCAATTCTCTTTAAAATGTGGGCAGGCCTTTAAAATAGGAGATTTCTAAGCATCAGGAGGGCAAAGTACCACATCTTCAGTTTACACTGATAACACAGTAATTAAGAAAGACCTACAGAAATATGGTCATTCTAACTTAAGATACCTTTCTTACGCCCAGTATCAGCTATTTTTTGCTGTATCAAAGGGAAGAATAATTGAAACGTGATTTGTTATGATAATTTAATGAAAAAATGCAAGCATATTTGCTTTTGTTGTGGGAACACAAACAGAGGGTTACAGGAGGTCCTTCAAAATGGAAAAGTCAATTAAAATACTAACTTCAAACATCTCTCACTACGCTCTGAAGGAATTTTGATAACCATTTGAAAAATGACCACAAGTTACAGTAGTTTGGTTTTAGACAAACACTGCACGCTAAATTCAATATAAAAATAGATTCTATTTCATAAATTTGTATCTCGTGCACTATAAACATTTATGAAAGTGTTATTACAAGGGTAAAGAAAAGTCTGCAGTAATATTTCAAGTAACTTGATAAAATATGTTTGTGCAACATTGATCACGAAATGGACACAGTAGGAAAGATTTTCCTCAATCATCATACTTTATTTAAACATCAAGGTAATTTTTTCCTTCAAACGAGGACTGCTGGTATTGGTTCAAGTTAGAGAGAGAGTGGGCTAATTAAAAAACACTATCTTGCTGAGACTGGGGATCCCACACCATTTTTCTCAAAGCACTTGTTGTAGCATTTTCCTACATTTGAATCTGATGTTGCATTGAGATGTGGGTCAGCTGAATTCGATTTGTCAAGAGTTGAAGAATGAAGTGTGCTCTGGGTTTGTTATCTGCTGGCCTCTACTGTAAACTTTTGTGCTCCTTTTTGTACTGAGAGTCTTGCCACTGCCACTACAAATGTCTCTCTGAGAAGTAACATTTTCATCTGCAGAAGAAAATGACCTGAGGTGAGGAAACTCTTCACAGTACACAGTCTGTGCTTGAACATTACTATTGGCTTTTTGTTGAGGATACAAGAGAGGCATTTCACCACAATCCAGATACATGCTTCCATTCCCAGAACTCCATTCACTACTGCTTCCTTCATCTCTTTCTGGAGGGTCTTTAAAATCAAATTCCTGACTTCTCTTAGACTTAGTTTTCCGTTTTCCACATGATTGGATATATTTATCCTCTTTCATGCCTGTTCTTCCATTCTTGCTCTTAAGCACATGATAAGTTGGCCCAGAGCTGCTGTGCCCATTTGTAGCCCTACATACTTGCATATTCTGTAGTGCCCCCTGACCAGCAAAGGGAAGAGCATCACCATTACTCACAGCACATGATGTTCCTTTGTCTATATTTGCAATGGGGTCATGTTTTTCTCTTCTTCCATCTTCATTTGGGTAACATTGTGGAAGAACACCTCTAGATGCACCATCCAGATTTTGAGAATTATTCCTGTTCTGAATATCTGAAGTCCCTGTTTCACAAAGCACATGTTGAGTTTTGGTCTGTGTTGCATCAAACTGCTGTCTCAAGTCACGTGGAACACACTTTTGGACAACTTTATCAGTGCCTTTGTCAGTACTGCTTTCACTACATGATTTGCTTTCCACACGGTGTGACCTGGTCCGAAGCACACAATCTCTTTTGGAGCACTCACCTCCAGGATCAGAATTTAAACGCAGAGCTAGGAGAGGAGGGAAAGAGATAGGTGATATTAAAGATGATGTTAATACTGGAAGAAAAGCATTTTCACTACCACATGCATTAAAATCAGTATGCTTAAGAAGAGCAGGACCACCAGAGAGAACCCAGCTCACCTGGGCAGGCAGATTTGCGCTGGGGAATGTGCCGAAGAGGGGTTTCCAGTCCTTTAGCCATCGTAGCAAGTTTACTGGCAGCATCCATTATTTTCTTCTCAGCTCTGTCAATAATTGCAGAACATGGGGGAAAAAAACAAAACCAAAACCAAGTTTAAGGGCAATTCAACTCTACATTTTACTTCAAGGCAATGCTATTGAGAGTCAGAGAATACTGACAGGACAGTGTGCCAGGCAGCTCAGCAGTGACCCAAAACCCACACGCACACCCTGGCAAGACTTCAGGACAGGCACTGTTTGCTCCGAGGTGGACAAACACCAAACTGAGATCTACACACCTCTTGCATAGCTAATAGTCATTTCAAAACATCCTCGAACTCACCCTTCATGCTTGCCATTATCAGTGAGCAGCTGTTGAAGGCACGTCAAGTAGTATTTGCGCATTTTCCGTGCTGTCTCTTGGCGCTCTCTTAAAACCTCCACTTTAATCATTTCAGCAGCTCGTTCCTTACTTTCACGGATATAACAAAGCATATCACCTACAAACACACTTCATTAGTACCAGTTTTCCCCCAGAGTGGGGAAGAAGCCAACACCACAAACTGGGATTGTCTAGCAGACCTGGAACAAATCAGCAAAGACATGGATTTACCTGCCAACATTGCACCAAGTCCTCGTGCCAGTTGTTGCCTACTGGATGAATGCCAGGACAAACCACAGCAGGTCAATATGAAGCATCAGAAAGGAATTCAGTTGTCTGATTCTGCATCTTAAGCAGGCACAGGGATTTGGGAGAAATGTTGGCTGGTAAAAATATGGGTCTAGAAACTTTTCAATGGCCATGCAGAAATTCAGGGACATGATGCTCTCAGGTAAGGATTAAGTGTAACACCAGGTCCTTCTCGTCAGAGAGAAGGTTGCTGACTAGGCCAGAAGACAGGCTACAGCACAAGAGAAAAGCAGATTCTCTCAGGAGAAGCTGCAATCTAGGTAGATTTTTGTTCTGGAGAAACAAGATCAGTACTCAAAAGACACTTTACCACTTTAAAAGACATATGACAGTACAACAAAGCAAGGATGGTAAAACAAGGCTTTGCCTGTCACAATTATATTTTGAATTTAGGGTGACAATTCCTTTTCTCACAGTCACTCTAGTAAGATGGAAAAATTTAGTTCTCATGTGATTTGGTTGTCAGATTCCTCTCCAAGCCAGCTGAAGGAAGAAGCAACAAAGAAATTTATTTTCCTCCACTAAATCTTTAACTAAAACTTTAGTACTTACTCTTAATCTTGCTCAAAGCTTTGATGTAGTGAGCACGCATTTCCTCCAGACCTTTCACAGAATCAGAGGATGCACAAGGTTTTGAGATGCCTTCACTTGACAGTGACCTGAAATGTATACATATCATACTGCACAAAAAAAGCAACTTGTATCTTCCCAAAATAAGATATCATCTTGTTTAATTTTTTAAATACCTTGGTGATGATCCCTGGTCTTTCAGTTTAGTCTTCATCTCAGAGTTTTGTGCAATTAGAGCTCCTGGAACCATTTCATTTTCTATTAAAATAAAGAGATGAACCATAAATCACTGCATTTCTCTAAATTCAAGTTCAAGAGATGCTTTTGTAATAACTGCTGCCTCTGGTACAAGACCTCAATGTCACAAAGCATCAATAGTTGCAGTACAGCTGTTGCAGTAACAAGCAGACACACTTCAATGAAGTCTGAATATAAAAATCATCTCAGAGTAATTAAATAAACTTAAAGCCTTCATATGCCATTACTAACACTAAACTGAGATATCAAGTATACTTGGAGAGGAAGGACAGGATAAAAAAAAAATAACAAGGGTGGTTTTGACAAACATTGAAAAAGAATTATTAATTTGTGCGCTAGCAACTGTGCATTTGAGATATAAAGATACAAGATAAAACTTAGTAGGTTTTGTCAGTTTATTGTGGTGAGGGGTTTTTTGTTTGCTTTCAGGTCAATAACCAAAACCCCAGTATCCACTGAAAATTAAAAGATCCTACAGATGCGAGAATCAAAGCTGTCTTTAGGAGACTATCAATCCTAACCTTGGATTTGCTCTGACTTAGCTTCATATTCTTTCACAGCAAGCTGAAGATGTTTGGGGGCCATCTCCAGCTCTTTTTTCAAGCTCCTGGCAGCAGTGTTTGCAGCACAAATCTTCCTGAGACCCAAGGTTCCTTTTTGTACATTTCTGACTTGCAACAGTAATTGCTAAAAGTTATACATCAACATGGGACCAAAAAAAAGAATCAAGCCCAACCTATTTTCAGTGTTCTACTTAGTCCTCTTCTCACAGGAAAGTGTGTAACATTTCAGCTCAATTAAACTAATCACAAGAAGCTGGTACCTTGTTGCAGAAGGTGCAGCAGCATCTAAACTCATACAACCCTCACAGCCTCAATGCACTTCCATCAGTGATGATCTGAGTTCTTCAGTCAGCAAAAAAACTTGCAGGTTAAATGCTTTTAAAATTTTTTTAGTTTTGTTGTTTTTTTTTTTTTTAAGAACAACAGCCAAGCAGAGTCTTTTGAAGTCAGCTGAAGGAAACTGTCCCAGCTGGAAAGCCTCACACACGTCTGAGCCTGGTTAAGGGATACACAAAGACTGGGCTCCTTCCAGGCCAGTGCTGGCTGCTCCCCACAGCCAGGCCAGGGCGCTCTAGAGACAGGAGCACCGCAGTGCTGGTATTGTTCTGTGTTAATAGACCACTCGTTATGTTGGTGCTGAAGGAATTCCAGCCACACTACAGGCACAGAGCCAAAAACTCTCTTGGGTTTTGTTGCTTTATGTTTCTCAGTTGTGCAAGATCTCAAACTAAACAGAAAGCCCCAGGGACATCTGTCCCTCCCATGAAGTTTTTCCCATTTACGCTGTCTCCAGTTTTGCCATAGTACACGTGACAGCCTTGGGAAGAGCTACAATGCCAAACTACATACTAGGCTCAGGGAGTGGGGGAAAAGGGAAGAAGGGGAAAAACAAAAAAAGGAGAGAAACACCACCCAGGGGTTCTCACTTTTTTCAACTACATTCTTGACCAAAAGAACCAGAGAAGACTACCATGCCAGGTCAAGCAAGTTCTTGACACAATAGTATCTTTTACATGAATGCAGAATTCCTTCTCATGTGTAATGCCAAGAGCAAGCAGTATAATTCAATCTTTGAAGCTCCAATCTAGTACTACCTATTTATAAAACATAGTTTAGACCATACCCTGCATATCATGGCTAACACTGCCTTGCAGTGTTATATACTCCAAAGGTTTTGCTGCTAACAACCCCCAAAGAATACACACACCTCTAGCAGATGAGACAGCTATTTCTTTCCTCCTGAAGAAAGGCTTTAAAAAGCAGAAAGCTACTAGCACTTGATAAAATGAAACCTCAAAGCCTAGCATTAAATCAGTAAACTGGAGACCAGTACCATTTGTTTCAGTTTGTGACTTTAACTCAGCTTATGCAGTATTAAACAACCTCACAGTCTGAAGAACTGTATCTTCCTCTATCACCCAAATATTTACTAATTAGCTAACTTTGCACTGCGGTCATCAATAGGACACTGAATATTAAAGACTGCTACTAACAAGCTCAATTTGATGATTTGCAATCTGCCAGATTAAAATCAAACCCCATACCTTTGTCTGTTCCAGCTTCCTGCAAGGGTGTCTGTCTTCTCAGTCTCCTTTGTGCTTCTGCTTGGTGTCCAACATTGCACACAGGGGGTCTTGCCACATCCACAGTGTTTCCTGCACCACCTTGTGGGTAAGATTCTTTATTTGCATTACTCACTAGCTCTTCATATTTCTGCAATTGAAAAACACTTCCTGAAAACACAACACAGCAAAAAAAAGTGCTCTGCACCACAACCAACCCTGGTCACCAAGTAGCTTCAGTAATTTTAACACAGGTACTTTAAACCTGCAGTAAAACCACAGATGACGAGTCAAATCATGAAGAAAACATCTATTTTATGATATAAAAGTTCTATTTAGCATAAATAATTGCAACAGCAGTGCCTGAATATCTTGAGTATTATTTGGAAATGTCAGTAGCCCTTAACATTGCAGAAGTATACTCCGTCTTTGAACAGCTGAAGGTAACTTGCTTTTTAAAGAGAAAAGACATTACTAGGAAATTAAAAAGGCTTCACTAGATAAGGTGGTTCAAGCCAACCAATATTTTGAGATTCAAAGGCATATTAAACAGTTTACCAAGAGACATTTCACTTCCACTGCAGAAGGTGCATAAGGCACAGGAAAAAATTATTCTTTATCATTGTGGATATGACTGGTGACATTAAAACCTTTCAGGCCCACTTGCTGAACAAAAATATATTAACATTAAAGAAATGGTAACATCCCATCTTCTCTTGAAAAACAAGATACTTTCTCTGTCTTATTCCCAGATAATTCTCCAGCAACTAACTGCTGGGTAGCAATGGCATTTCCGGTGGGATGCTCCCCACAACAAAAAATTTATTACAAGCATAAGCACTGCAAGAAAAGGAATCTGCTAAAACAACAGAAACAAGGGCTTTGGGACACAATTTGACTTAGCCCCTAACTCCTCCAGAAGAGGGTAAGACATCTTTTCTCATTTGGGCAGGCACACTGAAAAAGATTTCCTAGAGGCACAATAAAAGAGGCAAGACTCTTATTCCCAAAACAGAACTGACTGACAAACTGACCTACTGCAGGCAACTTGCAAAAAGGATTTTTAGTTCTGCAAGGTTTTCATCTTTATTTGTATAAAGAGAGGAAAAAAAAGCATAACATGATCCATAATCACTGTCCAATCACCACTGCAAACTGGATTTTGCAGCTATGCAAAAATCTGAGGTGGGTTCTGTCATTACAGCCCCCCAAAGAGATTACAAGGAGCCTTTAACAGGCTACCAACCTCAAGCAGGTGGATTAATCTCCCTAATTTACAAGTCTTTGCATAAATGACATTCCTAACCTGACCTTATCTTCTTTAAAGACTGAAGATGTCAAAGCTACATCCTTTTCCTTTTCACTTGTTAATGGTAAATTTAGTCTCCTTTTAGTTTTTGAGTATGCTCTTAAAATGAACGCAAATGTTGACTTTTCTATTTCTCACAACTACATGGATATTTCATGAGAGAAAAGAGGCCTGAGTGACTTCTCAAATCCATTTTCTGATTGGCAGTTATAACTTAGAGAAATATTACCTCTTTCCAATCTCGCTCTCTCTTTTCCAGAATTGTGCACACCGTGGTTCTATAAGCCTTTTGTAAACAAGTCTTCAGTTTGTCTTTGCCTTGACTGGTTAATTGAACATGAGAATCAAACCCCTTGTCCTTCCAAGAATGTTTACTCTGTGTGCACTTGACCAGTTCTTCATGAATTTCACTCAACAAATACTCCAGCTCAACCAGAGTCTTCTCCTCATACTGATTCATTTCATCCTGCAGTCTCTTGGCTTCCTGAGCCTCCCATTCTCGCTGCTTTTGCTCTAGTAACATCCTGATTTCTGCTTCTTTCTGAATGGAGAGATCATTCTTCTGCTTTGCGAGGTCCTCCTTTGCTGTTGCAAGGACCTCTTTAATTCTGTTTCTGTGATCATCTAAGAATGATTGGTAGTCTCTCTCATTTTGCTCTTGTATCTGCAGAATTTCTTCTTGCTTTTCTTTGTTCCACTGCACACGGGCTTTTGCTAGTTCTGCTTTGACAGCTGCAGGGATTTCCTCTTTCTTTAGCTCCAATTCCCTCCTCAAAGAAATTATCTTTTCTTCAAGTTCTTTAACTCTTAGTCCAGATGTCTCTGTACTTTCATATTCTTTCTTCCATTTCTCCTCAGCAGCTGAGAGAACCAGGGCTAACTGACAAATAAACAACACAGTCATTAGAAATATATACTCACATTCATAGAGACACAAAATGTAACTCTGAGTCATGAAAAATCTGTTGGAGATCTTTTGAATTTATTTAATAAAAACTAAACCTATATAGGCAAAAAAAAAAAGGGTGTGGAGCAGAGTACACAAGAAACATCTTTCCTTAGTGACGCCCTGTGCCTATGTCTACATTCACTCAGTAATATATGGGATTTGGAAGACTCAACTCTTTATCAGCACACATATAGCAGTATTTTGGGCTACCTGCTCTGCTGTAGTCTTTTGGTGCTCCTTTTCCCATTTTTCTTGTTCTGTCTTTAGATTTAGTTTGTACTCTTGCAGCCACTTGGCATGAGCTTGGGCTAAAGCTGCATCTACCTTTAAACAGATAAAAAACCTGCTTCAGTAGGTAGGTAGGTAGACTGAATACATTTTTATTATTACTTTCATGTAACAGGGCAAGAACAGACTTCAGTTTGGATTACCTATGTTTATAGAAATTAAAAGAATCAGACCAGCAGCACTTCATACATTTCTTGGTGCAAAAATTATGCCAAAATTAAAAATACTAAATTTATTTTAATCAAAATGGTATAAAATCTAAGTCAGTGTTGCTCAGTTCTGTTCAAAACTCCTGCAAAACTTGTTTAATGGTGTGAAAAATAAAACACATGCTACAGTTTTTGCAGAACTTTTTTAAGAACTCTATTTCTAATACAGCAAATATCAATACTAAACTTAAGAGGAAGTTAGTGGAGGAGTCCACTTTTTCTTTTTTTTAGGTGACTTAAGTGGACACAGCAGTTTCACAGATTCCAGGCAGCGAGAACAATTATTTGTTACCTGGCTGGCAAGATTTTTACAGTATTTATTTTCCAGTTCTAATTCAAATTCTTTTAAGGCCTCTTCAGAGGCTGTATTTTCTTTCAGAGCCTTCTGGATCTGCAGCCTCTGGTCTTCAACAGTCCCTTCTAACTCTTTAGTTGAAGCTTCATCCACAACTTGATCAGTTTGGCAGCAGCAGTCATTACATTCAACTACAGTTCTTCTCACTTCTTCCAACCTACTTTGCCATTCTCTTTCTAATTTGGCAAAGACTTGCTCCTTATTCTAAGGAAAAAAATATTTTTTAAGAAAATATCCCCAGTGTCTAAATAAACAGATTTCACTGGTGTTTAGCAAATGAAACACTGTTCACATCAATGATCCTCCTTAACAGGAGAACAACAAAACCATGCACAGAGAGAGCTTGGTGACTCATCAGAGCTTTCTTCTATGGGATAGGATACCCAGAGGATTTCTACATGACACCTGAGTGACACAACAGAAAGCATAACCTTCACTCAAGCACCAGGGTGGAAAACTCCAGCATATTACCAGCTGTGACATCCAGGATATTCTGTTTCTTACTTTGCAAGATCTAAGGTTTGGGTTTCTTTAAAAATATGAAACATGTATAATACCTAATGACTAGTTCAGAGGCTTTTAAAATGACAAATCCTTAACACCCACTTCCAATGGCAGAATAGCAGCACATAAATCTAAAGTTCTGTTTCTGAAAATAAACAGCAAAACAACAAGAACAAAAATTGAAATTCCCTGATCTAAGTTTCACACCTCCTTTTCTTCCTTTTCCCAGTGAACTTTTGCTAATGCAACTTCCTCTTGAACTTGCTGATTTTTCTCTTCCAGCCACTGCTTCTTTGCTGCTATCATGGACCTGATGTGCTCCTCTTCAAGCTCAGTCCTCAGAAGTTTAAGGGAGAGTTCTTTTTCTTCTAGTAGCTGTTTCTTGAGCTAGACCAAAAATAAATAAATTAAGTATTCTCCAAGGCACAACTGCTCTGGTACAAAACTATGAGAATGCATGAGACATGTGATTAACTCTCTAGAGGCTGTGCATGATCTCACAGATGACACCTAGACAAGAGATTTAACTCTCAAAAAAGGTGTTTTAAGATATTCTATCAGAGGTTACTATAGGCTATTGCTGTAAAGTAAGTTTTCACATCAAGCATCTTTACTCCCCTCATACTTTCAGCTGCACCTCTTTGCTGTACTTGCTTACCCAGACAGTTGATCTACTTCAGTCATTGCACACTGATATCTTCAGACAAGCAAAGTTTTTTAATCCGATCAGTCTAAATTCATTACTACTTAAAAAAACCACAGTATTTTCTAGATCAGTTTTTACAGGGAGAACTAAACTTGTATCATCATTTCGGGTTTTTTGAAAATTATTTATGAATGTAAAAGCTCATACTGCTGACTAAGCATCCTCAGAAGTCAGAATTATGGAAGTTCACTACATGAAAACAAACAGCTATTGGAAAGAGTTATCTGTACAGTATTTCAAAGCCCAGACCACAACACCAGCTTTGTTTAAAAACCACTAAACCATGTGTATGAGCTTTCTGATTCAGCTGCATCTCTTCCAAACAGGCTCTGCAAACATTTACAAAATTAAATACACTTACTAATATTGCATCTTGAAAACAATGTGAAATTATATGGTTTATAGGCATTTCCATTTGTACCTTCTCTTCCTTCAGCTGCTGCTCTTGTTGAAATTTCTGTCTTAAGGTAGTTTCCAAGGTGTCCTTCTCCCGACAAACTCCGATGTAACATTCCTTCACTGCAGTAATCTCTTTGTTCAGCTCCTCTATGTTATCCCTTCAAAGGGCAGATAACTTATTATCAATTGGCCTCAGAGGACAGCAAGCCAGCTTTAAAGTAAGTGTAACTAACAGTGAAGGTCAGACAGGAAACATCAAAGTTTCAGTAAAAATGGAAATAATGCTAAGTCTTACTTTAACTGTGAGATTGTCTCTTCAGAAGTCTGAAGAAGCAGCTGCTTTTCCACAGCAAACCTCTCCATCAGTTCCTTCTCAAAATGTGCTTTGGTGTCTTCATGATGTTGCTGATAAGTTCTTTCACACCTACAATTCCAAGAAAGGAAAAATAACTACCTGATTTCAACTACCTAGGTTCAAGTTTTCTGTAAGAAAATACCTTTCTAACATTGACCTCCTCTTGGACCTGATAGCTGGAACAAGATTGTGTGCAGGATGAAAATCCACAAATTAAACTAAACTAAGTTAACAGACTTACCTGTCAATGGCCTCTTGCTTATCATGATCAAACTCCTGAACCATCTTTCTCATCTGACAACAGAGGTCTTGATTTAAGCTTTTCAGTTTTTCCTCATTTTCCTTCAGTTCTTCAATAGTTGAAGTATGGGCCTAGACAAACAAGGGTCAAGCAATATGAGGTTGTAAGAATGTTTTCTAATCACAGATTTTTAGCACAGAGTGGGGTTTTTTTGTGATTTGTTTTTTTTTCTGCAGTGGTAAACAGCATCTCTTACCTCAATTTCCTGTAGCAAAGCCTCATTAGCCTTTCTGAGTCTCAGAACTTCTTCCTTTAGATTATCAGAAGCATCCTTCAAATTTGTAACAGGCTAAAATAAAATAAAATTAAGATTATATCTTTCAAGATATAAATGATTTAGCAGTTAATGCTTAAAAAGTTCAGAGCTGTAGAATAAAAATTGTACTTAAAAATAAAAAACACACTAAATTATTGCACTGCAAGATCACAAAACACTGCTATTCTAGATGAATTCTTAAAACTCAGTATGATGAAGCTTTGCAGAAGCACACACTCAGTATAGTGTTTGCAAGCTAAATGACAACAGTATTCCAACAGAGAGCACACTTCCCACATACACTGGATTCCTATCCTACATCCAGGTCTCCATGTACAGATACTGCAACTTTGATCCATCTATAGAGGGAAGGCAATAATGGGGTGAAGAGAGATGCAATATCAAGGAGATTCCTTATTGGTCAAACTACCTGTGAAGGCAATCTGTTAAATGTTCTGATTGTATAATCTAATGGTACTGTCAGCCCTCTTGCAGAAATTACAAGGTCCTTTTGGCTAAAGAAAACCATCTTTTTCCAATGAAATTTACTTCTAACATAAGTAGGGCAGACACCAGACACTCTCAAGCATATAAGGCATCGTTTTAGGACTCAATAATGCATAGGCTGCCCAGGCTCTGCTTCAGTTGTTTTCTTTTCAAACAAAGATACAAAACCAGAGTTGCTATGAATACTCAGCTATGCATAAATTTTTGATCTCATAAGAAGCTTTGGTTTTGTTCACCAAAAAGCAGGAATACTTGACTTTTAAAGAAGTGTAAAAGAACAAACCTCTGAATCTCTTGATGCTTTTTCTGCTTTCAACTGCTTGTATTCCTCTAGTGTCTTCTGGCAATCCTTAAGACTATTTTGTAGTTGAGTAATCTGGTTTCTCTTCATTTTATTACTGCTCAATAAACGTTCCAGCTCAGCTTTTAATTCCACAATAATTTCATCTTTAGAGAGTTCTTTATCCATGTCTCTCTTCTGTATTTCACTATCAGGAAAGACATAACCAGTTCAGTATTTAAAAGACAAAACACATTTAGCTGAAAGCAGTGGTAGCACAGAGAGGAGTAACTAATGCTACCAAAAATACCAGGATGTAGAAGATGTAATAGTAAAAAGCATAAGAGGACATGTATATCAAAGCTTTTCCCTCAAGTTGAAATTAATTTACAGAGAACTTGTTAATTCAGCTGTTTCCTCAAAAGATTCATTCTCACACCATGTGAAGAGTTTTGAAGCAGCTCCACTGGTTGATGTAAGACAGCTTTAGCTTTAAGCAACTATGTGGAGTCTTTGAGCAAGAAAAGTATCCATCAATATAATTCAAGAATTAAAGGAACAGCAATATAGTCCCTTTAAATCTGAAGACTTATTAAATAGCAACCAAGACTTATTAATTGGGCAACCAATTTATGGTATTAGTACAGTTTGTCTTTCTCAGATTACCTGGCAATACAAGCAGTATTTCAAATATCTATCAAAAACCTATGTGTTGATCCAGTAGAATCCTCTTTTTACAAATAACTTGCATGATTTCTAGAGGATTTAAAATTTTTCTTTCAACAAGAATTAGTCAATACCTGCAGAATTTTGGCTTCTTCCCTGTGATTTTTTTAATTCCCAGTTCTACATAGGAATCACCCAGGCTCACAGGTCGCTCTCCACCTGCATCATTCAAAAATACTCCAAGCTTGGCAGCAGATTCATACAAAGCTATTTCTTCTTTCAGTTCCATTAATTCTTCCTGAAAGGAAGAGAGAAAAAAAATTACACTGGCCAGAAAGACTCCAAGCCAACATATCAGGCCCATGATAACTCTACCAAAGAAAATACACACATGGAGCTCTTCCTTCTAAATATAGTTATATTGAGCTGCATTTAGTTGAATTGTCTAGCATTAACTTACTTCTACTTTCATTTTTCATTTCTGATACCTCTAGCAAAGCATATGTTAAACTAAAAATTTGTTACAATATACAAGAAATACTCCCTATTGTTTTTGTTACAGTCCATCTATGAAGTATTATTTCTTTTGCTCTTCTGCATTCCTACTGTCCTTGCACAGCAAAATGGATGACAACAGAAAAGTACATACCTGAAGAAACAGCTATTACTCTAGTACTTAGTAGGATTCACAGTTTCCAAGACAACAGATTTAAATCAAATATATGAATTGGAAACACAGACTTCCACTGCTGCTTTACAGAGGACTTTGTAGCATTCCCTTTTGCTGACAAAAGATAAATTTCAGAACATGGTATCTCCTCATTAAATTACAAGACTTCAAGCACACGGAATTTACATTGAATTTTTTTTCCAAAAGCAGGCTGGACAGAAGTATGAGATCAGATTTGTGCCAATACAATTGCCCAACTCTGTTTTAATTGGTGGGGAGGGAGAAAATCCAACATGCAACACTGGGAGAGGAAGTAGTCAAAGATGATGTACTTGTTTCCTCCAAAAATTCAAAGTGTTTCAACCACCAAGCTCTTAGTTATAATGCCTCTCCCCCCTCCAGCAAATGAAAATATTTTATTCTAACATAAAATATTCAATAAAATTAACCTGCAAAGCCTTGTTCATGTTGTTGCTGATAATCTGTGCAGACTGAGCTTGTTGCAATTGAAACCGCAACTGATTTGTCTCCTGCATTGAGCCTATTGTAGGAAAGAAAAGGGAGAAAAAGAGCAAGTCATAAATATGTAAGAAAGTCTGTGCAATCTGAAGAAAGATCTCTGTTAAAAATAGCAATGTTGATTCTGGCAATAGACATTACTGTTTCTATTTCCTTGGGCTCGCTAACAGCTACTAAATACATTACTATGAAAAGACTTCAATGTGTGAAGGTAGGCAAAAGTCAAACACAAAAACTGCAAAACATTTCACAATCTATTTCTATGACACAAGTTTCCAAGAATCAGCCTCCAGCTCCCAAAACAATTCTTCTCACTAGGACCTGAATTTAGAATGGCAATTCAAGTCAAGCACCTTAATACAAAATTAAGTAACTTGCATCCAAACCCAGTTGTTTAGTATGGAACAAGGTTTACAAAATACATATGAAAACACTTTAATCACTGTTGTTTGGGGTTTGGAGATGATGTTTACTTTTATTTCTATTTGGTTTTTACATCTTAGTCTAGAATGAACTTTAAATCTGACTAATCCAGTCTAGAACACAATTAGCTTGATTCCACTTACATAGAAACATCAATATGCAATTTCATATTCAGAAAAAATGAAGATATTTCTCCAAGGAAAGGTATGAGTAGAAGTATGAGTAAAAGGCTGACCTGTTTGCAGTAAATTTGCACATTGCTTTTGGCTTTCTTCTAGGCTTCTTGTCAGTCGATTTATTATTTCTGTTTTTTCGCATTTGGTTTCTTCTAACAATTTTTCAAGTTGCTTAACATGTTCTCCTAGATTTTTGCAAAGCTCTTTCTAGGAAGAGAGTATTTTTACTCATTTTATGAACACTTAACCATCTAGAACTGTTTCAGATACAGAAAAATTCAATATATACAGGATAAAGAAGAATAATCAATCTGATACCTAAAGGGGTAGAAAACAGTTAAATCAACCACAGATCAAAAACTGTCCTTGGCTGACAAGTGACCTCCTACAGCATCAAAGTTCAGTTTTCACTGGGAGGCAGTAATTATACTCCTATATAAACATACACAGATGAGAATCATTTAATATTTCCTAGAGCAGTTACTTTTCAGCACATCAGATTATCTCCTGTAATTAATCACATACACTTAGTCTATTGCAAGAAAAAAAAAAAAAAAAAAAAAAAATCAAGCCTCCACATGATATCAAGCCAGTCAGTTTATTTTAACTGAGCTTAAGCCAAGCTAGCAAGTGCCAATACTCTGTAAAAGAGGTACTGTAGTTTCTTTTTCACAGGATATATAAAATAGACACTTATATGGCATTACTTAGTTACCTACACAGACCTGGGAGGCACAGCGCTTTGTATCTACACCTTTTATCTTTTCTATCTTCTCTCAAAAAACAGATCTCCCTCTTTGAATACCCCAAAAATGCTACCATATATTTTACAGCAGAGACAAAGTTGTATAAGCTTTGTTGTGGTACTAACAGATAAAAATTTAGCAGTGCATTTTGTTTAGAAGCAAGTACCTTTGCAAGTATACAACCCATCTGTTTCTATATGTTGAGACAAGAATTAGAGAAATTTAATTTTATTTCCTTTATATGAAATAAGAGGAAAATTTATTAAGACCTGCTTGGAATACATGGCTTGAATATTTCTAATAGTGGAATGGATTCTTATGAAATATCAAGTGGAATAATTTCAATAAGCTCTACAACCATGTAACACAATCTATATCAAACTCCATCTTAAACACAGCCTTTTACCCCTCCTCTACTTTTAAATCCTTACTACTAAAATAAAGTCACTATTGAATAGTTAGTCTTCCTTCATGTCTTCAGTACAGTACTCAGCATCCTAAAATAATTTCTCACCTGCTCTCTGAGTGCAGATTGTGTAGTATCAAGTTTCTGCTCTAATGACAATACTTGCTGTTCATACTTCTGCTTGAGTGCAGAAATAATGGCCTCATGCTGCTCTCTGGCTCGCTGGAGGGCATCTGATCTCTGAAGTTCTAACAGCTGCTTTTGCATGCTTTCCATGGCCACCTCTGCCACTTTGGATTGCTTCAGTATCTGTGGGAACAGTATGACAGCAGTTCCTAGTTACATACATTTCACTGTTGCTCCAATGTTCTGTACATCAGTTCATTTTTGTTTTGTGCAAAAGTTGCCTCAAGTCCTCGGATGATGCCTGTATTTTCATTCACAGTATTTTCAACCAATAAATCCTATACATCCATCATGCATTTAGCTTTTGCAATGATCATGACCAGCATTTCAAGAGACTAGCACTTCTGTTTAACGAAAATGTACCACACATTGAACTGTAGAGGTCTTCCACAGTAAACAGACTAAAAATATTTACAGTACCTGCTCCTCATTGGTAGTAAGAGTCTGAATTTGAGTTTCAAGGGCCTTGATTTGGCCTTCAAGATGCATTTCCCGTTCCTTTCCATTCTGATAGAGTTTCTGAGACTCATGAAGACTAAGAGCCAAACCATCCTTTTCATCTGAAGGAAGAGACATAACTGTGTAAGAACCATGGCCAGCCACCCAAGAGCTTCATGCAACACAGCTGTTCAGTACCTCCTCTACCAAACCATTCACTCCGCCTCGTACTGTGGACAACAACAGAAGACTGAACAAAAACATTCAGTCTCCATCCAGCACCCACTGTGTCCTCCTGGCAGGAGGGAGCACTACAATACACTGTTTCTAGTAGGGTCCTGAAGGTACAAGCCCCATCCTGGCAGCAGGAAGACCTCACATTGTGGCATTCACCTTCTCTGAAAAATCCCTTTGCCCAGGACTTTTCTCCTGGGAAGCTGAGAAGCTTAAGAAAAAAGGGAAACAATTATCATCTCATTTGATACTCCTGTGTTTTGCTTGTCTGGAATGTGTTTGGAGATTGTTTACCACAGGTGATTGCTTCACTGGATTCCAGTGTGAGTTGTTTTCACTCATTGGCCAATCAGGGTCAAGCTGTGTTGGTCATGAGTTTTCATTATTATCTTTTTAGCCTTCTGTAAGTATCCTTTCTGTATTCTTTAGTACAGTTTAGTATAGTATCCTTTAATATAATATAGTATCTTAAGATAATAAATTAGCCTTTTGAGAACATGGAGTCAGATTCATCATTCCTTCCTGCCACGAGGGTCCCCAAATAAAATATCACATCCTCCCTTACACCAGTTAAAGGGAGACTCCTCTGGAGGAACAGCCAAGACACAGCCAAATGGTTGACAGTTGAACTTTTTTCTCTCCTTTGCTTCTTCTGCTTTCCAAAAACTATATTCTTAATTCTCTACGTTTAGTATTTTTTTGTGTGTATGTTCGTATAAAAAATGGGAAACTAAGACAACGAGACTTGGTAATTTTTGAAAGAGATTTTTCTCTACATACAGTCTATGAAATGTCCTGTTAAACCAGACACCACCAAAAAAAATCTTTTTTTCATGATGTCCATTTCTCCTATTGGGGTTTGGGTGTTTTGGTGTCAACTTTTTTTTCCCCCCTCCCCCCAGCTTTGAAAAGACTACTTTGGCAGACTTCTCACTTTTCTGTACATTTGTGATACCTGACAATGGGGACTCCGGAAAACAACAGCGGTCTTGAAAATACAGTAAAAGTTAAGACAGTTATGCAGTCTGGCACCAATCCAGAGATTTTTACTTAGAACAATGTTTGGGAGAAGAGGTTTAGTCACATATAGTCCCAAATTAATAAATACTTTCAAAGAGACTTTCTAAATCAATCAATCAATCTCACAATTTAAAAGTTGCTGGATGTTAATAAAATCTAAGAATTAGCACAAAACATTTTACCTTTGACCATTGAAAGCTGATGATTCAAATACCTAATCTGCTGTGCACTCTTTTCTAGCTTTTCATTAAGTTCTTCCAGTTGTCTTTCCCTTGCTTTATTCAGAACTTGAAGTTGAAGAATCTGCATGTTTTCTGAAGAATCTGCCAAATTTCAAACAGAATGCAGACAAGTCAGCACAGATACCAAGAAAGTCATCGCTGTAATTCCTGCTCTAAAATTATTTTTTTATAGTGCTAAGTTCATTGCTGGTGCACAAAATCTTTTTTTAATCCACATTTGATTTGCATCACACAAATTGCTCTGGCAGCAATGGCTGAAGGATTGTGCAAACTACAATTCCAACCTTACAGCAGGCCCAGATAAAAGTTTACATGCTATGAACTCACAGACTTGAGGCCACTACCAGTTTACAACACGTCTGACAAAGCAGTTCAGTCATTTGAAGTGCACCTAACAGAAAAGCCCAATGTGGCATCACTCAGAGTGCACTTCCTAAGGTACAGTGAGTCGTATTATTATTCCAATACTTTGGAAGAAGGTGAAGTGTCAACAAGGTTTGACATCAAGCCACCAAAAATAATTTTTCAGTTTCATCAATCAAAACTAAATTTTCAATGCCCAAAACTCATATACTCTGAGCAAAAAAAGATTATTTCTAGATATAAAAGATGCTATACTTCAACACACTTTTAGATGTCCTCTTACTGAAAAACTACTAAAATCAACATGTTCACTGATTTCCAGTGAACTTTTTACACAAGTTTATTTAAATTCTAATCACCTAACACTTACTTTCATCATTACCCAAGAATTCATGTTGCAAACCTTCAAACACTTCATTTCTTCTGTTTCCTTCTTGGATTCCTGGAATATTTTGATGAATGCCATTTTGGTATGGTTTATAAGTCACTTTGTAAGAGTCTGGTGACTGGCCATTGACAACATCAGAAGCAACAAATTGCTGTTGTGACAATACATACATAAGAGAAAACACATTAAAACTACAACTGTAGTCTTGCACAGTAAAAATACTTTTCATTTTACAGGTTGACATTGGGAAGAGTTCTAGTAGCCTTTCATTTTCAGGCTCCAATCAGCACACAATTCTTCATGGAAGCTTCCAGCTTAGAAAAGCAGTGAAGTGTTAATTTAAACAGAATAAGCACACACTTAAGTGAACCACATTCATTCTACCTCATGGAATTCTACCAAGGCAACAGGAGAAAGAACAAAAATCATAACATGAACATACGAAAATTTAGTTACTAATGTCTCATTTTCTAAAATAGGCTACAGAAGCCTCTCATCACTGTTTGAACTGATTGTAAGAGACTGAAGGCATGTAGAAATATTACTACCAATAGCTAAAGTCCTGTTAAAATATTCCAAGAGATAGAAAAATGTGTCAGCTTCTAAAATACCTTAAGATGTTCCTTTGGATCATCTGAAAAATTTAATACTTTATTTTGCTGATTGTCAAATTCTGGTTTATGGCCATTCGTATAAGGCCTGAAGTTTTCAGGAAGATGATACACATTGTTCTCTTGGTAGCAACTTGGAGAGTTAAACCCATCTCTACCAAGATACACATGATCTGGATCATCTTGGCCATCCTGGCCACAGTAATCTTCTTTAACATCATATAAATGTTTCTTCTCTTCATCATTATGTAGGCCATTCCAATTCTTCCCACGTTTTTCAACATGAACAGTTTGCTGGTCACACAAGAATTGTTCAGGGTACAGATTTTGTCCTTGTTCATAGCCCTATGAATGGATATGAGGTTTAGAATTGCTCTCTCAAAATTCTGATCTCACCCCACCCTCTTTTTCCCGAGGTTACCAGCCCTCAAGTCAGAAATACTTCAAATGAACACCAAAACACATCACCTACATGTATTTCTCTAATTAATTTAAACAATATTTAGCATCTTATTATGAGCAAGCAGTAATTACACCCCTGCTCATACAAACTTACATTTGGAGGATCACTGATCAATGGATGATCCTTCCACCTTCCATCAAGTTTCCCAGGCTCATGTGACCTAGAAAGACACAAGCAGCTTAACTATGTACTAATAACTTCAGGGAAAAAACACACCTTCTTGTCTTAAATTAAATCAAGGCACATCTAATTTACTGCAAATTGCACTACAACTCCCCTCTTACTTGGATTACTTTTACACACCTCATCATCTCAAACTTTGCTCTACTCTTAAAAGCACAACATAAATAACAAAAAGATGGTGCCAAATGCCTTACTGCTCCTCAATCTCCTGAATGCTACAGTCTGAGTAACTGGAGAGTTGGTCTCCACTGTCCTCCAGCATATCATGGGGAAGGTCTGTCAACAATTGTTGCAACTGAAATAGAACAAACAACATTCATTATATGCTGTTCAGGATAATTGATACAAGTTCAGCCCAAAAATATTGGCAAAGTAGATCACTTTACACAAAATCCTGGTTTTCTTCCTCCGAGGAGGAATTCACAACCCTGGAATTCACAAAGAGACTTTTACCACAGAATGCTTACTAGACTAGAGTACCAACCAAAGCATTTTTCTGCCAAACTCTTGTTAAGAAAAGAGCAGCACCAGAAAGAGGTAAGGAAAATCTAGTAGACATGTCCCAGGACAGAATAATTTCAAAGAATCATCTCCAAACTGATGATGCCAGGATTTCTTCTCTCTAATCTCCAGGCTAGAGAGGTAGTGGACATTCAAAATATGCTCTGAGAAGTCTGGATGGAAATCCAGATAAGAACTTGCCAGTTAGTATCACTACATTCAACAAGTCATCAACTGCAATGATTAGTGCTCTGCTCTGGACCAAGCAACTGGACTCAAACAGAGAAAAACACCACAACTAAAACACACCCAAACTTCACTTGTTATGCTTTTCAAGAGTGGCACAGTCTGCACCCTCTTTTGCTCTTACCACACTCCAAAAACCTTTTTCTTTCTTTTTATGCACTTAAAAGATAGGAAGAAGCTAAATTCACAAGCCTTCAGATTAAGTTACTTAATTATTTTTCACCTCTTGTTCTCTTGCATAATCTTCTTGGTCATAGTCTTCATCTTCATGTTGAGTTTGTAGAGCTCCACTATCAAAGTCAAGGGACATTGTTTTCTAATATTGATTTTGTGTATCCAGCAAAATCTAACACAGGACAAGAAAACATCAAACAGAAGTAAAATACATGAGGAATCAAAAAGCACCACCCTCATCACCTAAATTACTCAGCATGGAAACTGTAATTCTTGAAACACTCATTGCACATTATTTGTTTCTCATATATCCAAGCCTACTCACTTCCAAGAATTTAGCATTTAAAACAAGGCTGACATAATATAATTTCTTAAGTTCACTTACAACCAGACATTATTTTCTGCAAGTTCTAGTACTGTACAGTATACATATGATGTGATACATGATGACAGTAATGTCCACTCTTGAATTTTGCTTCATAGTCTTCTACAGAATAACTACATTTTGTATTAAAAACTGAAAGTATGCTGTTCCTTGTTCATCTGGATAACAGCTCCAAAAGGAAAAATAGGAAAAGTATCACAGAAATCTGAAAAGCACCACGTGAGTTGCAGATTTCACCGCTTAAGAACAGTCTTGACTCCCCAGGGCCTGTGTACACTGAGCAGTGTGCTCCCAGAAAGCTACTGTGTACAAGTGCTGATCCAGGTTTGGTTACAAGATAAGTTACTTCCCGTTCAAGGGACACTTGTTTGGGCACACAGGTGTAGCACATACTGAAGTCTTCACTTGGCATAATGTAACATTACAGAAGCATTATTTCCAAGTTAAAAATCACTTCATCACGTTTAAAGGACCTTCTTGCCCACTGCTGTTCAAGGAAACTCTCCAAAAGACCTGGCAGGAGGCCTCACAGCGCAGCCCCTGTTTCTGTGCGCCCCCCGTGACCCCTCTCACAGGAGGCTCTGAGGCTCACGCTGCCCCTACACCGCACCAGCTGAACCACCGGCCCTGTCCCCATTCCTTAGGGCCCTCCTCAGTCCCGGGAGCGAAGTCAGCCGGTCGAGAGTGCACAGCCGCCAGAGCCGCGACCAGCCCCGGACAGCCGCACCTGGACGGGCCGGGGGCACCTCCAGGGGCGCGGGGCGAGCTCCGCCGCCGCCACCTCAGTCCGCTCAGACGGCGGCGCGGAGCGATGCTGCCGTTTTATTCAGCGCACCTCCCGCGGGGCCCCCAGGGCCGCAGACGGCGGCAAAGCAAGGCCCGAGCAGCGGAACCCACCTGATCCGCCGTGGCCACCCGCCCTCCACAGCCACCGGCGGAGTGGGCCCGCCGCGCTTCCTCATCAAACCCGGCCCGCGCCCGCCGCGCTGATTGACAGCCCCATGCACCAACCCGTGGCCAGAACCGCCCCGAGCCGCGCTGATTGACAGACTCGGGCACCAACCCGCAGCCAGAGCCCTCCCGGCCGCGCAGGAGGGCGGGCCCACCCCCGCTGATTGTTTGAAAGCAGGCGCGGATGGTCGCGGGAACGCGCCTGGCTAGCTGATTGGCTGAGCAGGCAACCAATGGCAGTGTGATTTTTGTGGAAGGGCGGGGTCTCCGCGGGCGGGCAGCGGCGCCATCTCGCAGCGGGACGTGGCGGTCGCCTGGCAACGCGCGGCCGCGGGGTGACGTCACGTACCTGCGAGCCGCGCCTCACGACCGTGTCGCGATAGCATTGAGGGGACGCGGGGTCCCCGCTCCTGTCCGAGCCCCTTCCCCAGGCAGCCTTCGCTTGCCTGCTCGGGAACCCGCTCTGCTTCCAGAGCTCATTCTGTTTAAAAAAATTAAAACCTCCTCAGAAGGAGCAGATTTATTGCGCAGAGTCGCAGGAAGCAATTCTGCCGGGGGGTTGGTTCCGTTTGTAAGAGCCCCACCTGGTGCCTCGCCCTCAGCCCGGACAGCGGGAAAGGACCCCGGGGCAGAGAGCTTTGTGTCATTTGTTAGAGGATTTTTATTGATGGGAGCAAACAGTTCATGTGTTTCAGTGAAATTTATAGAATCATGAAGAGGAACGAACAGGCTGTGTCTAGTAAACGTGTGACATTACAGGCGAAATCAGCCATTTTCCCCAGAGGATTCTAGTGACCATTCGAACAGAGATTAACCAATTCTCATAATTTTTACAGGCATTAAATAACTCAAACAAGAACAAAAAGGGCTTAAATGTGTCTGACAATTCATATTGAGTTTCTCAAGAACAATATTTTGGAAACTTTCCAAAATTCAGACAACTATTTTTCTTCTTAGCATGATTATTTCTAAGACTTCCACAGAGGAGCTGACAGTGTATTTTACATGAGACAGCTGGGCCACAGAGCAGCATTAATAGCTTAAATGAAGGCATGGAAATGCTGGAAACCAAAAACTGAGAATGAATGTAGCTTGTTCGAGGAAAATGCATGGATGCATTGTGTTTGATTTTTATCTGTAATTAGTTGGATTATCTGCTTTCTCCCGCATCAAAAGATTTTTATATACTTCTATATTGCTCTAGCACCCAATTATCTCCCTTTCCTTCCTTTTTACTTCACAGTTCTGCTTCAGACATCTAAAAATATGCAGGAGCATTCAGAACGAAGATCCAGGTCTTTTAAACGTTTTACATTGGTGATATTCAAAGAGAGAGACACACTGCATTGTCCTGTGACATACATCACACACTGGCTCTGGCTGTCCTTATTCACTGGTTAAATGAAAACTGTTGAAGTGAAAAAAGTCCCTGAGTCAGCATCTTGACTGGCAAAGTCAAGAAACTTTGCTCTCGTACTGTCACAGCTCCAAATGCTCTTAAGTCCTGAGTAACTCTGATTTGTACTAAAAATAGAGGTGGAGTTCTGCACATTTTCACTCTATGACCTGTCATAAAACTCAGCTTTGATGCAAAAATCAAAACAGATCTTTCTCTCCACTTGACATGCCACAGAAGTACCTGGGTTTGCTTCATTGCTTGCTCCATAGTCATATCAAGCACATTCTGAAGTTTGACACGATGTGAGATTAGAAAGGACATTATGCAGGGGGTTAATATCCCAGTTACAGTTACTTGATATGGTACAAAGCTCCAGCATGAACTCTTGCTGGAGGCCTTCACAGGTAAGCACCTTGCATAGGATAGAAAGGGCAGAATAGGCTGCTAGCCCTGAAGGCTCAGGGTATCAAAAATGCCAAACTATTAGCAAGGAAATCAACTACTAATGTTTCAAACCTTCTTACTGCTTCAGTATATGTAATTGAGTAGTTTAATTGTATTATTATCAAAGAATGAAATGTATCTTTATGGCTATTAGCTGAGATAAAAAACAAAACATGTTTTCTATGATGTTTTCTAATAGGCTCTAAGTGTGGCTCTTTACATTATATTTTCCCCTCCAAGGAAGCTTGTCTTCCATAATTTTATAAGACCTCTCCTCTTGTTTTCTGGAGGAAAGAGCTCATATTACAGTGTTCCATTTACCACAAACACTGGCAAACAAACAATGTATTTTTTATGGTCAAGATTTCCAGCAACTGCTGGACTCCACAATTGTCTGCCTTAGGAACTGAGCTGGTGGGCTGGGAGACAGAGAGAATTGTATCTGTTCATGCCAGAGGATATTGCTTGTCTTAAATGCACCATTTCCCTCAGGCCATCACCTGGACTACCAGTTCATTCCCCAAATCTCCCCTGCCTTTCTTCAGTCACTTATTAAATCACTGTTTCTTCAACAAGAAGCCAAATAAATCACTGTTCACTCTGAATATAGGATTGTTCATGTTTAGAGTATTTATTGTGGCAAAACAATTAATAGATTTCTTTTAAAAGATTTTTTCCATGTTTAGGAACAAACGGACTCTATGTGAAGAGGGGAAAACTATCTTGTTTTGGAAAGAACACTGACTAAGGACACATGCAAAGTTCAAACATCCTTTAAATAGTATTCTCCCAAAATGTATCATTAGTTTTGTTCAGCTTTTCTAGTTTGTAAACAACTATGTAGTCAGTGAAAATATATTTAGCCTACCTTTAAAAAGATGCTTCCAGTATTAAGTGATAATAATAGTAAAATCATATGCAAGACAAAAATATGAAGATCTAGCATGCTTGTCCCTTAACAAGTTCTATTCCAAAATTATATTACATATATTAATTTCAACTTTGTAAATGTTTGTAATCTCAAATCTTTGAGTAGTCAGACAGTGACAAAAAATTATTAAGAAACTGGACAACTTTTCTGTATTGTGAATGCCATTCATTTCAAATGCTACTTGCTAGTAAAGTGCTGTTACAAGCAAAATGAAATTGTTAGTGTCTATCGAAAGAAGATGACATTTTAGTAATATTCAAATCATACTTGTTTTTGGCAAATAGTTAAAAGCATAGACATGTTTGTTTAACCACCCAAAATTAATTCAGTATAAATAATATTGGTTTCAATAATTCTATTCTAAAAGGCACATACTAATGTTCCAGCAGTTCTTTCAAGTGAGCTTTTGTATGTAGAGTTTTAATTGTGCTTTTAAATAGTTACTGATTCAGTATGATCTTGAAAGTGACATTTGTGCATGTCTAAAATACCTTCTCACAAATGAATCTCACACTCTGAAGGTGTACTTTTGTTAAGATTAAGATTATATGTATCTATATAACTATGCTTGTTGATCTCTATAGATCTACATAGATATACATATATTCATACATACACACACAAAAGGGCTTCTTCTGGAACAGCAGCAGAAAGTGCAGTCTATACTTTTTTGACTTGTCTTCATAATAGAAAGTTCAGGTATGAATTGTCTTGGGATTTGTGAGATCCAAGGGGTTATTTGTGGTACTGTGTATGTCCCATATTACTCTCTTTCCTTACAGGCTGTTTCAAGCTCACTTCACTTCCAGAAGAGATGATTGGCAAATTATTTTCCATGTGGTACTGAATAAGATGACCCACACTATCAAATATATGATCTTTGGTTCTCACCTAGAGGAAGAAGCAAAAGAATATATTTAAGGTTAGACTGTGCTTATAACCGGTTGGACATAAGGCTAACACATTAAAATCAAAAGGCACTTAAGCCACTGAACTCACTTGAGCAGGATCATTAGGCTGTAGACAGCAATTCAGATCTATCCTTTGGCCCACCATTAGCTCACAAGAAAAGTAGTGGTAAAGTAAAAAGATTGTATGTCAGACTGGGCTGATTATGCACAGGGGAATGAAATAACCTTTTTTTTCCTCCACAGAAGAGAGATATTTTCCCCTAAATCCCATTGAGGATTACTTTCTTGATTTACTGTCTCCTCAGAAATGTCACTCAAGACTGCTCTTCTGAGCAGAAGAAAGTAGAATTGAAGTGACAGAAAACATTTTTTGTATCCAGAAATTCATAATTAAGGATAGGATTTTTTTTTTTTAGCAGTAATGGTTTGCAGGATGTGTTAAGTATATACACTAATTATCAGCACCTGGACTAACAATATTTAAATTCCTCACTGCTACTTCCATGGTACTTCAGTGCTTTTAAGTTTTTGAACTTTCAAACCTACTGCAGCCACTGGCTATGTTTGAATTAACCTGGATGGAATCAAATTACTTCCACTTCATGGAATGCACCCATGCATTTTGATTGAAATATCTAAGCAGCACTGAAATTTCATTATATGAAATATTCATACCTTGCCCTCAGGATCCACCAAGAGTAGATGCTTTGCCTGCCCTCCCTGAAGTCCACTGAGGACATATTGACCAGGTGACGTTGTGCTTTCTCGTACCAGAAAATCCCCGTCGTTGACTAAGAGGCTCTCTGCTGCTTTCCTGTTCAATTTGCCATGGTAACAATCTTCATTCTTTAGCTGTTGCTTTATTTGTGGCAGAGCACAGAGACCAGCTGTGTTGCTTGTGGCACTCTGCTGAACAGGTTCCGGTAACTCTAAAATTAAATGAAAGGGAATGTATTGGACACTTCACCTAAAACTTCATCCTAAAAGGATGCAAGCCAATATCTTTAATAGCCTTTAAAAAATTCACACAATTCAGTCTTGAAGCAAACCAACCTTACAGACTGTAAGAATATGCACACATGAATGCTCATGACCCTCCAGTGCATTAGGCAAAATTATCACACCACCTCTTCCCCTACCTTAGATGGGAAAGCCTTTGGTCGCTAGGCAACAGGGATTAGAAAGAGGAATTTTTCTGATGCTGGACTGGTTTGGGGTTATATTTCTTTGTATGAAAAAGTCAAATTTTCCCTGTAAAAACAAGATTTTTGTTGGCTTTTTAGCTTTATTTTTTTCCCCTTAAGATCTTGTTTTTCCTTCTTCCTTAACAAGCTCTGAAGTGATTGTTACAGATCATTGGGAGAGTCATGTTGAATGGTTCCAGCTATGTGCAGGAATGTAAGACAACACAGCCAATGTAGCCAGAAGGGAAGGATTACAGCATGATGCATTTGCTGTTAAAAAACGAACAATTACCAAATGTACTAGAAAAACTGGGTGGTTTGGGATATAGCCAGTCAGACTGCAAATGATTCACAGGCAGGATTCTTCTAAGGAAAATATGAGGATACAACTTCTTCAATGGAATTGTGCAACCTACGGCTCCTCAGGATATAGGCAGTTCCTTTTAGAGCATGATGCAGTCCCAAGCTGGAAATGTCTCAATGGTCACAGATTTTTTTATGGGGTTTCCTTTATTGTCCAGTCCTTTTTCCACTTTCTTGTGTGGAGCCAACTCTGACAGAGAAAACACTCAGTGGGAAACCATAAAAGGCAAAGCTAATAAAGTATATTCAATAATGAGGACAATCAGTAGCAACTATATAATCATTTAATGGATATCCACCACTTTGAGTCCATAAATCAAGTTTGGAGATATATTTAGTTGATACCACAGATCAAACAGTTTGATTTAGAAATTATTGGATGAGATTGAATGGTCACTTATGGAAGAACTGTTATGAAAGAAAAGACAGTCACAATAATCCCACTTTAACCTTGCATGCTACTGCCTGTGAAGCAAAGGCATCTGAGGTCATTTCCACCTTAGAGTGGTTCAGACTTTGAACATACAGGAGAAGCCTTTTCCTTGAGGCAATGTGCATTCCCAAGCTCCTATCATCCTAAAGCCTTGCTTTTTAATACCTATGGCACTCCATTCATTGTCATCAATAAACTACAGAAGATTAAAGGTTATGCTGCTTTTTTACCATCACTATTTCTGCTCTTTAATCCCTTTTCTCTTGACTCTAACAAGGAAAAAGAACAACCAGGATAAATTTCTTCCCCCCATCTTTTCTATATTTCTTATGGGAAAGCCAAATCTTTCTGCATGCAGAGAAATGAGAAGCCCCCCTCCTTCCAGCGCTTAGAC
This sequence comes from Haemorhous mexicanus, assembly GCF_027477595.1. Taxonomy (NCBI): domain Eukaryota; kingdom Metazoa; phylum Chordata; class Aves; order Passeriformes; family Fringillidae; genus Haemorhous; species Haemorhous mexicanus. The sequence continues at coordinate 12,016,040 of NC_082353.1, forward strand.
AGGTATGGCATCACAATGGGAACCTACTGGCCTGGCGCAGAGGGCTCCCAGGGATCTGTGCTGGTGCTGGATATCGGGCTGCACATGCTGAATGCAGGGACTGGGTGTTGATGTAACATGGATCATCAAAGAGATCTGCTTTGTAGGCAGGTTTCAATGAGGCTGTCTCTTTTATTGTCTTCTGTGACCTCTCATCGCAATTACCTGCAATTAGTATATAGTATGCACAGATTTCCTTCTTTTTCTTTTTTTTTTTACTCAGCTTTAAGTAACTGTAAAAGCTGAAATAGGAATGCTGTTCTTCTTTATAGCCCACTAAAGTAATTCAGAAGGAAAATAAAAATGCAAATGAACTTATTTTTCCTGATATCTAGAAGGCACCAGCTCCAAAAGTAATTAGAATGAAGTTTTCAGAAATGTTCTGCACTGGTCCAGTTCTGCTTCAATCCATGTCAGCAGTGAACCCCTCACAGACTGGAAAGGAATTAATATATATGCCTCTACAGAAACACAAACCATACACGTTATTTGTTGCAAAACCATTTCCTTCCCCTCTGCACCACAAAAAGAGCTTGTGGGAAGCTGAGCAATTCTCTCACTTGCTATTCTGGTGGAAAAGGGAGAGATGGAGGAGTTTGATGCTTTGAGGCTCTGCCTGGAGAGCCCAAACCACATCTGTCAGGTTAGGATCCAAGCCTAGTAACAGGCTAACAGAACATCCCCTGCAGAGTATGAAAATAATAGCACTTCAGCTAGCCAAATAGCAGGCATATTTTTGCTCTTCAACAAACGTTTTATTCATAGATCTATTCATTCATTCTTTTATTTGTTCTCCCTCTCTTTGTAGAAACCATTTGATTCTCCTTTCCTTGAATTGGAAATAACACAAGAAACTGAAGTATCCCCTACAGACAGTGTAATGGATCACTTCAGAGCCATGCAGGTGGGAATTCAGAAAGGACCTCATTGTGCAGTGAAAGAGAAGAGCTGAGGAAATGTGCTCAGGGCATAACTGTGGCAAAGGAAGCCCAGAAGGGGATGGAGGCTAGGGTCCCTGGGAGCAGATTTTGCTAAAGGCAAATTGATCTGGGGCACAAAGCTGCCTAAGGCAGGGGAAGGGCAGAGTCACACTGAGAAACCAGGGATGCTGGAACCAAGGGGCCAGGCTCTGTTGGAAAAAACCAGTGCTGATACTCTGGATCTCATTGAGCATTTGTAGGAGAAGGCAATATATTCAGAGACTGATAAGTAATGAAGTATCTTCCTTTTTCAAATGGTATGAACAAAGGGAACAACAAAGGAACAACAAAGAGTATGAAAGAGAATTAAAAAAAACAAAGAGCTACTGTACAGTATCATGAGAAGTAAAATGAGTAAGTCTGCCAGCAGACATGAAGATAGATTAGTGGCCTTTAGAAAAGCTGTAAGGCTTTTTTGTCTGCCCTCCATCTAGGGAACTAAAAATGACCCACTAAGTAGACACTTTTCACCATTGTATTGAAAGCCAAGGGACAGCTCTTCCAGGCAGCCTGCCCTGGTTAATTCTGCATATGCATGAGAAGGAAAAGAGAGTACATACCCACAGTTTTGTTTTCTTCTGGACAATTTTCATATATATTGATAAAGGTTGGGCTGACTGTCTGTAGAAAAATTTTAAAATCAGTCACATAAAGTAGTCCCCTAGAAAAACTCAGGTAACTTCAAAACATCCATGCATTAGTTAATAGATATACAGGTAATTAAACATGTTCTTCACCAAAAAATTCCCATCTCCTCAAATATTTCACACTGATACTCTTCTTTCTTTAGATGTCACATCTGGACTCCAATGTGAGTCTCATAACTGCCCAGTTATGTACCTAATGTTTAGTATATATATATATATAGTATAACTCCTAGGTAAGAAAGCTCAGATTTTCTATTAAGTGTCCCTCATCATAAAATCAACTACAGGTATCATGGTTTGAAAGTGAAATGGTGAAATGGTTACTAAATTGTCTGAGCAGCACTGAAAGAGAAAGGAAAACCAAAAAGTAACACCCCATGGGAAAAAGGCATTTGCATTTACATGCAGTGTAGCTCCTTTCAACAGTACTGGTAAGCATCAGGTGCAAACTCCAGGTATAGTGAAACATTTTTAGAATTAGAGAACTGTTGGGGAGGTGGGGTCCTGATATGCAGAGTATGGTTCATGTCAGCAAAAAATAGATGCTGAAGTAGCACTGGAACACACAGCAGCCTGGAAGCAGTTGCTACCAAACACAAATAACACCTGGGAGTAGCAAGCTTTTAGACAGAACCACCTGGATTCCAGCAAGCACATCTGAGTGTGCTCCCTCTGAGCAAAGTGGTGGTGCCTTCTTCCGTGCATGCCTTCCCAAGGCCCCACACAGCAGACTCTGAAATCTGTGCAGCCATCTGAACTTGGCTTGTTTTACTCCCTGATTAGTTTTTATTTCCCACTATGCCAGACAAGAGCCACAGATATCTTTTGCTGATTTAACAGAGCTTCTTGAAACAATCCAAGAGTAATGAATATTGTATATATATTGCAATCAGTCAATGTTGTATGTATAAGTTGTAGAGCATAATGGACAGGATGAAATATTTATTAGATCGCAGAATAGGGAGCCAGGAGGTCCCAGATTTTGCAGATGTTCTCTCCAACAAGCCATTTAAATTGGTATCTATTTTCTTCTCAGAGCTAATGAGTGAACAAGGGAATATTACTTGGTCTCCTGAAAGTACTCTAAGGACAAACCAGTTAATATTCAGAAAGTGCTTTGGGATTCAATTATGTACTAAGCATCATTAAATCTAGCCTAAAAAAAACTTTTCCCAGGATAATCAGGACCTGGTTCTGATGTTAATGCCATGCTTTAACACCACGGAAACATTTTATTATTCATTCCCATAATAGGCAGTGAGTATTTATCCCAGCAGATGCTGTACTTACTGAGCAATAGTGCTTTTTGCACTGGACAGGACACTTAGCCCTTGGGTCTGTCTGCACTTTCATTCGCATGTCTAACACTCCACCGGTGGGAGGCTCCTTCCCTGGAATTTCGTTGTAATATTCATGATGATCCTCCCTCTCCTGTGAATTCCCAGCTGATCCATTAGCATTTGCTGCCTCACTGAAAAAAATATAAAATATGGGGGGCGGGGGGGGGAATGAAGCTTCTGATGTAATCAATTGCTTTCTAGTGTAGGCAAACATCCCCAGTGTCTGCACAACACTCAATACACAGATCCGCCATATGGAGGCTGTAAAGGGCTTTGGGCCGGAACTTTCAGAGCTGTTTATTTTTCCAGTTACTTCTTCCTGAATTAAAAATAGTCATGACAGTTTGGGGTAAAGGGAGGTACAGTCATTTCATTAGCACCAGGCAGCCCAGGTATATTTTTAAGTCAAAAAAAAGGTAAGAGGAATCCACTGAAACTTTAAGAATTCCAATGCATTCTTCATTAGGGTATCCAAAATGCTGACCATAATACTAATTCTTACGGCTTCTTGACTGAACTCTGTAAATCTAGAGATTGCTGGGGGAAAGCCAGACTTCAAGAGAAAAATTAAAACCTCATGGCATTTACTCAGACAAGCCTGTAACTGTCTTAGAAAATCAAATATTACTACCAAAAAAAAAAAGAAAAAGTAGCTGTTCTTAGAGGCATTTACCCTGATTTTAATAAGCACAATCAAGCTGAGCCAGAATATTGAAGGGAACACTGAATGACATGAAGGAGAGCACACAAAGGTTTTTTTGAGCTAAACCAGAATGATGATAGTTTAAATGTACAGCTGATACACTGCAAAACGACTAGGTGCTTCCTGTACTGTCTCCGGTCCCAGAATAAAAAAAACTCATCTCAAATCTTACTTCTCTGATTAACAAGAGTATAATTGGATAAAAGGCCATGAGCAGGAAAGAGATAAAGTTCAAGTAGTTGATTATGTGATATGCAGTGCAAGTATTTGATTATGTGATTCATAGTAGTTTGGAAGGGAGTGACTCATTCACACAGCAATATCCGACTCCTCTGCCTGAGGACCATTCTTGGAGGCTGGCTGTGGGTTATGCTCAAGGAGGAAATCTAATTACCCTCTTCCATTTCTCCCTGCTCCTATGCTGCTTGTGACATAACCTAGCAGGATTTCTTAGGAATAAAAGGCTTTTCCTCTGGTTATTTTCCCCAGGAAAAACAGACCAGTTTTAGCAGTCTGGAATGGCAAGAACCACCATATACATTGAAATAAATATAAACTGGAGTTGCATATATGCAATAAAACCAGCTCTGCTGTGATGCATTAGGCCCTGTTCCACTGACACTGCCTGCTCAGGACTCCTGTGCTCAGGGTGCAGGTAAGCAGTGCCACAGCTTTACCTACTCATGGGAAGTAGCAGACAATCAAATTTGGTGTTACAGTAAAAAGAAGCCTGAGAAAAATAGGCATGGCTAATCTGTGAGGAGAGCCACAAATTAGAGCAAGAACTGTGTCCCCAGTGCAATGGAAGAAGGGTAATTGAAATGGGGAATTGTGGTCCAGAAACTAATCTAGGCCCTGTATTTCAGGCAATGTGCAGAGGACAGGGCTTCACACTTTAACATGCCAGGTGGTGGCTGTGTTTATTTCAGTTCATGAGGCTGATGTAAGTCATGCCAGGTGAAAACTGAGGCTGCTGCCAGGACGTGAGCAGAATAGCAGAAAGGTGAATTAAAATGGCTTTTTTCCCCACCACACACTTTCCACAGCTGCAGCAAGCTTAAACTTGGCACAGGTCAGGACTGAGCTCAGTCTGTGTGTGTGTGTATCTGCTATTTATAGAGCTGAACTTACTTGGGCAGAGTAATTTGAACATTTGTTCAACTTGCATGACTTAAAATAAAGCTGCTTTATCTAAGGAACAATACAGCTTAATTCTGTGTTCTGCACCTGTACAAATGTCACAAAAATCAATGGAGTTCACTGGAATAAGCTAATTTTGGTATCTTATATGCTGCACGTACAGGCATACCCTTGAATTATCCTATGTCCAGAAAGCATATTCAAAGCATCTTACTTATGGATCACTCTTTGTAGTGTATTGTTTTCCTGAAAAGTACTAAAGAGAAGGAAACTTCCAGTTAAGTGACTGAGAATGTGCTGACCTTTCATTAGATGTAACCAGGCTAGATGGGTTCTTCAGGTACTGTCTGAACCGGAGCTCAAAAGCCTGCCCTATGGTGTTGATCACTTCCTGTGCCATCCCATTGGGACATTCCAGGATGTGGCATGCTGAAAAGAGACACCTTACTTTAATTAAGTAAATGCAGTTTACACCAGAAAGTAAAGACTCAAGCTATATTGCTTATAGCAAGGCTCCTATCCCTTCGTGGAGCCAGCAGCTAGTACAGCTTTAGTCTGACCTGCAGATTCCCACTTCATTGCACAAAGAACATGACATTTAAAGCCATAGCCTGCATACTATTACCCCTATACATAGAGCAAAGCCAGAAATTGTACAGAGTATTGAGCTGAGTTCAGTAGCTTCCTTATTTTAAAACTCAAACAATTCCTTGTTATGTACAAATAAAGCAATCATATAAACACATATAACAATTGGAAACTTGTTTCAATACCTCTCTGATTAACAGGGTCTTTTGCTACATATGCCACGTAGTCTGTTGTATCCTACAGGAAAGAAGACAACAAATGTCTTGAACATTGTAATTATGAACAACCCTCCACCACAGCACAGCAATTGCATATAGACAGGTACATTTTTAGCTTTAAAATGCACACTTCTCTCAGGGAAAAACAACCAGAGGTACTAGCAAAGTGAGCCAAGGAAAATATCAATGACACACTGGTGGCTATCAGCACAGTAATTGTCCCATATTCTTTTTCTTCTAAAAAATGGACTAGACCATTTGTCATTCTTTGGATGCTAGGTATTCAGTTCCAGCTCTGCAATAGGAGTAGAAACACAACTGGTGCCTCATCAGCAGACAGTGCTGCTCCTTCCACTGCTCCCATGGAGCTCACAGCCTTTCCCATGTAACATATCAGGGCTGTGTGACTGCTGCTCACAGCTTTTGGCTGGGACAGTCCTTACCAGAATCACTGGAAGATAAAATAGTGCTAGCATACTGCAAAGGACAAGTTTGCAGTGTTCCCAATTTGGAGCAATAAGACTGAGTTTTGAAGTATCTTAGAGAAAAGATAAACTTTAAAATCATGCAGAATAAAATGGGTATCTGATCTTAATTACTCCTGCCCAATTTTAGTCTGGCTACAATCAGGTTAAATTACCCTGGATCTCAAAGCTGCTGCTGAGATCAGGCAACCTCAGTATAATCAGTTTTCTGTTTCTGATTCTCTTTCTAGCCAGCATGGAAATAATCCTCTTTTTCTAATCAAATTGAAAAGGGAACTGGAATAGAAAAATTAACATTTCTAATGATACCGCAAAAGCAGAGTGGCTTGATAATTCAGCGTTATAGTCAAATTGGTGAGGTAATGAATAACATTCTTTTAATTATTAAAGATGCATTTTGTTATTTTGGATCTTTAAGGTGGGACAGGGAAAATGTAATTCACAGCTTAAAGGCATGGTTCTCTTGAGGGAAGAGGCAATCAGCTGGCAGGAAACGAGGCCCCATTTGCAATATGCACAAGAACAATCATTTAATAATTCACAATGAATGACACAAGAGGCAAGTCTTAGGGCCAGCAGAACTTGTCCTAGATTTTTTTTTTAAATCTCTAAAGTTAATATCACTAAAGCAAAGCAAGCTAAATATTTCTTATGTGTCTAGTGAACTCAATTTCCTTCCTTTTCCTTTCAAGTTTTTCTTAAAAGTTCATAAATATTTCAGGATAGATATTTTAAAATAAATCAGATCTAGGGAGTGACTAGAAACTAAAGTAACTGGAGCAGCACCTGCTATTTTTTGTGTCTTTTTAATGTTTATGTAGATGCCTGGATGATTTTGCTTTAAAATAAAGCCAGAGTAGGCTTAATTATCAGGCAGAATGGTGCTACTCCTTCACAGCCCAGAACAACACTGAACTTCACTTAGACCTTGAATGTGGGGCAGGTGGAAGGACAGGTCCTGTGGAAGCTATCTTCTGTTTTAAATGTAAACAGAACTTTGAAAACATTACCTGAACAAGACAACAAAATTGCCCCTTATATGAAGGGCCACTAGATTTATAGTTACCACTGATGAGCAAGACCTCTATTTTACATTATCCTCCCAGTAAGAAGTGTCAGCAGCTGCTCCACCAAGCCCATTTCCTGCAGCACATCTGTGCACACACATCTCTTGCTGGCCCTGCCATTAAGCACTGACCAAACCCAGCCCTGTGTAGCCTCTGAAATCTGAAGTCACTGTGCAAGACCAGTGCAGGATAATAATATAAAAAACACTAAAAAAGGTAAACAAGTCCTAAGGAATTACTTATCCAACCCAGATAGATGCATTTCCTGCTTACAATCATTACAGTAAAGAGTCTGAAATAGAATAAAAACTTGAAAACATCCATGACCACATGGCAGTGACACTAGGAAGAACAGCCCTATCTGCAGGAAGAATGTGGTTATGCCACATCTGTCTCATAGGAGCTGTTGGCTTGAGTCAAAATTAATCTAAAAATTTAGAGGTGCCAGTGCTGACAGGTTTTATGACAGATATTGGATCACAGGGACCACTGAACTGATCAATTCCTATGTTCACATTCTTATTTTTAGATTGCCCTAGTCAAAGGGCTTTTGAATGGACTGACACTCACTGATGGGCAACAGGAAAGTTAACTATGTATCTATTAAATATACACTGAGACACTATTCCACCTTTCCTTTTCAATGTCAGTACCCCAGTTTTCTTGTATTACTGCTCATGATCCAGAAGTGCAGTGTACTCTGTTAGTGCTTGTGGAAGGAAAGGATGAAGCAAAGTATTTGCAGGTAACAATTATTACATGAGTTCATTATACCTGCAGAAGTATATTTTATAAATCAATACTTACTGGGTCACCTCCAGAAGCAAATGAGATAGACTGCATATGATGGTTGGCAATAATCTGAAAAGCATAACACACTAATTAAACATGCTCTTGGGCCACACAGTAGAAAACATCAGAACATATGTCTTTATAGAACAGGCAAGTAAATTCATAACAAACCCATTTATTAATTTATGCATGTATCATTTAGGAAGGAAAGAGATAAAAATAGGAATATTTTTGAGACTACCCATTCATGTTTACCAATGTCTAGATCCCTCAGTAATCTTCCTTCAAGGGTTTTCAGAATTAATTCAACCATCAACTTCTAACTGTACCCAAAAGGAAGGAAGAGAAACCTGGTGTCCTAATCCCCTCCCAGGATGTGCAATGGACAAGGGACCTCTGCACTACAGACAAACCCCTAAGTGCTCCTTGATGCTCAGCATGGCACCTGCTCAGTGCAGCATTCCTCAGAACCAGAGAGCCAAAATGACCTCCCTGATGTTTCCCTGCTCCAGCTTGGAGCAACACCTCCTGCTGGCCCAGGGTGAGATTACCCAGGGAGCAATATCAACAGCTGAGGGAGGAATTAGGTGGGCAGGACAAAGATCCTTGTCATATTTGCCAAGAAGGAAGGGAGCACAGCCCAGTTCCAGGCAAACTCAGGCCCTCAGGAACACACCTCAAAAGAGCCTAGAGACTTTACACAGTATAACTGATTGTACACACCTATTATCCAGCTGTAAAATAGCTTTGAATGATACCAAAGCCAAGCTCTGACTTAATACCTATATCAATTTTTTTCCCCTCCTATGACTTGTCAAAAACTACAGTCAGAACTAGTGCCTTGCTTATTGGCACTTTACTGGCAATCACATCCAGAGAAACAGTTTGCCAAGAGCTCAAGGGTCCCTCTCTGTGGAACACACCATCATGAACAAAAAGGACCTGTGCTGTATGTCAATTCCTCCAAAGCGCTTTCATTTTTAAATTCAGAGGCATCAGCTTCACCAGGCATGCACAGGTCTGCTAAAGGGTGCTGCATTCCCTTTGCAGGGCACAGCCTTCCCTCAGAAGCCACAAAAAAGGACAAAACTGTAGCATGGAGAAAAGGACACTGATTACACGTATCCTACCTGCTGCGTGTCAGCATTAATCAAAGTCAGGCTGCTCGTTGAAATGGTCAGCTTTATATTCATGCCAGAAAACTGAAGGTTACTTTTGCCAAGTACAGAAGACAGAAACTTCACTGGAGGCTTTGAACAAAGAAAGAAAAGAAAGAGGCTGTCAGCCCAGTCTGTGAGGGGCAGAAACATAAGAAAGTCAAGGAGGTTTTATGGTATCTTATTGAGACTTTCAATGGAGCAAGGATAATGGCTTGATCAAATGCAAATAGATCTTCTAACAAACATCAGCTCTGAATGGAATACTGGTAGGAATGGGTTTTATGTCAATAATGGGGAAAAAAATCCCAGTGAGCTAAATGTTATAGCTGGCTCGGTAATTCAGAATGTGCAGTTTTCTTTCTGAACTCTTCTTTGTTTCTGGAGGATGAAGTGTTTCTGGGTAAAGTAAGAAATTCTCTCATGTATTCCTCTTTCAGAAGCAAGTTCATTCCTCCTGAGCTCCACAGTTACAGAAGGAAATCTGTAAGTTCTGCTGGACACAACCCAACAGTAACCACTGACGTTGCCCCTTACAGCATCCCAGTTACTTAATAAAATCCATTAAACACTGCCATTTTAGTTTAATGTGTTTAATTTTTTTAATATATAAATAAGCAGCAGATAACATTCCAGTGAATTAGCTCCCTCTTGCAAACAAAAAAAAACCCTCCAATTCCAACATTTTAGCAGCCAAAGCCTAAAACTTGTAAAGCACCATACACTGCAAGGGCTGGTAGAAGCAGGAACTCTGGGCAAAGCATTAATCCTGAGAAAAATAAAGTAGGGCAGAGCCTCAGCCTCAAACCAAACTGGCTAAACACCCTGCTACCAGCACTTCCATGTTATCCAGGCTGAGTTCAGATGGATTAAAATGCACTAATTCCAGCATGGACTGAAGCCTGTTAGAGAACCATGTATCCAGCTTATCAAAGCAGGTATAGAAAAATAATTGCTGAGCTAAAACAGGATTTACCTTCCGCTTTTTTATAGCTCCATTTGTACCCGACACAGCTTCACACAGTCGGCTTATTGCTTCCCTGCAAATAAAAAAATACAGCACAAACCATTGGATCATTTCACATGCACCATCTGTAACAGAGCCAGCAACTCTGCAATTTATTGTTATCGGCCCACTTATAAACTCTTAAATCTTCTGGAAGGTCTTTCACAGTTGTTTTTCTTTCTTCTTTCCTCCCACTGTTAAAAAAAAAAACCCAGCCAGAAGAACTATTTAACAAAACACAGTGATTCAGCAGCCTGGTTTAGATTCTTTTTCTTCATCAAACCCATCCATTTCACCTTATGAAAATTTGTTTAATAAAAAAACCTCAAACATAATTAACCAGAAGACAAGCAACCTAATACCTTCAAAGCTTTTTTTTCAGAATGGTTGATAGGTCCCTTGCATGGCAGAAGGGGACCCTCCCCTTAATCCTTCCTATTTAGTACAGCAGGTGCATACTGAGTGAGCCCAGCTGGGTTCTCTGATTGACGTTCTGGGTTTTGGGATTTCTTTTAAAAAAAAAAAAAAAAAAAAAACCACAGGAAAAAAATCCCAAAACAACACTCCCCCTCAAAAAAAAACAAACAAACAAACAAAAAAAAAACCCCAAAAAAACCAGAATCAAACAAAAAATCACAATAACCTGAACAACAGTGGAGGGGTGGGGATGTATAATCAGCTTCTCCAGTTCCTTTTCAGAGCTATCAATCCATATCTTTCCATCTCTGGTAGGAATTTCCCAAACTAGACCTTCTCTCTAGCCACCCATTCTCCTCTGCAGGTTCCTCTCAGTTCAGGGAGCAGAAGGGTAAGGTATAAAGCACGCACAGAACTCATTTCTGGATGAAAGATAAATCACACACAGGATAACACAGTGCTGTGCTGTGCTTGTTTTCCAACTTGAGCAAGGAACATTCTGGCCTCTGCTCAGGCAAGTGACTGGTTTGAACATATACAGCACAGCACTGAGGGCCCTGGTCAAGGTTAGCACAGCAGCTGGGACAAAACCTTTCTGCTGGCAGTTACAGGCTTTTCCTCACTGATAGCTGCTGCTTTGAGCCAACAGGAGAACAGTGCCTTACTGGGCTGGGATGTGCTCAGCAAGTTTCCATAGCCTTGCCTGCACAACCCAGTTGGAGCTGCAGCCCCGGTGTCTCCAGCTGCCCTGGCCCTGTCCCACAGGGGCTGAGGTCTTCTCAGGCTTAAGCTCCCATGTTGGGCACTTGATGCCTCAGCCTTTCTCTTGGGGCTGAATTCAGATTTACCTTCCAAGGCTGGGGTTTTGTTTGGTTCTAAAGGGGAAGGGAGTTTGTTTAATTGTTTGTTTGTATTATTGAATTATTTTCCAAGTAGCTAATTAGGAAACGAGATTGTTGGGAAAGCTTGTCTGTTTCCAGATCCCGGCGTGTGTGTGGGAGGAAAACACCACTGGCCTTCACCTCCTGAGAAATATTTAGTCCAGAAGGGCTGAAAAGTAACAGGAGACCACACAATGACAAGAGGCTCCAGCCAGGTATGTCCCATGAAGCAGAGATGCCCAGTGAGGAGTGTGGCCCCCCCAGGACCCTGCAGATGAGAGAGAAAGTACAGCCAGGCCAGCATGGATGAACCCCAGTCACTGCTGTCCCTGCTCAGCGCCCCCAGGGCTGCCACACCAGCCGGCTGAGTGCTGGAAGCACTGAAGATCAGTGATATACACTGAGGGAACATCCTGAGAAATTCAACCTGGATGCTGTCAAATGAATGGAGACCTCACCCACAGCAATATATAATTAATATTTTCTGAGTGAAAACATCAGGGAAGGAAAGGGGCCTCACTGAGGGCTACACAAGATCAGAAAGCCAGCCTTTTAAACACTGACCCTTCCTAGCATTTAAAAGCAAAGTACTTCCCCCTACACAATTGAAAATATGTTTTTTAAGCAAATTCCTGATACTCTTCTTGGTTAGCTCCTGTTTTATTTAGCTGTTATCAGGAGGAAGGCCAAACATGACCAAAAAACAAAAAAAAAAAAAAAAAAACAAAAACACAAACAAACAAAAAAAAAACACAAAAAAAAAAAACAAAAAAAAAAAAAAAAAAGAAAAAAGAGGAAGGCATCCTGCAGGATGATCTTGCAGATTCCAATAATCTGCTTGGAAAATGAGAACTCATCTTCTCATTCAATATTAAAGGAAATTAAAATCAGAGCCAAGACATTAAGGCTACTTGGAGCCTTCAAGTCTAGCCTTACCTAGAAAGAAAACCAGATACAGAACAAATTGGAAAAACAGGGAAGTTGTCTCTTTTGGTGAAAAATGAGTTATTGAACATGTCAGGCAACCCATGTGAAATCAAGAGTTGCAGGCAGAGTTGCCAGGCACAGAGCCTGTTCTTGTACAAGCCACTGTGGTGGCTGCCCACTTCACCATGCTCTGAATCAACTGTCCAGTAAAAAGGAACCAAAAAGAAGCAAACCATTTCCACTTAATAGTTTCTATTACCTCTCTTTGGTAGAGGAAATGGTTGTACAGACATTTCTTGCTGCATACCTCTCTGGGTGATTTTCTAAGTGATCTAACAAAACTTTACAAATATTATTTGAAAGGTGTGAAAAGCAGGAGTTTGGTAACACCTGCTGCTACAACTGAACACTTCCTACATGAAGTCATTTCCACAAACTAGAAACTGCACCACACACTAGGAAGAAAAGAAACTCTGGATGCACCCAATGATAAACCGAAATGCATGACACATTTTTGGCATCCATAAGCCTTTAAACCAGATTTTTGGGGGTTTTTTCAGGTCCACTCAGAAGTACAGTCCACAGTTTTCCTTTGGGTCTGCAGCCCTGGAGTGAAACCTGGGGCAGACCCAGCTCCTGCAGCTCCCAGAGCGTGCCCGTGAGGGAGAGCGCCTGTGGGCAGTAACACTGAGCCACTTTGTTCATTGTTCCCCCAAAACGAGAATAAAAGACGAAAGATGGGCTGATGTAAGCAAGCAAGCATGCTGTTGAGGATTTGCTTTTAAGCATCTAGGGCCCTGCCTACACCATGTAACAGAAAGGGATTATGTGGCTCAACAAAGTTGAAATTAATCTTCCAAACAAAGTCAGCCTTCTTCCAGAAGCCCTCCCTGGCTGCACATTTCAGACACCCTTCACCCCTCACTGCCTGACCATTTTCGAGTTTATAAGTTAATGCCCCAATCCAAGATACAGAACCTCTTTTCCCAGAAATGCCCAAATTTGATGACTAATAACCAACTTGATTTAACAGAATTGGGAAATGTGTGAGAGGAAAAGAGCTGAATGGCTGGACAAGAGAAGCACACATTAGGGTCCAGCAAAGGCAGGACCTGCCACAGCACAAGGGTGACAACCCAAGCACATCTTGTATCCAGAGCAGCAAGCACAGGCTAACCATTAAAAAAAAAAAAATACAAAGACCCCCAAGCAGAAGAATCTGTTATGCTTACTGTTATTTTTTGGTATTACTTTTGTCATCTACATGGAGTTTGAGATCACAGATTTCTGCAAAATGGGAGGAATGTCCCTAAGAACAAGTGGGGTCATGGGCAGGCAACAGCAGAGAGCTGGAAAACTTGCAGTGGAATCTCCTGTGCCAACCTCCTCACCCCCCAGCCGCTGAGGGTAAAAGCACATCAGTGCCCAGCCCTTCTCCTGCTGTGCTCTGGTCATTTGGCCACACAGCACCTCTGCATCCCATGGTCATTCACAGCACCAGAGAAGCCACTTTCTGCCTTCCCTGACCATGAGCCTGCCAAGCAACTGAAAATGCAAGTCCAGCAAGAAAGCAGAAGGTAAATTCTCCATGTTCACTCCTTTGGACTCCTCACTGCACTTTGGCAAACATGAGTTTGTTGATCTTTTCAACATTCATGAGAAAGGTAACTAATATCTTCAGTTTTAGATACCATGAGGTAACTAAGCATTCACATACACATAAATCAAGGCAGGGTGAAGACAAAACCAGAGACTCTTTCCACATCACTTTAAAACAGAAGATGCCTCTTTGTTTAGTGAAATGCCATCAAAGTAAAAATATTTTTTACCCCAATTCAAATAACAGGCATGGTTAAAATGGGGTGATTTCCAGCAGCTCTTTGGTTGGTGCATTGTGCATGTGTCTATAAACTTACTCCCCCGACAGAACAATAGGGGAATAATCAATGTTATCTTTGCTCCAGTCAGCTTGTCATCGATCGAACTTTAAAGTCTGCATGTGTGAGCTCAGCACTTCAGCATTTGGTTTGCAAACAGTTTAAGTTTTGAATTTCTCATGCACAAAAGAGCCCGTTAAGGTCAGCAGTGGCATTTTTTTTAGGTGATGGAAATATTTCCATTGTTAAGTTTTGACTCAGTTCTGCTCAACAAAATCTTACTATCTAGCCCAAATTTAAGTTGGCAAGCTCTTGTCACGCAGTAATTCATATTCATTATTTTCCTGACAAACCAGCCAAAGCTCTGTTCTGTTACCACAGCACACACACACCTCTTGCAAACAGGAGATAACCTCGCCCTCTGGCTGAGCTGTGAAGAACACAGTGGCCTGGGCTGGGTGTATTACATGGCTCTTCTTGGCCTGTAAAGGACCTGCCTGAGGGAAGTATATTGGTATCTGAGGCACTTCTTCATACACACATGGAGGAACTGGGTGTGTACTTATACCAGTTGTACATGTCAAGAATTGCTGGTTTTGAATATAAAACAAATGGGACAGCTTTCAAGTGAAGTCTGTAGGCATTGAAGGACTCATGTTTTTCAGGTCCTTTCAGCTGCTAACTCTGGGAGCCAACAGGTATAAATGTAACACTAATCCCTTCACGTTGCTTTCCTTTCTCCATGAATTTTTGGATACAAACTTGAGGAAGGAAAACAGCATCTGAAAATCTCCCTCCAGCAGGAAGGAAGAGCTGGGCAGGTACAGGAAGCCTCAACCACACTCCTGGCATCCTCAGCACGAACTATGCCAGAAAAGCAGCTGAGAGGAAAAGGGAACATGTCTAAGGCCAGGTGAAGATAACCTGCAGCCGCCTATCTCCCCAAAAGGCTGGGTGGCTGCTGGGGCTGCCTGGCACTAGTCCTGACTGGTGGACCATGAGCATATCACAGAACCATGCAGCAAACTCAAACACTCCCGCACTGCCAGACTTATAAGAATAAATAGAAAAAAAAAATTGTGCTTTTCTATTTCTGACAGGAAATTTCAGCCACCCCACAGGTAGGGGTACTAACAATCTAGACCCAGAAACTGGCAGTAACCTGCAACAGAAGTTGCAAAGTTCAAAAAGGACAATAAAATATTTCACGTTTTAACCGCATCCCCAGTTGTATCTGAGAATGAAACATTAATCTTTTTCTGATTTGCAGCCTGAAAACTTAGGCTTACAGTACAGACGGAAACAGCTCTATTTCAACATGTTTTCCTTGTGACTCCACTTCCAGCTGAGGCTGGTCTTGGTGAAGATGGGGGTCAAGCAGTGTCATACATCTGATAAATATTCCTTAGATGACCTTGCTGGATTGAGGGACTGATGGCACTTTCTGCATCAGTTAGGAAGCAGTGTGACAGAGAGACCCATGAGGGTCCTGGCTCTCCACCCTGGCCATGGCACCCACAGGCACAGCAGCACCAGTGGATTTCCCCTGTGCCTTGGGAGCGCTGTGCAGGAAGCGCTGAGCCACGTGCACAGCCCAGCTGCTGCCGGTCCCCAGCTGGCTGGGGATGTCTGCTCTGTGCTGCCACTGCAGGGGGAGGCTCTCTGAGCAAGAACTGGGAGAGAAATTATGCCTGTGCCTGAAACAATTCATTTTCCAATGCAAATAGCCTATTGTAATGATGAAATAATTCAAATCATCACTTAGGAAAAGACAAAACAAAACATGCAAACTCCTGTTCAGAATTGTCTCAGAGGTTGGCACGCACCCTCGGTTTTATAAAAAAATTTGCACTCAGGCTTTTCATTCTTGGGCTGAATCTCAGTTTTACACCACCTACCTGGTGACTTGTGTTCGTGTGCCAAAGTCCAGGGATCTCATTGACTGCAGCACCTCAATACAGCCCATGTACTATGGAAAACAGACAGAGGAAAGGGAGAACTGTTAGTACACAAGGAAGAGGAGGATCACAGGAGGAAGCAAATCTGATTATTGTCCACTAAGTTTATGCAGAACAGCAGTCTAAATGGAAAATCAAATCAGCCATCCTAAAGCTGCTTCCTAAATAGATCTTGTTTTACTAAAAGTGTAGAGAAGAGCAATAAAGATACCAATGGCTTAAACACCATAGTACCAAAAAAAAGAAGGCAAAGCACTCTGGGGACACAAAATCCAATTATTCCTTTTTTTCCATTTCTGCTTATTCTCACTTATTAGCCTGTGACACTGAGCTGGGAGGAATACATGAGGAAATACTGGAAAGAACAGAGTCCTCAGAGCAGAGAGGCTCTGGAAGCCCCTTGAGACCAATGCACTCAGAGCCCCCATGCAGAAGAGCTGACTTTCCCTTCAGAGAGTAGGAGGCATTATAGGCCACAAGGAAAACCACTGGCTCCACACTGCTACGTGTCTGATGACAAATAACCTCTGCAGAAGATGAAGGATGTGAAGTTGCAATTCCAGCTCATAGCAACAGCTCTTAAGAGCCTACACTATAAACTGACCTGCTTTAAATTAAAGGCTGACTGCCACACTTCTGTTGTATGGGACAGAGCTGGGGCTCTTTCTATACTCATTTGGGATTTGTATAAGACTAATTCTTGGAAATATCAAGGATGTGTTGGTATATCCCTAACCATATCTTACTAATCTTTCAGCATTTCTATGGATGTCAATCTCTCTGTTGTTGAAGCAGTCTGACCTCTTCATTTCAACAGGCTGGCACAGGTCTGGGTCTCTCATTTTTCCTCTTGGGACCATCATGCAGTGCTCACACAGTGCCCAAGGGCTGCAGTCACAGCATGCCTGTGCAGACCTCTCCTGTAGGAAGTCAAAGCCTCTGGGACAGAGACAACTTGGAAAACCCAGGCAGGGTCATGCATACTCTGTCCCTTGTCTGAATGGATGGAGGAGGCATTCTGTGTCAGAGAAAGGTACCATATTTAGTTCCTCTGCCTCACTTTGCCTGTAAATCAATTTTTCTGCTGGGCCTTTCAGAGAGAGTTGGATTTAGGTGTCTGTTTCAGCTTTGGAGACTTTCAGAAATAAGCGTGTGAAAAAGAGAATGTTATATGTGCAGTCAGGGATTCCACAATTGTATTATCCCTATTTTGCTTTCTTTCCAGATAGCAATGTAACCCTTGGGAGAACTCCAGAATTAGGTCAGAGACCTGGAAGGACATCAATAAGAATCTGAAAGGTTGGCAGAACTGCTTCCCTAATGAACATTTAATGACTTTGAGAGCTATCTGCCTTGTTAAATATATTCCTGCTTAACAGGAACAAAGCAAATGTGGAAAATATGTCTAGAGCCTCAGCTTGTAGCACAGTAACGACCTCTGATCCTACAGTATAAGGTCAAGCATCCTGTAAGCTGGTTGGCTGCTCCTCTATCCTTGAAAAAAAAATAATTTAGAGAAGTAGGTGAGTCATATGCTGACAAGTGAGTCCCCATTGCATCCTGAACAGATGCGTGGGAAGCTACTCTAAGCAAAGATGAAAAATCAATATTAGGCTTTTGCATAAGTGACCCTGAGTGAAGCTGAACTTATCAATGATTCACAAAAGACCTTTTTTTTTTTCCTTTTAAAAGCTTGAGTAGGGAAGTGCATTAACATGGCACCTCACTGCATCTCTCATTTATTTTAGCTGTCGTTGGTTATCTGAACTGGCACAGTTAGAAATGGCTGAACCCTCACATTGCAGTATGAGGGTACAGAGAACCAGCAGAGCCTTGGGCAGGGGGACAATGTGAGGCTGGGGCAGAACAAGTCAGGGTCACAGAGCCTGGGAGAAGCGCATGGAGCACACAAAAGGACAATGAAATACCAGAAGCCTATTCAAGAGAACAAAAGATGCTCTCCGAGGAAGAAAAAAAATTAACAATAAACAAAAATATTAACCCCTCCATAGCAAAATATGAGAAGCAGCACAACCAATGCATGAGAAGAAAGGGGAAAGCAGTGGAGAAGGACAATGTTTGTCTCAGAGACTTATGAACCCAAACTCCAGTTCAGCTGGTGTTCCCACTTCCTGTCCTGTACACCCCAAACAGCACATCCCAGGAAAACAAAAATGGGCTTCTCTGGTGGTGCAGGGTCAAGGCCAGCTCCATCTTTCCTGCTGCCGGGAAGGTTAAACTAAAGCCTGAGCGGGGCAGAAACCACAGGTGCCTGCGAGAGGAAGCCACAGCAGCCCACAGCTCTTGCTCCAGTGCAAGCTGTTCACCTGGTGCTCTTGTGAAAACTGGGTCCAAAGGTGGTGTACAGGGAGGGGTGTTCATCTTCTGAAGCCCACAGAGGCAAGGCCCAGTTCACTGAGCTGCAAGGAAGCTGGGGGAAGCTGGACACAGGCCCAAGGGTGCACTAACCAGCCTGGGCAGCAAGCACATATGTAACTGCAGAATTCAGCCACCTACAGAAAAATAGAACAGCAACAGTGAAAGTGCTAAAGATCTGACATGGCCAATGAAAGAGGATGCTGAACCCACTGTTCTGTCCGCAGCAGAATGGAGAGCTCCTGCCAAGACAAGCAGGAGCTCTTAGGAAGGAAAGACTCACTGGCCCCTGCTGGAAAGGGAAAGGCTCCACTAATGGCAATGTGTGCAGAGATATCCTATCTCCTGCAAAGGGCTGTGAGAGCACTGGCACCAGGGACTGCTTTGTCCCTTGGTGTTTGAGTACAGAGGGTGATCTGGGGCTGGCTTGCGTTTTCCCACACCACCAGGAGAGAACAGCAGTTATTGAAGATGCACACATCTTTTCACATCTATTTACATGAGATGACAGAAAGTGGCTGCAAACAGGATGAGGAACTGCGTGGGAGGAGATGAGAAGGCACCAGGCAGGGCCCATGTGAATAAGCAGCACATGGCAGGACAATGCAGAGTGCCACGCTCAGGAACCTGTTGTGAGATTTCTCTGCTTTCACCCTAGCAGGAAGGTAAAGTGTTGTCTTCCTTCCATGGACAACAGAAGCCAGCCAGGGCTGTGGGGAAGGAGTGAAGCATGATTACTGTAGTTTTGGTAGGGAAGTTTTCTCAGCCCTTTCTTAGATGCTGCCTGTGGTAGCCTTGGGGTTAGAAAATCCCTGTGTCCACTGGAAAGCAGAGACCACCAGAGCTCCCCTGGCAGTGGCACTGCTCCTGCCAGCACACAGACTGCACTGTGCCAGTCAGCTCAGCTGCTCATCCTGCCTCACACTTCAGGGTTTACTGGGCTGGGGTAAGTGCTCCGTAACTCTGTAAGCAGCCACTAGTCAGGCAGCTAATGAAGAGCTCTGGCCCAGGTTTGCACCCTGCAGGACATTCAACTGGCTCATTCCTCAGCCTGAACCACACTGGTTTCCTCCAGCAAACGCCAGCCTCATCCAGATCCAAAAGCAAAGCCAGCAGAACCTCTGCCATCCCCACCACAGGAAGCAGAGAGGCCAAGGCAGCCCACGACAGCACTGCACACCACTGCAGACGTGGGTGGTACCCCCAGGGCACCTGTGAGACAGCACAAAATCCAGGCAGAACCAGCTGGAAAACAGACTAGATACCTTCAAGGATTAAAAGAGCCCATTAAAGATCATTAAGCACAAACCCACGCCCTCCGAGTAGTTTGTCAGTGCTAGCCTAACTCTCCTCATGTGCTTGTCCTGCTCTTGTCTTCCCCCCTGCAGCAGCAGCGGTGCAGACAGACAGACCCTTGGTCTGTCCCACTCCTCATGCCCACGCAGCACAGCCTCTTCCCTGAGGGCAGCAAGCCAGGGCTTTTTGTGAAGAAGAATAGCTTTTGATAAATGAATTTTTTTTTCTGGGAAAGTCTGAGCCTTTCATTCACAGATTTTCAATTTTTAAATATATCCCGAGGGAGGGAAAAAAAAACCAAACAGGGAAAAATGATAAATACAGACATATAGAAATATTTCAGTTCTGTTTTCTGAAAAACCACTTTCTGCAGCACTGCACTCGGGCCAGGTCTCCAACAGAATTGTTCCCAATCCACTCTGTCCCCGTTCTCCGGCTGTGATAAAGCAAATGGCCTGAAAACACGCCGGTTCCCGAGAGAATCGATTCCCCAGAGAGGCGCGAGTGCCCCGCAGGCGATGCCGGGTGCCGGGGCGCATTCCCTTGGGACGAGGCGCGCACGGACGGGCGCTGCAGGGCTGCCCAAACCCCAAACCCCGAGCCCAGCACAGCCACCGCCCCAGCACCCCCGGCTCATGATTCACAGCTGCGGCTCTGAAGCCATGAATCACCGGAGCCCATCTCCTTCCAGCGAGAGCCCCGGCTGTGCAGACGAGTGTAGTTATTCATTTATGACGGGCGATGCAGAGCAGCTCTCCGGGTGCAGTGTCAGGGTGCTGCGCGCCACGGAAGCACCTCAAATACCAGAGTATTTCCCTGCCCTGAAGATGGAAGAGGCACTGGTGGCAATCTAGGACCAGGAAAGGGCTGTGCTGGACCTCCTTCCCCACACAGAGGCAAGGAGCAACTGCTCCAGGCCGACCTGTCGCATCCTCCGTGGACAGCAGCGGGACTGTGCAGGGCACTGGTGCCCACGCGTGCTTTCAGGGTGCCGCTCATGTAATTCTGAACGACCATGCTAGAAATGGTCAGGCTCCTTTTAATCTAGAGACATGTGGCTGATTTTAGACATATATGATGGCGTATATCTGTATGCATTCACCATCAAACCACTAGCAGAGGATCAACCTGTACATTGCTAAAACCTCTTTGAGACAAAGGATGCTGCAAACAACCTTTACCATATTATTATAAATTATAATGGTATTGTAATGAAATACCTGGCAATAATACTTCCTTTTCATATTTTAGTTAAATAATTCTTAAAACCAATCATCTTTCAAAGACTCATGCTTTGATTTCAGCTCAGGTACAGAGCCTTACTCCATGTTAGGTCCAGTAAACACGATCCTTGCTATTCTCAGAGAAACCACTGATGCAGGACAGTGCTGAGAGACAGATCTTATCCTCCTTCTCAGCAGCAGCCACATCCCTGGCAGTCCCCAACGAGCAAGAGAAAGGATGGCAAGTGCCTCTTGGAATATCCCTCAGGTTCATCACAGCCATAACAAACACCAGCAGGAAAGACAAGTGCCATGGCCACTATGGGTACCATTCAGAGACAACCTCAGCTCCAGATGGGCAGCATTGTGGGAAGGTTTTTAAAGGTAGAACATGAACAAGGACATGGTAAATATCCCCCTTATAAAGCCTGCAGCTATCTGCCTACAAAGCATGTTTTGAAAGACAACAGTATGAGAATCAGAGTTGTCCAGATGGGATATTAGTATTTGGGCTCTTTGTTATTTGCACGAGCATTTGGGAGGACCAGGTGCTATTATGGGTCTCAGCTTCCTCACCAAGCCCGGGTGACATGCAGCTGTGACACAGGAGCCCTGTCACCACCAGTCACACCCGGCCACAGCTGCCTCCCCAGGGGATGCAATGAGCCCAGCATGGCCCCTCGTTAAAACAACACCAAGAAAATTTCTGCCTCACTCCAGTCTGCAGGGGACAGCTTCTGAATTAAAGAAATTAAACATTTCTTTAATTCACCACATTATTGCCTTTCTAAAATAACTGTAGATCCTCTCCATGTAATTGCTGAATCCTCCTCTCTGATTAAGCTGCTAAGGCCAAAGATCTCTGGCAGCAGCAGTCCCAATAACATAGACTTGACCTGCCTCCTAAAAGGGTCTCTGTGGAGATCCCAGCAATTCCATATCCCAACAGGGCACAAGAAGCTGCATGGGGAGAGTGAGTGCCTCCAAACACACAGGAGGGAGGGCAAGGGCCAGGAATAGAGGGTAAAGATTGGAAGCAGCTCCAAATGCCCAGCCCTTGGTCTCTTGGTCCCGCTTTGCCTTCAGGTGAGACCATCCCTCTGCACCAGAGTCCTGCCATGCTGCAGCCCTGGCCACTTCCCAGCCCATCTGAGGCTTCATCACCAGCTGCTGAATAAGTCTAGTGGTCTATGGGGAACTCATGCTCTCACCTTGCACATCCTCTGATGCTGAAATGCCCAAACCCCCATGTTACTTATTTACAGTCTGCTTGTTACTATTGAAAGGGCTAGTTGAAAAAACCACCAAGATTTTGGCCATGACATGTCATCGATGTCCCTGCAGCTCTCCTTGGCGGGTTCCTGCATGGCCCACAGCCATGGGAGCAACATAACCAGGAAGATGAAGGGAAAAAAATCTCCCTGTTGCATTGTAAGGCTGCTGCCAGTGATCCCCCTTCTGAGATATTGCCCACAAAAGGAAGACCAGCTGAAAACCATACTGGAAATATAACCTGGTCAGTGCCTGTCCCACAGCCTCTCTGACAAATGTCAGCAGCGTGGGCCAGAATGCACCTAATGCCTGGTGTTGCTTTCTGTGAGGGATGGAAAGGCCTCTCATGGGCCTCTTTTTCCCCTCCAACATGCAGAGTAACTCGTTTCAGTCACGGTTCAGCAGCACTCCTCAGAGAGTCTACAGATAGTCCTTTGGAAGTGGATGTTGGGTTACCTCTGGAAGCAGCTGGTGCTTTTAGCTCCCCCAGCTCAATGCCACAGCCCTATGTCCACCAGAAGACAGGAACTACATGGGAGAACACAGTGGTTGGGGCACGGACTCTAGAGGCAGGAAAATGGAGGTCACCCAGCAGCCAGCTGAGCTCTTTGCTTTGTCAGAGGATGGAAGCCCAGAGAGAAGTACTCACCCGCACACTGTAGGTGGTTCCTGGCTCCTGGCTGTACGTGCTGTCATTGCTCTGGGCCAGGCCCCTGTCCTGCCTGCCCACAGCAGCGACGTCCTCAGCACAGTCACCCGCTGCCTTTGGGGTCAGGACCAGCTTGTCCAGGTCGGGCTGGGGGTAGGAGGCTGACAGGCAGCTGATCTCAGGTGAGGTCGGGCTGCTCGGGATGGTAACGCACTCCGTGAGTTTGATTCGTGGCACCTCTTTGGTTCCCAGGCAGAAGCTTTTCAGGCCCGGCAGATTGGACGGGTTGGCAAGTTTAATGTTGGCCATCCGGGGGATCAGCGTGCACAGTGTGGTGCAGGTGTCCTGCGGCCCCAAGGAGACATCTTCTGTCAGTAAATTGGGTGTTGAAGAATGGGAAGAGGAGGAAGAACCTTTGATATTTAAAGACGTATTTTGTGTGCCTTCATCTAGGGAGGTTATGGAATCATTCCTGAATCGGCTGTACTTAGCCCTGTGCAGCATTCCTGGATGTCTGAATAACCCTACATACAGGACGTGTCCACCGAGGCTCTGCTGGCTGCGTTCTCTCATAGCCTTGGCAGGTCTGTAACTGGATATTCTTGCATAAATTAGCTCTTGTAGATAAATTATATGGAAATCAAGCAAGTCAAACAATTTTCAAAACAGAAAGCTATTGGATATTTTTGCTGACTCCCTCTTGAATGGTTTATTTTCCTCAAAGAACAAGGCTTAAAACTGCATGGACATCTGGTATTTGGTAAGCAGAAATAAAAGCAGCATACAGGAAAGCACATCGGTGGTAGAGCAGCTTAAGCTGAAGAGCCACTATCCAAACCTGCCTTCATTGGTACCTCAAACCAGGCACTAAATCCCACCTAGCTCTGAAGATTCACAGCTGTAGCATCAATAATTGCAGAGTCCTGGCTGCAGCGAAAGCTCAAGCATATTCCACACAAAGCAGATCAAGACAGCTACAAGCCCAAACGTATTTTCAGACCGGCATGAACCCCGTAAGGTGCCCGGCTCTCTGCACTTCCACCGCCGCTGCCCCAGAGGCGAAGAGCATCCCTGCGCTGCAGCTCCTGCCCCGCCGTCAGGCACAAACCCAGGATTCTTTCCAAAAACACTGAGTAACGTCGGTCTCGCTAATTCCTGCTGGAAAGTCCTTCAGCACCATAATAATCCCGAAACAACGAAATACTCCTGCGGCTCCGGGGCCGTTTCCCGCAGCGCCCCGGCCGCCCCCGCCGCAGCCCGGCCGCTGCTGCCGGTTTTTATGAATGAAGTTTTTTTGTGAATGGGCTCGGCGCGTGCGAGCGGGCAGCGCCGTGAATGGCGCTCGGCGCGCGGCCGCGGCCCGGCGGCCCCCGGGGGGCGCCTCGCAGCCAATCGCCGCCCGCCGCCGGCTCACGCGCCCTCAGCGCGCGGGGAGCGCGGGGGGGCGGGGGGAGAGGGGCGCGAGGGGCCCTCGGGGTGGTGCCAAAAATCCCCCAAAATCCCCCCAAATCCAAATCCCCGTTCTGCGGCCATTCCTCCTCCGCGGCTGCACGGGCAGAGCCAAGCGCCGGGGCCCAGCCGGGGCTGCGATGCCTCCCTGGCTGCCCGGCCGGCGCCAAGGAAAGGGCAGGCTTGTCCCAGCGCTCCCTGCCCGGCAGCTCGGCTCCAGCCGGGGGGATCCCCCTCAGGCATCGCGGGTACCTCCGGCAGCCAAGGAAGCGAGACAGGTTTGTTTTACTCTCTGAAAATATCAGGGCCCTCGGCACGAGTTAGCTCGGCTCCGTGTGGGCTTCGACACCCGGGGCAGAGAAATTCAGCACCACGGGGGTCGAGCCAGGAGAGGGAACCCGGCAGGAGAGCCTCGCTCCCTCCCTTAGCTGAGGCGTTTTCTCTCGCTAGATTTGCCATGTTGAGTTCATCTTCCTCATGCTCGCAGTGGTGCGGCCTCTTCCTCTGCTGGCGTTCAGGGCTGTGCATCAGCTGCTGGTGCCTGAGGAGAGGCCGTGCTGCCCATTGCCCTGTGACAGGCGGAGAAAATGACAGCTTCTCTCTGTCACAGTGAGAAAGCTCATCACAGCCATTCCAGGTTTTTACCTCGTGTATGAGAGCAGGTGTTAATCCTAAAGATGCAATAGTTGCCACAGTAAGGTAGCGGGAAAAAAAACCAGTCCAAACTCTTTTAGTGAAATGTGGCTCAAAGAGGAAGTGGCTGCTTTGAATCAACCCATTTTGGTGAGGATGGCTCAGACTGCTCACAAAATCAAAGGCAAAACCTGGACCAGCCACAAGTTACAAAGAATGACTAATTTCTCATGAAGCTTTAATGATGGCTTTGAGCACAAAGGAATAGAAAATTTCAGAAGTGATTAGCTGCACTACTGATTGTACATAAAGCACAGAAACTCTCCTAGCATGAGCATTTTTCTTTCATTTCAATGCCATGCTGAACATGACATCAACATGGCTGGAAGGAAAACTGGGATGGAGAGGCCATGGGGCCCACGCTGGTGATGAGGAGGGCCTGGAGGGGAGGGCAAACTGTGCTTCCCATGGAGGGAACAATGAGGACCAGCATTCAGGGAGATGCTGATGCCCCAAGCTTCCATA
Source organism: Haemorhous mexicanus (assembly GCF_027477595.1). Taxonomy (NCBI): domain Eukaryota; kingdom Metazoa; phylum Chordata; class Aves; order Passeriformes; family Fringillidae; genus Haemorhous; species Haemorhous mexicanus. The sequence goes on from NC_082353.1 coordinate 12,041,685, forward strand.
CTGGGGAACCTCCCAGATTTGTCTTCTTTTTACTGCCATGAAGAACATGCAAAGAGACAAGCCAAATTTCCTCTTTGTGCAAGATCAGCCTTACCATCCTTCCTACCTTGTCTTTGCCTTACAGCAGCCCCTTGGCATAGATGACAGCACCAGGAAAGTATGACTTGGTGACCAGGACACTCCCCTATGCCATTGGTCCTCATCTCCTGAGCCTGCCTGCTGATTCTTCCTCAGGAGGCGATTTGAGCCTTCTTTACTTGTGTGAGCAAGAAAATGGGCAGGTGGGTCCCTGCTGGGCCTGCAGGAGATGCAATCCCTTCCCCGTCCCACTGCAGCTAACAGGAGCTGGCAGGTGAAACAGGTTAATGGGGCAGCCTTTAAACCTGTGAGGTGAAAGGGGATGTTTTCAAGAAAAAGAAACAGTAATGCAACAAGCTGTCCTTCACTAATCACCCATGAGTTGTGTCTCGAGCCCTGCATGGCACCAGCATCTGCTGCCCCACGGCCAAAGCCTTGCTGCCCTCTCAAGGTGCCATGGGGGGCTCAGGGTGGCTTCTCCAGAGACAAGGGAGGCTGGTACTTTAATCAGCATTTCTCTTCTCACAGGCACCACCAAGTGTGATCACAATGTGGGAGGTGAAGAATAGCTGGTGTTTTACTGCAGGTTCCAGAGAAAAATGCAATTGTGACAAGCTCTGTTTTCAGCAGTGATCAAGAAATAAAAGCTCAAGAGCAGAACCCCCTTGGACAATGCTGCTCTTTGCAGCATTGTCCAAGCAATACCAGCCATTGTGGGGAGGGAGAAGAGGGAAAAGAAAAATGCCATGCCTTTATAAATTAAAAAGCTTTTTTTCTCAAGGCTAAAACAAGATTTCTGTTTAAGATACTGGGAAATCAGCCTCTAACCAGCACAGAGAACAAAGCTTCTTTAAGCACTGGTGAAACTGAGCCTACAGCCTTGTCTAAAAGGAGCCTGTGTTTCTTGCTCACAGCTCGAGTTCCCTGTTGCTCACTGTGCTCAGGGCTCCTCACCCTCTCAGCTCCCTGCCCTACCCTGCTGCTGTGCCAGCAGGAGACAATGAAAAACGATTTTCCTCCCCACATGGCTGCTGACCAAGGGCTGTGCCACACATGGGAATGCCCTAACAGTGCACAGTCATGAGCTGAAACCTCTCCCTCAGTCTCTGTTACCCATCACACCCTGTTTACAGCCCTAAGCAGCCTCTCAGCCTCAAACATGCTGCAGGAGAAACTGCTGTGAGCAGCCCCCAGTCAGGTATTGTCAGAGGGGACAGGAGCTTCGGCAGGTATAACCTCACTGGTGGGGCAGCACCGTTACTTAGGAGCAGCTAACCAGCTACAGCCACTTCTAACACCCCTGTCAAAGAGCTGCAGGGAAGGAGGCGAGGCAGCAGCAGCCACATCTCCAGCATCACCACGGGCATCCACTCTGGCTGGAAGCAGCAGTGTCAATCTGGAGCCTCAGGCACCCCTGGCAGTGGCCCCGTTTCAGCTCTGGGGCTGTGGGATCACGGCTCATTTTAGTGCCACCACCCCACCTTCTCTTTCCGTGCAGGGGCCGGGACAGGGGCACGCAGCACTCGCTGGGGATGGGAGAGTTCACGGCGATCTGGGGGCCAGTGGAGAGGAGAGGAGGGCAGGCAGCCCAGCAGTCTCACGGCGGGAGTGTGGGGGCAGCACACACGGGAGAAACGCTGCCACGCACCTGCAGAGCACGCCCGACCAGCAGCTGCCTCTTGCAGGAGCCCAGAGGAAGCCGTAACCTGCTGCTTGCAACCCGAACATCAGAGCCTGGCCTTTCTGTTAGAATATGCACTAACCAAGGGACTTTTTTCCCTTTATAAATAGCAACAGCAGAGTTAACTCATGCTGAGGTGCACCAAGCTGATCTGCCTTACTTCCTCATTGACATGCCTGGCTGATCCTGGCAGAAATCAGCAAATTGATACAGAGTGGCAGGAAAATCCCATGGCAGGTAACAACATAGTGGCAGCTACCTCTGGGAAGCCTGAAGTAGTTTATTTCCACTAGAGAAAGTCACACACACAAACTGGGTTTTATTTTGGTTTTTTGGGTTTTTTGGCAAACATCCTCACCTCTCTGGTGCTTACCTATTCCTCAAGACAGTCAATGGGACTGTCCCCCCTAATGGGACACTTACCATCACACCTGCAGGCAGGAAGTCCCCAAGACCTTGAAACACTCTGGGGCAGAGGAAGACTTTTGCTAAAATGTTTTCAAAAACTGTACAGAGCCCCCCAAATGTTTTGAGTGACAACATTTATTATTGCTTTATAACTCTGCAAGAAATGAGTAACCTACTACAGCATTACAAAGCTTTGTAGAGGCACAAAGTTGTTTTAAATTTGATGTGGACACTCATTAACTTTCCCTGTAAACACAGACTGAATTGCTGCGTGTGTGAGCAGTGCTGCTGCAGCCTCCAGAGTCTCCAGAGGAAGCCAAAGACAAACACAGCTCCACACAGATAACTAGGACATGCAGTTCATCCCATGCTCCCTCTCCCATTTCCCCTTGCAGGGAAACAAGTCTGTTATCAGCCTTACATGATGATTAAATTCCTCATTACTCACTGAGGCTGTATCCCTGGAGAACAGCACAGGAGAGAGCTGGGTGTTCTCATGGTGCCCAGACAGAGCCCCACGCATTTGCTTCGTGTGGGAGCTCCCCAGGCTCCACGGAAAACTCCTTTACCAGCTTGGAGCACACTGGGGCTGCAGCTGGGCCCAGGAAGTGCATTCCAGCTGAGCTTCCCCTGCATCTGCTAACTCATAAAAGAACCCCTGAGGTAAAGAGCCTGCAGCTGGCAGCAGCTCCTGTGGGGTGGGTTGGTTTTGCCCAGTAGCACTTAAAAAAAAAAAAAACAACAAACCCAAAACAATAAGCAAAAAATTATTAAAGCCCTGTGTTTATTCACAATGATCCTAAAAATCTAAAAGCAAGTCCAAGGAGCTGTCCTTTTTGCTTAGTGCAGTTTGACTGACTAAGGTTTTTCCACACATTGTGGACACACAGGTTCAGAAAATTCCAGCCCCCATCCCTATAAACCTGGTAGTGGAGAGCCCATGCTGCTGTGGCAGCACAGGTTGCCTGAAGGAATTTAGCAGGAGCAATTATTTTCTTGTGGTGACTCTTTTGGTATGTGCAGGAGTGCAAAGCATTTAAAAATTCACTGGAGGCAAAGAAATTTGCTCAACATTAGTGTTTCTAAAATGGTGAAGAAACTAAGAGGGAGGAAAAAAGCTCAGTTTGTAAAGGCCTAAAGGTAACTAATTTTTTGTCATTTCCATAGCACAGGTCACACTCTGCCACCCACTTTTTCTTGTACTTTCCAAAACTTGTATCAGGTTGAGAAGACAGAGACTGAACCCAGACAAGAGGAGTAATTGGTGGAGTAATTCTGACTGCAAGTCATAGAACCTCCAAAGTGAGGTTTGTAACAGAAGCACTTCCACCAGAAGACAACTGCAATAGCAGAACTGAAACATGAAGCTGAAGTACAGAAACTGCAGAATTACAGGACAAAGCTTCAACCTCTTCATGTGGGAGCTGCAAAACAGTTGACCCGGTTACAGGTGAGCAGTTAAAGAGGGGGCAACATTCAGGGTGTCATTTTCCAAAGGTGACTTCATCCATCACTCCAACAATTAGGGCAGGTCAACTGAAGTTCTCATCCAGTAGAATATGAGAGAAATCCCAGCTTTTGGAAGTCCCTGTGCTTATCCTTGCTCATTTCCTCTTAAGTAAAACATTATTTCCAACTCAAAATTCTGGACCTGCTTCAGTCCCAGGGTCTGAAGAAGGGTGGGTTTTTCTATCTAATATTTTTCTGGCCAGTGACATGGTGGGTGACAACAGAGGGCTGGGATCCATGTGAAAAGCCCTCTGCTAATCCTGCCTTTTACCTCAGCCACTCCCCTGCTGCGGTGAGGGGCTCAGCTCCCTGCACGGGCTGTCACCCCGAGTGCCGCGGGTGCCACCGCACGGCTCCTCCCCCCTGTGGCCGCAGTGTGACACACACCTGTCCCAGCGCCTGCAGCGCCACGGCAGCCCCTGCCAATCAATTCAGCATCAAAGAGTCCTGAACAAACACAGCACTGTAATAAAGCCATAAATTTCTACAATCAATTTTATTAGTTATGGAAGAATTCCCACTAGTATTTACATAGTGCAAAAAAGCTGTTATTACTCCAAAAAGTACGGTAGACAGAACAGTTATCCTTCATACAGCAAAAAAGAAATGGAACAAACCCCTTCATACTGTATTTTATAATGGTTTTTCTACTACTTTAACCTAAATATTACTATAAATTTTAAGACATTAAAGATTAAACAGCTTTCCTTATTAGAATCTATTTAAAAAGTAAATTATATAAACTATTGATGAACATTTAGAATGTGGGCTGTGCCAACTGGGTTTCTACTTTCAGCATTACCATTCATTGGTGAGAAGTTTGGGTTAGACATTCTCAAGTTTCCTTGTGTGTGGCAGGGTGAACCCCCCATTCCTGGTTTCTATGGCTTGTTTCTGCTGGGTTTTGTTCTGTTAACAAATTGCCATGTCTAATTTTTAAATGGCTGACACTGAAATCAACTGAACAGTTTCATTAGTTGGCACAACTTCACAAGAAATACTAAGTGACAGATTCAGCAACAGCAGCTTTTCAAACAATAATACTTTTTTACATACATATTCAAAGTAACATTATTAAAATTTAAGCTTGTGTTAAAGAACCGGACAGAACCACATTGTGTAAGCTCCCACCCACCCATAAAGACACGTCTTAGCTTTACCAGAAGAACACCAACAAGTGCATTACTGAACATTTTCTATAATGAATTTTTAAAACACAGGTCAATACTCTCTGTCACTGTTTCCAATCCTACAACAGCCTGCACACAACTTAAGCAGATAAACAGGCCACCAATTTAAGCCAGTGGCACTAACACTCTAAAGTATGTGTGAGCAGGATCAGGGCCTTTGCCTTAATCAGACATTGCTACTTGGTCCAACTAAGGACTGAAGTTCTTCAGAATTTTTCCCTTTTACAGATTTGTAATCCATGTTTTATTATTGACAGAGATACTTAAGAGTATTTATATAAATAGGCTGTATACATAGCCACCTCTATCAAAGATCCCTACCCCTACCACAGATACATTATTTTCGATTTTACCAGATAAAGTAAGTGGTGAAATCATTTCTATAAACAATGCCTTAAGAAAAGTAGATTTGTTTCCCGAATAATTATTTTCACAACAAAAATATCTATACACCTATAACTACAGAAACATCTTTTCATGGGGACAGTAACAACCTGTATAAACTGCACACTTTTACACTGAAATAGAAATTCAACTACTTTTTTAAAAAATCATGGTATTGTAGAACATTTGTATGCTTTCTTCTTAAATTCTGCTGATAATAGAACCAAAATTACCACAGTGAGATACTCTCCTTAAGTGCTTCAAGTGGCAAGGAACTTCCCTAATTTCTGATGCAAATGGATCACTTCCAAAGCAATTGCAATTTCATTCTTACAGTTATTGCTTATTCCCAGCTTATCAAAAAGGAAGCACTAAACCCAGTTTTCTTTACTCAGTTTCAGTTTGCTCCCCTAAGGGTGATCTGCCACATTTTAAAAAGAAACTAGTTCCTTATTTGCTGGCAAATTGAGAGATAATTATAAGTGCTGTACCACTTTCAAGAACTCTATTAAACTTGTAGCAAAATTGCAGTTAAAGAGCGGGCTGAATATTACAAGACTTCTTTGATATAAATGTCAGAAAACTTTAAAATGACAGTCCAAGTTCAGAAAGACATATAAAAAGATGCGCCTCTGTTGTTAATACTTCAAGATCAAAAGTTATTTGAATCACTGGCACTGAAAAAGCTAAAGGAGAAACTACAAACACCTTTGTTTTTTGATGTTCTGGCGAAGTTTTGCCCTCAGTGTATGCACTGATCTCACCTGTGCCAAGATGTGCTTACACATCCAAGGGCAAGTTTTGCTTGCAGCAGTTCAAACACTTGTCATGTCCTAAAGCAAAAACTCTTAAAACATACAGACAGTAGAAATCTGCCATGGGGACAGTAAAAGGTTTAACACTCAGGAGGCATCATTCCTCAGTCCTTGTTTTCCTATGAAACGCCTGTTCTAACACCTAGGAGGATTACACTAAGGAGCTAAGAACGTGACACAACAGCCAGTTGTCACAGCAGCTCTCTACACTGCTTATCTACATAGCATTTGCTATGCCTACAGCTATCAAAGCATTATTTACATAATACACAGTTTCTATTATTCTCATTAGCATCCAAAAACCCAGGGCTAGATGACTTCTAAACCTGGAGTCTTATTTTCCCAGTGCAACTTAAAACACCAGCATCACTACTGCTATAAACATTGGTCCCATGTTCCTAAGTGTGGACTGAACACCCAACTCAGCTAATTTCAGTTTCCTGTGGTTTTCAGCCTACCTAGAGGCTTTTCATGCATTTTGATACAAGAAATCAAAAAACCTAAGTGAAATGAAAAGAAACATGTTTGCTACAAAAGTGTTATTCACATGAGTTACTCTTTGGCTACCCCTGTGGTGAAGCTCCTGCTGCTGGCAGTTTCAGGATACCCCTTGCCAATACCAAAGTAGAAAACAGACTCCTGATGTGCAAGGTTTAGACACACACTCCATCCTCAGTCTGAAACAAATTCATCACCAGTTAATGCATTTCACTTCAGTATTCAGAACAGAACATGGAACAATTCTCTAGCAACAGGTATGTTTCAGAGAGGGCATATTTTTGTTTCTTTTACCTCTGCACCACTGAAATACTTCCCCAAACTACAGGGCACTTCCTCATTTCCTGGAATAACTACTTTCTTCTCTATCTAGAGGTCAACTCCTAAAGCTGTTTCAACAGCAAGAAGAGACAAAGAGGTCACATTTTCAGCAGTAGTTCTTAGGATACATCCTGGCCAGGATCACAGCATGCAGGTGAATGCAGAGATAGCCACCACATCAGTCACACTTGCTGTTAAAGGATTATTCTTGCTTTTTGCAGTGTTATGCAGAATACAAAATGCAAAACAGCATTCCTGAGGTAAGTGACAGGAGAGAGAGGAAGTCATCAGTTTACTAAAAGCCCTGAATAGGGATTATGGTTAATGAGTCACTTAGTGTGGTTTGGCAGACAGCAACTGCAGAGAGAATGGGGAATTTTTGTTTTCTTTCCTGTTTTTTTTTTGTTTTTTTTTTTAAATGCAATATTTCTACCTTGTAAAGAAAACCTGCAAAACATTAATTACATTCCTCTGGTTTAAAGTTTTTCTGGAATCAAAATTATTATAGCTTATTGTAATCATTTCTGCTATCAGCAGCTTTTTAATGATGCATTCACCAAGATCAACTAAAAAGCTGCATCTATCTTAGCATAAGAATCACACACAATTTCTCTACTATTTAATTCTCATTAAGATTGCAAATGGCTTTTTCTAGCTTTTCATGAAAGAGAATCAAAATTTTCTTTTTATTTCTAGATAGAATTAGAAAGTCATGGCCAAATACACTGACAGGCCTAGTATAACACCATACCGCCAACATGAACCGTTGGCAATTTGTCAGTGTTAATGTAGGTTACCTGTTTGAAAATAAGCTTAAGAGTCACAACTTCAAAGAATTTTTCTTCAAACTGGTCAATTACAAGATGGTTCCTTTTACAAAACATCAAATGAATGCTTACTGACAACTCTTCCACACAGTTTCGAATCTGGGAAATCAATACTGATTAAGAGCTAAGATAGTTTTTAAATCAAAAAAGTAACAGACAGCTACAAAAATATTGTTGTGAATTAAATACAAGTATTAAATGTTTAACAGTGCAAAATGTTGAGATGAAGCATATGGAATAATGGCTGCAACCTTTACAACAGTTAGTTTTACTATAGTTTCTAAAAAGTTCCTGAGTTCCTGCTTATTTTTACGGCATATAGATGGAATCTGTATGTTCTTTGTTCAAAGAACTGCAGATGGTGGGTTTATGTTGAGTGTTACTTGCGTGCTTCTCATTTGTCCATTCCTCGCCATCAGTGACGGGATCAGCCTGCTCTGAGGTCTCCATTTCTTCCTCTTCACTTTGATCAGCATTGTCTTCTTCAGCACCACTAAGGGTCTTCCCGAGCTGCAGCGTCTCCATAGTTCTCTGGGTCTCTGAAACCCAAGATTCAATTCTGCTATTAAGCTGAACTTCTACAGAAATTGGTTCATGGGCATAATCCTCATCATCGTCATCTTCCTCTTCCTCCTCCTCTTCCAGCATTCCCGGCACAAGAGTACTGGTGGTACTGGTCATGGAGGAATTCAAAAGGTCTCGGCAGCTGCCATCCAGGGATCCTGTTTCTGTACTCTGCTGTGAGGCCCATTCCAGATTGTCATCTGGTTTCACCTCATCTTTGTCACCTGGCATGGATTTTCCATGATTTGTTGCTGAGGTAGTGCCAGTTGTAGCCAGAGGTGGTTGTTTATTAAGAGTGGTTTTTTCCATTTGGCCATTGCCAGCTTTTTCTGGTACTGCAGCCTTGCACACAGATTCTCTCTCATTTTCAGAGGTCTCTAACCCATCAGATGTTTCCACCATATTTCTCCAGTTTGTTTCTACAAGTTTTGAAAAAAGTTGAAGTAGGAACCATTAATTCCTTGTACATAAAAATATTTCTCCTGAGCATGCAACAACAGCCTAAATAGCAAAATGAACTAATATTAATGTTATTCTATGCTTTCTAGAAAAATTTCTACTAGAAAAAAGAGGAAGAAGGGAAAAGGAGAGACAACAAAGAGCTGTGAATAACTTTGGGCTTTTACAGTACCCTAAAGCAGACATTACAAAGTTGAAAGTTTGTAAACACCAAATGTCCAAATGTAGTACTAAGAGTAGTCAAAGGTTACTCTCAAGTATAAATTAAAAGAAGAGAATTGCCACCATCATAAGTTATTATTTAAGGATTACTTATAAAACATTTAACCCCTGAAATGAATTTAAGATACCACAAAAAAGAATTCACTAAAAAGACAGCAATCTCTTTAATTCACTCATCTTTTCCTACCCCTGGATATTGCAGAGTACTGTAAATTCAGAAGAAGGATTGCATCTTTAGCTACATTTCACAAAAAAACAGCAACTGGAAAACCCCAGCTTCTACTTGCAAAGGTAAGCTTTAAGCTACTTACCATATTCTTTCTCATTGACCTCAGATATGGGTTCAGAAATAACACTACAGAATGAGATGGCACTTGCTGCAGAAGGGTTCCGAGAATGGCCCATGTGATGTGGGGCCTTCTTGACATTCTTCAAGGCTTCTTCTGCTTGTTCCTGTTCCATGGCAGCCACCATGTCCCTGTAGGCTTTCCTGGCCTCTTCAGTTAGGGATACCAGCTTATTAAACAGATCCTAAGTACAAAGGCAGTTTTATCAGCAGTAATTCTTACTAATAGTTTTCACTTTACATTACTCCTTTCAGTCCAAGGTATACCACATATGAACCTCAAGATTAGCACCAAATACCTCAGCTTTAACTAGGAATTAGTTCTTCTCTGTATTAAATAATAAAAAACACACTCCAGGTTTATGCAGCTTTGAGAAGATGGACATAACTTTAGGATATTCTTTTTCTTACATTCTTAATCCTTCCACAGAATTTCAGATTACAGTTTAAGTCTGTTTAAAATCTACAATAAGATGTTGTGTCCAAAGTGTTTTAGCACAGTCTCTCAGTACCATAAAACCTGAATTTCAAAGAAAAGACACCATAATATAGATGAGATCAGGGCTACTATCAAAGGTGTATGAGATGTGCTCCAATGCCAAACCAATTCTTTACTACATAATTGTTTACCCCAGCCACTTATGTGATTGGAATGACTCACCTCAGCACCTGAGTAGTTGAAGATACCCACAACACTAACAGGAACCAGCTTGTTCACACAGCGGCCAAGAGCCTTGCGGCCCAGAGCAAACACAAATGGAATTTCTTGTTCCCGTGCCATGGCTATTACATTATACAGAGCCTCATCTAGTCCACCTTGAAGAAAGCAATTTTAAATAGATATCTAGTCACTTGAAGTCATCGTATGGCATAATACAATTCTCTAATCCACTTTAACTGCAATTAGCCAGTAAAACTTCAATACACACATCAGCAGCTCCTATGTCCCAGAGGATAACACGTAATAGATTTCAAGGGTAGTGAATGAGTACATATGAAGGTGATATTCTGTATTCTCCATTAGTCCTGCACACAAACCAGAGTTTCATAGGTCTTTTCTTAAGCAGAGCTTTGTTATTCTCCTATCTCAGGAAGCCTCTGTTTATACTTCTGGTTGTGGCAAAATGCTTTGGTTTGGCTAACTAACAATTCACATTCCTCTTAAGGAATCCTCCTAAAAAGCACCCAGAGCTTAGGACTCTCTGCAAGGTGTATTGAACATAGAACAAAGTAACACACAGAGTAAATTTCAATTCTACAATATTTATCTTTCTTTAAGCTTTTAACTCTCATAAATGAGTTTCTTCCAGAATGGAAGAGAAAGGAATAAATGTGGAATGGCAATTACCCAGTTAGAGTCTGGGATGTTGCATCATGCATAATAACAAATGTTTCTAACCTTGCTAATTAATACATTTAATCAGCACAAGAAAACTGAAAAGAGCCAAGTGCACCACTTGTTTTGATCATTTATACCTTTTGACTGAATTTTTTCACAGTTGGGGGATATGATTACACACTTGATCTTGTTTAGTTTCATGTGTTTTGTAACCTCACGTAACCCCATGACGAGTCTCCTCCTTGCTTTAGCTCTCGTGGGATCCTTTTGGTAAATCCGTTCCTGGAAGCTGACAAGCTCTTGCAATAGCAGAGTCACGCACTCATCTATTTCTTTACTTAGAACTTGGTTACAGTATCTGTCAATTCAAAACAACATTGACAAGTGTCAGCATTGCTACTTCACCAATGTTAGCATAACCAATGTTTCACCCAGCCTTTTTGCAAATCAAAATAATTTTACTTCCTCAGAAGGGCTACTTAGCTTTTACTAAAGTCAGTAAAGGATTTAGAAATCAGACTGCAAACTGTAAGTTAAAAACACATCCATAAAACCTTTGTATTTGTACTAATATCCCTTGCGTCAAGAAGCCAATCAAAAATAATATTAAAAATACAAACAAATACTGCAATAAGTGCCGCAAGCAATTTTCTTCTACTTAAGACATTACAAAGATACATTAATAAAAAAGCCCTAACACATTAAGAGGTACTATTACAGTATTTTAAGCATTCCTAAGTATTTCTTCCTTTCCCATTCAAAGCATACATAGCCTTCCTTTAAAAAATATTTTGCAGAGAAGACTCCCACCTTGCTTATTTGCTGTGGCAACGAAAGTCTCAAGTGAGTGTTTGTTCATGTACACACACATTTGTGTGCAAACACAAGCGATCCATTCAGGGAAAAAAAAAAGAAAATACCTTCTATTTCTGAAAGGGAAGCTTATGTTCATTAAGCTCTTAAGTCTACTAAATCTACCCACACTTGAAACACAAGGGTGACTGAGGTGCAAGCCTTGAATTTTTATTAATAAAGCAAAACTCTTACTCTCTGAATCTCTTGCTGTGAATTTTGGTTATTGCAGAAGATGCCATTGGACTGCCTATTCCAGAACTGGCAGGTGAACCCTGTGACACTGGGGTCATGCAGTACGGAGAATTCTGACTTGCTGGAGAAAGTGAAGTATCACTGGGCATACTCAGACCAGTTTCTGAAAGGCAATTTTTAAACATTACAAAATACAAGTACATTTTTAATGTGAAAGAAATAGAACCACACTTCTTGTGTTATCGCTCCCTTACTTTGTCCAAATTCCATTTTGAAAACACTAAGCATTATTCTTCCCTCTCCTTCTGGAGGGGTAGGGGGAAGGGAAGAAAAACTGAACACACATCCACCATTCAGCAAGGATTGGATAAATAAGCAATATTTGAATATTCATTGAAAAATATCTTGAGATTACTTTGGGAACTTGATAAAACAGAAGAGAAAACCTTTGTGAATGTTATTACTTCTTCCAATAATTCCTTACTATTTATATATATATAATATACTCAACTAACTTATTCCTAGAATGTCTAGGATTTTCCCACTCTAGAGAGACAGGTCATTCACAAGAAAAAGTTACAAAGCAGTACATGCAGAATCCTGACAGACACCTCCTTCCCCCACTCCCACTGCCCCAAACATGTTGAAGACATTGAACATTCTCTGCAGTTTCTCAGTTGCTCAGGGCTGCTGCTGCAAACTGCCAATTCAGAAATTGCAGCTGACTGACATGTTCAACCAACTGGAAAACCCTATTTACAGTTTGCAACTTCTATATCTGGAAAACTTTCAGTATGTTCATCGTTAAAAAGTACTGTGATCAACATAGCATGGTTGACAAGAGTCACATTTTGCTTGCTTATCAAAAATACAATCAACTCTGACATGTGGTGGGAACATGCACTTGAGATGATAATGAAAATGCTGTATGGAGATCATGTACTGAGAACCCACAGTGTATTGAGCCTTCCACAACTGAGGGACAGACAAAGCATTTTAGAAGAGGGTTTCAATTGCTAGTATTTCATAAAGTCAAAAAAAGCTAAAAGGTAACATCTATAAATTGTGTGGCATAAGAAGAGAAACATAAAATATGAAAATAAGCAGATTAGTATAGCTGAGGGGGAGTGATGGGCATCTAGAGACAGAGACCAACCTTCCTGAGAGGCCAGCTCCTGAGACTGGTCAGCAGTCAAGTTTAAATGAGTCTCTTTCTGTTCATCAGAACCCAGAAGGCTGTGGTCAGCTGATAAACGGCCTTTCTTCTCTTCTCTCTCTTTCAAAATAATCTAGAAACAAAACCAACAGCTGTCAGCATCTGAAAATTAGATATTCCTGTAAATAAAAACATCCCTTTCACCGAACATAACAATGTTAAATGAGTTGTTTTGAACCTTCTTAATCATGCCAGGTTAGAAACCTTGGAAATCATTTCAGTTTCCTCTTTGATCACAAAGACTATTTCACTGCAGCATTTTACAGATGGTATACTCAATACTGACACACTTCTACATAAATAGTGCTTTCAATAGTTTAAGTATTTTCACAGCTTCCTTTCTGATACATAACATTCACTCATTAACAATTCCTCATCCCCATGCCTGTAAAAGAATACCTTATGCAGGCATACCAACCATCTTTATGAAGCACCTCAATAAAGATAACCCTTTCTATAAAAGAAAGGAAAGTGCAAAGGTGAGTAGCCATGGATATACTGCTATTACTATCATTTTTAATAGCAAAACCATAAAATCCTTGACAAAGTTTAGAAAACTTTTCTGAGCAGATGAATTCCTCTAACTCAGATCACGGGCAGGTCAGAAGAAGGCCTGCATTTTTAGGGCTCACTTTTTATACTTTACCTTCTGATCTCCATATATATACTCTATTCCTTCTGCACATACCTAATTTATGACTGCATGAATATAGATACATACAAGCAATTAATTATTTCTAAGCTTACTTAAAAATTGTGGGTTTGCTGCAAGTTCTTTACCCATCTCTATAAAAAGGAGTAAGAAAAACTAAGGTTACCATACTAAATTGCACTACAGACTAGTAATCAGCCACAGGAAAAACCTATGGAAGCTTTTCCATGTGTTCTAGTGCCTGCAGTTCAAAAATGAAAACACCCTTGCAATCTGTATTGAGATACATTTTTATTAACTTCAACTGATTAGGTGGATATAAAAGTTATGTTAAATGTCTAGATCCAAAGGAGAGGGCATCAGTTCAGCAGAACTGGAGGCAGAAGCTCATAATTCCCTTGCCCTGCACTCATGGCAACTAGTCCTCAACTAAGAAAATAACAGGGTTTTTTAAATATTATTTTTGAAGTTTGAGTGTGGGTCAAAATACTCCAAGGCTGGCACATTTACCTTTTTAAGTGCTGTAGGGCGTTTCAGTTTTGCAATCTCTCTCTCTTTTCCTCTTTTCACTTTTGGGGCAGTTGAATCCAAAGGATTAAGGCAACCCATAGAGGGCTGTCCCTTTGTTAAGGACTTTCTGCTGGCAGATTCTTTGGTATGAAAGGGAGCAGCACTGCCAACTAAATACAAGATAGATATTAGTTTCACCAAAAGCCATGTCAGCTTTATTTCAACACTGTTTTCAGAATTTCCACTGATGAATTCTCTAAGTAGATTTTCCTTCCTTGGAGAAAAAGCAGCTCATAATGACAGGAAAATTACATCATCAGATATTGTTGCTTCCAGATGGTTTTAAGCTTTCTACAACTTAGCCTCATGTTTTAGGAAACTGTGGATTCCAGGGATTATTTTAATAAATGGGAAGGGGTCTCTCTCAAATGACTACATGTAGCTTTATTAGTTAGATGATTATGGTAAGATAAATTGCAAATATTTATCCAAACGTTGATTTTCAGTTGTTAAAGACTTGAATAGTTGACAGGACAAAACAGATGAGAGTGCAGCATGTAGTTAAGTGGATCTTTTGCCAGAAAGAATAAAACAAGTGCTGTCTCCAATAGAAATGCCAACAGTTCTTTGCTGAGCTTTGTTTGATATAACCTTGCCAACTTGAATCCATGTTTGAACACGGCTGAAAGTCAAAGCAGGTAAAGGAACCAACACACCAGAAAGAAAATGGTAACTATGTGCATAATGATGGACTCCAGGCTACATTCAAGAGCTTAGGAATCAGGCAGGGTTATAAAAAGTAATTACAAAAATGTCAATTCTGCATTTGGCAGCAGGTATTAAAAAAGTTAATTTAATGTTGTGTTGACACAGACATAGCAAAAAAAAAAAGCATTATCAAGCCATTGTATACATTCATGATGGAACTATAACTTAATCTGTGAATGTCTGATCTTATTTTTAGAAGGATACAGTAAAACTACACAAAGGTACAGAAAAAGAAATATGGATTGTCAGAAAAGGTACTTCCAGAATTAAATAACTAAATAGACTAGGACTCTTCGGAGACCTGACAGACATCTAAGAATCAGAAGAGGAAAGAAGGGAATGACTGCTCAGTCTGTGTAAAACTAAGGCTGTGAAAGCTAACAAAATTTTGACTTAGAGCACAAAAAAACCCAATACTGAACTCCATCCCAAAAAAACACAGCAGAAGGAAATGTTTCTCCACACAGGATGTAGTAAGGTTACAATTCATTGCTACTGGACATTATGGATGGTAAAAGCATAAGGTAAAAACAATGGACAGTTTAAGAAACAAATTTGATTTGAGTAAGCCTTGGGTCAGGAGACCTTGAATTATAAACAGCAGAAATGGGAAGAATATCCTAATGACATATCCCTCCCTATCACAGTCAAAGGTATCCCCTCTTTCAAAGAGGATTTTATAACATCTTTAGTAGAGATGTTCCTTTCACATATTCATTTCAGCACTGAATTACTCTCAGGACACAAATGAGTTTTGAACAGCAGATCTTAAAAGACATTTGGCCTCAGCTCTAGATGGATTTTCACTACTGCATACTGCAGCTCAGAGGATGATAGCACAGGTAATTTATTGAGAAATGCATTTAAAATAATCTTCCCAGGTTTTTATCATGCTTATATTCAACAGCTAAAACTTGACAGAAAGAAAAACATTCAAGATATTCAGATCAATCACATTCATGTTGGCACAAAGTGTATTTAGGCATTGTCAGGCACATTAGAAATACCTGTGTATGAGAGAGGCCTGGTGTTGGTGATCTGACGAGCTTTCATTGCTTGCTGCTGCTTTTCAAGAGCTGCTAGCATGTCACCCAAATCTAACTGAACAGGGGTCTTGCTCTTCTTTCCAGCTGCTTTTGATAAAGCCTCCTACAACAGGAACATCACATACAATAAATACAAAGGAATGGTGCCTGCAACATTCTTTACAAACGATTACTGCTATTAGAGATTAAGAGGAGCAACAGATAACTAATCCTCCTCTTGACCAAGTGCTGGGGGTGGGCAGGGTGCTACACACTTGAAGTTTTTTCTGTTCCATGCTTATCTCTGAATACTCTTGAGCTGTTGCAAGTGCTGCAGCCAAGGCCTTCTTCTTCTGGCTTTTTGCACGCTTTGGTACAGAGGTTGTAATGGGAATTGGAGTTTGGACTATATTGATTGGAGAATTCTCTGGTAAGTCATCCAACTAGAATTTTAAACAAAATCCAAAAAACCCACAGTTAAAAGACCTTTCTCTACAGACCCCCAAATTTGGGGCATTTCAGAAATCAAATCACCCAAGGTTTTGATTACCAGTATGACATCCTAATTAATTACAGCTAGATGACAAGTTAATAAAACTACTTTATATTTCATTTTTGTATGGGAAAGCTATTCTATTTAGCTCCAATGATGGCTTTAGAAGGTTTTTCCAATCTGATTACTAAAACAATTTCCCCCTCCCCAAGATTTCACATAGGACTTGACTTTCCTGGAAAGCAGCCAAATAGATTAAGCAGTCTATAGGCACAGTTCTGCAACAAAATATTTAAGTAGATCACATACTAAAAAAAGTACCTTTCCAACAACTGTTCCCACAGCCTTAAAGCAGATGCAGATTGAAATTAAAGAAACTACACGAATTGTAATTATTTTGAAAAACTGACACCATTACTACATACTTGCAGATTTAACAATTTTAAGAGATGTCTGCATGAAAGCATCATGATGCAGCCTGGGACAGTCTGTGACACTGAGTGTCTGCAACATGTATCTTACAATCTCATTTAAAAAGAAAAATCCTGGAGTTTTGGGTTTCTTTAATATGGGTTCCCTGCAGAACTTATTTTAATTGGCATTTCTTTAGCATCCAAGGCTGGTAACACAAACACCCCAAAATCAACATAATTACTGCAATGTAAGTCATGTAGCAGAGATTCCTAAAAAAATTACACAAACTGAATAGTCTCAAAAGACAATGCTTTGCAAAAGAAAATAACTGCTTACTACTTTGGGTGAAATCTTCTGCTGGATGCTACTACTTTTGCTGCTGCCATTGTCACTATTTAGCTCTGGAAATTCATCTTCATCCTAAATAATACAGAAGTTAAGAATAAAAAGGATGGAACCAAAGTCACCTGAGAAGCATCAACTGAAACTGCCTAAGTTAAAAACCAAACTGAATCCCTAAGTCCCACAAAAGCTAGAAGGGATTATGTGACATGAATAGAAAATAATGAAAAATTAAGAAAGTATTTCTGTATCCAAATAGTATTTTTTTTAAGAAAAATTTTCTTTTTTACACCCAAATAAAAAATCCTATTACAATTAGGATTGCCAGCAAACACATCAATTTCTACTCACAAGTGAACAAAAAAAGTTACTTGAAGGCTGCTTATTTAATTTGTCAACCAGAGTGTTCCAAATTACCGCACTTTCCACAACACCCAAATACAAGTCACTTTCAGTACACAATGCAAGGATCATCTAATAAATTAGTATCCTTGACTGTACACCTCCTGGAGCCAGATGTTTGGTAACTTGCCATTGAGAACATCACACACTCCACACACAACTGGCATTGCTACTATGTGGAAAGGGTTTTCATCCAACAGTACCTCAAAATACAGAGGTTCAGGACTCGGCTCTGCTCTGCTTGCCTGGCTCGTAGCTAAAGGTTTTTCCTGTCGTTTCTGCAAACTCTGCATTCTTTCTGAAGATGTGCTGTGGTCTCTGCATCTGAAACCAGACTGAAAAACACAAGTGTGACTGGCATTTTGTAATTTCAATATTTCAAGGTATGTATGTGCATGCACATAAAGCTGTCTCATCCCTGCTAATCAGAAACTAGGTAGAGTTTTTAGAGGATAAATTGTGCTTTGGTGTTGGGGATTTTTTTTTGGTGAGGCTTTCTGGTGTGTTTTTTTTGGTTGTCTTTTTCTTTAAAGCCTGCACAAAAATTCTATAGACAGTACCAGATTATTCCTCCCCCTCAAGACAGTTAATCTTTAAATTTGTAACTTAAATAAAAAGGTTTCTTTTGGCCAAATATGAACAAACTCAGGAGCTGCTGGTGACTAACAGCCATGAACCCTGAGGAACTGTCTGTAACCATGATCACTCCAAAGAACTTCCTCCCACTACATAATTATTCTGCATGCAGTTACTGCTTTTTCAACACATTTTTTATGACAATGCCCATGCACACAATTCTCTAAAGGCCAGAGACAGCAGCATAGTGGTATAGGAATTCTTCTGTTTATTATGTGACAGGTTGGTGGAAACCCATGTGCGAGTGGTTGGCAAAAACCAGTGGATGACTTGAATTTCACATTTATACTTACCTGCTTCTCAAGAAAATTTCCTAGAGACCCCCTACCAATTTAGTTTCAACAGAAAATCGTTTCTAGGACAATTCTGCCTTGAGGTACAGTGAATTTGGCTGAGGCAACCTCATTTAAAACTTTTTGTGCCAGCTTTGTTTTTAAATATCTTAAATAACTGCCAGATTTAGAGTCTAAACTGTGACTGGATGAAAGAAAGTCTGGTTCTTCCTGCTCTCCCAATGCCATAAACTAACAATAGTGGCTTCCAAAGCCTCTGATTTGACAGCAAGTTATAAAAAGATTCAGAACTGCTACATTGCCAGATAGAAGCTTGTGGATGCTTGTATCTATAATAAACCTACAGTTACCAAACAGGAAGATTCAAGACAATTTAAGAATTCCATCTAAAAACCTTAACAGGCCAAGCTGGCTCACATATGTTTGCACAAACAGGCACGTTTATACAAAGCTGCCACTTGGAGCTCAGATTTCTTGTCTGCAATAGCAGAGTTCAAGCAAAACCTACGTTTAAACACAGGCAAATGTTTCAGCTTTCTTTGTACCCCTCTGGATCACCTGCCCCAATAAAATATCTCAAAATTAGGAAGACCACCTTCTCCTTTCTCCTCACATACAAATAACAGGAATCCTGTCCCAATTGAAGGAAGTCTCACGGAAAGATATTCAAGCTTCAGCATAAAAGAATTTTAAGCCATTTAGAAATAATAAAAACTGTTTAAAAAATGGTATGCTAATGTAAATTTTAAAAAGTTTTGAAGACAACAGGAGTGAGAACACAGATTCTGATGTGTTGGTGAACTAGAATCCTTTCTTTAGAAAGTTTGAGAATTTTTTTTCTTCTGAAGTGTGAATGGGTCAAAAACTGAACTAACTTTTCTACATTCACACTATCGTCATTTCACAGGTTGCATTATATATGCACTGTTCTTCCTAGGCAGACACAGATAAAGCACAGGCTATAGGCAGAGAACTGTCAAGGACATTAAATTTTCTATATCTATATATATATGATATAGAGCTAACTTACAAAACATACCAGTTAGAAATGTGCAAATGAGCAAATGTGCAACTAGACTTTAAGGTCAGCTTTCTTTACTGTTTTCATTAAATAGTTTCTGAATGTTAATTTTGTAATTCCCCCCAAATTCCTTATTTCCCCATATTTTAAAAAGCCCCAAATACTTCAGTTGAGAACTACTGGCAGCATACCTGTGGATTATTTCTTTGCTCAGCTTGTCTTCCACCTCTAGAAAAGGTCGGAGTTTTTTCAATCCAAGGTTTTTTTTGAGTTGCTTGGGAATTTACATTAGTCCAACCTATCCCAGCTGAAAGAGAAGTGCCATCTATGAAAAACTGAATTAGTATCCAGAACACATCATAATGATTCATATACCACCAGAGCCAGGAACACAATCCTGATACAAATAAAGTTCTGGGAGAAAGTGCTGTCACAGGAGAATTAGACTGACTTCCGTAGCTATTCTCAGATGTTGGCAGTTACCTTTATAGAACATTCAAGCTGCCAAGAATTGATCACCACAAAGCAGTGAGAAAGGAAATCTCAGGTTCACATCCATGCCAATTCCCATTCAGTCATAAACAGCAGTCCCTGGTATCACCTACTACTACCAGACTAATCAAACTATTTGTTCATGGTATATGTAATGCTTCTCAAAAGTATCAGTGCTTCTGAAACAGAGATTAAGAACTCCCTGGCGCTGTTACTACCCAGGTATGAACTGCAGCCCAAAAGGGTAAGGAAGCCTGAGGAGCACAGCTTTGTCTGAATGCTTCCACTGGAGTCTCTAGCATTTTTTTTTTTAACTCATTAAAGAAAGGCAGCTGTTAATAAACTATTAGTGATAGCTATATACTTGTTCATTCAGCAAGTAACAGGTGTCTTAGTGGAGGTGGTTGGAAATCACAGTAAAGATGCATCCTCAGAAGTATCTGATCAGTTAGAGCTGCAGCTAAAGCAGATGAAGAGGTATGTAAAGCAAAAATATAAATGCAACCCAGCCAAATTTTAAACAGCTCACCAGTCAAAGCAATGCTTACTTGTATTTATCGATGGTTCTACAACCTGAAAAGGAAAAAAACCAATTATTTTAGTAATTTTCATTAGTCTGTAGGCCACAAATATAGTTAGGTTACTCAGTTATGTTTACATACATTCATTGCACATGAATCTGTATTTCTTGAAGCCATAGCTGCAGCCTGGTTATTGCCATGCTTAGGACTACAGTAGCCACTGTCACTGTCAATGTCTGCCTCACTTGCGCCCTGTTCACTGGAGGACTCTGCAGCAGGGTGAGAGGTTCTCCTGCGCCTGCCTTTTGACTTCCAAAGCATCGTGGAGGCGCTCTCAGAAAGTGACTTATTGGCTATATCTGAAGGAAAGTCTTCAAGAAACAATAAAAATAGAATTACTTGTGCAGGAATTGATAAGAGACATGAAAAAGCTACACATCATAAAAACAAACATAAAAAGACAGTCTTTGCCTTAAACCAGCATTGAATTTAAATTATGTCTAGGTCCAACTGTTACAACGAACTCCAAGAGTTGGCAAAGTCTCTGCAGGAGTACCATGTCACTGCAACATTCTAAGGTGACATACTGAGAAGGTATCTGCAACCATCAGCACCTTTTCTTCATTATCCTTTTGAGCTGCAAAGACTTCTCTTAAAAGCTGCATCTGAATCAGGTCCACCCCCTTTTAGAAAAGATGACAACTGACACGTAGTTCTAGCTATTTCATACACCCAGAACTTAAAAATAAAATTACCTGTTTGCTGTGATGCATCAACCAACAAAACAATCTTTGATCTGTTCTCAGGACCTGATGAACTGGTCTCCTTCTGAGTGGCAACATTTTTCACTGGAGGACGTTTACTTTTTATGTGCATCTGTAGCTGCTGTTGCTGCTTTCAAACATTGCCACAAACACAAAAAAAAGTTGATAAAAAATGAGATATGTGCTTCCTCTGCAAAGATATTTTCTTTATACACTTCTACTTATCCTATTCAAAAGCAGACTTACTTTTTGAATGACTGGTCCCCTGTTACTGCTTCTGCTCCGTTGAGTGGACAATGGAAAGACTTGGCCTGAGGGGCTGGGACGCTCAGTGCATTCTGTAGTAACTGTACTTACAGCATTTGGTGCTTGAAAAGGTGCAGGATAGGGCGTAGGGAAAGGATGATAGAAACCCATGACCTGAGCACATGGTGCTGGCATCAGCTGATAGTAAGTATATTCTGTAGAAACAGGTGGCTGTGCAGATATTATAGGATAAGCAAGGTATGGTCCTGCAGGATTTGGGCTCGGTTGTTGCCACCTGATGTCATTGTTATATAATGGAAACTGCCTATTAAGAAAAAAATCCAAAAAGAAAAAGAAAATTCAGGCCTTGATCACCCCTTCAAAAATAACAGTTCTATTATAATAAAGTTCCTAAACTGAACATATTCTTCACTAATTATGTGAAGAAAACTGGATGCAGTTACACATAATACTGGATCAGCGACATGGCACCATGCCATGTTTTACCATGGCAGGACCCAAGCTGGACACCCAAAGCCTTGCCTCATTCAGAGATTCAGACAAAAAACCTCCTGACTGCCCTAGACAATCCAAGAGCACAGCAGGTGACTTTGGGAGGGATTTGTACCAGACCTTTGCAGCCAGGAAAAAAAAAAGGCAACAAAGAATATGATAGGAGAAAAGCAAAGGGAAGAAAATAGGTGAAAGACAGAAGACAGAGAAACTTCCTCCTCATACATGAAAGGTTAAATATGGTGAACAAAAACCCTAATATACACCCACAATCACTGACTCTTCTCAAGCCTACAAGTTTAAACTCATTTAAAACCAGATCATCTTCCATGAAGATCACAACCACTTATTACCTGTTGGATTGATTTTCCTGTACAAATGGATAGCAAGTGATCAGGTAGCTAGGGATTGGAGTTGGTTCCATGCTATTAATTCCTCCACTGTCATTAGGAAGCGCCATTGGGATCATTAGTGTTTCTGGACCCTTCTTCTGAGGAATAAATGGTTCTACTTCAGCTGACAGCTTGACATTCTTAAGAGAAAAGAAAGAACGTCTTCATTAATTACAATCATATATTGCTTGGGAAAATCTAGATTCATGAAGTTGTACGCAAAGAACCATGAACAGCAGGCAAACGGATGACAAGGCTACAGGATTTCTGCAGTAAACCAAGAGGTGGAAAAACAGTTGGCAAGAGCTTATTGCATCCTTCCAATCAAAGCAGGGTGTAATACAGATCACTAACGTTTAGCATTTGTGTTAACCTTTACAACGGCAATGCAAACACTAATTAATTTAAAAGGGACTGAAGCCCAGATCTTGCAGAGGATATACGAGTCGGAGCACAGAACGAAACCAAATTAGCACTGTATGTGGAGCACAGTTGTGTAGGCTTTCAGAAGTGAAACCAACATATGGAAGATGTAGTAATGCCTGGCCTGCTCTACAAAACTGACCATGTTTCTAGGCAATTATAAAAAAGACTTTTCAGCACTAAGCCATAGTTTAACTGCTAAGAGATGATGCACCACAGAAGAACCCTCCCCACACACTCTATCTGCCCAACTTGGACGTATTTTTAAAAGTGTTAAGATTATGATTAAAGGTTGTCATAAAGAAGGCTTAGAAATACTTTTCTTCGAAAGCACAGTTTAAAACTTATCTCCCTCAATCCTGAAGGTATCATTAGTTTAAGATGGTTTTGCTGACATTTTTGGTCTTGTACAACATAGCTGCATCTTACACTCAAACAACGAAAAATGTTGTATTCAATAGGACAACTGCAGAACCAAAGAACCCTTAAATTCTATATTCCACTATAACTTACATTCAGATGAAAATAATCTCTTTTTTGTACAAATATTTCAGCCTAATTATATGTGTCTCAAATTAGTACCTCATGGAGTACCAGATACTAAGAAGATTTATTCTAAAGCAGACAAGAACTCCAGACATTTTTCCTTCCATATGCCTACAAAATAATCTCAAAGGTAACACATAACCTGCAGGAGTACATGCTCTTAGAGTAGAAAGATGCAATACTGAATGTTTGCTGAGGACAGTCTTCTACCCTTGCTACTACCTCCAGACCATCCACATGAGCTGAAACAGTTAAATGGGAGCTCTGGAAGTATCATAGCAAGTAGTCCCCACCTACCATACACTTCTTACTCCATGCCTTTGCTCTGTGTCACATCCACAATCCATCCTGAGACAGCCTTCCCAACAAATACCAGAATCTCCAAATCCCCAAACTTCTTCTACTTAAATAAGATCCCATATTGGTTTAGCAGCATGGGAGTGGAAGAGGTGGGAAGGGCAAGTTTAAAAGTTTTTTTGAAAATACAGTTGTCCTGATGAAAAATGTCTTTTAAACTGACAAGATACACTGTTCTTGGCAGGAAAGTATTTTTTACTGACTGTTCTGAAAATGCTTATGGCTATAGTATGGAGATATATATATATATATGGAATATAACATATGAAAGGATGTCCCATCCCAAGAAGTGTTAAGGCCAGCTTGGATGGGGCTTTGAGCAACCTGGTGTAGTGGAAGGTGTCCCTGCCCATGGCAGGGGTTTGGAACCAAACAATTTTTAAGGTCCGTTCCAATGCAGGGCAGTCTGATTCTATAAGCACAGATACAGAACTATCACTCCTGCTGTACCAAGACCTGCATTACAACAGAACAATTACCTTCATATCAATTAAATGCATTTCTTTATCATTAGTAGAGGGTGAACATTCCTTTCTTCTACAGTAGCTCTTCTATTTCCTGAAGTTCCATTCAGAGGAAAAGCTGTGGGGCAGCTGCAGCAGCACCGAACTTGTGCAACACAAATCAAACCCAGCTCTACCCAGAGCTTCCTCTCTGGCCTCAGGCACATCCCTCAGCTGCCTCGTGACTCGCCTACCCCTCTGCAAAGCTCCAAGGCATTCTCCTCAACACAAGAGAAAAACTTCTCATTATTT
The DNA here is from genome assembly GCF_027477595.1 of Haemorhous mexicanus. Taxonomy (NCBI): domain Eukaryota; kingdom Metazoa; phylum Chordata; class Aves; order Passeriformes; family Fringillidae; genus Haemorhous; species Haemorhous mexicanus. The sequence continues at coordinate 12,066,154 of NC_082353.1, forward strand.
TGTTTTTAAAGTGTTTATGAACAGTGAACACATAAGTACCAGAAATACCAATGCTGAAATCCCTCCCTGAAAGCTAAGAGAGTTTCTTCTATGCTATTTCAAGACTGTGAGGCAAAACCACTTGCTTAAGAATAAATTCACTTATGGGCTGGCCTACAAAACTAGATCAGAGATTATTCTGAGTTGGAAGAGACCCACAAGGGTCATTGAGCCCAGCTCTTTAATGAATGGCCCATAATGATTCATTCATAATCCTTAATGATTGAACCCACAACCTCAGCATCATTAGCACCCAGCTCTAACCACCTGAGCAATCAAAAAGTTAAAGGAACACACCAAGGGTGCTTCATCCCAGAACACGCAGGAGTAAAACTAGGATGAGTGTTCTATAAATGTGGCATTCCTAAGGAAACACTGAAAACTGCCGAACAACTATTCCTAACCTGCTGGTCACTATCCTACCGCAACATGCCAAGCGAACTTTAGCCAAGATACTAAAAATAAACTAGTACTGGCTCAGAAAATAGTCAAAACATTCTATTTGTCATTCATATTGGGACCAGATTTCCTGTTTTAAGGATCTCTCTTATGTGGCTGTCTGCTCTTTCCCTTATTTGGGAGATTAACCTGAAAACACAAAAATCATTCTTTATTGACAAGTCTCTTGCAGAACGGTCTCATGACAGTGATTTAGGTGATATTGTCCTATATCATCACTCGTTACTAGGACTGTGAGAGAACAGTCTTTCACATCAGATACTAGAAACAGAGCTGTAACTGATCCAAGCAGGAACCTGCAGGGCTGCCATAGCAAAATATTTCTTGTCAATTCTCAAAGACAATCCCTACCTTACTTTTACATCCAAGGTGGACTGGATAAAATTTGACTCATTTAAATCTGTCCAGCAAAAAACGGGTATGCTGGGGTTTTTGTTTGTTTGTTTTAAATTTATTAAAAACCTCCACAAGACTCAACACTCTTACAATGTAATTTCATGGTTTTTGAAAAATAATTCACATTCTTCTGCTTGGTTTTATCAGGCTCAAACAATTCAGAGATGCCCAGACTAGAAAGACAACTTTAATTCTTCCTTTCCTGTTGTCAAGTCCCTTATACAGGTTATGATTACTATTGCTATGACAGAGCAATTACCTGATATATTTAATTATCATTTTCTGTACAGCTCAAAACAAGTTGAGCTTACCTGTAGTGGTAAAATGAAGATACAGCAGATCTTGTAATCATAAACACATAAGGGTGCATTTGAAAGTTAAATCCTTTTTTTGCTTACAGAACTTGGGGAGTGTCTGTTATTTAAAGGAATCAGAACTGTATTTCACATACCTCTTACATGCATTATACCTTAAAGACTTCTCTTGCGCAGTTTAGTCTGCACCTACAGGTTTGGTTGGTTTATGCCAGTTGGGTTTTTTCAATCCATTCAAGAAACTTGTTTTGGCAAAGGATTTAGGGCAAACTTCTGTTTTCAGATTTTGCATTTTGTTCTGCAATGTACGCACACAACTCATCAAAACAGCAACTGAAAACTTAGAAACCTCAGTACAGGTGTTTCAAAATCATTCTGCAAGCATAATACAGCCAACTCTCACATAATTTATACATTTCATTAGACAACAAGGCCCCATTTTCACTTTGGGGTAGAAACAGAAAGGCAGCCCAAGTGTATTACCAACTAAACTAAATTAACTTCAACATATTGCTTCCTTAGAGCATTTTACCAGTCTTTCAAAAATACAAGAGTTCTGTGTTACACAGGCTGTGTGTTCAGATGAGGGCAGTAAACTTACCGAACTTGAAGAAAAAAGGGGAAACAAATGCACTAAGTCAGACAGACTGCAAACCAAACCAAAACATCAACAGAATCAACTCTGCAGGGTGATTCTCCAGACATCTCAGCACATTTCCCAGATGGCCAGTGGTTTCACTGGACAAGGGAGGGAAACAAAAAAGCAACGCTAAGTAATTTGCCCAAAGCTATCTTAGCAGATCTTTTTAGGACCATAGATTTCTCAGCTAGGAGGAAGTGTTGGTGAAGACAGACAGCAAAGTACCTCCTCTTTTTGATAAACAGCCTTCTTCCATCATAGTCTAAGGAGCAAAATTGAAACAAAAAAAAAAAACTAAAAAAAAAAGAACCATTACTCAATTTAGTCTCAAGTAAAGGTGCTGCTAATTTCTCATTGCACTGGACAAACAGAAGGTATCTCCTACTGAAACTTGTAATTTCTTCTAACAGGAAAGGCTCCTTTGGTGAGCTACAGAAACAACACCACCAAAGAAGCAGTTTGGTGGTGTGTTTGGTTTTTTAAATACTGATATGCATAAGACTCAGGGGAAAATGCAACCAATAACAAATGAAGTAAACTCCAGAACACAAGACAAGCTCCTTTTTGTTTCAGAAGCAAACAAGAAAATGCATAAAACAAAGTGCATGCAAATATATGTGAACACAATTCCTCAGAGATTGCACCCACACAGTACAAATGGAGTGCCAAGTGCACATGAACAGCACAAACAGGACTGATCATGTCACTGGTTCGTAACCACAGACAAGAAAGATCTGTCAAACACGAAAAGATTTGGGAGAAAGCTGCTACACTTTCCCTAATCCTTACAACAGAGCACTTGTGATACAAGCTTATGCTTTAATTGCTCTCACAGTACTGAGACTTATTCTAGTCTACATCCTCTAAAACAAGTTAGTGCTTTGCCACTGCCATCAGTAAATGCAAGGTCAGACCTTAACAGAAAATACTATGTGGTTTGATCACGCCATCTAAAAGCAAACACTGAAAATACTGCAAGACCGAACTTCTTTCTGACTGCAACTTTTTCATGTTTGTTCAACCTTTCACATCACAAAACCAAACAAAGCTTTATTGAAATCAACCTTTGATAAATTTATATTTGGAACTGAGTTTGCTTAAGTCATGCTGAACCATCAGATTTTCAATCAGCTGCCTATTAATGGAAACACACCCCTTCAAAAGAAACCAAGATTTAGACAGAAGCCTCTTGTGTAGATACCCCTAGTTTCAATTTACAAAACGTTTTGCAGTAGCTCATTACATATTTCAGTCCAACAATTACAAGTCTTTCAAGACAGCACATATACTGAAGAGCTCCTTTGTTTCCTATATAAAAGCTACTGTAGTCATCAACAGCTGCAAAGACAGAAGATGACACAAGCAGGAACAGACTGGTAAACTTTGTCCTATAGTTATAGCACTGTACATTTAATCTTAGAAAAGTTTTTGTTCATTGTAGCCTAATATCATTCAGTATTTTCCATTAAATAGGATCTCTGTCATCCTGCTCTCAGAGGAGAGCACTTAGATATCAATCTCACCATTTGCAGGGTGAGAAAATAGACACAGATGCCACATCTCAGAGGGCTATAATAAAATCAGCTGGTTTACTGTCTCAAAGTCTGGAAACAAGAAGTCTCATCCCAAAGTAAAATAAAAACATAGCTCAAACTTTTGGTGTTTTTTTTAAGAAAAACAATCCTGCTTCTGAATTCTGGATTTCATCATTTAAACGCCGTGTTAGTAGTAAGGCAAGTCATAGTTCATCTATTTTAAGATAAACTTTACAAATATGGAAGTCATTGTTTCTATAATTAGTTGCTTCTAAGTGGCAGATACCTCGGGAATGGTAAATATGCAGTCCAACTGGAAACACCAGCAGCAGGCCATTTAACAAAGCACAAAATTTAATCTTCCCTATTTACATTTAACATAGTCATTCCAACACAGCACTTAAAGCAAATACACTATGAAGTGACTCTTTCCCTTTTCCCTCAGCTCATAAAAAGGGGATCATGCATAATTCTCTTCCCTTTCACAGGATTAAGTATCATGTTCAGAACATAACAAAGCTAAATATTTAACATTTTTACCTATATATAGAAAATAACAAGTGGCACAACATGACAAGCTGGCATGTTTAAACTCAAAGCCAGACTAAGAAAAAAGGGAGGAAACTAAAATTGAATACTCACATAAAGCTTGTCCAAAGACACAAAAAAGCTACCAAAAGGATCCTCGTCACTTACCTACTTTACAGCATTTAATAATACAAACTTCTAAACTCATACTATCCAAATGAAGTACTAATATTTGAGTGCTTTGTAGACAGTGTACTAAAAGGATTAATCCAACCCATTTATGCAAATCAGTCTCCTGATCTCCACAAACTAGTCAATGATAAATAATGCTGTGCTCAAACAGTTAAGATATTCATATCAATAACACTTAAATTCACCAAAAAAACATATTCTAAAGTAAGACAACACAAAACTCAAAATCCAAAACTGTTCTGCACTTTCAAGATTCAAAAGAAAGCAACGTACAGGAAATCAGATGTTTTCCAGTTTTCCTCAGTTGAAAAAATTGCCATGGGTAAGAAACACGGAAGGAAACTGGACAGGATAAAAGAGCACAAATCATGGATCTAGACCTACTTCTATGACAATCATATTATCAAGCCACCTGTTGAGTGGTCACAAATAGCAGAGGTAAGCAGAACAGGCTGTCTTTAAGCAATACTAAAACAAAACACAGGTCACTGATTTTGCAACTTCACCTGATTTCTCAACTCTGCTAAAGGAACCAACTGTCTTAATCAGAGAGCAAGACACAAGTATAAGACTGAGAAAAATCAAAGCACAGCAGTACTTTGGAAAGGGGAAGTTGTTTCTCTTTAGTTTTCTGTCATATGCCTAAACAGAAAGAGCATCATCTGCTGAGTTTTCTCTCGTATAGGAAAATAACCTACACTAAACTGCTGAAACCCATTGACTTCTTAACGGGAAAAATTTTGTTCTGGTAGACAGAAGTAAACTTACACTACAAAAATTACAACTACTCCTATCACAAAATAATTGTGTTTAAGCAGTTTACTCAATTTTTATATATGTCAGCTGCCACAATATCACTGAGCATATCATAACAAGTCCTATCAAAAATCAGGCAACAGAATGCTTAAAGACAATCCAAAAGCAACATTTTTTTTATCAATTAGGTGTCCAAACGATCCTGCAACCAGAAATCTCATACTGATTCACTAAGCCAACGCCACAAAACTCTGTTTACCCATCAAAGGCATTTATGATCTTCCTTTACTCTTGAAATACCACACTAACACAGCACAATAGCTGCTCATACTCCAATTCCACAGCAGTTACTCCTAAAAGCACATAGAGTTACTATACTGTGCCTGAGAGAGCATTCTGAGGGAAAGGAAGGAGAGAATGAATACTGCTAACACACATTTATAGGCTTTAATACTCATTTATCAGATGTCATGCAGTACAGGCACAGAAAGGAGCCCAAATAAAGAAAAAATTAAATGGCTCCGAAAACTGATGCAACCTTACCAAACACTTACACTGGTAACAAATGATTACACTCAATTCTTACAGCACAAAAGGGTCAAACCCAAAGCATCAAGGAGCCTCCTAATCAAGATGCTACTGTATAATGAACAGACAAAAGCAACAAGATTGTTGAATCATTTTAGAAACTCATCACATATTAACTATTTGTCTGCCTAGAAGCCTTACTAGGGGATAAGGAACCAATAGGACCAGATATGCTGCAAACATAATAAACAAGATGACTCCTGCTTTAGAGCTTAACTACACCTTCAAGTTGAAATACTGCACTTAGTTAAAACAATCATTCCAAGTCAACACTTTATACTGTAAATAACATAACTCTCTGTTTTCATGAACTATTTGACAGATGAAAAGAGAGTGGTTTGATAAGGACACGTGTGTGAACCTCCAGTAGTGAAGAGCTCAAGCAAGAAGGAATAAATATTTCACAAGTGTACTGCAGTACTAATTGCAGATGAAACAAAGGGAAAAAAAAAACAAAAACACACCAAAATCCAAGATTTTAAAGCAAAAAGTACTACAGATTGGACTAATGTAAATTTTACAGAATAAGATCAGGTTTTCTACATGAGAGCAAATAAAAAGCATTAAAAGAATTAAAATCATTAAAACACCAGAAAGCCCAGGAAGAAAGCCACAGTGGGAGCCATACTGTAATAACACACACTGTTCACAAACTTCCTTAGATATATGTACAGAATGAAAAGCAGTGTATCTTTACAGAGTACATTATTAGTCATTATCTACTTTGCTACAGGAACCTCTGTTATTTTATACCTTTATCCTACTATTAGAACCCCTGGAGACACCAAAGCTGAAAACTATGAAACAAAGAGCTGTAAATCACCAATTTTCAACACATTCTGCTGAAACAGAAGCTCAGAAGTAATATCAGGCTCTAACAGATGACATCATTCATTTCAGCTACATCTTTTAGAACTACCTCCTGATGATGAAATGTTTTATTGCACATATGTAACAAATCATACAAATTCTTAAGTCCCTGCTTCTGTTTCTTCATACCTACATTAATAAAAGCTCATAAAAATAATGCAAACTGATTACCTCACAAAGCCAAGCTTAATATGGAAGAAAAAAAATACAGCGACCTGTAGAATTAGTGAGCTACACCCACTCAGCTATGAGGAGACCATCAGCTGTGTCCTATCACTGAAAACTTCAACCCAACCGTGACATTTACAGGAATCAACAAGAGTGACACCTCGATTGTGTGGCTGAGTTCTCAAAGAAACCTGTTTCTTTCCCAAGAAACCAAGTCTCTGCTACCGACCAGCCAGGCTTAACCTAAATGTCACTAACTGCAATACTTCCCTAAGCTTGAAACAAAGCCTGAAGGAACAGGGGGGCGAAGAACAGACCCGAGTTGTGAATTCCCCTGGAATTCTCAGGGCAGCCGCTCCCGGGTTCCCGGCTCCCCCGGACAGCCGGGCCGGGCGCGGCCTGACGCCTCCCGCCCAGGGAGGGGACGGCGGCGGCGGGCACACACCGAGCTCCCGCTTCCAGCCCGGAGAACGCCTTTTCTGCTCCTCCCGAGGGCCGCTCTCCTCCGGGGCGGGGCGGCGGCTCCTCAGGGCCGGTCCCGGTGCCCCTCACGGGCGGTCCTGGCGCCCCCCGCCCCGCAGGCCGCGAGCCGCGCCCCGCCCTGCCGTGCGCTGCCCGCCGCTCGGCCGCTGCCGGCGGCCCTGCCGGGGCTGACACGGCCGGGCCCGCTCCGCTCCCCGCCCTCACCGCCGCCCCTCCCGCCGCGGCCGCTCGCGGTGCCTTCGTACCTTGTCCGCTTTGTCCATGGCTCCAGCTGCGCCGGGCGGCGACTCTAATGAGGGCGGCGGAGGGCCCGGGCCGCCTCCTCCATGGCGCTGCTTCCCCCGCCGTGCTCCGCACACGCCCGGAGCGGCGCCGGCCCCGCTCGCGGTTATCACGGGAACCGGGACCGGCTACGCCACGGCCGGGGCGGGACGGGCAGCGGGGAGGGACCAGCTGAGACGGAAGCCGGGCGGGCTCAGGCTGGGAACGCCTTCGCTCCCCGCCACGGCGGGCGTTCCCTTCCCGCGCTCCGGCCGCCCGAAAACAAGTGAGGCTGTGACAGCGGCGTTGTGGAAACCCGCGGGAATAAGCGCGGGGAGCGCTGTTCCCCCCGCCCGAGCCGGTTCGCCTGCGGCGAGCGAGGGCGGCAGGTGCGCGGCGGGCCCGACTGCTCGCGGGCGGCGCCGGGGGAGGCTCAGGCCGACGGTGTCCTTGAAATTATCTGGAACACCGAGGGGAAAAAAAAAGAACCAAAAACCCCGTGATTTATTTAGAGGCAGAAATCTATAAATGTCGCACCAGCGTCTGGAGTGCAGGGCTGGGCTGTGGAGCGGGTCCCGTGTGTGCAGGGACTGGGGCGGCAGCAGAGCGGGGAGATTCTGAGACGCGAGATTCGGCACAGCTTGTGTGACGTTCCTTTATTTTGCTGCCCTGCTTTAACGTGTGGTGAATTATGAGTAACGCCAGCGAAATCCGTGAGACCGTGTTCACCCGAGCCAGGAGAATGGGAAACGCATATAAGAGCCTGTGCTGCACGTTATCCCGTAACATCACACGATCCTGTACGTGTGTTCTGCAGGGGATGTTCCCGCATTTCATTACTCTAATAGGTCTGCTGCCTTGGGTTTAATGGAAATGAGGGATGATTTTATTTACAACTTGGTTGATTCATGGCAAGGGAAAAAAAAAAAAAAAACAACAAACCCAGAACTAGACTAAGTACCTTTGTGGAAGAAATATACAACAGATATCCCAGATCAGACTCTTGAGCACTTCCAGGTGAAATGCATTATAAAAGTATTACATATTAATACATGAGTCAGGCTCCTGCTTGATAGAGGTTCTTTTTAGGAATAAATGGCTTGCTTTTTAAAGAAACAAGTAAGAAAGCCTGTGTCTGAATTTGACAGCAGTAGAAGCTATCAAGAATGTCTTTACAGACCAATCTTGCTATAGCTTCCTAGATTAAACCTTTATTTTATAACTAATCTTTCCAGATTTATGATACCACATAACAACTTTTCCTATAATTTTTTTTTTATTGGATAAACCAACATAATCTCTTTGTACTTTTCTTTGGAGTTGCTCTTCACCATTAAAACTTCATATGCAACATATGGGATTATGAAGAGGGCTATTGCATGGCAGAGCAAGATCTCATCTTGTGAACTGATGAGATGAACAGAGAATTGTGCAGACTGTCACTGCCTTCTGTGCCATTCCATCCACATCAGCAGGATCACCATTTAAGTGTAACTTTTGCCTAGATGTCTGCAACATTACGTATGTTCTGTGATTTAAGTTTGCATGAGGTCACAGTACACAAATCCATGGGTCCCATTGAGCATATGGGAAAGGGAGTGGGCCAGGTTGTAATCCCAATTAAACTGAATTTACAGGTTTCTACTAACTGCAGTGAGGACAGTGTTTTACTACCAGTGGAGAGAACAGGAGAGCTGCTGCAGTGTCCTAACTGATACAGAAACCTCATCTGAACTGGAGAGGCTCTAGCAGTTGTATGCTTTATATGCACTTCTGTAACCCAGCACTTTTCTAGCAAGATTAAATGGTCAGCAGAACTCACATAAGTGTTTATAATGCTGGGGAGCCATTTCAAGGTGGTAAGACAGACTAATTTGAGGTTATGAGGTTGTGTTCCCAGGGGCTTTTACACAATGAGATTTGTTATTTCAACACAAGTCATGAAAGTAAAACTGGGTATTAAGCTGGCTGTACACAGAGCTTTCAGCTGATGCAATGGAACAGCATTTCATCAGTAATTGATGAACTTAAATATGAGCTGGAAGTCTACAGATAAATAATTATGAAACATAAGCTAGCTTAACTTCATTTCACTTAAACAACAAATCTCTACTGAGAAAAATGTAGTAGTTGAGAAAAATTCCTAGTAGTTGAATGTTTTGCTTATTTTTGTGAAATTAGGTAGATTTATTTCAAACTTAATCACTTTTCATTTTCAAGTAATGTGGGAGAACTTGCCTGACTGGACAGAAAACAGTGAAAAAAACCCACTGAAACAACTAGAACAATCGTCTTCTTGTATTATCACACCAGTGTTTCAGTGTGGAATGCAGCTTAATTTGTTCAAATTGATGCTGACCATGGAATATATATTATGACATTTGCTTAAGATAGTTGCTGTGTTTTTAAAAAATAGTGACTCATTATGGCAAGGCTGTCCGTTATGAAATTCTTCTTTTGTTCCTAAGATACATACCAACAGAAAGGTCACACTTGAAAGGGCTGGTATGCACGCTCAAATAACAGGAATGTCTAAGATCTAAATTGGGCAGTGATTAAATAGACATCAGATCTACATAAATCTGTACAATGTACAGAATACAGAAAGTCATGTTGGCTGACCTGAGTGGCCACTCAGGTGAAAAAAACTCAACTCTCCCATAAAATTTTGCTGTGCTATCACCAAAAAGAAAAACAAACCAAAGCACTCAGAACCAGTTATGTTAGATCCTCTATCCACAGCTATCACAAATATGCCAGGGTATCTGGTTACAACATCATCTTGATCGAGTGTTGTGTAAGAGAACTCAACAGTGTCAAAATTCTTAAGGAAGGCATAAAAAAATTCTACAAACCCTGTTGAATTTTAAAACACTTGGTAGCAGCACATGGTTGAATTTGAACATCCTTGTCAGCTGATTTTTCATGCTCAGTCATAAGGGTCCAGTTCTCAAATCTGGCAGTTTGTAAACAATTATTGCTACTTCTTTGCTGCAACATGGAGTAAGTGAATAGTTCATAAGCAAAAATGATGGTCGAACTCAGCAAATGCTGACTGCAATTTTGCTACTAAATTTTTGACTCTATCGCTGCATCTACTGGGTAATGGAGATATCCTTCCTGAACACGATGGAGGAAACAAATCAAATTAAGAAAATCTAGGTGGACACAAAAATAAAAAATGGGAGACTAAACCGAAATATCTCAGTAAAATGGAAAGGCACTCAGTAATGACTGTATTCAGAATTCAAATCATAGGATTACAAGCAAATCTAACAGCACATGTGTGGCTACTCACACCCTTACTTATATGGGCTCTGTTTTGATCTACCGGGTACAAAGTCCTGCAAACACAAAGATGTGACTACACACATCTCACTGAAGTCAAGGCAGCTTCTTATATGGAAAGCTTGAACATTTGTATGTAGGATTAGTGGCACTGGCATGGAAGCATGAAATAAGGCTTGCTCAGTAACACCCTCCCCCTGATGTCCAGGCAGGCTCAGACTGAGCTCCACGGCAGCAGCAGCACCTGAACAGGGACTGCAGCAGCACTAGTGGGGCTGGAGGCTGCCATGGTGAGCAAGTGGAAAAGGCAGAAGGAAAAAAGCAGACTCCAAAATGACAGTTTTACTGGCCTGGGACTAAAATCTTCAGCATAATTACTGAAAAAGACAAGTCCACAAAGTGTAGCTTGGCACACAAAACCGTATGTGGCGATGGGACATGTGGTGTCCTGCACAGGCAGCCACAGCAGGGAACAGAACTGGAACCAAAGTGGGAAGGTGAGCTGGGAGCTGCTCCAGGAAGCTGAGAATCACGATTCAACAGTGATTACTGCCTGGCAGCAGGCAGAGAGAGCCCAGCACTCCCACCGAGAGCAGCTGCAGGGAGAGGCAGCAGAGCCAGCCGGGACAGAGCTGCCATGCAACTCCTCCTAACACGGCCAGGAAAGGATTAGCCTTCACTCTTGCTGTAATGCTAACACTATTACATCTAAAATTTAGCACTACATATGCAATTATTCTATCACAGATAGTTTGCAATCTACCTTGCCACACAGTTAGAGGCATTTAAGATGGTGATAATCCTTTCTTAATATCTTAATTAACATTTAAATAGCTGACTAGCTTGTAATGTAGTTTACCTATTTCACTAACCTGGTTCTAAAATACATTTTTAGGACTTTGAAAATAATAAAGTAACAGCAACAGTTTTGTATTTAGATTCCATATTATCATCTATATAAAGAAATTTAGTTCTGTATTTAAGCTGTATTTTTGAGAAAGCAAGGGGTACTGTCCCAAGTGATGTCATTTTACTCTACTCCACACATACACAGTTCCTACTCAAATTAATTCACTACCGCTCAAAGAAAAAAATATGAAAATACAATCTTCAATTACAGACATAATGTTTTAATGCTGACAACTCCTGAGTAATTATGAAATAGGGGTTTATTTACAGACTAAAATTCAAATAATTTCATTATATTATTCTGCTGGGTGCATTTCAGCTGCCTTGCCATTTTTCTGGCATTTGTTGTTGTTCAATGTACTTTCAGGCCTATTTAAAAGGAAAATGAAAAAAAATTGGTTTCAGATCTAATCCATTAGAATAGGACTTTGAGATGCACAAAGAATACATTCCTTCAAAGCATGTTTGGCTAAAAATAATAGTAAAAATCTAAAATGCAGACATAGCACCCACATCCTCCCAGATATGCCTGTTGTTCAGTTTTAATGCATCGGCTGCCAGCGACTCTAAAGAAGGGTTTATATATACACAGCTTAATCACTGTTGTAATCTTACATAAGATTACAACAGCCATTAAAATGTCCTTTTGCAAACAGTGTTATGGTAACTAGCTAAAATGCCAGTTTGTCTTGTACCAGCAGGAACAAGTGTATAAAATCACCCAAGAAGCTGTGACAAGTGTGGGTCTGACAATTAACAATTGCAGGAATTTAATGACTGGACCCAAGACTGAGAATGCAGTGAGGCTGCTTACCCCATCTCAACTAACCTGCAGTGCAGTGGTGTTTCTTGGGAAAAAAAAATCATTCACCCTCTTCCTTCAAGTGCTTGTTCACTTTTCCTGAGGAGACAGAAATGACATCAGAACCAGATCTACCAGGGACTATAGGTGGGCTTAGCACCTGTCAGTGTTTCTGCTGCAGTTCTATGACAACAGAGCTCCTCAATATTTCCCAAGAGAAAATCTTCACCTTCCAGGTTAAGAATTGTGAGAACTCAGAAAAGGGGCAGAATCCCTTAGGGATTATATAAATCTTCCTTATGTGCCTAGAGCACAGATGCTAAGGCACTGTACACATCAGTAAAACCTGAAGTATGCCAAAACACACAACCATTTCTTAGAGCTAGACTGACCCTTTTTCTATCTAAAAACATTGCTAGCCCTCACTGTTCAGACTGACAGCCCTTTACTACTTGGATTAGTCCTACAACAATTAGTCCTTCAGAAGAAAAAGATAAAACAAGGGGACTAGATGGGACAAGATGTACTGTGGTATTCCCATCTCCTTCTTGAAAAAAATCCAAGAATGCCAAAATGCCTCCCCAGCAGACATGGCTGGGATAGAAAAGGTTACATCAGGTACAACAGACAAAGTCAAGAAGACTTTTATTTTCAGTGATTTTAAGTTTATGGACAGTTCTCTTTCCCCCCTCTCCTCTAGAAGAGAGGAGTTGTTCCTTCCCACAGCAAGGGTGGTGGGAAATGGCACAGAAAGGAAACCTACTCAAACAAATACTCAAACAGTCTCCCCTGTCCCCAGGGAAGGAAAACCTTGACAGAGCTGTGACAATCTCCTGTCCCCATGGGAGGAAGAACCCTGCAAGATTTGCTATCCTATATAAAGGCTCTGGATCTGTAGGATCAAGGACTGTGCACTGCTGTTAAGCTCAACTTCACATCACCAGGTATTACTGGAATTTTCAAAGTAAAAACTACATTACACATCACAGCATTATAAGGAAACAAAATACAAGGTGCTTTAGTCAAATGTTATATACAGACTTTACGAAAGAAAAAAAACTTTGCTTAAAAATTTAAATTTTACTATTAAGTAAGTGGATAAATTAAAAACACCTATTGGTAAAAAAATACATGAGTGAAGAAGAAATTCTCACCCAAGATTCAATATCATGCTACTCATGGTACACATTAAGTTTTATGGTGTAAACACTAGGGAAAAAAAAATCACTTGCTTTGACAACTGCAGAACAAAATAATCTTCTAAGGGACGTAACTATTCCTCAGATTGAAGTTAATTTTATCCTATTTAATTATACCCTGTTACCAATTTAAATCCTGCCCTAGAACATTGAGTTTACCATGCTGCCTTGCATGTATGTGATGAACATTTGTAATTTATTAAACTTTTTCATTACTTTTGAGGTGTTGTTAATTACTCCACATACACATTTTTCCTTCTACTGTTACAATGTCTGTGTGCACTGCTTGTGTACCATCACCCACTACCCTCTGCTTTAAACTGGAATACTTGCATTTAGGGAAAATTTGACTCTTTTTACTACATTTCTGAGACCCGCAAGAGAATTTTTCTGGCAGCTCCAATCTGTTACAGGAATAAAACTGACTGTGGTCAACACTATTTATTTTAAAATGATCTGATGATCCCAAAATCTTAGGCCACAAAAGGCAGGTGGCTAAACTGTGGTAGGGAACAGCAGCTCTGAAGGGATTGCAATACATTCAAACATTTGGGACAGAACAGATTCCATTACCAGCAAGGTCACTGCACTTGGTCCCCACTCCATACACACAGTGTCATTTTGTGTACACTGAATCTGCTCAAAAAGACCACAGATTAGGCAAAGAGAGAGAACAACCAGGGTTTGCATCTCTATTCCCACCGAGCTGAGTGGAAAATCTCTATTCTTGAAGTGGCAAAATAAAAACCAAGCATATCCCTGAGAAATGTCAAATACCCACCAATATAACTAGACAGGACTGATAATAGTTTGGCATCTTGAAGCTAAAAGTTAGTTAGCAGGACTGCTAAATGTCAGCTCTTTAGTATTTATATTTCACTATTTCAAGGGGGAAAAATAAGAAAAATCAACAGCACACATACCAAGGGAGTCAGACTTAAAATCTCCATATTGTCCTTCACAAATGTGATGAGATCAAGTAATACCTATTTTCTTTTAAAAATAACACAAGTAAAATTCAAGTATAATGAAAGCACATCAAGAAACAAACTGTACAATTTCTGAACTGCACTGTTTATTTTGCTGCTTGAAACCTAAGTGACAGTATGCCACTATAATTATGGGGTTTCTTCTAAACCTTTACTACACTGCAGGTACAGAAATATATGGACACATTTTTGGAGAATTGACATTTTGCAAAATGCAGCAAACATTTCAATTTATACATGAGAAAAGGAAGTGTTCAAAAGGGTATGCATTTCAAGTTATTGCAGGTTATTTCTGTGAGAGAATTTCTGCAGGTAAAACATATTTAAATTTAACCAACAGTAACGTGTCAGTGTACTTAAAATCATGACAAAAATCTTCTCTCTGGTCATTAATTGCCCCTTGACAAATTACTAGGATGTTGTATGTTTAGGGCAAGATGTCAATACAGCATAAATCCCGTGGCATTTTGGTTTTCTTCTGGAGATTAAAGCTGTTTTTTTCTTGGGATAAATGCAGCAGCAAAACACAAACCAGCTGATCAAAAAAGCACTTCTGCCATAACTCCAATAATTTCAGGGCACACCAACCGACAGTAGTTTTGCCATTCCCAGTTCTTTTAAGGTTTACATCACTGCACTGTTGCCTTAAGTACGTTTGTAGAAGCTTGGTTTCTGTTAGGCCAGCTTGCTGACTACAGCCTGGTTGAGAGAATTTAGTTGGTTGGTCCATTTATCTAACGCAGTATAACGTGCACCACCTCTCTTCTGATGGTCCAGTTCTAGGAGCTGGTTGACTTGATCAATTCGGCCATGTATAGTGCTAGGAGTAAATAAATAAAAACTTTAAATTGCTAATGGACAGGGAAATAGGAGCTATCAATGAATCAGAGGTAAAATAAGAGGTCTTATACAAGAGAGGCACAAAGTCCATTTCAGAATTCAGCACTTTTATAATTATTGTCCTGGGCAGTACTGCCTATTAAGCTGTCATCATGACTGGAAAGCAAATGAACTAATTCATTGGGCAATGCATGTTTTATCTGCTTGGCTATGACCCCACACAAGTCTGAAGCAATATGACATAAACAGTTCTTGAAAGTCAAAGAATCATGAAAAATTGAGATTTATGTGAAGAGAACTCAAACAACACAAACCCATGTATGGATTATATCTTTGTAGTAGTTATAACAAGTTACTCTCCAGAAAAATAGGTTTTACAAATTTTAGTTAAATTTTTCTAGTTAAGAGAGCAGACTACCAATCTGTCAACTTAAAAATGCACTCAAAAATATACATGGGTGTAAGCAGCAATTACTAAGAATAATAACTTTCATAATAATTCACAGAATTTATTATGTAATTAAGAACTAAAGAAAGAAGATGCTACTCAATCTCCCTGTATAATTTTCTTGGTTCCCATCCTTCCAACATACTTTACTGCTCAGAAACCAAGCAAATACAAAGTCATCACCATTGCCTTTCACTTCTAGAATCAACCAGTTTTATCACAATGCCCCAAAATACTGTTTTGTTGCCTCTTCTACAGTTTGATTATTTTAAAGTAATCAAAGATCATTAATCAAGAATCAGGTACATACTTATCCAATATGCACTGCACAAGCAAGCTTTCCACATCAGCTACATCTATGTTTAACTCCTGAAACAAAAAGAATACTCATTATGCTGCTACTATGTTCCGCAACATTAAAACCCCCCAATCTTTATTTTCATATACAGAATTTAGTTTAACCTGTTTCTTACTGTTCATAAGTATCAATTCAGTAATAATCAATTAAGCAAAAGACCTCCACCCAAAGGACACATGGCCAAGAATCAAGCAACCAGTAACCTCTCAGAAAAAGCTGAAGAGGCAAAAGCAAAATTTTAGAAGCTCCAGAAATGAGTTCCTTTACTGACTTACTGAAAAAACAAACAGATAAAAAATATCCCAAACCAAATAACAACAAAATAAACCACAACCACAAAAACCCAGGAAATAAAATAAGACAATAATTATCAGAAAAGAATGGATCTGCACTCAAAACCATTTAGAGACATAATTGCATCTTCTGGCTCAAGCAAGTTCTACAAGTGTTAAGTCTAGCTAAAAAAAAAAAGTATATATAGTTCTAAAAGAAATTTAAGCATAAAAAACATGCATCCCTAATATTTCATGATGTATTTTGTAATGTTGTGAGTTCATGCAGGCAAAATCACAGAGATGGAAATAGACATATATTACGAGTGGGGTTTTTTTTCATTCTTTGCAGATTAGGCAGTGAAAGCAGGGAATCTATGGTAAGACTTGGTTTGTTCTACTACCACAGTTCTGTAACTCGTACAACACTAACATGTGAAGATAGCTTATGAGCAAAAGGGGTTAAAATCTTAATTTTTATGTTCATAATTACATTTTTTATCATACAAATTTCACTTTTCATGCTTTTCCTAAGAAATGTGATTTTTCTACACCAAGTAGAATATGGTAGTTGAGTATTTTAGAAGTATATCATAGAACATATTATAATAAGCAGTTGGATGACAGTTGAAATTTACATTTTTGCACTGCAAAGCTGCCAGCAGTGCATCATTAGTACTTTATGGTTTAGAGTGTATTTTAGATGTTCTATTTCTGGAAGCACTGTATTTATTTAAAAGCTTTTATTCATAGTTAATCATTTACTTAAGCAAATGCAAGGCTACCGACACATACCTTAGAAATAAAAGGAATATGTATTCTTGTGTAAGGCTTAATTAATTTTATAAGCACTTGTGTTCTGATGTTTCGCAAAAGCTCTGTAAGAGACAAAAACATAAACAGTGTAAAAACAACAGTATTGAAATAAAGCTGCAATACCACTCCAAACAGAAAGATGCTACTTTCAAAGATCATGGTGTTTAGTGTAATTCAATGGGTGCGGAAGCCCAGCAAAATAACAAGGACCCTCCTTTTCCAGGGATCCAAGCAATATGTAACTCTGAAGGCAGACAGAGCTGAACACAGTTCAAACATGGAGCAACATGTTCTCTGGTAAAAATTTTATTTATTCAACTGGATAGATCCTAGGAATCATTGCCTGGTATGTCTGCCCCCCGAATTTATGGCCAGAATGCTTGCCGTGTACAAAAGTGAAAAGGGGTATTCTTAAAGCAATGCAATTTCAAATGTCTGTGCATTTAGCTCCATGGGGAATATTCACATTTAAAGTTAGAAGTCAGGGCCTAATGGTGTAATTACAATGAGGAACTGAAGTCGTATAAAATGGTCTGCATGAAGAGGCTCATTTTGCTTAGATAAAAATGCAGTCCTTGTTTTATATATTTTTACATTATTAAAGACAGTTGGGATAAAATGAAAGCATAAATTACAATTATAAATTAACAGAGAAAAAATCCTAGGCTCATTTTTACCTGTTTGAACAAGGACTGTTTATATAATAATATACCACTGAATACCAGATTATGTGTCTCAATAAACTCTGGAGATTAAAACACAAGGCAAGGTATGTAAACATAACCACAAAGGTGTTGTGTATCACTGCAGAGTGAACATGGTGAGACATCAGTAGCACATAAGGAGTGACACTCAATTCCCTTCAATGCCTTGATTCAGCTTCCTGCTCTTGCTCTCCAGTTCTGTCACACCTTCCTCCATGAGCATCCAGCTCTAATCTTACCAAGACTTTGCAGCTCACCAGCAGTCCACATGGAACAGCAGCAGTGGGTTATATTTAGTTTCCCCTGCTGTTTGCCCTGTTCTCTTTTACAAACAAGTAGAAGAAAACCAGGTCTCTGGATTTAACCCTTTTCTTTCAATAACTATCCAGCTAAATGATCTTGCACTGCCACAGTCAGACCCACTCTTGAAAACAATAGTTAGCTGAAGAACTGAGCACTGTATTCAAGTGAAGAGACTCTTCAATTCTCAGATACATAAAAAATGGATGAGGTAACTGTATTTTGTCACATTAATGGAGCAGAAAGGCATGTGTTAATGTGCTCCCATTCTATTAAGTAGAGGTACTATAACTCCAACTATTGTTTACAAGATATAAATGAAAAGTACGGACCTTTTCACATATTATATTACAACATATTTATTAGTGCAACCTTCATTACATTGTCTATGTATTTTGTATTTTTTGTAATCTGAAGCAGTAAATTAACTTTATAAACTAGCAAACATCAAACTGGATGAGACTCATACGAACCATCTTTACAGGTGAGGGTTGCTGTCATTTCACTATTCCAAAAACAATACTCAAAGTATTCAAGTGTCTTAACACCACCATAGATATCTTAACAATATCCACTCCTCTAGAACTTTCTCCATCAATTTTGCAATCTTTGCAGTCATGCCACATGCCTGGATGCAAGTTAGCCCTGACCAACTTCTAAATAACTTGTAAAGGAATAATCCACAATTACAAGGAACTCTTTGTGCCAAAAAGAAAAATAAACCAAGGTGGGGAAAGAAAAAAAAAAGGAGCTTACTAAGCAATGAAGACAAAAATGATTATAATAGCCTTCAAAATACCTTCAATGTGCTCCCTTATGAAGGGATCGTCCATGATGTTGCTGTGATTTGTTTTCAGAATCTTCTCAAATTCAGTGATGTCATTATTCTGATAGGCACTTCAGGAAAAAACCAAGGGACTGAATTATTAATTTTAAAAGTAAAACAAACTCAGAAGATTATGTTCCACAATTTGTAAAAAAAACATCTATTAAGCACAGGTAGAAAAATTTATATTCAGAGCCTTTATATGCAAAAACTCGATTTGAAGAAGAAATGCAGCAGAAATTACCTTTCTCCTGTTTCAATTTTAGCAACATTTACTGAAGTTTGGTACATTTAGTTGTTCCACAAGAGGACTCGAGTTTCAAAACTTTTGTACTTTAAGAAGCTATTCTTAAATACCCTGTTTTGAAAAGTATCATTACATGAATTTTGGCTTCATGAAGTCATACTTTATGGAACAAATAAGAGCTAAAAAGAGTCTACAAGACTGTTGCTGTCTCTACAATGTCCAGCTTAAGCTGAATGCTAAATACTGAAAGATGAAAGAAATATGGACTTCAAGGATTATTCATCAGTAATTTTGGCATAATATTACTTTTTAGATTTTTATTTATAGCTTATTTGTGTATATATCTTTTCACGAGTCAATCCTGTCATCTGAGAAAGCATTGCAAAAAGAAGGTGCCACCACAGCATCATTTAAAGGTCAAGAGCTGCAACCTCTGAAGAAAGGCATTTTTTTTGAAAAACATTCTTTCAAAACAAAACTTTCAACTTTTGTTTAATACTAATATCAAACATTTTAATTAACATCTATTTGTCCTTCATTTGTGTACCTTTTTAAAATTATTTTTAAAATGGTCATAAAAGATTCATTTGTTATTAAAATGGCCAAGAGAAAGACCTGTTAAGTTTAAGGCAGAACTTGAGCAGCTTATAAATAGCTGTGTGAGTGGCATGGACTGTATCACATGAAACCACTAAATTTTACTTCATAATAAAAGAAATTTCAGTTCAGTATATTTTATTGTTTATTTCACAAGTCTTTTTATCCTATGTAAAGCATGCAAGTTCCCACTGCAGAGTACAGGAAGGATTAAAAACATAATTTTAGTGTTTGAAATTAATTTTATCTTTGCATATTTCTTATCAATACTGCTTTAACTACACTATTAATTTTAAAGAAGGAGTTATACTCAAATGTCAAGATAAAAGATAAAAATGAGAAACATGAATAAAATCAGATTGGGTAAGGCCATCTGGAGTTCCTTCTGCCTCAAATTCACATGAAACTATGACAGTGAATTGGAAAAAAACACATCTGAAGTGGAAGGAGTTACTAGAAATAGTCCCTTACTAAACTGCCAAATAATTTATTCAATCAACATGTCAATAATGGATGAATATCCTCCCTTTCAGAAACAATTTGTCTGTATACAATGGTAAAGCACAACAGCAGTATCACAGCAGTTTGTTCCAACACAGGATCAACTGTTTCAAAATGTGAGCAGACATTAGTTCTTATGTAGGGAAAAGATGGGAAAATTAGCAGAGGCAGGCCAGAGAGGATACAATAGGTGAGCTTCAAATCCCAGCATACAAAACCTGCCTCAGTTCATTGACCTAATGATCTTCATACACTAGAAATTCTCACAGTTGCCTGTGAGGCAGAGGTAATGAGATGCCTAAGAGATATTGAGACTTCCTTTTGATTTTCACTTGTTTGAAGGATGCAGGAGATCATTGAGAGTTAAGTTTCATACTCCTAACGTAGGAACTCGTGATATATCCATGCAGCAAATTATTCTACTGGCTTTGGTATGAGATGTCACTCAGCTCAATTTCTCCTATGTAATCAGCCAGAGCCTAAAAAGACCAGTTGCAGTATAAGATGGGACAACTTTAAGGGTGAGAAAAGAGGGTTTTGTCACACCATAAAGTGACAAAAGTACACAGCTTTGATACCCCTACATAGTGTGGCATCTATACTATGGTCACTCATAGTAAGTTCCTAAAGAAAAACAATCCTTGAATATTTCTCCAATATTTATGAATAACTGCGTTAACTGTGCAGAGAAAAGCCATTTCTAAAAATGTTCCCTTTCAAGGTTGGACAACATATCTTTTTTCTTTTTATCATTTTGTTCCCTTCTCCAGAAAAATGAAAATCTTACCTTACTAAATTCGTCATTGCTAGAATCTCTGGATCATTTTTGTATGGTTTAGCCTACACAGAACAGAAAGCATAATATGCAAATTCAGATTATTTTTTTTTTTCCATTTCCATCCTTTGGGTAATTTCTCTATATATTCAGAAAAGGGTGAGGGGATACTGTGGTGGGTGTGTGTGAAGGAAAAAGAAAAAAATACCTCCTGAGAATCAAATGGATTTATTCCAGACTTCATGAGCATGTTTGCTAAGACCAAATATTTTAAGCAAGTGGTTCTTCTGGGGCTCCCTGATTCATCGTAATTCTTGAATGCTTCAAAAAAATCAGTATGTGCCTTTTCAAACTCTCCTTCTCTTAAGTGCATTTTGCCTCCACATTCTGAAAAGAAAACACAGATGAAAAAGAACACTGTGTGCTTGTTGCTGACTACAATAATTGTACTCAAGTTCCATGCTATTTCTAAATAGATTACTGAAACATTTTCAGAAGTGATTCGGTTCTCAGAAATCACTAGGAAAAAAAAGCATTAAGGCCTTAACATACAGCACTGCCATTTGAATAAACCCATTCCAAAGAGGAAAAAACAAAACCCAACCTACACCATAGAACTTAAAGAACACTAATCCTCATAGCCAATAATTACGTCACCATTATGTTAAAATACTGCAAAAACTGCGATAGAATTTATCTCCATTTCAGTGGCAACAGACTTCGTATATTTATGGAATTTTCCCTATCTGTTGAGCAAAACTGCACAGAAAAAATGAGAAATACTTTCTATATCCTTTTATTTCTGAAGTATCCACTGCTGCCTGATTGTCTGTGCAGTAGCTACACCACGAAAGGAGGAAGGCATAAGAATGTTCTGAAAAAAGCTGGGTTTTTTTCAAGACACACAGCTTGTTTCCACTACAATTCATTATTGCAGATAATAAATAATATTTTCAAACACATCTTAAAGCCCAGTGGTTCCTGCTGAGTTTTAGCGAGGAGAGACAGAAATTTATAAAAGGGGATTGCAGGAACAGCAGTCCCTTCTGCCAGCAGTCCCTTCTGCCAGCAGTCCTGTCAAGCCTTTGTTTTTATGCCCTGCAGATGCCTTTGCATTCCTCTTTTGCTGCCTGCCATGGTGTCAAACAGCAAGTCTTCCTCTTGTCTTTCTACTGCTTCTCTCCTAACAGTTATTTAGCCAACTGTCCTGCCCTTCTGACCAGTGCCTCTGGTACCTGGGCAACAAAACTGCAGAGCTGAAGTCCTGCAAGAAGAAAATGATGAGACTGAATCTACAAGAAGCCTCTGTCTTTATAGGTGGATCTGGAAAAAAACACTGGTTATCAGATTTTCATGGAACAAATCTCTGCAACAGAAGACAAATGAAAAATTCAAGATGAACTTGCCTCTGATAACTCCCATGATCAGTGGATGAGGAATGGCTGACTTGATGTGCAATGACTGTTCATATAGTGCTTTAAGTTTTTTGTTATTTTTCTGTGCTGTATACATTTGAATTTCCAAAGCATAGATTTCCAATAGTTGAGTACCTTTTTTTAGATCATCTTCCCCATCATCAGTCTAGGACAGATTAAGTAATAAATACTGTGAAATTTTAAGAGAACAGCAATTTCAGTTTTATACTAGTAAAACACTGATAACCAAATACTCTCAGTAATTTCCTGTCAAAAACAAGGATAATCCTAAAACTCTGAAATTCTGATGTAACTACTAACAGAAAACATAGTACTCAAAGAACTTACCACAGGCTACATTTTGAAGCCCTTTATTTAAAACGTCATTATTTTCTATTAAATGCTTTTCTCAAAACTTTAATTCTTTTTCACTCTCCTTAAGCCACACTCTTAGTATATAAATACAATGACTGACACAAATGCATATATATATAACACATATGACTCTTCTGCTAGTTCTAACAGAACCATCTCCCAGATATTTGTAACCTGTTTCCATACTGAAGGAGGAAAAGTGTCAGAAACAAGCACAGCAGACTGCATGGCTAATTTATTTTTTCCCCTTCCAGACGGGAAAGTAACAACTTCACTTTCAGTTTTGAATAAAGCTCACTTGGAATCTTTGCTACATTTTAAAATGAATGTCCATGCATTATAGATTATTGATATGTGCTTCTCATCCTTGCACCTGAAGAGAAACCCAATCAGGAATCATGAATATTTTTTTCAAAATCATCTTTAAGGAAGAAATAAAGCACTTAGCATTTTTTGTTCATGTTATCAAGCACATAACAAATAAAATCAGGCACAGCATTTCTTCCCTCTCTACTAAAGCTCAGCAAAATGCCTCAAAGGCCAACGACAGATATATTAAAAAAAAAAAAAAGCATCAATGTTGTTTACTAAGCCACAGTGATTTAGAATATAAAGGTACCTGGCATGACTGATGCAGCTGACGCAAAATCTTTTGTAACTTTCCATATTCTTCTCGTTCTAAATATAATTTGCCAAGCTGTAATGAAAAGAAAGTTGAAGTACTGAGGTCTATTAAAATTTTACAATAATAATTTATAAGAATTAGCTGAGGGTGTCAAAGAAAAGCAAAAAATAGGAAGTTATATATTTTACCTTTGTGTTTGTCTTAAACCACAATCTATCATTCTTAGCATCTTTCAGAGCTTCAAGTGTTGTTTCATAGAATTCCTGAAGCAAATCCATCTGACATAAAAAATCAGAATTCTATAATTGTAAACAGCAAATTTGTACCTGTTAATAAAGTCAATCTGAACAAACTAAAAGTGCATGCTTGAACTTCAAAATAAGAAAGGTATCTGCATCTTACTTAATGTTTGCATTTAAACTCCAACAGCTTCTAAAATAAGCAAACTAACTACATTACCTTTTCTTATAGGAAACAGATATAATTAAAAAGTATTCACATTTTGAGATTTGTACCCATCTATGAAAAATGAAAGCCACCTTATAAAACCCATCTTATATAACCAAAGAACAGAACTCTGATGTTTTGTTACAAACACAGGCAATATTGTTCGCACTTAAAATAATAAAAATAATTTACATATCAAAAAGAAAATATGCTTTTCAAAAAAGAGGAATATAGTCAAAGGAAAAGATGCCTTCTTCTCTCTGGAGTAGCAATGCTGAGTGGAGGAAAGCTCTTGAGTGCATCAAACTATTTCTTTGCATAAAACCAAAAAAACCCCATCTGAAATGGAGATTAAAGTGCCAAGTGCTACCGTTTACAAGGGTTCTACAAAGAACACATTAGTATTGTTCATGGCCACTGCTCCTTTGGCAGTAACAAATCTGTGACTATATATCAAGTTAAGATTTCCAGACTGTCCCTCCAGGTCTGGCTCAACTACAAACCAGAGACACTGACCTCTGCCAAGAAGGGACAGACTAAGACAATCCTTTAGACCTTAAGAGGAACCCAGCATTCAACTTCCACCTTTAACAGTGGCAGGATTGTGATAATGACCAAGGACTCAGCACTGAAGACCATGATCCTCCATATGAAGGTGCTACTTTAGGTAGTCAGCAAGGGGAGCTTCCTACTCTTTGTAAAGCTTCTACAACAATACAAAAGGAGCTGAGCTGTGTATCTATGGACATGTACCTCACTAGCACAGTGCACTGGACAGGCAGTATTTCACAGCAACACTTCACTGCAAAGATTACACTCTCCCCCCAAAATAAATTTTAAAAAACCCACATTATTTAATTAAAAATTATATTTGAGAGGGCATTTCTATTGTGTAGCTGTGCTAAAAAAAATTCTTATTTATTAACATAGAAATTCCAGGTAAATGTTGCCAAAAACTGACAAGTTAATGAAGATTTATCTGTGTTAATAGAATCCACTACATGTGGGAAATATATTTTTACATATGACAGCAAATGAATACTCTAAATTCCTCTATTAAGACCAAAAAAGCCCAAACCAAACATAAAAAATGTCCACAGTTAAAAATGCAAAACTGAAACCTATGAAGATGGAAGAATTGATGATCCAACCTGCTTGGAAGTAGAGATATAATCAAGAATAGAATTGATGGATTTTTCAGAGTAATTCCTTGTAACTGCACTCCGTATGTAGGTCAATAGCTGTTTATACCTATTCATCATTTCAGGAAAGTTAGTCTAAAAGAAAAACAAAATCACATTATAATTTTTCTTTTAATTGTTGAAACTGAGATATCTTGCAAGTTTACATACAGGAAAAAAAAAGCTTAAAGAAAGACAATGCAGTAGTGGTTGCTATTAAAACTTTCAAAACACCACTTTATTCATAACCTGTAGAATCAGAAATCTCAGGACTGCACAGAACACAGATTTAAAATATTCATCTCAATGAAGAAAACAGAGCTGCCCATACAACTCTTTGGAATAGCTGCATACACAGCATATAAATTTTTCACTGTTTTTTCCTGGTGCAGTACACACAGAGAAACATGACCACTTTCAGTGGTGTGACACCTCAGCACATCAAGGTCTGAGCCTCACACTTTGATGGAGTACCAGCTGACTACAGCAGTTACTTTGCATCCATTTTGCCTTTGACTTGCAAACACCACATCATTTCCCTGCCATATCTGTAGTAGCCATCAAAGGCTGCAAAAGGCAAGTTCTGGTAGATTTAGTTGTCATAGCCATAAATTAGAACACTAACTTAAGATCTCTGGATCAAATACATATTTATGCTATTTACTCCCAAGTGATAGCTGTAATTCCTACCAATTTAAAGTTTATTTTAATCATCTGTTTCAGAGCTTTGAATCCCCATTCTCCCTTTTCGCCTTCAAGCTCCAAAACCTGAAAAAGAAGAATTTTTAAAACAATATTTATAAAAGCTTTATTCAAACTTGAATTGTTTAAAATACACATATCCCATACATGCCCTCCCCCCTCACTTTGCTCCTTACAAAGTAATGTTTGATTCTGCCCTGTTCTTCAATTTTATTCTTTCCTGGTATTATTGAAAAAGTGAGAGTGTATCTCCTCAGTTTTCACAATTTAGCTGATGTAGAGAGGGTGAACATGATTGTTGTTGCTGTTGTTGCTATCATCTAACAGCAAACACTTTAATGCCAAACACTAAATTTTAACACCACTCCATAAACATGTAAGCAAAAATAGTTGTAACACCTCCTGCAAAATTGAGTCAACTAAATTTTGACCAAATTAAGTTAAAAAGCCCTTCTGAATTACTATGAAGAAGATTCCTTCACAAAAGAGAAACACTTCTAGGTTTTAATGCAACATAGTTAAGGTTTTGTAAGTAAAAACTTTAGAAAAGTTTTTTTTTAAGTCATGTACATATAAATGAGCAAAGAGATGCAAAAACAAATCTATTTTTTCTTTTAAAAGTTGCATCTAACATACTGCTTTCTCATAGCAGTGTGCAAACATTAAAAATTTAAAACAGATGAAGAAACTGTGTTAGTAAGTATTTATACATTTAAAGCTTTGGAATCAGGTGGCAAAGCAAATATAATGTTACATAAGACACTGGGGAAAATACCATTTCATTTAAAAAACCCAAATGGATCTGGTTTCTATTGTTAATGCATAAAAACACATTTAGAACTGTTTAATTAACTTAGTAAATCCCAAAGATTAAAAAGTCAGATCTGTGATAAGACTATACCGTGTCCTATTTATTCTCCTTAAGAATGATCCTGAAAGGCAGTCAGCCAGGAGTTTAAGATACTCAATAATAAACTTAGCACATTAGTAATTTAAAAGATAAATCCTACTTTAAAATTGCAGAAAATAACTCAAATGGTACCAAATATTTTAAAATGTGAATTAATATAAAAAGAAGAGAGAGAATATAGAGACAGACAACCTTCTGAAAACTGCTTAATGCTGCTTTGGGGTCATCTTCCTTCAAAGCTTTGGAATTGTAGTATTGATTTTCCAGATCCACATTTGGTTCAGAATTGCTGTCCTCAGAATATTCCTACATTTCAAGAAAAAAAATAATAATCAGAGGAAAAAAAAAAGTTCAGAACATCTAATAATCTGCTGAAAAATAGTAAGACATATTTCTCCAACTGGCATGGAATGCTTGTGTATTAACAGGCCGTGTTTGGTTTCAGAGCACAAAACAGGTATGGACCCATATAATGATTTTCCCTCTCTCCCATTCCTAGGCCAGACTCACCACCCACCAACACTTGCCTGTCAGCAGGTTTCTTTCTGGATTAATGAACTCATAGCTCCACCAACTTCACCTTTATGACAAGTACAGATTGTATTACTGAAATGCTGCCAACGCTGGAGTTTAAGCACAGAGGCCCAAGAGCACACGTCATTTCTGGGAGGGGAGAGAACAAGCTGCCCACTGGTCCTCCTGAAGGCACTCAATGATCCAGCCTTTGCTAGCCACAGAAAAGGCTCTGGTTGAGCTGCCACACAAGGAATGACTCAGCCATGGAGGGTATCAAATGCTTCCATGAATCCCCCTATAATCTGCCTTTCTATGCCATAACGATTCATCCTTGTCTAAGGAAATTTAAAAAAAGAATAATGACAATAACACCAGCTGCTTCTGCCCTGAGAAGCAGGAGATGATTATGAAAATGCTAAAAATACTGCCAAAGACGTTGGGGCACAATAATTTAATCAAATAATTATCCATCATGTACACTAGTGCCAAAGAAACTGAAGTATTTACTTCTAAGAACTGCTACTTAATTTTTTTAAGAAGTACTCTGAGACTACTTCTGATGAAAAATCCCTACATATTTTATCTTCTTTTGCTAAAGGACAGAGCTGTATGTCCAAATTACAAAACACTAATAAAGCTCAAATAATAATTTCATTTGATGTTTACATTATTCAAAACCACTTCATACCTTTGCATTTTCAAGTTAACTTCTCTGCACAGGATTTTGGCTATGAGGAGATGAACTGCTTTAACAGAATCCGCTTCAATCTCAAAGTTACTGCTGTCAGAGTAACTTTCTCTTGCACCAACATAAGCAATGAACAATCAGGT
Organism: Haemorhous mexicanus; assembly: GCF_027477595.1. Classification (NCBI taxonomy): domain Eukaryota; kingdom Metazoa; phylum Chordata; class Aves; order Passeriformes; family Fringillidae; genus Haemorhous; species Haemorhous mexicanus. Next base: position 12,094,256 of record NC_082353.1, read on the forward strand.
TCCCTCATTTAGGGTGGATTTTACTCTTGCTGTACTTTGTCAGGCACATTTATTCTTTTGTTCATTTGACTATTCCTACTATTAATGGACTCCTCCAAAACCATTGGAAGGAACAAAAAAAGATGAGACAAAAGAAAAGTTTTAATTTAGCTCTCTCCTCCCTGCACTGCAAACAATCTCTCAAAGTTTAAGTTTGCTGAAGTTCTAAAGCAAAAATTAATTATGAGAGCCCACAGTCAAACCAAGTTTTAATAAACATGGTACTTGAACATTTGTCCTTCTACCTTTTAATGTTTCTATTTGTAACATGTAGGCAAGTTGCCCAGGCATGTATTTATTTTCACCCAACAAAGTACTATCATTAGTGAGAATGGATGTACTAAAAAGTTTTGTGAATTCCACAAACCTATTTTCCGAATTCCCACAGAACTATAAAAATGTGATACTGAAAACAGCAAAGAAAACAGGAAGCAAGTGTCTTATTAAGTGGGCAGTCTCTCATTTTGGTTGGCTTGTTTTTGTAAACTCCTTCTATCGACCCAACTCCAATGGAACAGCTATGGGTACACACCTGATGTCAACAGCTGTAACAGGCACCTTAATACACAGGCTGCCAAAAAATAAACAACAAAGCATTTAAGATATGTGTAATCAGCTGATGTCTTGTTTATGCTTAACTTGGACAATGGGGAATATTTTTGGCAGTAGTGTCTATTTGCAAAGATAAAAGGAAAGCAAACTAAATTAATTCCTTTTAGGAGACAACGTGCTCCGTTAGCCTCAAGCCAGAAACATCTGAACTTTCATCTTAGCTCTGGCAATGATTCTGGATGTGGATTCATGCAGCTGGCCTTTTTTCAGATAATTTTTCTCAATGCTACTTAAATATCCCATAAAGATAATTTCATAACATTAATACATAATAAAGAAGCGTTAAGTCTATTGATATTTTTTTCCCAGTGGAAATGCATTGAAATTCATAAAAGGTACTGGTTTATGTTTTCAAAGCTATATTTCTTCTTCACTTGATGCCTATGTGTATCAGACTTAGGTTGATGATATGGACTCAAAGCTGTAATGGAGATAAGGCTTTCCTACTTCCAGAAAATGTAAGGTGGTTTATTTTAAAAAAGACACATTTAGACTTAATGGCTGTGAAAACTAAAAACTCAAACTAAGTATGAGCTGATGCCATTAATCTTTAGACAATGTTAAAAAACCCAAAAATCAGCCACGTAGATACTGAATCTTATTTCAAGCACCGATGCTAATTATGCCAGTGCTGATATTCAGAAGGACAAGCACTCTGTCTTCTTTTGATGCAGAGATGGCTTAGTGCAGTAGGATACAAATGCAAGAACATTAAGCTTCTGCCAAAAGCAAAAAAGGAAGAAAGTATAAAGCTGTGTCTTCAAAGTTCCAATTAAAAAAAAGACGAATTTCCTTCTCAGTTCTGAAACCAGAAAAGTTCATTTAACAATAAATTCAGATAGCAAGAGCCTAGTCTTTCCTCACCCTCACTTTCAACACTCCTGGTTCCTGCCTGAACAACTTCCCCAGCTCAAACCTTCTAGGTAGAAGTTTGCTGCAAATTAGGTAGAAGTATATGGTTTACAAATAGGATTTCTACATAAGTCTAAAAACTTCCACTACAGCATCCAGACCTAACAATTTGCATAGTGACGAACATCCTTAATTAGAACTTTGAGATATAAAAGCAGCTGGATGATATAATTTATCTCTAGCTGATGTAGAAAAAGAAAAAGGCCTAGGAATTTTTAAAACTAAGGTCCTGTTGATATTTTGCAAATGGACATCAACATTATAAGTACAAATGAAAAAAAGAGCAGTCTGAGTACACAGAACTGCTCTTTGAAACCCATTGAATTCCTCCTTCCTCTGAGGATCATCAAAACAAACAACTGGGGTTTTTATCATCAGTCAAGAAATCAGAAAGCCCTGGTAAGGGCTTGGAAAAATGCATATGTTATTTTTTAAGCATTGCGATGTTGAAAATCTAAATGTAATCTAAATGTAATCTAAATCAGTTATATTCAATCCTAAGCCATCCCATTGCTTTTTGGAGGAAGAAAAATTACAACACTAGCTCAATTGTAACAGAGATAAAACCACTGATGGAGCTTACTCTGTCTGGAACATCGTTCTTTCAAATAGTTTCAATAAAAGTTAAATTAGTATCAAGAAACCAATTTATTTAAGAAGCCTTTATTATGTTACATTTTACATTTTCATAGAATTTTATCTAGTAAACAGCCTCAAAACACTGAGCCTCAGCTTCTAAAACGAGCACACACAGAAGTCAATTCACACGAGTCAGCTTTAGTCATCCTTTTTAGTGCACGGATCCATTTGCAGTCTGTCCAGCAGCAAAGGCACGTTAACAGCATCCAGCACCCCCAGCTCCTCCCCATCCCTGGCTGCTCCTAGCCTGCCCTTTCCCAGCCCTGCAGCAGGCCAGTGGCATGGGCTGTTTGGCTCCTTGCTGGTTTCTGAGAACTGCGGCAGGAGCCTTGTCAGTGTGGCCTCCAGAGATTACAGGTCCTGAAGCACGGCCCCTGTGCTCAGGGCCAGAATAGGGACAGGGACATGGGGGACCGTAACAGTGTATCAGTGACATTTAAATGCAGATGTGGGGCATTCTATCTGTTAGAGTGGTACACTGACCTGGTAAAGGTCTACATGAACAAAAACAAAGATACAAGCATTTTGTGAAAACTACTGTTCTTACCAATTTTCTGGTCTCCTCTCTTGTCTGAAGCACTTCCCTAACTTCTACATCTACTTCTTACCTAAACTTGTGTTCCTCTGTTTATCATTCACCACCACTACAGGAACTGAATTCCTACCTTGCAAACCTTTTTTAATAAAAGGAGTAGGGGGAAAGCAGCTATATACAGGCAACTTTCCAGAAAAAGACAATACAAAGAGTTCTACTTCTGTAAAAAATTATCTTTCAAGGACATTGTTGAAACACTTATTACTGTTAATTGTCAGTTACTGGTGATTTTACCAAAATTCATCTATTTGGCTGACTCAAACAATTAATTTTTTTATGAAGTGCAATTGTTTCTGAGAACGAGTCTGGTACAAATTTGATTTTACTTCAGCTAACTTTGTTTCATAACTGTGGCATTAGGAGGTCTACTAAGTACAACTTTCTTTGCATTTGCTCTTCCTCACCTGCAGGCACCAGGACAAGCAGCAACTACCAGGTTCTACATGCATTTGCCAGCTGGTATCCAGGCACATGAATTTAAAGAAAGCAATCAGACTGGAATGCAAAAGAGCAAAGAAGAAAAAACCAGGGGCAAACCCTGAGAGTAAAAACCAGAGTGTGATTTGTGTAAGAAGCCTGGAGCCGCTCAGCCATGCACTGGGAGTCCTGGTTTCCTTTTCTTCACATTCCAGGTCTTTGTTCTGCTGCTACTCCCTAACTCTGAGAGTCATCCAGTGCCTGCTGGCTCACACCAGGGCTGACACCAGGAATAGAAAAGAATGCATAAAAAAATATCACAACACATGCTGAATCTATATAAAAAATGAAACAATAACTAATTTAGAGAACAGTACATCCTATGTCCTCTGTGAAGTACACTTTTTTTTACATCACATACTACTGTAATTAAACATCGCTGAGAAACAGAAGAGGGCCAAGAGGACATGTTTGATTTGGTACTTCCCTAGATCTGAATACTTGGTTTTGCAGCAATACCACGTTATTGTTTGCAACATATATATGTATTTCATAAAACGATGATAATATGAAATATGAGCAATTGGGAAGAGGAGACAACATCCACATGAAATTTCAACTGTATCTACAAAATCCAGCAATACAAGACAGAATAATGTCTCTGTCTACTGATGAGATTGCTTATCAAGCTTGGTAACAAACAGAAATTCCTTTTGCAATGGACTGTATTTCACTCGGTTGGAAAGAAAGAGACAGCCAACTCATGTAGTTTGAAATAAGTAGTAAGGCTGCCTATGTCCTGATATCATCACATCCTGAAACGGGAAATCCTCCGTGATCTGAAGGGATGCTGCCCGTATTTGAGTTGTGCCAATCCTCATGAACCTGCAGCCATCTCACCAGGCTGCAAACTGGTGGCTGTTCATTGGAATTGTTACAGGTCTTCCACAAGTCACTGCAACAATACAAGTTCGTAAGGTAAAAAGACCAGTTGCTTAGAAATATATTTGTCCAATCTTTCCTCAGATTCATTTTAAAGTTGAATTTCAGAACATAGTAAGATGAGTCATTAAGAACACCACAGATTCCTTATTTATTTAAAACAAAACAAGTAAACCAGTAGAGGTACTACAACAACTGTCAATGTGTTGTCATTGTGCCTGGAAGAATCAATTTCTGGAGGAAGACTGAGTTTAGCCTCTAAGTCAATTCTAAATATAGTCTTTTGTCCCAGACTGAAAACAAAAATGGAATTTACAATGGCCCTTCCTTCTTTGTACTTCTCCACCCTCAAGCTGGATCTAGTAAAAATAACTTGTACTGAAATCATGAAAGGCACCTAGCAGCACCAAACTTAAAACTGAAATTGAGTGGCTTTCATAATGACCAGTAAACATTATTCTGTTCATTGAAGCATGAAGTGGAATAATTCATGTTATAATCAAAGCTGTCACAGCACATTACTAGCAAATTGTGAATCTAGGTTCATCCACCCACAAATATAAATGAAATTTCTTCCTGATACCAAGACTCCAGTGAATAAACTCCATTTCTGTAGGAGTGGCTGAGGTCATTCACATGTAAAACTGACTTTTTACCTACTGAAAAACTAAACAGAAACAATTCAGTACAATCTGGATAGTCTTCAACTGTTTAACACTGTAGTAATTAATTATAAAAAATTCCATTATGAAGTTGGGAAAGATCTGGGACTTTGGAATATCTGTTCACATTTCAGTTCAAGTGTGAAACATTTGCATACTTAAGGAAATTTAACTGACTGGCTCTACATAATCAGCAGGTCGAGTGCACATTAAAGAGGAACAGCCATAATCACTTCTAATAAAAGCTGACAAAATTAATTTTTTGGGGAGTCTTCACTGCAATTGTTATGACAGCAGCTACCCTGGGAGACCTGAAGCTAGCTTCACCATATTTTGACAATGCTACTTCTTTCATTGACTGTTTCTGTAATCATTGCCTTTCCTCTGGTTCTTTAAAAAAGTATTCACAGCACTCACACGTGCTCTTTTACTTTCCATTCTGCACTGATATGAGTATTATGTCTTGTACTCATTCTTTTGTTGCAAAGGCTCTTGCAGCAGCCGTGACGCTCAACTCTAGAATCATGCATCCCCTCAGAGTCTTCTCTTAATTTAACCTGCTACCAACATGAAAGGAAGAAATCAGGCCCTATCTTCAGGGCCCTTAACTTTTTTTCTGAAACAATCCTGTGGAACACTAAATTACAGTCTCAAGCATTTTTGAAAACAACACTCAATCATGGTTTGTTAATCCCAGAATGCTGAAACTAATCTAGCTGGAATGTTTTCACTCTTCAATTCTTGGGTTTTTTTCCCCATCAATTATGAACTGAAATGAAATTTTTAAAATCTGAAGCTTAGGTACTAGTTGATGCCTTACATGGGTGCCACACACTGAAAAGAAAAAAACTAACGTGTTCCTAATTATTATAAGCGGTATTTTAAAATTTTTGAAAGGTCTGAGCTAAGGGTAATTAATGAGAATGAAAACATTCCAGTAAAAGTAACTCCAGTCAGAAGTGGAAACCTGCCACAAGCAAGGTGTTTTAGGAAGGTTTTTCCAATGAGGAACAAAGTACTTCAGAAGAAACAAACACATGAAAAAGCACTATTCTGGGAGAAAACTGACATACAGCAGTGTAAGTTGGAACTGCACTTTTATTCATATCTGTATAGACTGGAAAATGCAATTCCAATGGTTTCTCTACATGCCCAGTTCTCATGTTATGGAAGGATATGGAACATGAATTCTGCTGTTTTTAATATTCCTCTGATTGTATCAAATGGAAAAAAAACCACCACAGTATTTCACATCAGGACACAAATTTCAGTGTTAATAAAAATGATGGAAATTAATTTTGGAACAAAATGTTTTTAATGATCTCTGTGTATTTCCTTCAGTAACCCCGTCTCTACAGTACGTTAATTCATTCACAGACTGAAAGGGGAACACAAACAGTTTCTGGAATAGTGACACGAGCAGCCCATAGGGTTTTGATAACAGTGCCTGTCAAACAAGCACTCTTACATAGATGGAAAAAACCCTCAAAACCAAAAGCAGATTCTTTTATTCTATATCTAATGTCATCCAACCATTCTAAGCAGTTCCTAACAAAAACTGCCCAGAAACTATTCCAAATAAAATTAGGTAAACATTTTAAGTGAATTCCTAAGTGGCAATGACTACCAAATAACGTGTCAGAAAGCAAGTCTTCCAGAAGCAAGTGTCTGGAGTTTCTCAGTGAAACTGCAATACTGTTAACACAGGTTTAGCTGAAATGAATTAAACAAACTCTCTAGCTTCTACCATACACAGCTTTAAAAAAAAAAAAAAAAAGTCTCATTCTCATAGTTCTAAAAACCTAATCAAAGAGTTCAGAACAGAAAAAAACCCAAACAAGCAAACCCTAAGCTCCAATATAACGTAAGGGCAATATAGTTATAATTAATCAAACAAGTAGCAATTTTTTAACTTTAAAAGTCTAGGACAAAACTTGACGTTAACATTTAACTAAATGTAACACGAAACCCCCCAAACCTAACAATTAAAGCCCAAAAGGGAGTGGTAGAAAGGTTACAAAGACTATAAAGACAAAAAGTTGGAAATAAGTGCTCCCTTCGGAGCGCTGGATCAGAAACCAGCCGTGAAGCCATTTCTCCTCACTCCCCTTTCTCTTCCCCCTACTTTTTCCCCAGTTTGTTGCTCACACGAGCACACGACCGGTATCTGCCCCCGAGGGCCTCTCGCAGTCGCGGGTGGGGAGAAGGGCGGGCAACTTTATCACTTCACTTCGTGCCCGACACTTGGGCCGGGGCAGGAGGAGGGAGGGAAGGAGGGAGCGCGCCCGAGTCCTCCCCTCAGCCTGAGCCCTGCGGGGACACAGGGGCCAGCCCGGGGCCGGGGCACCAGCCCGGGCCTATCCACCTGCCCGCCCAGAGCTGGCCTGCTCCTCCGAGGAAAGGCGGCCGAGCGGCTGCTCCGACAGCAGCACCCAACCCTCGCAGCCCCTGCCCGCATCCTCCTCCCCGGGAGGGAAACTCATCCTGGATGTCCGTGCTCCCTGCCGGGGCAGCACACGGCGGGGCGGCCGCTGCGGCGGGTGCGCCGCACCAGCAGCGGCCCGCAGCGCCGCCGGCACCCCCGGCTGTACCGCTAAGCCCCCGCGCCACCCCGCGCCCTACCAGATCGTAGTCCTCCTCATCATCGCACATGAAATCATCCTCCATGTCAGACATCTTGGCCGGAGGACGGGCGGGGGGCGGCGGCGGGGACGGCCCCTTCTCCCAGAACCCCGCGCGGCGCTGCCCAATGTGGCTCCGCTCCGCCCGGAACCCGCTGCCGCCCGCGCCTCTCCCGCCCCCGGCCCGGGGCGCTCGGAGCCCAATCTGCTCCGCCCCGTCGCCGGCTCCCTCCCTCTGGTAGCGACCGGCCCTTGGCAACGGCGGCCGGGCGGGGCCTGGGCACTGCGCGCCGGAACCTCCGGGGCCGGCGCTGCCGCTGCCCGGAGTGCGCCGTGCTGGCGCCGGGGCCGCCTGCCGTGGGTCCGGCTGGGCGCTGCCAGCCCAGATCCCCCACGGAGGGTGCGGGTCTGGTGACTGGCGCGTCTCTGGAAAGGCCGAGGGAAGTGATCCTGCCCCTCTACTCAGCCCCGCTGAGGCCGCATTTGGAGTACTGTGTGCAGTTATGACTTTCACAGTAGGAAAGAGATATGGAACTCCTAGAGCAGCTAATAAGTTGGCCAAGAGTCTGGCGATACCTCTCATGAGGAAGGGCTAAGGGAGTCGGGCCTGTTCAGCCTCAAGAAGAGGCAATTGAGAGGGGCTCCTGTGTAAAACGTGGGTGTCAAGAGGATGGAATTGGCCTCTTCTTTGTGGTGCCTTCCAATAGAACAAGGAAGAATGGGTGGAAAATGATGCACAGAAAGGCCAACCAGAGCATGAGGAAGAACTTCACTATGCAAGTGACCATGTACTGGAACAGATTGCTCAGAGAGGTTGTGGAGGCTCCCTGACTGGAGATACTCCAGAACCGTCTGAACACAATCCTGGTCCATGTGCTCTGGGATGACCCTTCCTGAGCAGAGAGGTTGGACCAGATGAGCCACGGTGGTCCCTTCCACCCTGACCCATTCTGTGAAAGCTCAGCCTGTTGCTGTGATCAGCATCACTGCTCAGCTCCATTTTGCTTTGCTCACTATTGCTGAGTTTACCTGGGCTGCGTTCTCCATAAACAAGTAATACCAGAGCAGCAGATTTAAAGGCCTGAACTCTTTAAATCCACAAGCCTTGTAAAGCAATGGTTTTATAAAGATTTTTACATGGTAATTTCTGCTGCTGCCTTCAACTGAGTGAGGCAAAACCCCCAAGTCACAAGCTCTGCCTCCCCATCTCCACAAGGCCTGGGGTTCTCACAGACACCCAGATGCATCTGCAATATTTACTAGGTCTCCAGGTTTTCCTGTTATTGGTCATTTTATACTGTTATGGTTTCTGACACTGGGTTTTTGGCTTATTTTTCCCCCCCTACAGCTACTGACAAGTCTTTTAAAAGCTGTGTTTATATTCAACGACTATGCTAAGGGAGAAATAAATATTTTACCTCGGAAAACCCGCAATGAGATTTGTTACTTGGAGCTCCCTAAATGGGATGAGAAACAGTAAGATAGATACCAAAATGGACAAAGATATACACCAAAATACTCAGTGAGTGAGCCTGCGAACACTTTTAAAATGCTCAGTTTCTTGCAAGTATCTGTAGCCATTAACCCGAGGGTAACAGGAGCCATGAGGCCACCTGTTGGGAGGGGAGATGGAGGAACCACACACCACAAAAAACACGGGGACATAGACACCCACTCCTCCACACCATGAGGGATGCGACTGTCCATTATTTTCATTGCACGTGCATTTTGCAGGAGCACCGGCAGGAATACCGGAAAACCCCAAACATTTCTTTCGCACGTCGCAGCAGCTTCCCCGTCCCATGTGGGCTGTGGCGGGCGCGGGGCCGAGAGCGGAGCGGCTCCACGGCCCGAGGGATGCCCAGGGCCGAGCACGGCCGGCGGGGCGGGACGGGGCCGGGCCGCCGGCGCTGCCGCCCGGAAGGACGCGGCGTTCGCCTGCCCCGTGACCGCGGCCCCGCCGGAGCCGCCTCAGCCGGGCCCGCCGTGCAGCCGCCATGGCGGGGGACAGCCCCTGCGCCCTCCCGGTGCAGCTGGTGGAGCAGCCCAGGTGGGTGGGTCGCTCCCCGACCCCGTCGCCGTTCATCCCGGGGCGGGTGGGCGGTCTGCGGGCGGCCGCGGGAGGTGGGAGGATGGTTGGGAAGGCTCGTCCTCATGCTCCGGGCTGAGGTGCGAAGAGGTGTGGACTCGTAGCGTCCACACGCCGTAGGTTTTTTCCTGACACGACCAAAAACTGCTCGGGAAGCTCCCGCTGCCCGGGGCGCGCCGGGCTCCGGCCCCTTCTCCCGCCCACAGCAACCCGGCCCGCCCTGACGCCCCTCGCAGGGTGGCGCTGGGGCAGCAGGAGGAATCGTTCATTCATTCATTCATTTGTTCATTCATCATTTCGCCTACATCATTTTTTCCCCAGAGTTTTTGGGGAATGCTGATTATTCTCTCGTCCTTTTTGCTGGAAAAGGCCCTGGAGCAGCGCTAGCCGGGCTCATCCTGGGAGTGGCTGCGGCACGTGCCAGCTCCCGCTCCTTGCCCGTGGAGCTGCGCTCGGTGGGTGCACTTAACGCGCACACAGACGAACCTTTCTGCTGCCTTAGCGCTGCACAAGGGGCGCTTCTTAAAATGCCGCGTACGATTGCACCGTAAATCCCACGGAAACGACGAGTCCAGCATTTCCAGACTTGGAAGTGTGAAGTTGTGAGGAGTGCCTTTGCTTTAAGGCTTCTGACAATTTTCTTCTTGATGGAGGTGCTTGAAATGCAGTGCGTGTCTTGCAACATCAAGGCCAAAGCCTGTAAATAGCCTTTCATCACGCCTGCTTGTAAAACCCACATTAAAAAAAGAGATCAGTCAGCACTTAGATAAACATGCCCTCATGACTGCTTTGTTTGTTGTCTCTTGGTACCAACACTACTATAAAAATATCTGTGAAACAAAGCAACATTCTAAATACTGACACAAAAAGGAATAAAGTTAACACCTAGAATTCTGCCAACAGATTCCCCCGTGGACAATAATATTATTAATGTGATCTAGAGGAGGGATTGAACAATGAAATGGCAGAAATTGCTTTTGCTAATTGGATGAGCGATATACCAGTCAATACTAGGGGAGATTATAAGAAGGGGAAATCATAGACCTAATACAGCTTTGTAACTGGGCACAAAGATAGGAAGGTACCGAAAGATCTGTTAAAAAATATCACAAAAAATAATATATTGTAGCTTTCTATTTATAAAAACCTTATGAAACATTTGCATACAGGTAGCTGAACAGTAACACGGCCTTTACAAAGATGTAGAAACAAAGTAATTGTGGAATTTTCTAACATCTGTTTCTCATTGCAGTCTTCTTACTTCCACTTTGCATTAACTAGGCTTCCAGTTCTAGATTTAGATTAAATGTAGAAACCTTATCAAGGTTCCTGTTACTAGATTTTTGTCAGTAGACTAAAATTTTGCTTTAAGGTAGTTTCAAAATGAATTGCTGTCAAGTTTCCTATGCTTCACTAAAATAAATGGCTTCATCTGTTCTCAGCCCTCGTTTTCCTACTGTTCTGCATGACACACTAAAGTATCCCAACTTTGCAAGCATGAGGCAGAAGGTTGGTACCTTTACAGTTGCAGGAAGTAAAGCAATAAATAAATAAAAAAAAATATTTGCTTTGAAATTTCAGTAGCACATCAGGCACCTCTAAATGGAAAACCTGAAGTACTTTTGCTGGAATCCTGTGGAGTAAATACTGTCATAAGCCAATCTGACGTTTGGAATTTTAGTTCTCTGTGTATGTATTTATACAAAGATGGGGTAGTGCCAAATATGAAAATTGATAAAAATCAAAATCTAAGTAGAGGCTTCACTGTTATGTGAAGAACAGAAATAACCAGCTTAATGTCACTCCTGATGCAGCAGAGAAAACTCCACATACTTCAGGAAGCTAAACTGAATTTGCTTCAAGAAGCATTGAAGCTTCCTGTCTTTTATGCAAATATAGTCCTTCTAAATATTTCTAACCTGCCTTTCAGATTGCAGAAACTGAAGGAGATGTTTATATCAAAGTTTGGATCAGCTCCCAAGTTTTATGCTCGAGCACCAGGACGAGTCAATTTAATAGGTAAAAGAGAAAAATTAACCTTATGTTGTTTTACTTCATATGTCATCATGGAAATGTAGTAGTTTAAAACACAGAATGAAAATGATGGTCTTAATTTTATTTTTTCAGAGAAGTTTCTTGTGATAAATGGAAAATCATATATAATTTAGTAGATTTTACTGTATCTTATTATAAAAAACTCTACATAGATATCAGTTTTGGAGAAAAACATTTATAGACAGTAGTGATGGTTTTGAAAATTGCAGTAACTTGCCAGCTTATTTTTTTAATCAATTAAAGTTACCAAATATAACCAGCCCCACAGCAATATACATGATAAAGCATGAAATGATTCTACCATCATCTCTTGTTTACTCTTCCATAGAGATGTATCCACAGAACCTAAAATAGTGGATGTGATTCACTGGCAGACTGGAGAGACACAATTATTTTGAGTTTAGGACTTACCTTTATTTCTATAGCAGCCTTGTTTTTCAGATTCTCTGTCCGTGTTAGGATTGTGTTCTCGCTGCAGCTGAGTTTACTGCATATGTTCATAAAATAATCCTACACATTTGAAGATGTAGTAAAAGGATCCTGAGAAACAGAGCAGTAAATCAGTTTATTATGCAGTTAATGTTAATTTTTATCTCAGTGTTGTGTGAACATCTCATATAGACTAAATAGACAGCATATGGTAGCTGGGAATTATTCCCAAGGGAGAGGATGTTTACTACATACATTTTCTATTTGATTGTTACTTTATGTGTTGTATGCAACTGTATTAATGATTATTTATATATAGTAGTTATCTTCTTGGGAAAAGGTCCAGAAATTGTATGACAGTTCTGATTCTTGAACAGTAATCTACATGGTGGGGGATTTTTAAAATTTTTGTAAGCCAGTGGTAAAATACAAACATTTATAAACAGGTGCAAAAATCACTAAAGAAAGAAAAACTTTGTGGAGTAATAAGAAACGGAGGAAATGTACCCCAAACTTTAGGTAATAAGAGTTGAAACTAAGTAAGAAATTGTCTCATCCAGTAAACAACGGTGAAGACCCATAGAAATTGTGTTACTTCTATTCTAGAAAGAATTATTACAAAGTATTTTCTTTGTTTCTTTGCTAGGAGAACACATAGACTACTGTGGTTATGCTGTGCTCCCCATGGCTATAGAACAAGATATCCTGATTGCCGTAGAACCTGCACAAACTCAAGTTTTGCAACTGGCAAATACCAATTCTTCGTACTTGTATGTAATTACTTTGTTTATTCATTATTTTTGATGAACCTCTTCATGCATTGCAATACAGTTTACCTTTTCAGAGATCTGACAGACTTCCATTGCAATACAGAGTCTGATTGTGTAAACAATTTATATCAGCAGATGGAATCCCACAGACTGACTCCATGCCATGTCTATCAGTTTAGAGCAATAGCTTTGCAGCTGCTGTCCCCCACCTATTTGTTCATATTACTCTGTAAGGCCTCTAATTTTTCAATCCTTCTAAAATTCTGCAATTCTGTCCTCCCTTCTTTTATCTCATCTTTCTTGATATAATCCCCATAACTGGCAGCAGCTCCATATCCCCTAGAGAAGGGAGTGAAATGTTTTGTAATCAATTACTGCAAAAGTAAGGTAACACTCCCCTGCTCTGGAGAACCTGGGCCTGTGTTTTCACAGCACAACAGCTTTAGCAACAATCCTGGCTCAAAAAATCTGTATTCCCTCGCTTCCACTTCCTCCACAGCTGTTGTTCACAGAATTACAGGGCAATTTAGGTTGGAAAGGACCTTTGAAGAGCCCTTGTAAATAATCTTGTTGACCTTCTGCTGAACTGCCTGCCAATGTCTTTCATGTATTGGGAAACCCCAAAACTGGATGCAATATTCCAGCTATGGTCTCACAAGTGCTGAACATAGGGAAATAATCCTGCCACTCTTTTCAACTTCTGGCACGTTTTTCTGCCTCTTTGTACCAGACTGATATTTGTGCAGTTGCATGGCAGTTCAGATCAGGTCACTCACCCGCATGAGCTTTTGTGGACATTTTGCAAAAATGAGAATCAGCAAAAGCTTAGTTTAAGCCATTTTTATTGAGCCGTTGGTTTAATTGGTAAATTAGTTCCTGAAAGCACAGTGTGTGGCAGCACAGGGACAGGAACATACTGTCAAAAGTGGGAAACACTTGAGCACATATTCCTGCTTAAAGCTGTTTGTTATAAACACATTCTGAACTGCTGCCTGTGACTAAGACAGTTCAAAGGAATTTCTACTTCCATGCTAAGTATAAATACTCAGAGATTTTTCACTTTGTGGAGTATGTTTTCACATTATAGCTGGGCTGAATTAAGAGTCTGCCACTGCCACTTGGCTTCTTTTACCTCTAGTCTCCCTGTACCTGCTTCTAAGATCAACTCAGCCTTTTAGCAGGTGCAGAGTACTTGTTTGATCTTAAGGTAAAGTGCACTATTCCCCCATTTTTTGCTTGGATAATTTTCTGTCATTTTAGTGAATTGCCATGCACTCAGCACTAAAGCTGACTTGGGGTAAACAGTGGGAACAAGCAGTGGTGAACAGGGAAGGGAAATGGAAGGTGTGTATGGGACCTTTCCCTTTCTTCAATAGCAACCTCCCACCAGGGCTTAAGCTGTGTTGCAAAACCATTCTGCAAGAGACAATAGCTTCAGAATTACAATAGTTTTGATTAGGACAAGTTGTTATAGTGAACACAAAATAAAGCAGTAATAAAAAGGTAAACATTTTCACTTGGTCTTCAAGCTTTGCTGCATTAAATTGCAATTGAAATGGCCTTCTCAGGACAGTTCCACAAAATGTAGAATTACAGCCTTTGAATTTAAAACATAGTGCACACACTGTCACTATATTTTTACATCTGCCCTGGTTTCAGTTTAAAATCATATGCTTTAAACCATAAACCAAGAAAAGATCTCAGAACTCAGCATTAAGCATCTTGGTTTTGTTGAGACACTGTTGCTTAAAAACAAAGCTAAAACATGTCCATAATTTCATAACAAAGAAATATTTTTCAACACTTTGAATGTTACACCACATAACAAAACTGATGACAGTATGTCTTTTTTTCCCAGCCTGTTACACTGGTAGATTTATTCCTGTGGTGAATGTGTATCTATAGGCCTTTGGTGACCAAAGACTAACCAGAATCCTCTGTAGAAATACTATTTCCTATTTCATTCTTATTTTGTGAACTGGTAAACTGTGGAACAGTTCTGTAGCACTCTTCCACCCTGATATTCATGTTACCTTTCAGTAGAAATAGAACAGAGAACAGCAAAACCACCTGTTTGTTTTTTATCATATATTATCTCAACTGATCTGATGTCTTTTATGTTATTGGGACTAAAAAGGTATTCAAAACTTACATTCTTCTGAAGTTCCTGATACCTTCCCTTCACACAACAACTTTGTAATTGAGAAGTATGTGTAGAGAGAATATCTGACATTATACTTCTCAAAGTGCCTTCAGAAGTACCAGAGGATGGTAATTACCAGTTTCCATCTCACATCAAAACCTGAAAGTTTTGTTTGTTTTTAAATCAGAGTATTTATACAGAAGACTCAAACAGATAAACTAATATATTGACAGGACAATAAGGTTCTGTGAGAAAGAGCCAAATTGATCTCCCAAAAATAAAGATTGTTTACTTTTCAAGCAGTAAAAACCACCTCAAACTTAAAAATCCTATCTCTTCTAATTATACAGAAAAATTGAAGTTTTTATGTCTGGTTATGGAGAACTGACATTTTTCCTCTAGCATTCTTTAAAACGGAAAGGCTGGAACAGACAATATCAGAATATTTTTATTTCATGGGTATGTTTTTCCCAATATTTTATTTTAGTTTGCTATAAAGTTCTTATATTAAACTGCCTAATTTTCAGTAGGAGGTTCAAAGGCAAGCCTGAAAATTTACTGATTTAAGATAAAGCTTGGATATTTAGGAACTGTTTTTTATAAAAAACTGAATGTGATAAAAAATAGACAAGGATTCTGGGGATTTTGACAGTACCACATTCTGTGTTTGTGTGAATTATGTCCATATAAAACCTGCCAAAATCAAAGCAATATTTTTTCTTCAATTTTCTATGTGAGAAGATTGCAGAAAATAGCAAAATGCATTTTAAGAAGTCATTATTTTAATTTGAGAACCAGCAAATATATAATCATAATATGTGTCTTCTTGTTCATTGAAATTTTACTCTGAGAGGGTAAAATGAATTATGAAGAAAAAATATTTTAGAATTCTTTGAGGCAAAGAAGACTTAAGATTCCTTTTCTCTTAATCACTTTCACACATTGCTTTCTACCAGCCTTGTTTTTTTCAACAATAATTTAGGATTATTGTAGGAAGCAAGCATAACCACAGATTTTTATAATCTTCTTTACATATGACAAGTATTTTCTATTTTACAAATACCTCATGGGGGGTTTATTTTATTCAAAAACCATAAGCACGTTGATGTTTTATTTTCTTGGAGATCATTCTAAATACACATGAATCTCAAGCTGGGAGAATTTACAGCCATTCTCAAACTTTCCTAGTACTCTTCTCTCAGTACTCCCTTTCATATCTTTTGTGTTCCTCAGCAAAACCTAGTAATTTCTTACTCTAGCTTTGTGCAATTCTTTGCTGCTGCACTGCTGATAAAAATCCTGTTTGTGGCACTAAGATAGCAGCTTACACATTAAACTGTACACCAACCTGATGGGTTTGCACTGTAATTAAGGTTAAATTTGAATGTCTAACTGGCAAAATGGGAATTCTAAGTTGATAATCCAAGTGCCAGATATGTTGTGTGCCATGGAGCTGGGAATAGGCTGTAGGCTGGCAGCACAAGTGGAGTTCCTCACTACAGCAGGGCAAGCAATAGACCAGATGAATGGTGGTGCCACTGCAACACTGCTTGTTGCTTTGGGGGTTACATGACACAAAAAATGCAGCCTTTAAGTGCACCAGAATAAAGTGAGCTTTTCAGACATTGCTGGAATACAATTATATCATAGTAAAGATGCTTTAGATTTGTATGACTTTTTCTCCATAGGTAACAGAATAATTAACTGATAAAAACATCTTTTCACTGGTATCCATTCCAAGTATTAATTAGTGATGTCCTTTTGGACAAAAATAAGCCCAGGAAATCAATAATCTATGTAGTTTACTAAGACCAGTGTAAGAAGGAAAATTTCCATCTTTTTAGGAGTTGCAGACTTCCCCCTGAAGTATTATTTCTTGAAACTGGTTTTATTCCTGTTAAATATTTCCAGGAATTCAGCTGCCTCTGTTCATATTTTTTAGCAGAACTTGCCTTGTAGAGCACATGTTAGTCTGGAACTTTTGAATATTTTAAATTTGATTTCTTGCTGTTCTCAGTGCCTTTGCTGTTTCTGTGTTGGGCACCTGCTGTCATACCATCAAGCAGATGAAGTTCCTGGGTGTTCAAGGGTACAGACTGCCAAAAAACTTGCATCTCCCTGAGGCCTCTGTGTGTCATCCATGCCCATTTTGACAGCTCCTGACTGTTCTTTAGAAACATTCAAGCTCAATATTTTTATTACTTTGAAAGAAAGGTGGAGTAGGAATTATCTGGGAGGAAACAGATAAAAGATTTAAACTAAATATTTTTGTCTT
Organism: Haemorhous mexicanus; assembly: GCF_027477595.1. NCBI lineage: Eukaryota > Metazoa > Chordata > Aves > Passeriformes > Fringillidae > Haemorhous > Haemorhous mexicanus. The sequence continues at coordinate 12,111,456 of NC_082353.1, forward strand.
GTAACATACATAATATAAATCTGGAGCATTAGGCTTGTTTTAGTGAAGTGCCATTCAGAGCAAAGGTAATGAAGATGAAATCCTGAGCAGGAATTACCAGAGAGCCTGAAGTTTATCTGTCTCTAGACATAGTTTGACAGATATGATTATTTGAATTCCCTTCTAAGAAATCATGAAAGCATACGCATACATGATAGAAGGCATCCTGCCTTAATTAAGGATGTCAAAGGCAGCTTAATTTCTGCATTTATTTAATATATTCTTTATACTTTCTCAAGAATTCTCATGCTTTAATCTAAAATAACCATATAGAAACGATTAATGAAGATAAAAGAAATGTAAAAAGACCAAACAAGAAACCAAGCCAGAAAACATTGCACTGAAAACCATCAAACCAGTTTTGTCCGTCAGCAGGTGGCAGTAACAAGCCATGTTTTTTCGAACTAAATTTAATACAAATTAAAGCCTTAAGATTTTTCTGTTTTTGCAGGGATTTCAGTACTAGTGTTAATAACATTCAGATTAACAAAACCAAACCTCAGTGGCATAACTACTTCCTGTGTGGACTGAAGGGTATTCAGGTAAGCCAAATCGATTTAATTTATGAAATTAATGTAGAAGTAAAATACAACAAGAATACCTATTTAATGAAATGTTTCCCTGCATTCTACAGCTTTTTTTTAACATAAAGATAAATATCTTTATGTTAGAACTTAAAGAGGAGATATGAGTGGGTTTGCTTTAAAATATTGGCAGAGCACTATTTTCATCTCTATAAACCAAATTACAATAGCAAATAATTGCTTCAGAATGTTGTGATCAAACATTATCAGGATGACATTTCTGTATTTTGAAGTCAAAAGGATTGCTTTCCAATGGAATTAATTTAATTAAAATCTGCTTTGAAAAAGGTTGGGAAGTTTGTTTTTCAGGACATGAAGATCATATCTTAACCCTTTTCTTTCTATGGAAGCATTTAAAAAACATGGACTTCCATTAAAGCTGAAAACCTGTAATTTGTGCACAACAGCTGAGTGAAGCTGACTCATGCAGTAAGTAAAAGAAAATGCAAAAGCCAAGTGAACAGCATACAGAAGAAATAATCCATTAAGAACAATTACTCATCCTGGTTTTCAGGGTTTGGAACTTGAATGGGATTTTCAGAATGCCCTGAGTTAAAAGTGCAGCTGTGCAGGAGGGGGCACACTTACGGAAAAGGCAGGAGCCCAGCCTCCCAGATGCTTTCCTGTCTGCCCACTCAAGATTTATCTCCCTGGCCCTGAAGACCCAGCTGTTATGAAAACAAGTGCTGCTCCTCAGTGCTGCCCTGGGAGGCAGCCTTAACTCACCATCGAGGCTCCTGCAAGTCTCACCTGCTCTTTGCAGGTGAGGCACAGAATTCACAGAATTCATGGCCCTTTGAGGGGAAAGAAAAAGGTGTATTCTCTTCTTGATGTCAGTCTAATGATATTTCTGGAAGGGCAGATGGGATAAACAGTGATGGCAGGTCAGGAACAAGTCGCCACAGCCAGCCCAAATTATGGGTAAATGTGCTTTTTAAAGCACATGAAGTTTGCCTCAGGATAGGCCATCTGGGTCACCCCACAGGATGATCCAATAGATAAGGACTGCAGACTGCTGAAAAGCCTACCTCAGACCTGCCCCTGGAGTCTTCAAAATACAATATTCGGAACAATCAGGGCCACAAATTACTTTATTACAATTCACAGGTCCTAAACCACTCCCTGCTCCTATGCCTAGACCCAAATAAATTACTTATGTGTGCAGTAACATGAGTATTTTCAATTGTGTATTACTCAGTAATACAGGCATTTAAATTGCACTGAATGTAGAGATATAGATTAGGTTTCTTTACAATATATCCTTTCTTATACTAAGGCTTGCATGACCAATTGACTTTATTTATTTTGCAGTCTGCTACTGAGATCTGTTTCCTAAGGACAAGCTTTCATACTTGAAGGTTAATTTGCAAAGCAGGTTTGCAGACTCTGGTACTGGCAGAAAATAAGCATAAATGTTACAGACTTAAGAAACTCTGAAATACAAGTACTCAGAGGGTCCAGCGGGATAATCTGTTTATATTAAGTTGAACATGCTATCCTTTTGGGACAGAACTGTTGCAGAACTTGGCAAAGTCCATTTTCATTTTTGAAACTGAAGTACATTTTCTATTTAAACATCGCGTGATAAGTCTGCAAGCCTGATTCACATTCAAGACAATCCAGAAACTGTGGATCAGTTTCTGGTTACTCAAGCATTTTCTGTTTATGAACAAACCTGTCTAGTGTTCTTCATGAAGGGGCATGGGCAGCAATAGTATTCTAGATATGAATTTCCTTTATTTGTAAAACAGGAAATTCAAAATATAATCTGAAGTGATGGTAGAAGACTTTAAAGGAGGCTCTTTGTGTTTGCTGATCTCTACCATTGGTATTTATGGTTGAAGTTGTTTCAGGAGAAGTAGTAGAAATCTTTTCAAGGTGGACATTTCTTCAAGTAAATACTATTATTTTTCCTGATTATTGGCACTGTAACAGTTTATTGACGTATAAATTGCATCAGAAGTTAGCTATTTATATGCCCCCCCATATACAGTCAATGATTTTTTAATAAGTACTGCATGTTTGTTTCAAATTAATAGCAGAGAGAAATTTATATAGAAGTGATTATAAATAAAAAGAAAAAGCAACTAAAGAATATTTAAAAGAGAATGTACATGAGGATTTATGACTTCTGGATTAAATGTATCATCTGTATTATCTGTCATGAATGTTAGAATATTTTAAACTTCATTCAAAAAATAGCATGCCAGAGACCATCCCCACTGGTAGGTGTGTCTTTGTGACCCTAAAGCAAAGAGCTCCTTAAGCAGCATTGTGGTTTTCCCAGTGTCAGTCCTGTGGATGCTTCAGGACACAAGTATCTGCTTTGAAAACACTGCATGGCTACTGGTTCCCCTCAGTGTCATGTGGCTCCCTAATACCACGTGCCAGCATTGGAAGTGAAGCATAAATTGGACCTTGAGCTCTTTGTGGTGCCTAAATGAAGAGCTGTTGAGAAAAGGACAAAAGTAGGATATAAAAGGAGTGGTAACTTCGCACTGTCACCACAGCAGCTCAAAGCAGAGCCAGTTGCTGCAAAACCCACCCACGAAGCTTGGTAAATTCTTGGGCGTGCAGCCCATCCTGAGTTCTGCTTGGGGTAGTTATATGTTTGTGTACAGCCATTGCAGACATACCTTTGGCTGAAACCCCACCATTGGCTTTGTTCTTAAGGAATAGAATAAAGATTTTGCTTTTGCTTTATTTTGGAGATAACAGAAGCAGGTTCTTGCTTCCAGCAACTCAGCAGAAAGATTCTCTTTCTAAGTATCAGATAATTGCAAGCCTGAGCCTGTCTGTACTTGAAACTGAGATTGTTTATTTTTTCATTGTTAGGAACATTTTGGTCTCAATAACCCAACTGGAATGAATTGTCTGCTAGATGGAACCATCCCTCCAAGTTCTGGTCTCTCTAGCTCCAGTGCTTTGGTGTGCTGTGCAGGACTCGTGACACTCAGAGCTAATGGAAAAACCCTCTCTAAGGTAATTTACTGTAAAACACGAGAGTGTCAGCAGTAAAATTCTACTTTAAATTAAATATTGTTAATGCCTGTAAACATTAAAAACACGATACAATTGTTTTTGCAGAGAGTTGTTGGATATAAACTTAAGATATTGCACAATCGAGCAAACATCTTTGGCCAAATTTTGGCAGGATTTGAATTTGGCAAGAAAACAGGCTTACATTAAAGCTGAAAAAAGGAGCATTATTGTAAGCCTGTATTTTGGCCAACCATCAGGTCCATGCCTGGACCAGATGTGCTATCTGCAGGCCAGGGCTGAGGGTATATGTGCTGAAGCATGAGGACCACACCCCCGAGGCCTTCACTCTCTCCCTGAATGACTTTTCATGGCTTTAACAACAGAGCATCTGTTGGAGGCCTGTGGAACAATTTCTTGATAAATTATGTAATCAGCACAAAGTAGAGGTAAAATTCTTCCATCTGACTCTCCTTATTCTCTTCACAGTTTTTTTGGAACACATATTTACAATCCAAAATGTATTCCTCACTTTTAAACAAACATTAGTCTAAAAACAAACCCCAAGTATGTGACCTGTTAGCAGTACAACTGTTAGCACTGTTTGGCTTGCGTAATACAGATTTCTGGAGGAGTCATGGTCCTTGAAGGTGCCATATGGGAATGAAGTTCTCTCCATTAAAAATGTCTGGTTAAGTGAAACTAGGATCTTAAATTAGAACATTGTCAGGAAGAGAAAAGAACAGATCTAAATGTGACTGTTACACATATTTGTGCCTATTGTCTAAGACAGACATTCCCAAATGTGGTACAAAGCCAACTGAAAGTGGCACATGATGATGGCAGCTGTTAACTCTGCTTGTAACAAGCATTTCTCTGAGCCATGAGGTGAACAGATCCACACAGAAGGTTTTTGCTGATCTGCTGAAATTTACTTCTCTATGAGGCTGCAGTTGCAGGAATGCTCTCAGCAGTGAGTGCACAATCCCACATTGCCCAGCTCCCAGGGCTGGCTTGAGGAGTGTCAGGCAGGGCTCAGGCAGAAGGGAGCAGGGTTGGAGAGGGAGGGAAGCTTTTTAGGTAGGAGGATGTGGCTACAGTTACTGTCACCCTGACTGGTGTTGGTGTCTGATCAAAGGCCACCTTGTAAGGGACTGGACACCGTAAGAGAGGCTCTGGTTTGGGAGGTGAGAGGAGTGGTAGGTGAAAACACAGAACTGGGGATCCTTCTTGGATGAGTGAGTCTGTAATTAAAGGGTTGGAGGTGACTGAATACATACCTGGCCTGACAAGAAGCTTCTAGTTTTGCATAGATGGTCCTACCACAGGTCAGCACTGTCTCTGATGGTGGTCCCCTCAAGAGTGAAGCTTGGGAACAGCTGATCAAAATCACTGGAGTGCACATGTTCAGAAATTGGGTATCTGCACGAGCATAAAATTGACAGAGGTCAGAAAGCCCACATTTTACTAGATGGTAAAAATATGTATCTGGAAAACCAGAAGCCAGGTTTTCATTATTCCAATTCTGCACAGTGTTCTTCAGAGAACAAATGACACAGTGTGTATCTTGAGCTGAACTTACACATGGCTTGGGAGTACCAGCCGGCATTATGCCAGACTTGTTGCAAAGAAAGGTGCAAAACTTCTGTCATTTTCATAGAAAATTATGGAAGAAGAGAAGGAAGACAGAGACTCCACTGAGTGTCTTTTCTTCTCCTCATATGTCCTGTTCAATCCTCTTCTTGCTAGTTGAAAAATGTGCTGAAAGGTAAGCTTGTGTCTAAAATACAGTTGGACAAACACAAGAGACACAATTGCACATTTTTGTCAGGAAACCCTGCTGTCTGCAGCCAGATATTTTGCACTTACAATGAAAAATGAGCAATTAATGTACAGATGAGACTTCTCAATAGCCACCATAGGAGCAGGTAAAAACATATCCAAGGTTTTGTATGCTTGCATAAACCAAGGCACCTGGTTGTCATGGTTAGGAGAGAGGGTGACAGCTCTGAAGACTGATTGCTTTTGTCCAGGCTTTAAGTTTCCTCAAATCTTACAGGACAGTAAAAACTCATTCAGTGTTTTTTACTAATTTATGATTTACCATGAGAGACTTCTTATATGTAGCTAAATCCAGAGTCTCTGTTGCACTGGATTTATGCTTAGCTTAGCAGAACTGCCTTGTAAAAGGCAAGGCCAGTCAGAGTATAAATTAGAGCAATTTAGGCATGTGAGTCCTCAGAAGAATAAAACGTGCTCTGGCCACTTCTTGCCAGCTCCTAATGCATCCTGTGCTGGTGTCAAATGGGATCTGTGCAGGATCCAGTCCTGCTGGCTCTGTGTCAGCAGGGAGCTCCCCCGTGGCAGGGAAATTCTTAGCTGAGCACAAGAAGGGGCTTTCCAGATCCTTTCTACTAGAAAGCTAAGCAGGACCGTACATTTTTAAGGCTCTGGATATTTATGTGTTTGTTTATTTTAAATTAGAAATATCACTTTACCCCCCCATCCATCTTTTTTTTTTTTTCCAAATGCTTTATAATTGTGAAACTTGTAAATTGTGGTATTTATATGCAACAATATTTGGTTATGATGGTAATTTTATGAGAAAAGGTTGACTTTTTGCCCCTCACTAGTCTGATGGACTTTGCAAAATCTTAATATGATGGTTTGTAGCAGGAAGACAAGAAACTTTTGGCTTTGGAATCAAATTTGGCTGAATTGTAGGGCTTCTGTAGCCAAAGTTATGAAAAAATGACCTTTTACTGAATGGAACATTTATCTGTTTTGTTTCTGTGAAACTATTTTTATGAGAATATTTTAGTTATATGTTCTTTTTCCTGATAAATGTAAGTTTAAAATAGTTGCTGTAGAGTAAAAGTCATTGAAATTTAGAGCTTTTATGAGATAACACTTCCAGTGTGAGGTTCAGGCCTATGAGATTAAGAGCCAAAACCCCACAAAATTAAAAAACATTGTAAAAGCATGGCTAGAATTTCATGGTGGCTAACTTTAAAAATAGCACTTTTTTGACATTGAAAACAAAATCAGAAAAAAACATGCTCTCACTAATTGTGTGTAGCAGGCTGAAACAAGGCATTGTTTCAGTGTGCATACAATATTTTTTTTTAAAAAAAACCATCATACACATACACAATAGTTAGGGAAAATACCAGTTCAAGACAATTCAGCCAGATGTGCAGTGCTAACCATTTGCAGCAGTGCAATAGCATTCAAATAACAAGATGGAAAATGTAGAATGCGATCTTTAAAAGGAATCCATTTTTCTCCTCCAAACAGGATACCAGTCTAAGGCTCTGTTGGCATCACTCAAACAGCAGCAGTGCTCAGAAGCAGTAGTTCTTGATTTTTAAGTGATTTTTATTTTACTGCTACAAAATCAATCTTTTGTATAACTTTTCATCAGGAGATGATACTTTTGGTAAAGAAAATGTAATAATGCTCTAAACTGTCCCAGCTTTGTGTTTTGTGGTAGGAATTAATGAGTACAGAAAATCACTTAGGACTGAGTAACTAGATTTACTTCAAAGATGTGATAATAATATTGTTGTCCAAATGTTAGATCTTGTGAAAGTAAGGTCTGTTCAGCCACATTAACATTTTTTCTGTTACATCAAGGCTGGGTATCTGTGCACATACTTATTGGGAAGAAGGGATCAAAACTGAATAGGGTTTATCTAATTTATTGTGAAATGTTGAGTATAGGAAGGGGAAACATATTTGGCTTTATCTAGACTGAGAAGAAGCTAAGTCAGACAGAGTAAATAAAGGACTTAAACCTAACCTGTAATGGCACAGTGTCCATTGGTTTCACTTTTCCCAAACTATAGCTCAGAAGAATTTGAGTGTGGGTTTCAAACATTTTTAAACAGTATTTCAACAGTTACTATACCTGCTACTGTCACTGGTTTCAGTGAGAGAATAGATAGGCCATCTGGAATCCTTTCTACTTGGTTTCTGAAGCCTCTGTATAATAATGAAAGTGCTTGAGTTGAGCCCTTTACCACTCCTAATCCATAGCTGTCTGGCAAGAAAACCTGTGAGTATCCACACTGGTAGTATGACTTTGAAATGAGTAACTTGTGCTGATAATACTCTTAGGATTTGATTATAATTTATTTTATTTAAAAAATATTTCTTTTATAATTTATTTTATTGATCTATCAAAAATCTTTGATAGATGCATGCTCGGGATAATTATGTGAGCAACCAAATTGTTTACACAAAAACTAGATACTGTATTTTAAAGTACTGTTAATACAGAGAAATGCTAAAGTTCCTTTCTCTCAGTGGAACTGAAAAACAGGGTCCTTGTTAAGCTTGACTGTATGTTTGTAATCAAGGGGAAACAGAGTACTTTAGAGCAGTGGTAATCAAAGGCCATAATCTCTCATCAACCTAATTGATAACCTTCTATTTGAGCATGTTAGGGGGCAGACAAAGTCAAGCTAAGATTGCTGTGCTTATGAGGACAACCAGATACTATCTGACAAATATATTCCCATTCTGGAAAAAAGTAAGCATAATTACCTTGCAAAACATATATGAAGTTCAGCTAATTGGAATTTTATGTGCAAACTGGAAGCAGATGGTAACTTTCAGCAACCTTTGCCTAGTCAATATGAGATATTAAAAATAAAGGCATTCCTGGTGGTAAAAATAACATTAAAAATTTGAGCATCATTTTATACCCTTCCAAATGAAACTTAGTACCTTATATTTCAGAAATTATTTTTATACCTATATACATATATATAAAATGTGCACAGATTGGAAAAAATTACAGTCTAACTAGACTTGAAATATGTTATATGATGGAGGATGTTTCCTTCTTACTGTAAAACACTCATCTTTATAAATGTTTTTTCTGCATTTTCAGTCTTGTGTATTGTGAACCAAAGTCTGTAGAATTTAACAGAAAATCTACACTACATTTGCCATTAAATTACCAACATTATTAGTTGTAAAGGAAAGCAGCAGACTGAGTCTGACTTTTCAGATTAACTTGCTGAAATGTTAAGGAATGTTCTTTGGGGGACCATTACTCTATATCCATAGAGGAAGGAAATATATGCACAGCACTTTCGACTGAATAGATATTTAAATACTCCAGTTACTTAAATATGCATGATGAAGAGAATTCTGGAGCACTGGAAATGACAGTGCTAAAAATAACTTAGATTAACAAATTCATTTTCTTCATGGAGCTTCCATTTGCAAACAATAAAATTTAAAACAAGAAGAAAACTGGATTTTTTTTTTATTTTAAAGATTATTTACCATTACTACTGCACTATAGTGCATAAAAAATCTACCACACTTAACTTGGGCCAAAATGAACTACATTAAACCACTGAGGCAGATGTAATTTAATACTATCATTTTATGGAGAAGATTGCTTTATTTTGGCTGCTGTCGTTCTGGATTTGTGTATATCAAGTTTCTGTGTAATGTAGGGTGAGCTGTTCCAAAAAAATACTAAGCAACACTAATTCTGTTTTACTAACAAATATTTGCCTGTCTCCTACTCACTAATTGTCTTACTCTTTTAAGGGGTTTACTCTTACACAAGTTTACTTCTATGAAGGGCTGTGGGAGATTGAAAGGGATTGATCACTGATTTGGAACATATTAACAGTGACAGTTATATGGGGACAAATTCTGTCACAGTTTACACACTGTCCAGACCCATTATTGCATCAGTCAAAATCAGAGCAGTTGGCCCTTGGCCTCTTTGTAAGCAAGAGGACTACTAAAGGTGAAACTCCCTTATCTGTCTTCATTCTGATAATTCTTCAGGTTTCTATTTTTAGGATTTTTTTTTAATATAAGTAAGTGATCACTTATTTCACCTTCATTATTCCTAGGATATCTAAATACCTTTCTACATTTAGGTCTTTGTGCTCATTATCACTAACATTAAACTGATAGAAAGTAAAATAAATGATGGGGCAACAGAGAATCAAGTGAGCTGTATGGGGTGGGTTATAATTTATCAGTTCTTTGACTTGAAAGAGCAAAAAGACTCAGCTGTAAATCTAAACCTGAATTTGAGGTGTTTCATATTGAAATATAAGTAGAGAAAAGCACATATTAGTGAAAAGTATCATTTTACTGAAAGCTCACTTTTCCCATTAAAAATCCAAAACAAGGTAACATGATGCAGAGCTACTGATGAGTTCTTACTAGAAGAAATCTCTCCATCTAGAGTAACTACACGTAAGGCAACTAATAATAAAAAATCACAACCTTTCTTTGTCAGACTAAATTATATCTCCACTGATATATTTCCCAGATTAGACTTTCTGCATGCTGGATAGGAAATCTTGTGACTCAAGATAAAATGGATTTAAGTGGTAGTAATTTCTTTCTTCGTAACCCAAGACTGACTTGCTCCTTATCAGGGAGAACCTTAAATTGTTCAAACAAAAAGCAGGGGTAGTAGGCAGAGTCTTAGATCAAAAGCTAGCCTAGGTCTGCAAAGGGAGCCTGTTGCCTGCTAGGGTGTTACCTTCTGCAGTAGGATACATTCTGGACAGACTTTAGAATTAAGCATCTCAAACAAACAGCCTAAAAAATACATTTTGAAAACTGTTAGTTTTAGATATTTCCTAGTGCTCCAACTAACATTAAAACATGAAAGCAGCTTCCTTAAGTAATTAATTTACATAAATTTCCTAATGCTTAATTGTTTGTTAGTGAATTGTATGTACTGAAATTCTTCTCCTAGTGATGTGGCTTTATATTGTTTTAATTATGGATATTCAAATTTATTGTGTAGTATCTTTTTTGTTGGATAAACAGCAGAAAACCTGATGTTACTATATCATGAAACTCATTGATTCTAAACATCTCCCATGGAAGCACAGCCAACCTGGCATGTGTACTTGCCAACAGCTATAAAAGTAGTGTTTGTGTGGATGATATTTGGTCTGGCATTCAAAAGCTGCAATATTTAGTATTTCTTGATAGATCACCAGGGAGACTTCAAGGTTTTACTCACCTGCCAGCCACTGCTGCTGCCACGTTACGCTCATCCCTCCCCCGTGTTCAGAGCCAATGTGGGAAGCAGCTCGGGGTACTGCTAGAATAACTGCAGGTATTTTCAGTCTCCATCCCAGCTACCCCACTCACCGACCTCCCTACAGTCAGCAGAAGGGAACAGTTTGCTTCAGCCATGTCACTGCCAGGTTTAAATAAAGGGACTTTGCACAGGAGGGGCAGATGTGGTCACATAATCCTCCTGATGACTTTGGTACTCCAACCTCATGGAAAGGGGTGAAATAGTAGTGCTGAAGTGCTTGAGGTTGCATTACAATGTGCTTATGTTAACACTAATTAACAAACATTTTATGTGGCTCATTTGTCACATTAAAATTGCAAATGATACAGTGACATTTTCCCTAAGGTGTCTAGGAAGAGCTGTAAGTCTGCCTTTCTCCTTTCTTACCAACCAAGACAGTTAAACTGAAAAAGATTTAGGAAAAAGCCACATGGAACAAATAAAGGTACAGAATGACCACCATAAATGCATGTTAGGACTCTGGAAAAAATCACTGCAGAAACTGCAGTGCATCTTCTCTGCAGAAAATGCAGAACATCCAAGGAAGTTCCGTGCCCAGGTATTTTTCAGACAGACATTTGAGATGTTGCCAAGTTATGCAGTGAAATCTGGGATCCAAGAAGCTCTGTATTTTTACAGGTCAGACATACACTGAAAAGATATAAATAGCAGGTGATCCAAACAGTCCCTGCCCTAAAGAGCTTATGGGTCTTGCAAGTTGAATGGAAACAAGGCATTGCTCTGAGATAGGCAAAAGCTATTTCCTTTTATTACATGGTTCTCACAGACTTTTTTCCTTAGAGATATTTTCCATGGAAGCCTAAACTCCAAGAGCTTGTGTAGTAAAATGGGGATTTTTTCACTTTCTAGTAATGAAGTCACACATATTTACAGCATTATCATGTAAGAATCCCAAGTAGCAATTACTCATTAGAAAGAGGGGGAAGATACTCCTCATTTTACTGAGGAAATGGAGCCTTGATGAATGAAAGAGACTTTCCCTGACTCACAAGAAACTTAATGTGGAGCTAGAAATTGAGCCTAGACCTCCTGAAATTCAGTTCACTGTTTCAGTCATATGACCATCCTTTTCCAAGTATCAAATATGTACACAAGGCTCTCCAGTTTAGTCTTCACATTAGTTTCCAATGAAACTTTGCCCTTTCACTCATTTTAGCGAAAAGGCAAACACTTGCCCATTTGTCTCAATAGTAAGTAGAAACTGCTCTCTATACAGATGACAATTTCCTCTCCATTCACATGCTTCTCATCCTGGTATTAAAGCCAGCTTGTGTCAGCAAGGACCCGTTTAAATTAGAAACCAAATAATATTCCAGGGATGCCTTGGGCTGTCTTGTGGAGAGGGTTCTTTGCAACCCTTGCCAGTTACTACTTGGTGGTCCTGCCAATCCTTGCTAAATTTCAAAACAGAAGTTGCTCAAGCTGGAGCAGCGCTGCTTGCCCGGCATACGCAGCTGGACAGCTGGAGAGCCAGGACCCAATGAGGCATGGTGCTCAACCAGGCACAGTTCACCAGACCTTGTAAAGGGACAGGGGAGTGGCACTGTCCTAATTGTTAACATTCCTCCTCTGCAAGACTTCTCCTGATACTCATTTAATAAGCCTAGGCTCATAAAGTCTAAACAATTTAGGCAATCAAGTGGTAGCTGATGCATATGTGGAGATAGAGATGCAGCCAGACTAAGTGAAGAGTGAAATGCCTAATTTCTGACTTTGCCAAGCTTTATCTGGCAGCTGCAGATGAAGTAATAGCTCAGGCAGCTGTGCCCAAGAAGAGGATTTATGTTGGAAGTACCTCAGGCCAGGTTTGCACAGCCACGGCTCCTACTTGAGTGCACATGGCCCATCAGCCAGCGTGGTTCTTCTCACACAGTGAGTAATACTCATAAGCTCCAGTCTGAAAGCTCCTGCCAGTGGCAACAAAAATTAGGGATGTGGTATTGCTGTGTTCTCAGAGAGACAAAAGGCAGGTTCAGCAGAACTGACTGAAACACACAGGTATTTCCACAACAGTAACAGTTGTAAATAGGCACACCTTCATTTGTAGAAAGGAGTGAGCATCTAGAGACTGCTGTGTGTGGAGGTTTGTTATTTTCTGTGGAGCTCTTGCTGAGTATTTTAGCATTAAATGGGAAAAAGCACCATTGCCTTCATTTGCATTTAATTCAGAATTACTTTCAGCTCATAGTGGAGCAGGGAGATGAGGTAACTAGATGCTAAACTTGCATCAATGGGATGAAGAGATCTGAGATTCAGACTGGAAATGGGACCTGAGTGAACATGGGACAGGGAAGAAAAATGAATTTTCATGAACCTGGGAAATGGTTTTTGTTAAAGAGTGCCACAATGTTTCCATAGTTTCTATAGTTTCAAAGTTTCTATAGTTTCCCAAGAAAAATAAAAGAAACATTGTTTCAGCTCATCTTTACACAAAGGAAAGGCAGTGCCAAAAAGGAGAGTATTTTTGCTGATTGTACTTTCAATGTTCTCTCCTTAATGGTCCTTTTCTTGTCGTTTACCATGTTTGAGTCGTAGAGATCCACTCTGCATAGTTTTAGAGTAACTTTGTTAATGTTTTTTTGATAACTTCTGCTTATCAGCCTAAGGCTTATTGGCCATAACTGTACTGTGAGCTGAGTAAATTGGTTGTTAGTGCATTTGCAAAGAGTTCAGCCTGATTACATTCATCTAAGCACCAATTTTACAGCTGTGTCAGTGGGGCCATTAGAGGACTTGAGCAAGCAAGCAGGCAGGCACCCTGCACATACCTCTCTCAGCATTGTGATTTACTGCCTCTATCTGCTGCCTTTTACAGCTGTGTGCTGGCTAGTGTCCCTGTCTTGCTGCTTAGCTTTTTTCAGTCCAGTAATGCTGCATCCTTACTGTGGAATCTGAATCTGTCCTGTGGCTTTTCTGAACTTCTTTTCCCATCTTCTTTGTGGTTACCTTGTGCTTAGAAAAACAAATTGGTAGGGGTCATAACAGGTGGACACAATTACTTTCCTCTTAATCCACTTCTTTTTGACTACTCAGTGTTCTTTGACCATTTTCCAAAGTTTCTCTTGTGTTTTGTTTTGACTTAGCCCAACAGCTGAAAACTTTACTGTTAATTATTATTTTTGACAGTTATGACATTGATATTCCACTCTCCCATAGTATCCTCTGACCTGCAGGTATTAGAATGCACAAAGATATGCCTAAAATGTCACAAAGGAATGCACATCACATATAGTTGCGAATTAGTTCAGATAAGCAGAATACAGTATCTCAAAGAGACACAACAAGCATCACTGACTTGAATATCTGCAGTGAGAAACAGTTTTGGAGTAATTTCTGATTATGGAATCAGTACATTAAAACAATATGGAATAATAACTTGCAATTTTTTGCTAAGCTGAGATTCACATGTAGATGGATTCATCTAATTAAATCAACAAATCATTGGCTATTGGGATGGAAAGATTTGAAGTGCACGAGGAAGGTGGGAGGAGGACAGCTATGAGAGTTAAGTGTCTAAACAAGCTGATACTATGAAAAGCATTTGGTTATGATGGGTCCTGTGGAGGCTGAGTCGTTGATTCTTTTTTGCTTCAGAACAAAAGGGAAAAGGGGCCATGTGGCATCCTGGTTGATAGCAGCTTATGTTATTTGACTTGTAAGAGATAATAGTTTTGGAACTCTGACATTGTTTCCTTTGTTTTCTCACTAATTAATATGTAAACAGAATAAAACTATCATCCTTAACTGTGGCTGAAGGTTCACATGTTAATATTTTCCAGGTGGAACTTGCAGAAATTTGCACAAAGAGCGAACGTTACATTGGCACAGAAGGTGGAGGCATGGACCAGTCAATCTCTTTTCTGGCAGAAGAAGGAACTGTATGTGTACCTTTGTAATCTAAACTAACAATGTAATATTAATTTATGTAAGCAAAAAAATACCTTCATTAGTATCTAGAAGAAAGACAAGACTAGAAACTGGAATACCCTCATAAGCAGTATAAACACCACTGGTATACAAATTAATCAGGAATTAAACTTACAAACTTGGGTACAATGGAGTATGACAAGTTTGAATGGATATGATGAGGAAAATCAGAAATGGCAAGGAGAAAGGAAAAGATGTGGGGGAAAGATGTACTCTAGAAGAGCACCAGGTTCCACTATTTGGCTAATTCATGCTGAACTTAGAATGTTTCCCATATAATGAAATCTGAATGGTCGGCATGCCTTGTATTCAGTGCAAATGGGATAATTATTACAAAAATGCTTTCTTGAAACTTCTTATAACCAAACAGTTCCAGGAAGTTTTGCCAGGTTCAGTTGCAAAGACAATGGAGACTTTTTTTTTCACCAGTTTTGCTAATTCCAGACAATTCTGTGGCTGGATTTTGATGCAGAAGGCATTTAGCAGTCTTAAACGTGGTGACAGAAGGTGAACTAGCTGTGATATACAGGACCTGCCAAGTTATGCATGAGTGCTTGCAGTGGAATTTACAGCGAGGTTCATCTGCTGTCCCAGAAGGTGCACAAGACTGCAACTGTTCAAACCTCAGACCTGTCAAAATACTTTTATTGGAACTAATGTAATGTTTCATAACAACCTTTACTTTCCTTATGATTGCAGCTTTATATCTCTACAGCTTTTGTTCCTAATGACACGTCTTGGATGGGCTTACACAGAAAAAAACCTATTTCCTAGAATTACACCAAACATTTAATGCCATCATGAGACACATGTATTTTCAATTTCACATCACCTGTACCTACTCTACACCTTTCCTTCATGTTTTTACTGTTAGTAGTAAAACCACAGTGACATGAATAATGAAAGAAGGAAGTAGCATATTTTCCTGCCATACACAGAGATGATTATGTAAGTGGAAGCTTTTCTGATATATAGCAGTGGTGACCAAAAAGACAAAGAAAATGTTAGAACAGATGAGAAAAGAATAGTGAACAAAGCAGAGGAATATCCTTGCTTCAGTGTACTTGCAGCTGAATGCAGCTTTAGCCTCCCATCTTAAAAATAAGTACAGTAAAGGACACTGAGGTTTATCAAAGCTATTATTTTAAATATGAGCATTGACTGAACAATTTAAAACTTTTCAGCTTGGAAAAGAAGAAGCTTTAAGGGTGATACTTTGAAGTTTGCAAATTCCCTAAACAAGTAAAGAGAAGGTAAATGGAGAATTCAATGTTTTTCATAACTGAAGAACTAATATAAACACAATGACATTAGCAAGCAGCTTGAAAAAAAAAAAAACAAACAAGGAAGTTTGGGGTTTTTTCCAAAACGTTCATTGTTAAATTGAGAAATACCATACATTGTGGAAGGCAGAAGTTTTAAAAGGATTCAAAAAAGACCTCTGTGGATACACTAAGAAAGTGTTAAACTATATGTAGCTATCTAATTTAATAGATGTTTCTTCCAGTGTAAGTATAACCATTGTAATCTTTGTTTATGGGAATTTGGAAAAACATACCCCTAGAAAAGATTGCTTTGTATATGTTCTGTCTTTATATTCCCCCTAAATAGCCATTTATGGCTACTGTCAGAATCAGGACACTAGACCAGCTTAGTGGTACATTCTGGTCTAATGCAGCAGATCTTAAAGGGTATATTTAAATGTAAGCAAGTCTTGATAGGAATTCTGTGATGGGGTCCAGAATCTCAATGGCAGGGAGTAACACATATGCTGTACATAATGTACAAGCAGATTTGTCATTGTTTATTTAGCACTCTAGCTGCTCAAGGGACTCTCTGGGGGTGAACAATGCCAAAACCAGTAAGATGTCCCTGCTTGCACAGTTACAGTCTATTCTAAGAAGCCAAAACAGGGCACATGATTTACAACTAAACCCAATGAAAAACCAGATGTGAATTTAATCTCTTGATTACATTACATCCTGAATTATTTAATTAATGGATGCCTAACTTATTCCATGAAAAGGTCACAAATGTTGGGAACATCTTACGCAGCTTGTGTAAGCATGTGTGAGGCAAGGCAGTCTCTTATGTCAGAAAGGAGGAAACAGTAACTACATTCTTACACATAGTTTTAGTTTCTTGGTTTCATTGTCTGTATGTACCATGATCACTGGTCAAATCAGCCTGAAAATGCTGGTCCCATACTGTACCTCAGTGTACTAATCTTGCTGTAGTGCAAAACGAGAAGACTGAGTAGGAGATGGACATTGATGAAGGGGCAGGGAATGCAAAGCTCCTTGTTTCTAGTGGCATGCACATTAGCTTCAGCCAGGCCTGGTACTTCTCTGCAGATCAAAGTGAAACTGTTGTCTTAAACAGGCAAGAAAAATAGGTTGGGTGGGGTTCTGTAAAATGCTGAAAAAACCCAAAGACTTAATGGAAACATCTTAAAATCCAGCTACAGGGAAGGGTTTGAAGTGTATGTGTAACTTGACCAATGAGGTTAAATCTCTTTTCTTGCTGTTTCATGTCAGTTTTCTTTCCTTAACTGTGCCTGGATTTTCAAGAGAAAAAACATGCAAATTTGCATTTGATTTATAGAACTAAGTGCACTGTTAGCTAGTGGTAAATTAAAACTAACCATTCATTTTTCTTTCAATAGGCCAAGCTGATAGAGTTCAGTCCACTGAGGGCAACTGATGTTAGACTTCCAAGTGGAGCAACGTTTGTTATTGCTAACAGTTGTGTTGAAATGAATAAAGCAGCAACTTCTCATTACAATATTAGGGTAATGGAGTGTCGGCTCGCTACAAAGGTAACGCATGGCTTATGTCAAACTCTAATGAAACCTTCATCTAAATATGTGCTTTTTTCCACTTCTGACCACTTGTGTCTTTAACACCTGGCTAGGTGCTACTCTTAGTTTAATTTTTCTTTCCAGAACCAGACACTTCCATATGCAGGAACAGAACTCCTGCTGAGCTTAATGGAAGTGCTCAGCAGTCCTTCCATATAAGGACTTATATAGAAGGTTATGTGATTTAGTTCTAATAAATTTATTTTTTATTATATTTCAGTGGAGGAAATAAGTCTATTTTTCAGAAAAAAATATTCCCAGTATTCCCAGTTAATAAGATAGACTGTTTCTAATTAAAGCTGAATAAGCTGAATAATGACAAATAATGGAAAGCAACCAGTATGGTCACATGTTTATATGTATATATGGCAATAAATGTGTATTTTCTAGGATTTAGAGAGCATCCAAGCTAGTAGTTGAAGCTAGTAGTGGAAGTAATATTAGAAATGCTGAATAGCAGCATGTATTTCAGCATAAAGTTTAAAAACAGGCTTGAATGAAACCCCAACATTTAGGGCGTACTGCCAGTTTACAGCTTGAAATTAGCTACACAATGTATGAAAATGGAACAGGGGAAATCTAAGTTCTGCTTTAATTCTGGATTTTGTATGTTTAGGAGTATGTAGATGTAGGATTTGATTTGAGTTCTTTATGGGAAGACAGGACATTTTTCTTTGGTAAGAGTAAATGAGGAGTAAGCATAAAGATTCACTGCAGTTGTACCCAACATAGGGTGCTCTGGGAAGAAGAGAATGTGGGTCACAAAGTCTAGAAGAAAGCTTTGAAAAACGCAGTGTGGAATTCCTTGTTACAGAACATTAGACTAACATCTGATCAATATTCAAACGTACTTTGAACATTTGTTGGCATCATTATTCCATTAAAAAATAATCTTTTACAAGTTTTAGTTAGTGCTAAAAAATAGTCGAAGATCTGATCAGACACAAAATATATTATAAAATAATGTGCTGAGATTTTTTTGAGGAGGGAAGCTAGACTTCATATGACTTTTTAAATGGGCTTTAAACTCAAGTATCAAAGGAATAGTTGCATTTCAGTTGTATCTAAGACATGGTAAAACAAATAGCACCAATGACCACAGTTAAAGCTGTTGTCACTGAAGTTAATAAGAAGATTTTTAAGCCATTAAGAAAATGAAGATAAGGACCTGTCTATTTGTTAGTTCTGTTATAACTGATAAATCTCTAATTTGGAATTTGTAATGGACAAAATATCTGTTTTTAAGAGGAGCTTCTTTTGTAAATTCATTTTTTTTTGCCTGAGGAATAGAGAGCCTTCACAGATAATCTATTCTAAAAGGCACTGTACAATGAGTGCATTAAGCTGTGAGAGCTTTTGAAGTTATTGTTCCATATACCAGACTTTGTGAATTGAATCACAGTTTTCTAAATTGCTTTAAATTATTAGTCCTGTAGAGTATACTGAAGAGGTACTAAGGAAACATCTTTTCTTTTACATTCCTGTTAGCTATGATGCAATCTCTAAAAATGTACTTTTAGCAGATGCTCGATTGTAAGGAGACTAACAACATACACCTGTCTGTTTTTAAACATATGCTACCCAGATGGAAAGCTGCACACACTATAAAAATACATTGAGCCAGGAAAAGACTGTCTTTAGGAAGAGGTCACAGTGAGGTGAAGGAGGGCAGGTATGTAAGTGGAAACAGGGAAGTCTTTTAAGCACCATTAAGTTAATGGAACTATGAACTAACATGCTGCGCCTTGCAATAATGCTTTAAAAGAAATTCTCATTCTAAGTGCCTTAGGATAGGCTTTTTCTCCCCTTTTCTGCTTTAGGTAATTCTAGAATTTCATACTGCTTTACTGCATAGGTAAAGATGCCAACACAACATATCCCTGCTAGCATTAGTGTAGAACATTTTGCTATCAGTCTGACCTACAGCAAGTGAGTTCTTGATCGTCATGGTAAATTATCTTTCTTAGATTGTTTCTTTCCCTTCCCTCTAGAGAATCATTCTTTTGCCTTTCTCTTTCCCTTTCTCTGTTCTTGTAGCAGCCTCTGAGTGCTCTCTTGCACTCTGTCACAGTGAGTTTCCAGTTTAAAGACATTTCCTGTCCCTCACTGCTCCGAGCTCCCCCCGGCTGGCGAGAGCGGGGCTGGGGACGCTGCTCTCCCTGCTTTGCCCTCAGCGTGGTGTGGGGCCAGCAGTGTCTGCAGCTGCAGAGCCACCATCAGCTCCTGGGCACACTGCTCAGATGGCATTATAGAAATGTTATGTGTAAGGAAGTGATGCTGCTATAAAAGTATTCCTGGACTTACTCTTAGTCAGACTTTCTTGTATTTATATTTGCCAAGTATGTTTTCCTCTCAGTTACTTACAGTTTTCCAGTGTGCCTGTGTTGAACAATAAAGGACAATAAAGCCCAAAGATTCTATATCCTGGCAGTTAAGAGCTGCTTGATGTCCATATCTTTAATCAATCTAGTCAGACACCATCAAGAAAATATCGAGCTGTGGGAGAAGCACTTGGATTAGTTTTTGTACATTAAAAAGATGGGATTTTTTTTTCCCATTTCTGTTCCATGTCCATTACAATTTGAGCTGCTGCAGCTAGACTATTTTCAAAAACCATTTCTGTTTGCCCATAATGTTTTTCCCAGTGCTGTTAGAATCAAAACTTTGCTATAAGCAGGACAGACCTTTCAGCAAAGCCGTGCCCGCTGGCCCAACAGGGTCAGTTTCCATTTGGAACATTTGACCTGTAAAACCTCAGTGTAGTTGGCTTGCCTGAAATACAGCATCTCCTTTGAAGAAATGGGAACAGATGTGACAATGCATGTGGCATATTTCTGCAGGGGATTACTTATTAAAAAAGAAAGCAGAAAAAATTTTGTTGCCTTATAGAATATTATTGTTTGTAAATTCTATTTAACTTCCAATAATAAAGTCCAGGGGATGCTGAATATTGGGATTAAAGCATGAGGAAAATAATTTCCATTCATTTAGCACCTTGAAGAAGATGTGTATGCACCAGCATACAACATATTTAACAAAATAGAAGGAGTAATTTTTATTCTAACTTATCAGTAAGTAAGCTAAAATACAAATTACATAAAGGCTGTAGAGTTCTAGGTATTCAGAACCTTTAAAAAGGAGGCCAGAAGTGACTTAACCAGTCTTTTACAGAAAAAATTGTCTCACACTGATTTCTGCATTAGGCACTAAACAGTTCTGCTTCTTTCTCTACCACTGAACATGTAAAATTGTGTTTTAAATGCCAGCAAAGTTATATGATTAGGATTTTGTTTCTTTTGCTCTGCTAAGCCTCACATAAATCTCAGCAAGTCACTAGATGGCACTAAAAGTAGTTAATTTTTAGATACTGCAATAAAGCAAAACTGGAAGAGCCCCTGCAAAAAAAGCACTGTTGGGGGAGAGCAAGAATCTACACCAGATAGCTGGGCAGCAGATCTGCTTAAATTTCATGCTGTAACTTTGCACAAAACAAAGCAAACACTTTTCAGATATGTATCAAGTTAAATTATTTCAAACCAATCTTATTCTGAACCGGTGCTTATTGAAGAGAATAAAACACACTGGGTGAAATCTTGGCCTTGTTCATAAAAGATTTGAATGCTGATTTTTATAGAAAAATTATTTAATTCCCTGGTCTTTCTGTACTGTTTTAAACTCTTTCCAGACATACAGCTTGATTTGGAAGTTTTAAACTCAATTTAAATGGTGCAGCACTGGACATACACTATGTGCCTGTGAACACAGTAAAATGACATTCCTGTGTACCTGCTAATCTTTGTTTTACTTTGTAATCTGTTGAAATTACAGGTGCTAGGTCAATGACCACTAACTATTCTATAATTCATAGCGTCAAAATATTTCACCTTATGAGGAATGCTGCTTTAACATTTTCATTGGACACATGGGAGCATCAACACATATTTCAGCCTTCCAGAGAAAAGCCTGTTGGACATTCTGTCTTTCAGGATTCTGGTGTGTTGTAGTAACGACTGTCAACTGCCAAAACATCACAAAGATACACAAAGCATTGTATCATTGTCAGGAGTGGGGAAAGCAGATCCATCTATAACTAATAAATATCACAGCAACCATGTAGGAATGGAACAGATTCAGACCAACATTGTACCATTCCTGGCTCAAAAGTTCCTTTAGATTGGATGTTAAAGAAAGTAGTTAAATTTTACTTGAAACTCCTGAGTTTGAGAAAGGTTATGGTTATTGTCCCCACACATCTTATGACCACTTTCATATTTTTAAGGCTATTATAAGAAAAGGTTGTAATGACTACCTCAAATGTTCATCAGAAAATTCCAGGAGTGTATTGGAAATGTCAAACTGAAATGTTAGAGCAAATACTAATAGTATGGAAATAAACCTTTTAAGGACTTCTAGTGTTACAACATCATAGCACTTATATAAACAGTTGTCCAGATGGGATTGTAAAAGGTTAGTAAGTGTTTGAAGTAACAAAGTCCATGGAAGAGGATAAATCACTGATCTGATTTCACACATGTAATGCCAATAGGGCTTTTACGGACAGTATCTGATTTGAGGGAAGAATACCTGTCATTCACAGACCTTTAATAATAAATATAAGTATTGACTGCTTTGTACTGATAGAAAGTAGGTTCTGATGGTTCTCAGTGAACCATCAAACCACAAAAACTGAAAAGAGAAAATGGGCCTTAAAGATACTTATGGACAACTGAAAGATTTAAACAAGAAAGCACTATATCTTCTGTTTTCTTTTTTTTTTTTTTTTAATTTTAGCTTCTCTCAAAGTCAAAAGGCTTGGAGTGGAGAAAAATGTTGAGACTCCATGATGTGCAAACCAAGCTAGGAGTTAGCCTAGAGGAAATGCTGACCATTGTCGAGGAGGTATTACATCCTGAGCCTTACAGCGCAGAGGAAATTTGTAAATGCCTGGGAATTAGCCTGGAGGAGCTCCACTCTCAGATCCTTAGTCAAAACATGCAAGATGGTGAGCATATATGAAATGGTGGGGTTTACTGTACAATGTTTGTATTATATAAATGTTTTATGCATTAATAAGTAGTTCAAGTGGAAGTCTTGCCAGAATACTTGGCTGGAATCTTGGTTAGGAAGTGAAAGAATTGATACCATCATAATTGATATTTTCATTCTAACTTTTAACTTAAAATAGAGCAAACTTTGATTTTGATTGAACTGTTTCTAAAATGATGAAAATAGCAGATCGCTCAACTGGTGCTCAAGACCAGCATAGATGGGCTTGTGCTTCTGTTCTTAACTGATAAATACATGATCACTTCCTAAAACAGTCACCGGGGAGCAAGTCTCAGTCTTTCCTGAGAAAGTTTCTGTCACTATTACTATTTCTTTTTCTTCTAGGAAGATGTTGGTGCAGATGAACAATTTACTATCTGAAGTGTTTCCCATGTATCATTGTTTAGGATTATACCACACTGACACACATGAAATGAATCCTGGATTCATATAGTAGAGTTGCTAATAATACCAAATAACAGAGAATTTATGAAATCATTTGTTCACTTTCATAACAGGTTTCCAATTGAGATCAGAATCTTCCTGTAAGAACTACACAGAATCCTTCTTCCTTGTTTCCATTCTGTAGCATTAATACCTGCATTCTCTTGGAGCCAAATTACATCCTTATCAGTCCTTCCCAAGACTGCATTCAGGAATGTGTAATTGGATGTATATAAATCTGTAACATACCTATCTATACTGACACTTAAATAATCTGTTCATCTGGAGTGATTGTAAATTTTATATATTAACCAAGGACCAGGTCCTGAATCTTTAACCTGTTTTGCACCCCAGTGGTATCAGACAGTATGAGACTATCTTACTATCTAATTACACTGCCAGAAGATACCAGGATGGAATAAGATATCTTAAGCCAGCTCTTTATCTCCATCGAAAGAGTTTTGATAACTTTGGACTGTCTGTACATGAGGAATATATGAACCATGTACCTGCACTCTGCAGCATTTTCCTGGGAAACTGCAAGGTTGTAAATCTTACACTGTCCCTGCACTCCCCCCTTCATGAAGCAATGCAAGACTGTTAACTTACAGATGTTTATACTCCTTATACCTGATTATAAAACAAAAGTCTACAGTTCTGAAAAATTGAGTTGCTTATACAGGTTATCTTGATTTTTTTTTTTCAAAAAACAAAGTCTAGGTGAAAAATTTAGACATAAAAGCCATAGAAGAAACTCAAAGGAAATTTTATACTGTAGCTCTGAATACCATTTGCAGATGTTTGCTGAACAGAATCTCTTAACCTTGCATGACCATGATTTCATTTGATAAGACCAATTAAAAAGGATTATGCTGAAAGCCTTTTTGCATGTACAATATAAAATTAAATAACAGATTTCTGTAAAACATGCAGAAGAAACAAGACAGACATAGAAAGAATCTAAATCTGCTGGGTTTGTTACACCCTATACAGATTACACATTATGTTGGCTTTGGAACACCAGAGGCTGTTTGAAGAAAACATGTTTCTTACTTCCCCTCTACTTTCCCACTCCATTTTAACAAAAATGCCTGGCTTCTTCATGTGAGAGAATACTCTCAAATACTACTGTCAAATAAGTAACCTCTTCAGAGGATTTCAGAGTGTCATTGAATTTCTTTGTTCACCTTGAAAAATAACATTTAGGGGATATTTTCATGCCCAGGGATCGTTACAAATACTGTTTTGTCTCATGTTTAAGGATCTAAAAGTGCTCTGTACATACTAAATTAGCCTTAAGTCCAGCTTCCCCTCCTCTACTCCTCCAGTGACAGTACTGTATACTTACATAAAGTTTTATCAGTATGGAAGGGTGACCAGATAAAATCTCCATGTTTCAAAATAACATTCTATGGACTGGCTTTGGTCAAGTCCCAGGCCAGGTCTGGAAGCCCACAACAACTGTGAATCTCTTTTACAGCAAGTATTCAAGGATTTCTGCAGTTTCCTACTGTACAGCCCATTTGTTCCCCATTTTTGGAGAAGTACAGATGGTGTATAAAGCCTCTCTAAACTTCCTGCAGTTGTTTCTTGGTCAACTCAGAATCCTCAGTTTAAAGCTCCCTTGCAAATGTTTACACATGGATTGCACTTGTGGCTTCTGAACATCTCTAGAAAAATAATATTTATTACTTTCTAAGGTGCACTGTGCCATGATTTTGGCTTGGACTCGACTGCTTCACAGAACACATACTGTGTGGTGATTGTGGGACATTAAGTATTTATAAGCTTTGCCACAAAAGGATATTCTCCTGTAAAACATTGTATTCCTTTGACCGTGAAATGTTTTTTCTTCTTAAATGAGGTATTTTTAAAACCCATTTTTCCTCTTCATATAAAAAAAAAATTAATCTAATTCTGACATTTAAACCAGAGAATGAAAACACCATGGGAGGAGTAGGCATCCATTTGCTGTGTGGATTTGACTTTTAACTCCTATTTGTCCCCTGGAAAGAGAATTCTAAATCTGTGCTGCAAATTCCACTGGTGCTTGAACAGCCGTTCATGGGCGTTCGTGGTGATCTGAGTGCAGGAACAGTTTCCATCCACACTCCCTGCACTGATGGGTGTAGGTGAGGGGGTCTTGAGTGTTCTGTCAGGCAGCTCTGGGGTACAAAAAGCTCTCTCTGTGCATCAGATGTCCTGCAAGATGAGAAGTTACACCTCCACACTGACAGGCTTCAGAGCACTTTCCAGTTTAAGGGTCCAGGTGCCTAGTTCAGCCTCGTCCTGATCCATGTCATGGAGAAATTTTGGGACATACCACAGAAACAAAGATATGGCTGCTTGAGGCAGATCCCATACCTGGAGGATGGGGGCTTTTGGGGTGTGTCACAGGTTAGGCACAGGCACTGAATAGTCCAGGTTAATGGCAAAAGCCTTGTAAAGCCATCATTCCTCTGGAGGAAAAATCACTTTAAACCAGTAGTTATCATAATCTCAAAACAGGTGTCTGCTAAATGTGTCACCGAATCCAGCGATGACTCGTCCCCTGGTTTATTTTCAGAAAGCTGGATTGCAAACAGTTACTTGAGCAGTCCCAGTAGAGTAACTGTTCCCCACTTCAAGTAGGGGGTTCACAATCTGGCTCAAATTAAAGCCATCTGGCAGCATTTTCTTATATACATTATGAGCCAGAAACCTTCACCCTCATCATGTTCAATCAGCAGGATGCCTAACAGAGAAGGGTACAATTCCACGTGAGTAATGGTGCTAGAAACTGTCCCCTACACAACTGCGTGTCCGTGAGTTTTTCCGGTTGTAAATTTCTGACAGTCCCATCAGCCATGTGTAGCTCATTAATCTCCAGTGAAATGTATCTTTAGAAGCTGCCAAAGCAACTAGAAAAAAAATATATAGCCTGGAGAGGTTGGTCTTTAGCTAAAGGTCAGATAGAATTGTACAGGAAGCCTCTAAAGAAAGGAATCTGCTGAAGTTGAAGTTGTAACAAATAACAGGAGTTGCTGAGAAGCCACAACATTTACTTAAACAGAAAAAAAATTCCTTTAAATGGACTGGACAGGTTTGCACAATTTTTGTAAAGCTAAAATTAAAAATATGATCATCCAGTTGAAAATCCACAGTAAACATTTCTGTTATATTTTGCTAACCCACAATTATTTGGGTCTAATAGCCCAGATTTTTGTCTGTTAAGGGATTCTATATGGATTTTGGACAAGCTTTCATTAACATTAGTCTGCTGGGTCACAGCAACTTGGAAGGTTCTTACTGCAGTACTATCTATTAGTGCCCTGGAAAATGGCATCATTCTTTCAAGGGCAATTGGTGGTTTATAAGTGAACTGAATTTACCTGTTCATGGGTGACCTGACAGAAATCCTCTGTAGGAGCAAAGCTCAGAGAACTCGGAAGTTGAAGTGGGAGAAACCAGGCCTTTATAGTTGAGTGGATTAGGAAAGCATATTTACATTTTTGGTCTAATTAATTACTTAATTCCACACATTATAGTAGCCCTAAGGATCCACATGCTTTTAAGGATCTGACATTTGTTCCCTAGCCCTGCTTTTTATGCTCTCCTTTGAGCACCACAGAAGGTGAGACCATATAACCTAGTTCTGTGCAATCCTGCAAGGGTTTCTTTGAGGGCTTCAGTTTTTCCTCTTTCAGAGAACTCCAGCCTTGGCTCAGATATAAACTAATCAGATGTGGGCCCTCTGGTTTTGTTTCTTTTAACTGTGACTGGCTTAGGAAATCAGTGAGTATGGCTTAGGAAATCAGTGGAGCCAATATAGAAGCTGTGATGCAGCAAACAGATTCCAATACAGATGTGACTTTTAGAAATATAATCTGTACTCTATCTTCACTTAGGTAGAGAGGGTTTGTTTGGACTACCCATCCAAACAGAAGAGATAGAAGAAGGTTTCTGTATTATCAGAGGTATTTGGTGTTGAAAGCTGAAAATGTGTGAATCATTTCATTATTTTAGAATAAGGCTTAGAGAGTACCGAGCTGTTTGCTATCCTGAAGATAATTTTGCCTGAAAAGAAAACTGCCTGAGAAGAAAAGCAAGCTATAACAAAAATTTTTAAACACAAACATAGTTTTTTGGAAATAAAATGCTGTCTATAACAGACCAATAGCTAATGCCAGGATCCCAGCCTTTAACCAGTACTCATTTGGTACACGTCTGCAAAGGAGTCTGCAAATAACACACAGCCACTCTCTGCTGCCTGGAAGCAGCGTGTTCCCAGCCAGAGGAAGCTGTGTCAAGGTAGCAAATTCCCCCCTCCACTGAGAGGCTCTCCCAGAGCCAGCACTGCCCAGGACACAGCTCAGGTCCCCTGGCTGGCAGCCAGAGCCAAGAGCCCATTGTGGTTGCCAATTCTTAACATGACGAGCACAACAGAACCCCAGAGACTTTAAGGTAATCTGGCCAGTAGAGCATTGCTCTACCAAAGGGTGGTCTCCGAATCAATCACAGCCTTTGGCAAGTCTGTGGCCTGACAATTGAAACCAGACATGTTTTCAGTTCATTCTTTGGGTTACTACTGTTCGATGGTGATTTACAAGAGAGTGTGAGCTATGGCAATCTCTCACGCAACTTTAGATATTCCCTAAACGAATGCACATTTAGAAATCTCCTTGCTCTAAAACAATGCCTCATAAGAAAAGAATATTTAAAGAGAAACCATCCTTAAAAATAGGCCAAGCTGCCTTTCTTCAGCATTCAAAAATAGAGGCACCACTTTGCAAAACACAGTGCAACTAACTCCAGTAGCAACAAAATCAGAAAGTAAAATATGCTCTTCCTGTGCGATACTCTCAAGTCCATGGTTCTGGGGGCACTCGATTTTCTCATTTCTGTCCTAGTTTGAAATGCTTTCAGAAGGCCTGTTCACAAGACAAACAGCACAGGGTTTCTCAGTAGCAGGCTGTATTGAATTACAAAATAAATAGAAGCAATATCAGCAGTAGCAGAACATTGCTATGTTAAATGTTTCTGTCTCATTTTAAACTAGTTGTGTCTCAGCACTATTTTCAGCATTTACAGTTGTGAAATACTCTGGAGAAAAAAAAAAGGCATTATAGAGGTGCTGATGAAGTTTTAGTCTGTAAGGAGTGCTGCCTGGAGTGTACAACACAAGAAACTTCATACTGGACCTAATTTTATTTCCAGTCTTTCAAGGAAGATTTCTACATGTATTTGCAAATCTAGATTACCGAAAGTGTCAGAAGTGGTTCCAGAACTTGGCAGTCTCCACAGAACAGCTAAGTAGGAACTCTGTGGGACTAGGTCAGACAGCAAGTTCTATTTTAAATACAGGGCTGGTCTTGCTTCTCCTTTTACCTCTATTTGAGTGTTTTATCAGCCATAAAGTAAGAGAGACCAGTAGTTGAACTGAGAGAGAAATTTCACTCTAACAGAGAATTTACGTGTAGAAAAAAAAGAAGGATGTTCTGAAGTGCTCTAGCAAGGCTTTGCTGTGCTAAAATAAGGAAACAGTGCAGTAGGTGCTCCATATAGAGGTTAAATTCCATTAATATTTACCACCCAAACAGCTCACACAAACTAATTTAGTCATAAATTAAATTATGTCATGCATGCTTCTGGTGAACAATACTTCCTAAATGGTAGCCATGGTATTAAAGCAAACAGAACTATATTGGGAGAGGAAAACAATGAACTACAGCACAAGCTTGGGAACAGCAGATCAATTCTCAGCTATTAGCTGCAAACCAAACCTTCCTGTAAATATGGGTGGCTTGTGGTGTCTTTAACCACAGCCATCTCCTTCCTTTAATACCCCATTATTCAGGCTTGGTGGAGGTCTCCTTCCTTTAATACCCCATTATTCAGGCTTGGTGGAGGTCTCTATGCTGATGGCCACACAGGTTTGGAAACCCCCTGACCCTTCCTAGCAGAACTGCTTTTTTATGGCACAATAGAAAAAAATTAGCCAAAATACTTGCACTAGTCTTTGACCTTAGTAGGTCAGTACTAACCTGTCTGGGCTTGGCATCTCTTCACATCCACAGAGGCAGCACTAACAGATGCGTAAGTAACCTGTACCAAAAATAAACCCTGAAAACCAAAGTAAAGGTACCTTTTCTCTTCACTCTAATTCAGTATTAACTACAGTCACAGTGAGCGTGCATTGTTGAGAAAAGAAAAAAAAAAAAAGAAAAAAAAAGGGTGGTGTTTTTTGTGGTTTGGTGGTTGTATTTTTCCAAGCAAAGGTCCATCTGCACAGTTCCATAATTGCTGCAGATTTGGCCTGGAGCAGCCACACACAAGGCCCTGGGCCAGCAGGTGCTGGCTGATAGCTGCCTGCAGGGCACTGGGGACCCTCCAGGTGTTCAGCTGCTATTTGAAAACCTGAAAGCTTTAGATTAATGCTCTAATGTTGTCACTGCCAACCCTTAAGCTTCTGCCTTGCCTCTGCAAAGTAAGAGGAGAGACTGAGCCTGTTCAGTGGCACAGGAAATAACCAGAGCATGTGCATGAAGATGTCAAAATGAAAAAAGATGTGTACATTGCATTTTGATAACCTCTAAACATTATGTTTTATTAGGGCTTTTAAAGAAGATGTAGGAGAAGTTTTGCAGAAGACTTTCAGCCTAGAGAGTTCTCATATAAAGGATAAATTGCTAAAAAAACCCAATTCTGTTATGTTTTTGTATGTTGCTTTTGTAGCAAACAATAATGCAGTTTTCTTTTTGTGTAGTTTCCACCTTTAAGTTATACCAGCGTGCAAAGCACGTGTACAGTGAGGCTGCCAGAGTGCTGGAATTCCAGAAGATTTGCAGCGAAGCACCTGCCAACGCACTCCAGCTGCTGGGAGAATTAATGAAGCAGAGCCATATCAGCTGCAGGGAGATGTATGAGTGCAGCTGTCCTGAACTGGACCGCCTGGTCAACATCTGCCTGTAAGTTCTGACCACAAGGAAGAGTAATCGCCTGTGGAGAATACGGTTCGAATTGAGGAGAAAACATCACATCCTTGGCTATTGCAATCTTAAAATGAAAGTATACTTGTCTCTTCTTACAAAATTAATCTCCTGCAGGGACATTACACGGTCAATTGTTTCCCTGCTGACATCTGTGTAATACTTTCAGATGAAAGCTACGGTTTATGGCTTTATTACAGATTTTGCTTTTGGACTGACTCATCGTCACAAGTGTTACGTTAGACTGTTGGCTACTCTTTTTTAAGTTGCAAAAGAAGTCATAAGTAGTTTTCTTAAAACATCATTTTAATTGTTGTATCTGAACTGCTACTTTTTCTCCGTTTCTCAGAATTATAGCACCATAGAATGATTTGGGTCTGAAGGGACCTTAAAGATCATCATGTTCCAGCTCCCCTGCCACAGGCAGGGACACCTTGCACCAGACCAGCCTGCTCAGAGCCCCATCCAAACTGGCCTTGAACACGTCCAGGGATGGGTCACCCATAGTTTCTCTGGGCAACCTATTCCAGTGCCTCACAACTCTCATATGAAAGAATTTCCTTCCAATAGCTAATCTAAATCTAGCTTTTTCACGTTTCTTAACCATTTCAGTACTGCTGCCACAGGAGTTCCAGGGCATAAATGAGCTGTTCTACAATCCTAGGTTGTCTTGGAATTATAATGAAATGTAGTGAAATGCCATTTGCATTTTTTCAATTAAAAAATAAGTTGTCCAGGGTACCAGATAGGTTGGACAGCATTTCACTGTTTAAGAAGTAAGTGTGCTGTTACAGGCATTGACACTGTTTCTCTCTGTGCTGTCTGAGCTTTCCACATATAATTAAGTCCCCATCTCTGCCTCAGCATTAATCTTTCAGCTATGATCCCTTCCTAACTCAGTTTGGTCGTGAGGAAACAATCTCAATTCCAAAACACATTCTCTGAGTGCCATTTTGTCCCTTCTCTTCTCCCACACTCAGGTTCCTGTGGTATCAGGCTGTTGTTTCCATGGCTCAGCTGCAGGGGATGATGAGATCTGGTACAATCGTGTGTTAATCCACAAAGTAAAAACAAGCACTTTGTACTCACATCCTACACAGCATTTCATCCCTCCCACAGGGTCAGCATCAAACAATGACACATTTCAGTCCTTCCTTATTTCTCTTTTTCTGGTATATTTAATCACAGGACAGACACCTGATGCTACCTTTCATCTAAATCCAGTGCCTACAGAAGGAATTTAGTGGTTGGTGATCATTTCAACAGTGGCTGGGGGAAATAAACAGTTGCCCAGCTGGGCTATCCTATGTCTACTCCATCCCTGCCTCTGCCCCAGCCACCTGTCCCACCTGCTCCCACAGTCCCATAATGGCTCTCTGGTGATGCCACCCTCCTAACTTGTGCCCCTAATTGTTCCTTCTTCTTCTCGGAGAAGGGTGTGCCTAGCTTAGGAAACTGCCCTAAGCCAGAGCATTACTGCCCTGCCAGAAGGGAAATGTGGGGTGACACAAGTGTTTGCAGGCCTGGGTCAAGAAATGTTGTTTCACTATCTTTCAGAAGCAGATATCCCATCCTCTCTCTACGTCTTTTCAGTCTTGAAGAAAATAAACTGTTTCAATTTGAAGTTAAAAAAATTAAGTAATTAATACCTTACCACCTCTACCAGCTTTTTTTTTTTTTAAATTAACTGAAAAACTAGTCTGGCTTAGAATGAAAAAATGAATTTTACAAGCATGCAATTTACCATATGCTTTTTTCTTCTGCACTCATGGATTTTTTAAGTTGCAGTACCCATTTATCAGGTTTGTAAATCAATAGAGTACAAAACATTACTATTTAGGTGGGTCTGATTTGTTTTGCAGACAAGATGGAATGTCTGCAAAAGTCAAAATGTCTTTCTGAGGCAGAAAGCTACAAACCTAAAAACTGAACAGAAGACTTCTGGACATTGACAGATTATTTTGCATGTGGGATACACGTGCTCTTTTGTGCTAAAACACAAAGCAGTGTGATAGCCACTGGACAGACTGATAGCAACTGAGCAGAACAAGTTTTGAGTCTTCTCTTGGGACCCAGTCCAGGGTGTAACTCCCAGGCTGTGTTCAGTTTATTGTATCACATAGTGACCACATCATACAACAAGCTGTGACAGCCACTCAGCAGGGCAGTTCCACTGGAGTTATCCCAGCTGCTCAAAGGGAACTGCTGATCTGAGTGTGAGAGGGGAGAACCATCTCCAGGGCCAGCTGAAGACAGACTGAGCTCTACTGAATTAACAAAGATCTTGGGCAACAAAGTCTTGATCCCATGTAAGGCATTGGCACTGCCTGTTCTGAGGCACCCCTGGCAGGGCAGGAGCCTTAAATTAGCATCTGCATTGCTTTAGGTGCAGTAAGTGCCCAGAGCTGTGCCTCTCAGTCAGTGCCATCCAATGAATGCACCTGGCAGACCTGAGGAACCCATTCTGACAGGGCCTGTTCTCAGAAAAGCTGGAAGGAAACTGTCCTGCCCTGGGCAGGGGACAACAAGCAGCCTGGCCAGATGTGCTCTGCAGTGTGGAGTTACCTGTGCCACGTTCCAGTAACCACAGAGTTACCTGTGCATCATTCCATTACACACAGAGTTACCTGTGCCATGTAACAGTAAAGCAGTGAGCATGGCAGTGACAGCCTCTGGCAGCAGGAAGCTCAGCACAGGAATGGAAATTGTGTTCCTCATTTGTGCTGAGCTCTGTGCTTCCATGGTGACACAGCTCCAGCCAGCTCAGGCAGGGAGACACTGGCTGGCAGGCAGGAGCACAGCCACAGCACCAAAAGGAAAGCAGCAGTTAGGATTTTTTCTAAATTAAATTAAAATTCATCGAAGCATTTCAGTTCCAGGGAGAAAAATATAAATAGTAAAGGAAAAAAGTTATGTGTGTGCCAATGTTACATCAGATTTCTGATTTACCAGCAGAAGAGCCCATGGTATATGATGGGCAGAGTTAGTATCACAGTGGAGTGTCATTCACATGGAATGATTTCAAATTTATATATTAAAATTATTTCATCTAGGTTTTTTTATTGTATTCTTTGCACAAAAAAAGGTAAATTGTTCATTATTCTTTGCATCAAGAGTATTTCCTAAGAAATGCATCTTTCTTCTCTAGAAGTTTAGTATTAAATCTTTTTCTGATTCAGTAATTAGATTTCTAAAAGTGTATAGCTCTTCTGGATGAATTCAGCTTAAGCCATCATCTAGTTTTTGGAAAAAAGTCTTAACTTTTCTTAAGTTGTGCATTAAAAAACCTAATGAACATAAAATCATTAGTGACTCCAGGAAGACTTGGCTGATGTGATTATAGAAATGGTTAGGAACTACATAAATTACATTCTTTACTCACGATGATATACAGCCGCCCTGTAACTTTCAAAAGTTTTTCCAAAAATACATTCCACAGAATTGCCTGCATCTACTGCTGCTCTCTCCTTACAAGGTTTAAGTTGTGAAGAATAATCTGCATATCCAGATGTTTTCTCTTTTGCCTAGATCTTTATGTTTTAGTGTATAACCTCTGCCAAGAAAGAAAGGGATCCATACTTGCTGTGGTTTGTAGTGCTGAAGACTGTAACCACGAGTTGGTCAGTGTTTTTTTTCATTTTGCAAAGATTGAAGACTTGTGCTTTCTCTAACCCTCCTCATGCTCTTAGTAGCTGGTTTACCTGTTAGTCTTCTAAAGCAGGTAACACAGCAGATTACTGAACAATTAAGGGACAAAAAATTTGATGTGAGCTCCTGAGTAAGTTAGGTACTCTTGAAAATCTCTCAGTCCTTAGTGTTGCACATAACTTAGTTTCATTTTCTTATTCTCCATCTTTTGGTGCTATAAATCCTGATAATTTTTGTGTTCCCAGCCATGCTTCTTACATGACAGACAGATGAATCCTCTCTGACCACTTTTAAAAGACACAGATTGTACATTTCATCCAGCTGCATTATGCTAGCCAGCACAATTCTGCATTTTATCAAGACTCTTACCATTTCCACTGATGATTTTCTTAAAGCAGCAGAGCCTGCCATCATGGCAAATTTGAAATTTCAACAAAGCCAGAAACAGTTAAAGATGCTATCCAAATGCAAACTAAATTACAAAGCAGAATAAACACAATCCTCCCCATTTATATATTTAAATCTTACCATGTTAACTCCATGCTTCCTGAAAAGCTACGTCATAATTTTAAGTATTTCAAATTAACAATACTACTCTGGGGTTTTATTACCTCTTAAAAGCACAGTTATTTTTAAAAAGGACTACTACCATATCTCGCCTACTGTTTCATTTTTACTCCCTCCTTTTATTCTTTTATTCTTCTTTCCTTTGCTGCACTACTCATATTTTTACTCATTTACACCCCCATAAGCTAATTCTCTTTGTGTCCAGTGATGACTGGAACACGATAGATAAACATTTCCAGAAGCAAAGGCCAAACCTGGGAGTGGGAGCTGAGTGGCCCAGCCTGGACTCCAGACCCACGATCCTCCTCCCTGCCTTCCCTGGCCCCATGCTGCAGCACAGCCCAGCTGCACACGGGGCCTTTCCCACACATGAAACCCACACCTCCCACTGCGTGGGGCAGCTCCCCATCCACAACACTGTCTGCTCAGACTCCTCTCCAAAAAGATCCCAGTGCACAAGAAGAGCATCTGGCCAGGAATTCCACTTTACCAGAGGGGTCCAGCTTAGTACTGAACTGATTAAAACTTTAATGAGGCAGTTCCAGACCTGTTCCAAAGAGAACTTCCTTGTGTTTGATCTAGAAACCCCCCAGGCATCACATCTCCTGCAGACATAGAATTAGGTGCTCCCTCCTGGATCCATGTAGTACCAGGTACCTGGTTTTCAGATGGTGCAGCACTGCCCATCAGGTTTCTCAGCAGCCCCAGGTGGCTGCTATCACCACATTTGACACTGTTAAGCCACAGTATTTTGAAACACAGTGACTTCAGCTCTGCAACATGCATATTTTCTGTCTACTTTATGCTTTATTTCAACTAAGTATTCTAAAATGACTCAGTAAAAATGAGGCATGAGCATGACCACAGAGAATTATGAAATCAATAAAAGGTTCAGAACAATTCTGAAGGGATTTCGGTTGCCTACCAAAATAAAAGCCAGACACCATCTGAAATACGAAGTTCTGTCTGAGGTAACAGACGAAGTAAGTACAGACAGTTGATTTAACAGACTCTGAAAAGTGGATTGGGCCTTATAAAGTCAATGGGAATATCCTTATTGATTGCAGCTGATACTGGATTGGATCCTGCTCATTTTAGGAGGTTGCTCCACGGACTAGAAACTACCAAAATTGCATCAGAGAATGAGTGGCTTACAGGAATAACAATAAGTAAAATAAAACACCAACAGGAAATGCAGAATGAACACAAAATCGAGTCAGTATGAAGGGTGGCACCACACAGACACACTGAAGAAAGTGTTTCTGTTCAAGAAGAGATGTGTGTTTAGAATCAAACACATATGCAAGTACTTGCTTGAAATATGACCTAAACCTCTACTAACCCAGCACTACACCAGATTCATTTAACATAAAATGCACACATGAAGAATTACAACAGCCCACTCCAAATGAGCCGTCATTTTCCAATGCTATTCACATGATATTGTCTCTCTCTCTAACATACTCTAGGGCTGGTGAATCTCCCTAAGCATGGCTACTGGAAACACATCAAAAGTATTTGTTTGTAAATCAGATTAGATCTCCCACAAGAGTAAGATTTCAGATGAGTTTTCTAAATATGACTGGTTCTGTTCTCACTAAGTTAGAAAAACCCCAAAGTAACTTATTACATGGTCTTTTCCTACTTTTTCCAAGTAAAGATCAGGACCACAGGTAAGCAAACTATTGAAAACAGTCCAAATTCTAATGAGATGGCATCTGAGTCTTGCAGTGCTACAGCATGGGATTTGCTCTAGGACATTTCTAGCAGGCCAGTATCTTGAGGCTGGGAATGGTTTATATTTTACATGTCATTTATTTGTCATTGTTCTTTCTGTTCACACTCCTCATTAAGAGCATTTTTTTATTTTGGGACTACATTCATACTTTACCTCCACTGCTGTCAGTCTTGATGTTCCTCTAAAGAGAGATACCCAACTATGTCCATTCAGCATAAACAGCAGTTTATGTGAGTTTATTTATACAGAGTGCAGTGACTCTATGACTTTTTGAGAGTCTCTAAACTCTCCTTTCCTTGACTGGCAGGCTCAGCAGTCCTGCAGAAGCCTGTGAATCTTCAGCATGGTTTAGATCTGTCCTGGAAGAATAGAGCTATTTGTCTTTGCCACATTAGAAAATGGCTTGCATGCCTACATCCTGTGCAATTAGTTTATGAACCCTCTTTTGTTATTTTTGTCATGTATTTCTGTTTTCACTTCTGATGTCTTATGAATGTTGCTAACACAATTCCTTTCTTTTCCTGCTTTCTTCATCTCAGCTGTGCTGTGATCCTAAAAACAGCTGATGCTGAAGTGTTAGAAAACAGGGGGACTTTTGGAACTGACAGAAGTTACTATATTGCAGTTTAAAGCATCAGCACTTTTCTTTGGTCCAAAAGGGTAACTGGAAATTGCTGTAGAGTTACATATAAGCAAGTGAACATCAGAAAAGTCTATGACGTGGGAATACTCAAAACACATCTGAGTTTTCTATAAAAATTTTATATATGACAAAGTACGTCTTTTTGGTTTATTTTACATTATTTTTTTCCCCTGTTATTTTCTTTTAGGCAATTTGGGGCCATTGGGTCACGTCTGACTGGAGCTGGATGGGGTGGCTGCACTGTGTCAATGGTGCCTACTGACAAGCTGAACACTTTCCTAAAAAATGTAAAAAAAGCTTATTACCAAACGGATGGCCAAAGGTTAGCAGTGGAGAATAGCAGTCTGTTTGCTACCAAACCTGGAAGAGGAGCTTTGGTTTTTGTTGAGGCCTAAAGAACGTAAAAATTTTAAAGAAACTATGTAGAGCATGTAGAACTGGCAGTACTTCCCATGCCACAGTACATGAATGCTTTTTCTGGTTTGTATTGTAATGAGCAGTTGCTATTATCAAAATGTATTTCTGAAGAAGCAATTAAAAGAAAACTCGTTGATTATAAAAGTCTTTTTTCCCCCCCATATTAAATATATCTTTCAGTATAAATATTGATTTACTAAAACCTATTGGCAGGGAAAACTGAAATTGAAATAAAGATGATGATTTGTTACAGTGTCTCTTCTTTTCCCTTTACTCTAGTAAAAGAGAGATGAGGTGGGCAATGAGCTGCCTCAGTGGAGGGAGGGTACCTTGCAGTGTTTGCAGGGCTGTTCAGTGCTTTTCCTCTTCAGGTCCTGGACATTGTTTTGTTCGGAGTGTTCTGTAAAAAGGAAGATTAAACTGAAGCATTCAAAAAATTGGAAGGACCTTGCTAAACATTTGAAGTTTTCTATTCTTCACAAGTAGAACAATTACTGTTGTAATTAATAATAATATTGGAGGAGCACCTGCAGGCCAAGTAAAGCATTAGGAATACATTATGTTGAGTAGGACAACTTTTCTCCTAGTCATACTTGTTAGTATCATACCTCCTTTGTGAAGGTATGAAAGTTTCAACAAAAACTGATGTGACAACTTAAGTGAATGAGCAAATAATGAAGGAAATGGATTTTGAGTTATCCAAACACCATACTCTCATGCTTGAGTCCCAGCTGTGCATCTACATCACAGGACATTTTCATTTTATGCAAAACTATTAATAAAGGACTAAATATGATCTGCTGACCTTGTAAAAGAACAAGTAAAATGTAGAAGGAATAATTAATGAGAGAATTTACTGAGTTGTACTAAGCAAAAGTAAGTTCTAGGTAGGACCAAGGGAAAATGTCATTGACATTACTGACAAATTCTGACCTTGCTATCACTGTCTGCTCCTGCCATCTCCTATAACTGCTCTGGCAGTACAGACCCACAGTTCATAACCTGCCTCCTCAGCAGAAATAGTTGTGATTGCAGAAAGGGGACTGTACATCAGGATCCCCCAAAGATGTCCTAACCCTGCTCCCAAGGGGAAAGTCAGGCTCCTGTGGCCTCTCTCTTGCACAAACTTCCACTTCTCTGCTCTCTCCAAAAAAAACCAAAGAGAAGATTTGGTTGTGTCACAGCCCTTGCAGCCATAAAAGACACAGCAAGAGCTGGCTCTGGGAAGGTTTTTGTGATGCTAAGCACAAGTTAATGTCCAGAAGTCTGCATCAAATTAAAGATCTCTCAGATTTTCTGTACATTACCCATGCAAATTCAGGCCAAACCCAAATTCTCAGAAACTCCTAATTCTGTGAGAAGACTCTGCCAAATCTGAGCACAGCAGATGAATGACAGCCAATGCAAACTACCAGATCTTTTCAGGAACCTCAGAGGGGAATGCCATAGCAATAGTATCAGTAGAGAAGATCTCTTACTTCTGAAAACCAGGAAAAGTAGAACAGAGTGCTTGGGTCAAATAAATCAAACACTCAAGAGGAAAAGAATGGGCTCTGGGCACAAGGTGAGGATTTGGAGGCAAGACAGTTACAAGGATGCATGTGAGAAGAGGAAAGCAAGGGAGAGAGGAAACAGTCCTGAACAATTGGCAGAATTATAGAATGGGCTGATCATTAACATTCCTTATTGCCATCTTGGAAACGTAGAATCTTGTAACCCATTTGTAATGTCGTAGATATACTGTGCATTCAAATAAATCTGTAGTTATAGAACCCCCCAAAAGTAAAAAAAAAAAAAAAAAAAAAAGAGGGATCTTCAACAATGTTTAAGATAACCACAGGTATTTTGAAGAAAATATTGCTATTGCTTTGTTACCAACTGCCTAACAAAATACAATCCTGAGATTACTCCAGTGAGTTCCTATTTATTATCCTGTCATAAAAATGGAGTAGAATACAGTAAATACCAGTCCTTTCATTAAGATATTTGCATAGAACTTTAGTTCAACTGGATTCATGGAAAGGGTAAGCAGCATATAAGCAGGCTAAAAATATATTATGGGTTTTTTTTCTTCTTCTTTTTTAAGTTGAGCATGACACACAAGGTCATAGAATCTTCCTCACAACACGCAGGCTGCAGTACATTTCAAAATTTTTCTGACAATGAATCTTATAAATTATATTCTCATAAGAAAAGAAAAGGAAACCAGTACAAAAGGATAAACCACAAGTTCTAAACTTCTGGTGAATCTCTTTCCCAGTAAAATTTAGACCTAACTTCCATGGAAAAACATACAGAATTCAAAATATTTACATAAAAAGGGCACTCAGGCATTTTTATTTAGTGACTATATATAGGAAGTAAATGTTTCTTTTAAAACAAACAAAAAATGTGTTGGGGTTTTTTTTGCTTGCTTTTTAAACCTTTAAAGATATGTTTGTACATCATGGTGAAACTCCCCAATGATCAAAGCATGAGAATGACAAGGGGCAAAGATATTAGAAGTATCTCTAAACATAAAGCAAGAAGATTTTGATGAAAATGTCTAAGTCTAGAGCAGAAGCTCATGAGTATATTGCCTAAGCAAGACTTTCCAGGTCTGTATTTTTAGTAGCTTTTCCTGACTACCTTTTAAAAATCTCTTCTACAGCTAGAGTAATGCTGATTGGTAAATCAGATCATCGAATTATTTAGGTTGGAGAAGACCTCTAGGACCATTAAGTCCAACCATTAAGCTAGCAGTGACAAGTGCACCACAAACTGTGTCCCCAAGTGCCACATTCGACACATCTTTGAAATCCATCCAGGGATCACCCTGGGGAGGCTGTTCCAGTGCTTGACAATCCTTGCCATGAAGAACTTTTTCCAAATATCCAATCTAAACCTCCTCTGGTGAAACTGCTGATCAATGATGGAATGGCTCAGTGAGCACTGGCTCAGTGAGCACTTCCACCAGGTCTCTTGGTTCCCTTGGGTGGATTCATCCAGCCCCAGACACTTGTGAGTGTTGAAGTCAAGTGGCAGTGAAGTCACTGACAATCTCCCCTTGGATTACAGGTGCTTCATTCTGATCCCTGTCCCTCTCCTCCAGCTCAGGGGGTTTGGTACCCAGAGAACAACTGCTCTTACTATTAATGCCTTCTCTGCCTCAGTCTTTAAGTGCCTCAGGCGTTTCCTCATCCTTTGTCACTATGTTATTACCCCCTGCACCCAATAAAGGTTAACACAAGCTATGATTATCCACGGAGTGTAATTTTATCTTAAGGCCTGACTGTAATTCATTCAATCAGGAGTTTAATCTTAGCGTGCAGTAAATGGGCTCTAAACATTTCCAAAATGGATCTGAAATGGAGACGCTGTTAGACATCGGGGTGCAGCATCATTGCCTGGTGCCATATTAATACCCTGTATTAGGGTAATCCCACTGACATGTATGTCTTCATCACTGCACTTGCTGACTGTGTCTCTTGCTCAGGAACACACTCATCCTCTGAAATAGCACGGAAGCAATTTTACCATTCACTCGACGGGAGGGGATCACGACCGCGCATTTGACGTTTGCTGTCTTGGACACAGCACACACACAGACATATGGCAACCTAATATATAATAATTACTTACATAACATTTTCGGGAATATTGGTTTCTAGTTAATATGATCTGAATGCCAACTTTTATTTTAGCAACTGCTGAGTACTTAGTATAATCCTTCTGAAATTCCTCTCCGAGTCCATGTGTCTCTTTAATAACATCTTGATATGTTGGAGCAACTGCTGCACTACAGTTTCAGTCAAGTGAAAGATTTGTATTTTCAGCTAACTATGAAGCTTATTTGTGTGCTAAATCCTAACTAGATCTAGTTAAAGATACACAACATTCACAAGAGTATCCTGTTCTAAAAAAGTTACCTTGCTAATTATAGCTGTTCTGGGCAGGGCTGAAGTAATGCCCCCTGATTCTTGTCATTATAAGGTTCATCAAAAAAACCCCCAACCTTTATAAAAGAACTTATACTAAAAAGTACCAGTAGCATGAAAACTGGACTGGTAAGACAATGTAATGAAACCTGTGCTATGAATCATGCACCACATTAAATTGAGATTGAAGGCTAGGAATTGATAAGAGAGACTAGTTCACAGTGCAGAAAGGACTACAGTGAGGAATATAAAACTAACTGCAAATTACTCGCTGTGATACAGCCCTGTTTGAAAGATTTTCCCAGTGCACTGAGAACTGGCAGAGGAAGCACTGCCAAGGAATGCTGCCAACACATCCATCCTCCCTCAGCTCTGCAGTTCAGCCAGTTCTTTCATCAAATGCTCTTCTGAGATTCAATATCTCATAAAATAGAGACAAGAGAATAATTCTGGTAGTGATCTTATCTCTTGTACTCTGCCCTGTGCTTTTGGACTTGTGTCACAAGTAATTGAGATTCTCTGAGACACGACAGACCACAGCCTCCCGTGACAGCCCCGGGTTCACAGACAGCTGTCACTGTGCCAAGGGTGGGCAGTGCCCAGCCAGCTCCTCTACAGCCTCCCTGTGCCCCAGACTGCAGTGCTGCTCTGCCTTGGACAGCAGGGCAGAGCTGGGGCTGCTACACTGGCAACCACTGCTTCTTGAGCACGTGTTTTTCCTCTGGTCACCTACGATTGTTTGACCAGTGAAACCTGTGGGTGAACATTTTCTGGAGCTCCTGAAGCCTCTGCAGGTTTGGTCACTGATTTCAGCACAATGTGGATTCACCCAGCCCATACTCCCTGCAAACAGTTTGAGCAATACAAGGACAAATAGTGAGAGTTTGCACATAGAGCTAACATGCCCAAATTTCACGAGTCATTTAAGGCATGCAGACCAAATTCATCATAGGTGTCAGACCTAGCAATGGAAAAACTGTAGACAAGGAAAAAATGTTTAAGCTTCAGATGAGAAGACATTAAGGAGGTTTCAGAATTAATTGATCATTAAAATGCTTGAGATTGATTTCTAATAGTAGTGCTTCCTGTAGGAGCAACAAACTGAGGAGGATTCATACAAAAGCACTGGGTATACTTATTGGATTTTAAGTCCAATGAATTTTGAGAACAGCTATCATCTTCTAAACCTTTTTTTTGTTGGCCAAAATTACACATTATTATTAAAAGGAAAAAAAATTATTTTCCCACTAAAGCACAACTTTCTGCACTTGGCACATGAGAATCAAATAAATCAATAAAGATTAGATGTACTTCAGACTGAAACACAACTAGTGCCCAAGCAGCTGTCTTCTTTCCAGCCAAGCTGTGTGTGATTTGGGGTGGGAATAAAAATATATTTTATCAGCCAATGATCAAGCCAGATGTGTGGGGTTCTTTTTTTAAAATAGAAATTAATTTTTCAAGGGATACTGAAGCAGGTTTGTATGAAGCTCTTACAGCAAGTCCTCAGGAATATTAAATACCTTATTTTTTGCCAAATTCCATATGGTGGAAGGTTTTATTCATGTGGTTCTACATTCTCTGATTTCTTATCTGTCCCTCGTGTGACAAATACATGTATTTATTTCTGTTGGCTGAGCTGTTTTGACATTGAGCAGGATTTTTTAATTGTGTTCTACTGATCAATTATCAACAGAATGAAATTGTTCTGATTAAATGCTGAAGCACTTTCTACTGACTTTCTCCCTGGGAACATTCTTTCCTGTCTCCTTCCTTTTCAGGCTTCGATCTAGAAGAGAATTCAGACAAGACCCTGTACTTGAGGGGAAAAAATTTAAAAATCAGAGCAACACTTTTAAACATCTATAGCAGCTCCAAGAATAAGAAGTTTTTTATGAAGGGCTGAACCTAATTTTATTTAGGAACATAAAGCTCTAACTTTCATAGCTGAATTAAAAAGTCTAATTGAAACCAGAGGCTAAAATCAGAACCAAAAACACCTAGCAAGGATTTACAGAACTTCTGTCAGATTAAGTTAAAGCTCCACAGCTGAATCATAAACTTAGAGCCAAATACTATCTATGAATGAAAAAACTTGGGGACAAAGGGTTAAAGGTCAGGGAAAAAATACCTATTGGGCTTTTTTTCAAGTTGGTTATGGTCAGGCCTTGGCCTTACAAATATATCCAGTCAAATTCCTCTGCAATCTTTCCACAGCCAATCTGACTATGTCAGCAGCAAAATAGATGAGGATCTTTGAATAGCCTTGATTAAAAAAATTATTTTGTTTTTTTCATTTATTTTCAGAAGACCATTTGAGAGAGTGAGTGAAGGCCTGGGCAGCTTTTGTTTCTGAAGATCTATAACCCGATGATGGCCAGCAGGGAGAAAGGGGTCACTGGCTGCAAATGATTTTCAATACTTCCTCTAGAGGGAATAGGATGGTTTCTGGGAGCTGCTTCAGGAGCTGGACCTACAGGCCTCTTGCTATTGTTACTGAAAACCTTCAAAATTTATTGTCCTGCCTAAAAGTCATAAAATCTTTAACTTTCTCGATTATAAGATTGCAGTGGTATGCCTTCCTAAAGCTGATTTTTCATAAAACAAATTAAATGCTTAAATAGATAAAATTTTTCGGACGGAACAACACTGTCAGGATTTGTGGGATTTCTTAGTACCACCCTCAGCTATCAGCCCTTTGCACATGACTGCTCTGGGTGCCCTTTCTCCCTGCCTGAGCTGTGCTCATCCAGCAAGAACAATCAGCTTGGCTGCTCTGGAAGCAAGGGCACAGCCATGACAGGAAATGCACACCAGCCTCTGGAGCTGAGACAGGGGCACAGAGGGGCTTGCAGGGCTCTCCCCATCCCAAGGAAAATGGCAGTGACTTCACAAGCTCCTTCTGGCAAGCCTAAAGGTTTTGGTTAGCAGAGTTTGAATCTCAACTATCTGCTTTAGCTGCACTAATGAGATTTATTTTATTTCTATGTAGGTGGTCTTTTATTTCTTAAATGCAATTAGCATACAGTTGTTGCCTGATGGTTTTATTTATTTTTGAAAGTGCCGACTACTGGACTTGCTTTCACAGTTCTCGCGTTTCCAGAATTGACTTTTGTGCTCCACAAGCCTATTTTCAGGAAATATTTTGTAAGAGGGATGATATTTTGAACTCTACTTTTAAGGCTGCAAAGTCTTCTGCTTTTTTCATTCCTTTGTCTGTTCATTAGGGGCCATCTTTAATTCCTAGATGTGTTTCTTGGAGTCAAGTTCATTTCCTTTGAAACATAAAACATTAAGAATACTTCCAGACTTTAGGCAAAGTTATATGTTTATTTTATGAGATTCTATGCTATATAAGATTTCAGGTGGGGCACTGAAATTCACATATTTGTCCCTTTCTAGGCTTTCTCGAAACATTTCCTGACGTGTTCATTAGCTGCCTTTTGCTCATTACATAAATGCATAAAAAACTATCTGACCTGCTCAGCTTCAGCTGTACGATGAATAAAAGGTTTTAGGCTTTTATTCAAACTATGAAAAATTTCAACATTCCCATTTTTTTGAGGATGACATCGATGAGTGCTATGTAGTGTTTCCAACTCCTGAGTTGTATTACAGTCTTGATTTTTGTGATTCATGAATTTATAATTAATACTCTCAAAAAAGAAAATGGAACATTTTTGAAAATCAACATCATGCATATTGCAAGCTACAATAAACATGTCAGCAAAAGTGGATATACTAACAGTTTATGGTGGCCAATTTGCTACTTTATTCTTTTTTATAAATGGACAAATTATGACTGCCCATTGTGGTCACATTAAAGGGAGAATGGTGTGGAAATTTCTGTTCTCAATAAACCCATAAAAAAGTGGACAGAACTTATTTTTAGACAGAATTGTGCTCATAATGTGAATAGTCACCTA
The DNA here is from genome assembly GCF_027477595.1 of Haemorhous mexicanus. Classification (NCBI taxonomy): domain Eukaryota; kingdom Metazoa; phylum Chordata; class Aves; order Passeriformes; family Fringillidae; genus Haemorhous; species Haemorhous mexicanus. Next base: position 12,156,261 of record NC_082353.1, read on the forward strand.
AAATCTGCTGAGAAAAACATAATCAGTTTCACAAGAAGTCTAAAATTTTCTTTTTATCCCATTAGTCAGACTAATAACAAGTTTTACAATTTGTCCTTGTGAAGTTCATAAAAACAATGACAAATATAAAAATGCCACACTGAAAGTTGAGAAAAAAAAAGTTTTCCACTCTTCTATATGATGTTGCGAAATTTGTTGAAGTCAGTGCAGTTAAAGTACCATAACACAAGCTGACCTCTGAATTCACTGAATAAGGGCTGGCCTGTTGTAACAGAAGCTGCTGAGGTTTTACAAGCGAGCTGAGGCGTCCCTATGCTGAATATGCTGAAAAGCAGTGGCCAAACTGGTTTTCCTTTAATGTGTTGAGTGCAAATTCTTCAATATACAGAAAACTGAAATGCTAAGAATCCCTTGAGAAAAGGTTTCAGAGAAACTCAAGCAAATCTTCATTAAATCCTCCAAAAACATAGTAATTAAAGAAGTTCTATGTGTGTCAGGGAATGAATTTAATTAATTAGCAAATCTTTGCTTGTGAAACCTCTTTGTTTTAAGATAAAAAGAACAAAGGGCTCTGAATATCTGTACCACACAAGAGATATGTCCTTTCTACATTCAGAAGGACACATGCCAGATAGAAATATGTCCAAATTCAGAAAATACTCTAAGTTTCCTCAAGATTTATAGATGTTTGGATCCAAAGAGTATAATTCAGGGCCATAATAGAACCAAGTCCATATACAAAGCTAGAATCCAGATATGAGAAGAGTTTCATTACATTCTGGGACGTTTGATTTATGTTTCTCATTCAGCCTTATTCCCCAAAATCTAACAGAAATAAAGTAACCAAGCTGAAGTGCAGTCTCACTTCAGACATTTTAAATCATATGTTAGGTTAAAGGATAACAAGATGAGGAACCAATCAAACCTTTTTTCTGTATTTTTAAGTTTCTGTCTTTTAGGCAAACCACTTGCTGAGATTGTCTGCATTACTGTGGTCTGTCTCAGTCTAGAAAAGAGAAAACTGTCCCAGCTATTGTGGATCATAGCAGAAAAAGGAAACAAAATAAATGGGTGAGACTTGAGTAATGCATTCTTCTCCTCCCTGCCCCAGCTGGTTTAAACCACCTTGGCAAAAACTTCTGAAGAAAGGTTTTTAAATACAATACAGGTTGGTTGGGAAGTCCAAAAGGATATTGTTGTTTATAAACCAGAGGACAATGTCTCTTCAAGTGCAGGGGTATGAGACAGCATTATCAGTATTGTGGGCATGAAGTAAGTAGGAGATAAAGGACTTTGGCCACGGAATTCTGAGGAGCACAGAGGTGCATTCAACTATGAGCTGATACAAGAGGGCTGTAAAAATGGGAGAAATGTCAGTAAAGGATATTATCAAACTGAGAAGACTAGCAGAGGGACTAAGAAATTCTACATTCATATTACAAAATATTTATACTGAGAATTTTTTTAAAGTAAGATTTTTGGTTTTCACCAAAATGAAGTACTATACTACTTAATTTCTGGCAAAGATTGATGGCACTGATCTAATATGCTACAGGAGACCATTCTCCATTTCAAGCAGAAAAACTGCAGGTGACAATAGACATGGAACATAAACACCTGCAAGCCTGAGTTGTTTTAAAAATTAATGCTGACTTTTGTGTACAGCTATTTATGAAGAATCAAGGTGTGTGATAAAGTTTTATCAAGAATTAAACTAGTGTATCACATTTTAAACTGCAGTTTACTACAATCATTACCCTTACCTTAATCTAATTGATTCTTATCTCTGGCAAAAGCATTTTCCTTTTGTGAACATTGAAAGCATTAAAATATGTTAGAAAGGAGAACTGGGAAAAAAAACCCCAAACCTGTAAAACATATTAAAAAAAACAAACCAGCACAAATACTAGTTATAAAAGGAAAAGTCCAACATAGATGCAGCACTGTTCAAAGCCTCTGATGATTTAACCTACACAACAAACTTTAAGATGATATTCACCTCTGGCTTCTCTGCCTAAATTTTTAAAAATATATCACACCTAATATTACTGCAACTGCCAGATCAGTAGAGAAAAGAAACACTTTGTTGTTGAGTTTTTCTTCAGTTACATGCATTGTTGTTTTTCCCCCACAATCCTCTGCATTCTGTCAAGCATTTTATAACTTGACAGAATATAACTATATAATTTATAGTTTATAAATATTGACAGAATCATGGCTTTTGTTAGCACATTACCCATGGTATGATCCTTTTAATATCAGAAGTATGTAAGGCAAACCTCTGTTATGGCTTTGGATTCCTTTGACACAGTATTTATATGTTCACAACGTTTGCTTATTTCTTCATCTGCCACATATTTCCTATCTTTAGGTAGATTTTTGCAAATTGAATCCTCTTCTAACAAAAATATAAAAATCATACATAGCATTTTCTTGGTACTTCAGGATGCACATCAGCCTTCCAGTGAACTGTTAACAGACTAGATTTCTCCTTAGTACTTTTTCCACACTTTTTTTTCTTCCCAGACAAAAGGCTATGCAAAGAGATTTCTCCACAGATAATGAACTGGTTAATGAAAAATGGTGCTAAGGAGGTTATTTGATCTACTAAAACATGAGCAATAAAGTACAGATACTTAGATCTGTCTCAGATGTTTTTTTAAGACTGTGTCTGGACAGACTGGCATTAATAATCCTGAATTTCTGTGGTGGTAAAGAGGAGTATTTATCCAGTCTTACAAGGTGGATGTCTTTCTGTCTGTCTGTCCCCACCCCACCCGCCCATGAAGGGAAAAATAACTGTAAAGCAGAGGTGTGTGCAAAGCCTTTCAGTATCCAAAGGGGCTCCAGGAGAGCTTGAGATTAACCTTTTAGAAAGAAACAAAGTCACAGGACAAGGGCAATGGCTTAAAACTGAGAGAGGGCAGGTTTAGATTACATAACAGGAATAAATTCCGTCCTGTGAGGGTGGTGAGGCACTGGAACAGGCTGCCCAGAGGTTGTGGATGCCCCATCCCAGAAGTGTTCAAGGCCAGGCTGGATGGGGCTTTGAGCAGGTGGGAGGTGTCCCTGCCCATGGCAGGGGGCTGGAACTTGATGACCTTTCAGGTTGCTTCCAACCCAAACCATCCTGTGACTGTGATTTGTCCTGTGCTCCACAAACAAACGTGGCACTTAGTGCAGTGCAAGCCTTATGCTTTAAATCTTCCCCTGGGATTCTTTTTACAGTAACAAAGGAATAAAATTATTACTGGAACTATGGTATGCAAGCACAACATGCTGATAATTTTATGTAGATCTTCAGTACCCTCATGTCCATTCAGAAAAACTGTTAAAGAAAAGCAGAGTTGTTCACTTCTTGAAGGTCTTGAAACAAGCAAGCAGGAGCTCTAACTTGCAGTTTTACAGTAAGTTGTCAGACATCCACAAAGACAAAGCCAGATCTTAAATGGGCAAATACATCTTAGCCACAGGTTATAAAGCAGATACAGATGTACAAAACTATCAAGACAGGAAAACAAAAGTTTGGAAGAACAGTGAGAAAAGCTTTACATTTTTGCATAACAGGAAATCCACTGAACAAAAAAGAATTACAAATAACCACTAACATGTCTCATTTGCCTTAAAGAAATACAAAAGCTCCTAAAATGAGAAATAACATCATTGAAAAAGAACCACAAAATGAAGAATTTTATTTCAAAAAATGTCTTTGAACACAGCAGCTCAGTGCACAGAGAAGATGATGGAGTGGAAGACAAAGAACTGCTAAAATAGAACTGAAATGAAAGCCAAGATGAAATAACCTCCTCAAGTTCTGATGCTGGCAGACAAACACCATTCAATAAAAGTTTTCCAGCAATGACAATTATCCCATAGGGCTTCAAAACAATTTATATACTCACAAGAAGAATACGTGTGAGAACAATGTTCCAGATTGCTGAAAATTAGCAAGAGGGGGAAGGAGGTACCAAGCACTTCCAAATCAGTTAATTTGAATTAAAAAGATCTTAGAAAAGGCCTGAGTTTCCAGATCTAGCCCAGGACTTTTTGAAACCAATAAGCATAGAAACTCTTTAGCTCCAAAATGAGAGTTTAGGAAAGAAAAGGGATAAAATAATGTCCCTATTTAAACTGAATTATAATCTAACCTTGTAATTTGGGGTTTGGAGACACACTATCTGCAATCTGTGTGCTCCATGCGAATCTCCCACTGCGTACAGAAGTGACACGCACCAAACACACAATTCCATGGAAAGGTGCAGCAGCAAGCAGGCAGACAAGGGCCTGAAAGGCTGATCAACAGGAGGAACAAGTGGAGAAGCCACAGGTGCAGGGAGGCTCAGGAGGAAACACCCTTGTACCAGAAACAATGAGGAGCCCCTTTGACAGAATACTGAGGACAGAAGTTTTACTGCCTCTTAACACCAGGAGTGATCTCAAACCCTTGCAGTGCTCTCCTGCTGTGCAGCAGTGTTGTCCCTGGAAAGAAGAAAGTGGACAGAATGGAACAGGACCAGTAACCAACAACATGAGGCTAAAGAAAAGCTACTGACATCAAAGAGTGCCAGATGATCTGACAGGAACAAAATGAGAAAAGTATGACAAAGAAGATGAACAGTTTCTCATCCTCCCTTGATCCTGAAAGAATTCCAGGGTACCAGGCTAAGAGAGACAGACAGAGGCAGAATCCAGCCCAGTTTGCCACTCTAGTGAGCAGAGCAGTGGAAAAGTCACATCTCAGAGCATGGTTGAGCCCTGCAGCCTGATAAGTCAGCAACAAGGTCTTTGTTGACAAGATTTGGGTACAATTTGGATCCCTGAATATCTGTCAGAGAGAGGAAGGAGTGCAAGATCACCACTAGTATCCCTTTTTTCCTTTACTATAACCACCAAGCTCAGTGGTGCTGCCACCAAAGCACCCTCAGAGGCCACACTTAAATGCACCCCAACATTTTCCAGATTGCTGGTTCTTTACCTGATAACATGATTTGTTTCATTCCAATTATGATTACTATGATTCCAATTGGATTTAAAGAAGGACCTACATGTCTGAAAGCTGACATTTTTCAAATTACATCATTTGATTTAATTAAAATACTGACTCTTCCCAGGAATTTCTCAATTGTGTTATATATGAGCACTAGATTCTCAAATCCCTGAGAAATTTAAACTTATCAAGATGGCAATGGGACTTAGTTTATAACTGCTATGACTTCACCCAACAATCCTTATGTGCAATGCAAAAATAATAGCTCTGAGGTTTATTTCTCTTCTTTTTACATTCCTTCACAGTACACAAGTCCAGAAACCAATACAACAGACATGTCTTTAAAAGGGGTAATAAGACTTAATTAAGACTAATCAGTACAAGACAATCCTGATTTTGATAAGCTTCTCATCAACAGCATTAACATTCACTTCAAGTACGGTGATGGACAGTTTAACTAAAGGCACAATATACCCTGAAGAACCTTTTTTTACTGACAGCAATACTTGGATTAAAATTAGCACAGCATGATTTTTAAATCCCAAATTGAGTCTGCAGTGAAGGCAGTTAAAAAAGGGTGAGTTTTTTTTTTATACTCACAAACTGAGCAAACTTGATCTGGAAGTCATTAACAGATAATAAACATAACCTTCCCCCACTCACTCCCAAGATGCCATCTCTACAGTCACTTTTCAGCATACAGTTGTATTTTTACAACTTGTCATCCTACAGAGAAAAGCCTCACAGGCTTTCATTTTATCCGATTTCTCCCTTACTGGTAAGGAATTACTGCCTTCTTTTCAACAGGACTCAGTTCCTAACAAGGAAAAAGAAGTGGAATGAAAGGAGAATCAAAATTTGGTTTGCTTAGTGAAAAGGTTACAAAGTTCTCTTTAGGATGACAAAAGCCATTCTGAAAAGAAAGTAAAAAATTAAAGCAGGTCAGCTTTAAAGTGAGCTGCAACAACTGCCTCACACAGACACCTCATTCACACAGCCCAGTATGGAACAGACTCAAGAGAACCAAAGGCAGCCACAAGTTCTCACAAGATCTTCCCTTACAAAAAAAAAAAAAAAAAAAAAGTCTGTAAAAACAGCGTTAGAAATTTTAAACTACTCTTTCACAGGAACTATCTGCACCCTTTTGGCATCCCAAACCAAATGGCTTCTTTTGCATTACAGCCCTGTAAATGAAATTCTAATCTGGTTTTCTGCATCACAACTGGCCATAGTTTACTGTCAGACTAGACTTGGAGATGCACCTTTTTTAACTCCTTACTTTCCCAACAGAAGAAGAATTAATCTGAAAACAGTAGCATTGATGGGCTAATTAAATAACTTACATAAATAAAATTAAAGAAGTGTTAAAGGTTCTATAGGTGAGAGCCTGTTTTACTACTTTAAGATCCACAATTCTGTCATCAAAAAAAGCTGAAGAGCTTATTTTCACTATGTAACAGTAACATACCTTTTCTCCCTGTGTAAGGGACACAAAATTCAATGTGATGCAAACATTGCTGTAGGTGCCCAGTTTGTGGTGACTGGGAGTGGGGCTGGCCCAGCCTCATCCCCAGTGGGCACAGCTGTGAGCAGCACTGACAGCAATGAGCCATAGAGCCCAGGGGCACTGACCAACCACAAAGGGAACAGAGGGCACACAGGGGCAGTGCATCAACAGGAGGGGGATGGAAGGTGTGGCTAAAGAACATGAAGGGGAGACACCTGAAGCCTTCTGAAGTGGTAGGGTGTTACTCTGGATGGGCTGAAACCTTCTGAAATTGTATGGTGGTACTCTGTGTATCATGGCCATCTCAACTTCATCATATGCTGCAACACATCCTATCACCTGTTTCTCCTATTTGAAATTGTTTACATTGTAGCTCCTATGAGTCCTGGAGAAACACTGATTTCTTGAAAGAAGTAAGAACTAGTGACCCAAGGAATATTAAAGGGAAAGATGTTCAGTACTGAAGGGAATAAGTGCAAGATAAGTAAACCACAAAGCATCAAACAGGGGCTGGGCATTCAAAATTTGATGTTCAAGAAGAGATCAGTGATAGGAGGAGGATATTTTGCAACATAACCAACACATCATTCTAACACAGTTCTAATGCAAAAGAACAACTTGGTCAACCATCAGATACCACTCAGTTCCTCTGAATCTCCTCAAAAAAGAAAAAAAAGAAGAGAGAAAGATGGCTTTCAAAACAAGCCTACAGAGCCAAATCATGCAGGCTCTGAGTAAGAGTAGAACTAGATAATTTAAAAATCAATAAAATTTGCTATCAGTTCCTTACTATTAAAATGTAGAATCTACAGATTAGTAAGTCTGCTTATCAGCAGATGAGAAGACATTAAAAATCAAAATTAACAAATTAACAATATGACTAAGTGTCATCTGACATCTTAATGCTGCATCTGCTTTACTTAAAACCTGACTTCTCTCAGCAGAACAAAAAACAAAACATATCTGGATTGTTTCCTGTTACAACAGAAGAATACAAGAATAGCTGTACTCGGTCAAACCAAAGGTACACAGAGCACAAGATCCAATTTCCAGCTCTGACCAACATCGGATGCCTCAGGAAGACTGAGAACATGGCAAGCACACACTGATATTTCCACAGAAATCTCTCATGGCCACAAGCATTTTGTGGCTCAGGAACCAGAGATAGTGACTCTATTTGACAGCTCTGTACAAGTTTCTTCAAACTACTTCAGTAATCCTTGGAACTTTTTAAAATTTAACATCTACAGTGTCCTTTGGTGCCTAATAATATTGCATAAAGAGCCATTTTTCTTTTATTTTAGTTTAATCTGATATTTTGGTAGTCTTGCTTGTTTGAAAATTAGGGAATAATCAGAGGACTTCTTGTAAGATATAAGATCTTGCTAAAGACAGCTGAAGACTTTTGTATATTAAGATGTCTTGCAAACAAAAGCTTGCTGTTCTCTCCTTACACACTCCTTTTCCTGATTCTGCTCATTTACTACTCCCAAACTAATAGAGAATAATTTCCATTTTCTGGAGTCAGTATTTCTGAGTTCTTATACTATAAACAAAACTTTTAATAGCACTTTTATTAAATATTTTGATGTTAGATGATACTTTTCTGAGAGATGATTTTACATCTTTTAGCCAGACAAAAATCACCCATTCTAGACAGGTCAATGTGTTACCTGGCATTCAGGTACATTCAATCCACAATAATCCAATACCGTTAGAGTGTTTTGTGCAAGCCAGCTACTGCACTTTAATATCTTCCTGCTGCTACCACTGCTGCCCAGACTTCTGCCTCTACAGACCCAATATTGTTGCTATCCACAGAAGGATTTATTCTCCCCTCAATTACTTTGTTTCTTTGAAGCCAATTTTTACTGTACAACACATAATAAGTAAAAAAACCACCTGGAGTTCAGTGATCACCTTGATCCTTGGAAAAAGAAATTCTGCCTCCCAGCAAGTATGGGAAATCTTTCAGACCAGGCTGCTTTAGGTATGCTTCATCTCAGTGGCACAGTTTCTGCACTGCCCTCAATTCCAGGGTGGTTTCAGGAACAGCATTCTTTAAGTCTGAAGTCTTCAGAAAGCACAGCAAATTATCTACTGCATATGAGCAAAAAAACCTCTTTATTTCATGATCAAATGTCTAAGCAGACACATATTAGTGGCTGCTGGTATTTTCATCCCACCAGAAATATCAGCAGTAACTAGAGGCTATCATCAAAAACTTTGAATTGGCTGCTTTCTGTGAACAAGCAATTGGGAGTTCTTGTGCTTTCAACATTGTTACTTATATATCACCCTTAGGGTTATCTCCCACACACAACTGGGAAACAGCACGGTAACTTGACCTACAGCAATATGACCTAACAAAATATGGCAGTAAGTGTAAAAACTTGAAACAAATCTGATGTTATTAACTCAGACAGCGTCTTTGTTGACATCTTACCCACATCTTATCTCACCAATATCCTAATGTGTAGTGGGAAAGAATGAAATGTGCTCCTATCTGAATGACCTGAAAGTGTCTTGAGTGATGTTCAGTCTAGATCAGCTGCAGAGGAGACGTGCAGGCCACCCAGACAGACCAGACCTTGTGACTGCCCTCCAGAAGATTTTGCCTCCTTTGCAGTGCAGGGTAATAACTGGATCAGAGTGTGGCTTTAACATCTGCTGCTGGTTGTTACCTCTGACTGGCCTTTGCAGCTTCAATCTGAGATACATTTTGAACATTATTAATTTCCATGACCTAGTGTCAAAGTCTGATAGAGAAAGTGATCTGGTTGTGTTATCTTCCAGTATTTAATATCAGTTCTGGATAGAAACAGCTGGAAATAATATCACTTTTGCTATAATAAATTTTCAGAGGAATTTGTTGAAAATATCTCATATGTATAAAGAGCTGATTTCAAAAACAGACTTATAAACTGAAGGAGGAGAGGAAAAGCCCCATGAGCAAACTGCTAGAGATGAGTACCTGATCCTGTTGTACAGGACATATTCAGAAGTAAATTCATACCTCAGAAAGTCATATGGAAGTCTAGGTACAATTTCACCCTAAATTCTGAACCAAAATTCTCTAATTAAAACAAAGTTGAGTCAGATTATCTCATACTTACTATTTATTTATCATTAAGCTGTGGATGGGTTCTGCAATATCTCTTCATGTGCAGCTGTCATTGATTTCAGTAGATGCTTAGCATGCAGAAACTTAGAATGAACTCTGAGTCTGCTCTAGTATCATGCACAAATTGTACTATATAAGCTTTTACTCTGCTGGGATTTTTCCAACTTAAATGAAAACATTTAACTCTTAAAAATGTTTTTGATTTAAAAATCAGAGTACCTAAGCTGTCATTAGTTATTGCAGCATGCCATGAAATAACCACAAATGAAAGTAAGAAATGAGGAATTATTAGCAACTGAAAGTGAGGCTTTATTTATAATTACCTAGTCAAAAAAGTATGACAATTTTGATGGGTCAAGTTCCCCTGCTCCTTTGATGAGATGAGGCAAACGAGCATTGCATGCCTATCTAGGAAATTCCACCAGCACTGTGTGCACTTCAGAGATTACACGGTGGATGAATGCTTCCAGAACCTCTCCAAGCAGCACTTGCATGCTGGCAGGAAAAAAAAGTCTCTCTTTGTTTTCAGCTTGGGAGTTACTAACAAAATATTTCAACCATCTAGAGCAGCAATTTTAGGGTACAGAAATGGGCTAAGTCCAAATAAAAAATTTAGAAAAAAAATTTGCTCTCTTATTGGCCATGAAGTAATCCATATAAAGTGCTTTGCATATTTTTGCATGAAAGAAGAATAAAAGGAATTGAAGATATGTGCATTGTCTATCTCTTTTTGATTAAATATTGCATGTCACCCTCTGCCTAACAGCAGGAACAGCACTGGCAAGAGAAAGCTGATGAATTTTTAACATGGTGGCAAAAGTTTTTACATGGGAGTCTTGTAAAATGGGGAGTGATATCTTGGTCATTCAAATATGCATACATAAAAAAAAAACCATACCTCAAAAAACAGGTACAGAAATTCTGTTCCCCATTACTGCCACTCAGATTTCAAGAGACTTTTGAGTGAAAGAGCAACTTCCAAGAGGCTTTAGGAATTCAGCTTGCTTCCATTTTTTCATTAAATTATGAAACACTCCAAGGCTTTTCTATTCTCTGAGGCTATTTGAGGCTTAGAAAAAGGAAGGAGCTAAAATTCTGTTTCTAATTATTACAGTAATTTTGAATGAACAACTATCAGGTGATGAGAACCTGGTAACACTTTAATACATTCTCTGATTTTTGAAGATGGAAGCAGAAAAGAACTGGTGCAGTAGCTGGAACTCAAATCTTTCTGAGATCAACTTTTCTTAAATACCTCAAACTACTTAATGTTTCTTTCCTGAAAGTGCCAACGTATAACACCAGATTTTCCACATTTCTGTATTTCTTGCACAGTAATGGGAAGTCTGCTTTTTTTCTCCCTATCTGCTTGAATGCCAGAAGATAAGTTATAGTTATTAATCCTTCATTAATAATTTTTGCCACTAATACAGCAGTCTGAGTCCTTTTAGAAGATCACCACCAGAAGAAGAACTTACTACATATATGTTCTCTTAGGAAGCATCCAAGTTGAACACAAATTTAATCATACTTGACTACATTATTTTGAGGATCTGACACTTTAGCTCACACACAATTATTTTCTGGATAGACTCAACATCTGAGCAAAGAGAGCATGTACTTCTGTAGATATATTACTGGCTCCCATTCTTAAATCTAGTATGAGGTGTCAAATAAAATATGGATTGTACTTGTCTTCAGTGTCAAGGTAAAAGGAAAACATTGTAATAAAGTAAATCAGCAAAGATTAACTATCTTAAAGATACTATCTTAAATCTTACCTACTATTTGCAGGGATAGTATCTTAAAGATACTATCCCTGCAAATGATAGTATCTTTAGCAGTGACAATTAGCAACTTCATTAGTGCAGTCATGCAGCTATTGCTGCTTCTAAGTGGAGGGGAAAGTTAGAACTGCAGTACTCCCCAAGATAGATAATAAAGCACAGACCCTCCTCTTTTTTATGTAAATCTGTATCTTGCTTTTGATCACCTGAAATGCAGGAAGCAGATTTTGGTTAACAGAAATCACTGTCTTGCATGAGGGTTATGAATAGAATATCATTTCAGCTTTGCTCCTTATCTCTAGTACTGCTCACTAAACAGTACCATCAATTTATAGATTAGAACATCCAAATTCCCAAAACCTTTTAGTCTAAGATTGCAGTAACATCAGAGGAAGGAAGGAAGAAAGAATCATTAACTTTTTTCCTTTAAAATGAATCATGACTAGGAAAGCATGATGCTATTGCAGTCTCTGAATACACTGGTTGCTGTTGCCCAGAGGCACCAGAAATCCATCTCCATTTAAAAAGCAGCTTCCTCGCCACACACACAAATGTATTCTCAGAATAGCAGAAAGCTGGAACAGGTGCAGAGGGCAGGGAATTGCATGTGTACACTGGCATGTGGCAGAGGATTGGGCCAGAGTCCAGCTCTGGGACAACAGGCACTCTCCTACAACTTGAAACTTTATCTCCAAATGTTTCATTTAAACATTTATCTGTTTGCAATCAAAAATAATAATTAAAAAGAAAGTCCAAGTTAAACTCCTAAAAATGGATTATTTCTTCAAGAAGATGCCAGAAAAATTTATACTATCAAGGAATACAACTGACTGAATCCGTACCAGCCCTAATTCCCTTGTCACTCTTGTGAATAGAGTAAAACAGCCATAAAAAATTAAATAGGAAAGCTGCATTATACAGCCTTTAAATGGTGAGGAAATGCAAAAGTAACATTTTAATTTAGGTTACAAAATATTTCCCTTGTTATGAAATATGGACTAAATATACAATGAATTCTGAATTACCATGAATTTCCTCGGACTAAGTATGAAAACAACACAGTGATTTTAGAAAGTCATTCTGTGATAGTGTTTAATTTTAAAACAAATCTAGCGTATTCCAAGAGTAGTTAATCAAAAGGGATTGATTTCTAACAGCTGTTATTGTTTGAAAAGTTAATATCTAGGAATTTGGTATTGGTTTTAAAAGGCATCTGTTTCTAGAACGTGTAAAGCTTTGATAGAGCAGAGATAGTTTATCTGCTTTCATTTTGTACAATAAAGCTGCTCCTAATATTCTTATCTTATAATATTGGATGTTAAATAGAATGACTTTATCACATCATCAGTTCTTAAGGAAAATCATTGAAGTCAGGTGGATTTTCTGTTTCTGAATAGAAGAATCAGTATTATGCCATTGATTTATAAATAGATTGCACTTTAAAAAAATTAGAAATTTTGCTTTATAAACTATCCCTAAATTTATATTTCATGGTATCTACTTGGAGAAAGTGAGCACACACCAAATACTTATTTTATGTTTTCTACTTATCATACAACTTATTTACTCATTTTTTCAGCAAAACTCCAAATTGGCACCACGCACAGAGGAAAAATTTTAGGAAACCAAACACTTCTTGAGCCAAAGGAAAAATTGAACTGGCTTCTGTAAACAAGACAGTAGCATCTTTCAAAATAGGTGAAGCTAATTATTTTCATGGGGAGAAAAGGAGGGGAAGTATTCTGAAAAAAATTGGCAAAAAGAACAACTGCTATGACAATGAAGTCAAGAAGGGAATTGTGAAAAATTACATGCTTGAGCTGCAACCAGCTGACCAATATATTGGGGGTGAGGTGGGACATAAAAGTAGTTCTTAGAAGTTGCAGAAGTTCCATGACTTCAACTTTCTGAGCCTTTATCCCATTCTAGAAATGTGTTCTATTTAACAATTTATATGCTGTTCTTAAGTATGTGTACATATGAAATTGAATAGATATCTTCTTCTATAAATACTACCACAAGAAAAGGAAAAATATGATGACAAGAGGGGAAAACCAGAAAGCAAAATGCACACTCGAGATACAGCCCAAGCATTTGATCTCATTCTAAAACCTCCTGCAGTGAGGCACTTAACTCCAAGATCTATGGCTACATCACTTCATGCCATGGAAAATGTACATCTCCTCCCTGTACCTCACTTTCCCCAGTCTTGATATCAAGTTACAAGTACCTTCTCTGTAATTTTTTCAGAATGCCTACTGCTTGCATATGCCTCTTGGTATGCAGTCAGGAAACACTTTTTTTCTGAAGAAAACCACTAAATATCAGAAATCATATATCTACATATAGGAAGCTTTATTTCCCTTTCATTATTTACAGTTATTCCTCAAGAATCCTGAAAGCAACCTTCGTCATTGAGAAACTCTGCTGAAGAGCCAAGGCAGAAGCAGGTGTATATCAACAAGACAGTTTCAATAAATCTTTGGAAGGCTGAATGAAATTTTTAGATAGCTCTGATAACAGAGGTTTCTTTCCCAACAAATAGAAGTAAGTTCTCCCCACCTCTCAAAGCTATTTTTGAAGGACAGCCTCTTTAGTTTATTCTGCTATCTTGTGGAATTCTAGTCTGGAGATGGCATCAGAATGATACACTTGAAAGTGCCAATGCCATTATGAACGTGACTGAGATCCACACTTCAACAAACACCTTGTCAGCAAAAGTTTTGGGGGTAGCTGCTTTGCTGGAGCATTCCTGTGGAAATCGCAAAGACACTAATTTCACTTTCACATAATTGCTAAATATGCATTCGTTAGAGAAACAGTAGAAGTCTCTCCTCTTTGTTGCTGGCTTAAACCAAGACAGAAAATAAAGAAAACAAGTCCTACCACTTGAAGGCAGTCTGGCAACCCATCTCAGTTTATCTGCTAGCACTCAGCTTTGTTATAAAACAACCACTGTCGCTTTCAGGTGGTCTTACCATATATGCTGAGTATTGAATCAACTAACCAGTGAAGAACAACAAGAGCAAGACCTCCAACTCTGTCACCTCTAGAGGCAGAACTATGTCAAATAAAAGGCAAAAGTAAAGACATCTAAACCAGCATTGAGGCTGTTGTACCCAACCTCTTTGTCAAGAGATTGCTTCAGTTTGCACAACTGTCAGTTTTGCATCTTCTATAAGTACTGAAATGCTCAGACACTTCAGGAATTGCTGACAGTTCAAAGGGTTCACCTACGTGGATGTCAGATATTCTCTGTCATGAGGATCCAGGGTGAGTTTAATCTACTAAGAGATCAGTTGGCCAACATCATTAACACACTTCTACAAACAGTGGATAAAACAGTTTTAAATTACCAGAAGTTGCATCATTACGGATTATTATTTTAGCATTGTTAGCCTTCTATAATATGATGTTGCTCCCACTGGAATACTGATTAAAATAGGAACCAGATGTGCTTTTCATGACCAGACTGAAAAAGATAAACAACCAGAAAATCAATTCAAATAAAAAGGATGCCCTGGGGGTGTTTCTCGAAACTGAAGAGGGAGAGTGTAAGTATCTTTTAGAAGGGTGGGGTAGGAACTGAAAAACACTCAAACCCAGGAATCTCCTCTTTCACAAAAAAATATCCCTATGAAACATGAAGCAATCTAGTTCTTTAGACACCTATTTTGATTATACTCCAATGCACCATTATCTTAAAACTGGGTGTACTGGCCAACACTAAAACAAAGAAAAATCTCTATTTTCAGTTTTGCTCATAAATCCACAAGAAATAAAGCTCACAGGAAAAAGACTAATTTACATTTAGACCTCGGCATTTTACAGGAATACCACTTTGGTTTACTGGACTGTAAGTAAGATAAATTTTTTGGAACCTACATATCAATCTTCAACTCCAGAGAGGCATGGAAATCTTTGTGCCAATCCTGATGGGAGCTCTTTTTCTGCTAAATGCAGGCCAGTATCTGCAATCTTGAAGATTAAGTATGACTTAATGGCACTGTTTTGCAGAGTAGACCATCTGTTTCTTTACACGGAATAGAAAAGAACAAAATTTCAAGTCACAAAGGAACAGGGATCACAAACCACAAAGGAAAATAAAGGACCACTCCTCAACATCACAGATTCTACTGCAGATTATGTGGCCCTAATGAAGCCATATTTTTTCCCTTGAACCTTTACATCTAGGCCAGGAACCAGAGACCAGTGAAGAGGGTGGAAGTGTCATTTGGCAAGCATGGAGAAGAAGGGATTTCTTCATTGGGTAGATAAAATAATAATTTCAAAAATAGGTTTAAAAAAATTCTCTTTCACATGTCTATCCTATTTTCAAAAGAACTAGAAGAGAGACTGGGTTAGCCCAGGGTCAGCACCAACTCTAATGAGCACTGTCCCAGTAGTGCCATGTCATTTTGCTGCACCTGAGTGTCACAATGGGAAAAGCACAAGCCACATAATCAGGCCTGCAAAAATTGAAACAGCACACCATATAAAGGTAGAAGGGATAATTTAGAAACAACTTATCTATTTTAGCTATCAGCATCTTATATTTTGGGTGAACAAAGCATCATCACCATGCGGTACAGCAATCATTCCGTCCCTAGAAGTCCTTCACTGCAGGTTACCAAAGCCAAAAAACTTTGAAATGAAAGATTTCATGCACTGCAGCCTAATACATATTTGATTTGCCAAATTATGTTATTTCTCTTAGATATATTTTGAAAAAGCAACCGACAGAAGAGAGGATTTGTATGAGAAATTCCTTGATCTCTTTCTCTATCTTCTTCAAGTGATTTCCAAGGTTCCCCTATTTCCTAGCTTCCATTTCTTCTGACATACTGCATACATTAGGACCTCCTTACTGTCCTCTGTTCTGTCTTGTATCTCTCTCCCTCTTCCTGAGAGTTCACCAATTTTTGCCCATTATTTCTTTTCCACTTTAATTTTTAATGCTCCTAATTTTCCTCTTGCCATGGCTGGTTCTCCATTCTCTTCCATGTGCCAGCACCTGCTCGTACATTAACAGCCCCTTGGGATACTTCAGGAAACCCATCACTGCCTTCATGCAGAGGTTTACAGAGTTTATGTACTCACACAATAACCTTCCTGAGAAGCAGCACTAGTGAATGTTGAAAAACTGGTACCGGAACAAAGTTCCCTTTTCTGAGACATCCCCTGCTACATCTGAGATGCTGGTGCCAACTGTGCAAATCAGCAATTACAACTATCAATTACTCCAATATCAGAAGAAAATTAAGATCATGAAGTCAAACACAGAATTTTGGAAACACCAGAATTAACATTTTTCATGAACTCTTACATCAACTCATGTGTACACAGCTGATCCTTCTTTGCAATAGCACATTTTTTTACACATCTGTACAATGTGAGTCTCCTATACCTTTCTTTGCTTTTGAAGTAATGGCTATCAAAATCATGTTGGTATTGGGGATTATTGATAAAACCTCACAATCCTCACAGAAGAGTCAGAATTGTAACAAGCCCCTAAATTTCAGGACACTTTGAGAAAGCTGTCTTTTCCTCCACAGGTTTCTCATTGATAAAAGATATAAAAAGGGTCAGTCACCATTAGGAATAATGAGGAAGGGCACAGCATACTTACTTGAGGAAAAAAATTGAATCTGTAATTTAAGATTATAGAACACATGTTCAATTTGATAACCCATTCATCAGAGACTTTTTAGAGACCAAGAATTCATACTAGACACTGCCAACTTATTGTTCATGTCTAACAATGCTATGAAACAAACAAACAAACAATGGCATGCTCTTCAGAGAGGAATTTTATTGAAATGTGGTTGACTAGCAAAAAACTGCATGTCAAATTTTTTTTTAAATAGCTTTTCAGTAACTTCCCTTTAATATTTTCATCTTCTTATTCTGGGGCTTTCAGTCAACTGGATTAAAAAACCCACAAAAACTTGTTCAGTTGATTCCAGTGTCAAGGGACTACCACTTTGTACCTCAGCATGGTAGAGTTTAGCAGAGTAACTTCAGCACTGGAGCCAATACACATAGTTAGCGTGAGAAAAGCTTTCACAAAGCCATGTCAATACAAGTTTTCTACTCCAGAAAAGGCCTCTGTTCCAATAACCTGCTGTCAAGCACAAGAGAGATAACAGAGATGCAAGAGGTACACTAACTAGACAGATGCTGCACTCAACCCAATATCATAAAAGGCTGATGAAGGGAATTTACCACTACACTAGACAAACTCCTATCAAACAATCAAGTTTTCCCTCCTCTTTTATAGGTGAGGAAGAATACACAGATTCTTCAGTCATAGCTCTTTATCCCACTCTTCCTATCACCTCCCAAATGTTCTGCATTCCAGCTTCACAGAACAGTAATATTTAGGTTTGTGGAGAATACTTTAGTTGCAATGGACAGTCTTTGTCAATGGTATGAAAAACTAGCAATTGGCATTACTGTTAAAAGGGCAGAAATTATTTTAGTAATGTAATAGCTATGACAAGCAAAGTAAGGCAGGAGTTGGGAGGCAGATCAGAACAACATCAACTCTGATAACAATCTGTTTCAATGCCTGACCCTCATCAGTCGCTGACAAAATTCAATCCTTGCTGATGCCACAAGCCAGGTAAATAATCATCTAACAGAGCAACAGCTGCACTGGCAGGCATTTCAACTCTTGCAAGCACAACTATTCCCAGAAAGAAGGGATCTCTCGAGCAATCTACAGAACTATATGTACAGAGGAGCAGGATGGTTCATATTGCAAATAAATAAGCAGCACTATCTGGTAACCCTCAGTTCAGGCATCTTTAAATTGCAACCAGTTTGTAATCAATAGTGTCCCTTCTTGCCTAACTCTCTCGAGGGAGCTCTGAAAAAAAATGCAGTTTTGACATAGCCTCTATTTGCCTTTTGAATGCAAAGGTATTTTGACACTTTCTTTTCTTCCTTTTGTAACTAGAAAAACTGGCTCACCAGTCCATGCCCACACCAGATGCCTCAGGAATGACGCTGACATGCTCATTCTAACCCTGCACTTGATATGCTGAACTGCACTCAGATCCTGGCACTTCACATCCTTCTTTCACACCCTTACCAAATTATGAAATGACTATTCTGGCCTGAATTTACATAGGAATTAGTAGGATATCATGGACTTCATTATCAGTAAGTGAGGGAATGGAAAAAGTGAGGGAATGTGGTGGAGTTCACTCTGTAAGCCAATTCCTAACACAGATTCCCTAGGAACGACACCCTTTTATTAGATTCCCTCAGTTTAAGCAAATGCTTATCTACCACTCAAATGGCAAACAGCTGGAAAACCTTACATTTTTGGGACTACGTGGTGTCACTGTCCCTGACAGATGAGTAATAAATTAAGCAATCATTACAGAGAATTGCTCTTACTCTGAGTCAACTGATGAGTCTTGAACTTTACAAGGACCACAGCTTTACAGGGGAATAGAGCAGTTTCCCTGTAGGTTATTTTGCTTTTAGAACACAAGTAACTATAGCCCATATAATTAGCTGAAAGTTAGGAAAGGTCTTACTCCAGCTTTTTCCCAACATAAGATAATAAATACACAGTAGCAATCCAGTAGCACTTCTGCCATACACAGTCCCACCATTAGTTATTTTGTATTTGTTGCATTGATTGTACCAACCTACTTTATTGCCTTGTACAGAGAAAGCCACTGAAAAAATGTCAAGGTAAATCTCAAGACTTGTAAATAATAGAGAACCATAAAGAATGAATTTACATTAAACCTTGGGTGAAATCCTGGACTCACTGAATTATACAGAGATGCCAAGAGCTTATTTTGATAAACACTGGTTTGGTTGAGTGTGTGAGTATGTACCATGATACAGACTAAGTTTTATCATTATTGTTCTCTTTACGATTTTTCACCCTGACAAATGCATGAGATGGATAGCAAGAATTTGTGCCTTTTGAGTATTTTATTTTACAGCATTAGGAATGTTTCAGTGTATGGTGTGTATATATGTGAGCCCAGGTTTTTAGAAATGAATCACAGGAGCATTTTGACACCTACAGTATGCAACAGAGGCAGCAGATATTGGATGTGTCACACCTATTTAACTGGAGACAGCTGTAGGAGGTGACTAAGCACACAGATTCCACAAATCCAGGTCTTAAAGCTGGTTCTTATCCAACCATCTGTGTATATAAAAAGATACTACAAGTTATTTATTTTGCAAAAAGAATATACTTAAAGTCAGGCAGAAGAAATCACTGAATGGTTAAGTATTCTGGTAAAAAAAAAATTACTAAAAATGTATGGACCACTCAAGAAAGAGAAGAGAGACCTCTGAACAACATACCTGGTAATAAACAAGATGAACCATATGGGTCTCCTCAGTATTTTCTCATATCAGGTCTCTATTTTTTATATCTCCACCAAAAATGAACTGCTACAACTCTGTATCAAGATCTGAGGTTATGATAAATATAGCCTGAGTGTCCTGACGTCATCATAAGTAGAATCTCCTGAGGTGAGGGTTATTGAGCTATGAATAACAAGAAGATCTAACATAACCATTCCATTCAGAAAGGAAGGACTCATCTGGCTGCTGTTGCATTCTGGTTTTATTCTATTTCCTTCAAAAGCCAGCATCATGATACTCCATTGTCCAAGTGAAAAGAGTCTGGATGGATTTACCTTTAAGTTGACTATCGACTGAGCTAAGGTATTCCCAGCCTTTGTTTTCCCTAAAATAAGCTATATAAAACAAATTTGCTGTAACTAATTAAAAGAAAAGGAATTAGTTATGCAGTAGTCAAACTATTTGATAGTTTGAGCAGGGGTTTTTTTCCAAGTATCTGCCGCATCCCATTCAATTCTTCCTGTAAATTTAAATCAGCTCAATATGATCTGGATGAATAGGAGGAAACAAAAAAAGGAATGATGTTGAAGAGATCTGTTGTGAAAATTGCTAGGAAAAAATAGCTGTTGTGTTTTCAATATGATTTTAATAACCCATACCAGTTACCAAAACCAAAAAGACATTCCTATAGTCAGGGAGACAAAGGATTCATAGTTACAGTTTTTAATCTCAGCCTTACATCCTGAAAAGATAAATCCAAACTGAAGTGCAATATTCCCTGTCTCTCTTGTTTTTACTGCCTCGTTATATGAGTTTATTTTCCACACATGTTGCTGTGTTTCTCAGATACCACAATGCTGACCAAAGATTTGCTCCAACTGTAGCACTTTCCTTGTATCTTTTGCATGTAGTAACAGTCAGCCTTGATCTGATGCTAATTTCTGAGGTCTGGAAGCTGTGGATAAGGATTTAACCACAAGAATATTTAGCACCTTCACTTCTACGGCATTTTTTCCCTGGGACCTTCCAATCCCAGTTTAGCTATTGCTGCCGGGCATTAAAACCCAAGATCTTTGGTTTAAAGTTAGATAGAAAGATTTTTATCTTCCTACTGTCCTAAACTCTGGAAATTCTGGAAGATCTTCTAAAGCAAATTCGAAATGCATCAGGATACAAGGAGGAAGAGAATGATAAGTTTCTTAGCAGTGATGTGTTGCCCTAAGGGCAAACTGGACAAAAGGAGGTTTTTTTAGTCACATTCATGACCCAGTGCCACAGATGGGCAGTAAATTTACAGCAGGCCAGGCTGCAGATGAAGAAAGCATGGGTCCTTGTGGTCATGTTTTCATCTGAAAGAACAAAAAATAATTTCCTATGTAAGGGAAATAAAAAGGGAATAACCTTTATTGAGCTCTGTTTTAACTGGAGACCAATGCACAATCTTTACAATCCGAAAAAAACTGCTTGCAATTAATTTCAACTTTTTGTTTTCAGTATATGTACTGTAACAATGCTGTGGAAAACTCTTATCAACAGGAAGAAGGAAGCAGGAATGCATGCATTAAGTATTAAAGGATGGCTTACAGGATGTGCATATTGCACATTTCCATGTTTCTTGTGGTCCTGAAACCTGAACACATCACCAAAGAAACAGAAAATCACAAGCATTTTAGGTAGAAAATTTTTATAAATTATTAAAGATTTGCTTGGAATTGTAATGCAAAGACCTAGGCATGGACTTTGTTAAACAGATAAGAGAACCAAATGTCAATTAGGATAAATCTTCTCTAAACCTAAACCAATTCAACTTGAGAGATATATTAGTTATGCTTGATTTATCTGATGCATGTTGGGCCATTCAGAGGCTTGGCAACACATGCAGAGAAGCCTGATGTACACATGCACAGCAAGAAGGCATCCCGCCATTAAAAGATACAGAATTGGACCTGTTGTATAGCAAGACATAAAAATGTGTAATTAAGAAAACTGCAGCTAAAGCACAGTGGAAAGATGTTATTCTATAATTACAAACTACAAGGATATCCTTGTATTTTGAATGTTAGCAGCAATAATTAAAGAGTAACTGCATTGTTCACCAACTAAAATTAGAGCTAGTGCCTTATCTAAGCCACTTTTAATTTATTCTTAACTACCAAAGTTTCCAGAGATCTGAAGTGAGGTGCCACTTAAGAAAAGTCAACTTACAGCAAGTGATTTATTTTTTCAGAGCCAAGAGAAATACATGCCTCTGCCTGGACCACGAATAGCTCCAGCTTTCTGGAACAGAAACCTCAGGTATGTATTTTTTCTCCTGGTACTAACTGTCAGAAACAATAAGTTTGCAAGGAAAAAGAAAAATTAAAGCCAGTAAGGATCTGAAAGTACAGGTTGCTTTTGGACATAAAAGACCCAGAATATTTACAAAAACATTTCTACTTGCATCCTATTTTGCTGAGTAAAACACAGATTACCTTTTATCCTTGATTGCTTTCTTTATAATACACAAGAGATAAGCCTTTTGAATACCACAAATTTTTTTCATTGCTATCATTCTGAATTCAGACTGTGGAATGGGTCAGAGAACATGCTGATATAAATCCAGCAAATGTACTGCAAAAGTCACAACTGGGATAAGTCACTTCAGTCCCCGCTCCTTGTCAGAACGGTGGCATGGGTTGACAAGACAGAAGTCAAACTGGAGATAGCTGTGATCCCAGTTTACAAGAGTTAACTAGTGACAGCCACTTCTTTGTGTATCAGCTGTAGGTGTGCACCCTTTGAAAGCCCTCAGCAGCACATCTTTCATATCAAAAAGGTACATATACTGAGTGTTTTGCAAAAGTAGGAAAATGAGCTACAGAACACAGAAAACAGCCCAGTATGCTGAAATAGAGATAACAACAAGAAAAATCTTTCAACTTTGGACTACGTGTGGAAAGGGTTAAAAAAGAATACAAAGCAAGTGACAAATGGGACTCATCCATGTGAGTGCTGACAAGAAGGCTGTTGATGTTAAGGAAGGAAATTACTCATTCTCTCTGTGTATAGGAGAGGCTGAGTACTACAAGTTTGCCTGGTGCACCTTTTTGTTAATTTTGGACCAGTCCAGCGAAACACCCTGTTTATTTACGTCCCCCTCACCACAAGGTGGCACATATGTACTCCCTGGGATTTTTTAACTGCCTCTACGGTTCACTTGATTTTTAATTAAGAGGGAGGAAGGGAGTGGGGATGGGATAAGAGCATGGATTATATTATCAGGCAGAAGCTATTAAACATAAGTAAACTATTCTTAATAACTGGATTAATTCCAAACTTCCCTTGTTGATATTACTTACTAAAGGGACTGAGGTGTGCTCACATCAACAGTGGGGCAGTTAAAAAGAATAAAGAGCTACTGAAAACTTTGCTGCAGTGTGTTTTACAAATATACTCACCAGAAACTCAACAGGATTTAGGGATGAAATGGAACATGGGCAGGCTGGTGTCAGAGAGGGAAGCTGGTACACAAAAGCAGAAAACCAGGAGTATCCACTCATTATTTTCATTCTCTAGATTTTTGCTTGGTGTGCAGTATTAGGGGTTTTCTTACATTGCTGCCAGTTTTCATCCTCCCTTTGCAAGTTTCCAGAACTAACTACATATGCTAAAAAAGGCTGTTCCCTAGTAGCAATTTTTCCTTTAAGCTGATAAAGGTTGTGTTTGAATGTCAGACTTCGAAACATACAAATATACTTTCTCATTTTCACCTAGTGGCTGATGAAATAAAACCTCAATGCAGTGGTCCCTCTTTTCAAATCCATGGTATAAAAACATATCTCATGATCTCTAAGGGCTACAGCACACCCTTCTCCACGGCATGCAACAGACACACGTTTCATATACCCTTCAGAAAGGCACTAAGCAGACTATGAATCCAAACTGCAGAAGAGATTTGAAAGCACACTGAGATAAGCATGTGAGTAAAAAAGAGAGGAGGAGGAATCTTTTAAGGACAGAAGAACACTGACCTAAACCAGAGCACAGAAACACTAACTAGCATGTGAAGCGATTCTATCCACGCAGCACAAAATATACATTTTTAGAAAGAAGATTCTTGGAGATTTAAACCATAAACTATGTACATAGCTCCCTCTGATGACCATTGGACACGATACAATGCAAGTCTCCTTTTACTTTTGTTCGTGCATTCAACTGACAGCTGACTGGTTAAATTCTAATTGCTTCCAAGTGAGGTCAGCAAAGGTATTTATCGAAAAGGACTGAACAGGCTCAACACACACATGCACGCGCACGCATAAGCACATACACACCATCTCTCCAGCCTCTTGATTTATGGAAACAATTATAATTCTGGTGGAGTCTTTCTGAGCTGAGAAAGTTTGTAGCTACAGTAGAGTGTCTCATGTTGCAAAAAGGAGACAACAGAAATGGAGTACTTGGGTATCCAGCTCTTATCAACAGAAACAAGTAAGTTATCTGTCCTTTTCAAGATTATTACACAGCTTCTAACTTATTTTTATTTCTATATGCTAGATGCTAAGAAAGAATTAAGAAAACTATTTCTACTAATAATCTGAAAAGGGTAGGAATAAAAACACAGGGCTAAAGCCATGAGGTCTGTTTTGAAATGTGAACTAGAGAAAAGTTGTATGATAGGTTGTGCTAATAGTAAATATATAGGTATGAAGTAATCAGGAGAATTTTATCATACATGAAAGTTGAAATGAATCAAGAGGAGATTTTTGGAAGGACTGAAAACTGAAGAGACTACTGTGTTTACAATCAGTGTAAATGTCTGGTTATGTAAAAGGTTGTATGAGAGATATCTATCGTATATGCATTAGCATGTTTTTAAAAATGAGCTCAGCATGTCATGTATTTCTGTGTAGTACTTTTAATTAGTATAATGTATCCTTGCACGTTTGTAACAATTGAGCATAAAGACTTACACATGCACCTTTTCTCACAGATCTTTTACTTTCAGTGCAAGCAGCAAATTCAAGTAGTAAAGAAGGTCACAACAACAAAGGTTTTTATAACTTGTGTCTTTAAAGGATATTCTGACTGAAGAGATATTTAAGAAGCTCTTCTATTTCGCCATTAACTATTAAGGAATAACGATCAGAATTCTAGAAGAGGGAGCAATCTCACTTAAATGAATCTGTAACTCGTAAAGACAGAAGGCAGGTCGGTGACCTAAGAGCAACAGTCTACTTGAGATTTAATTTTCATTATGTTGTTCATGAACACCCAGAACACTGCACTATAATGCACAAATGGATACTGACATGGATCCTGCCAATTTTGCTCTACAGATCATACTTTTACATTATCTTTCTAATGGGCACTATATCTTTAGCTTGCAATGACATGACTCCAGAGCAAATGGCTACAAATGTGAACTGTTCCAGCCCTGAGCGACATACCAGAAGCTATGATTATATGGAAGGGGGGGATGTAAGAGTGAGAAGACTTTTCTGTCGAACTCAGTGGTATATGAGGATTGATAAACGAGGCAAAGTGAAAGGGACAAGAGAAGCTAACAACAACTACAGTAAGTACTATTTTTGCTTTTCCTAAGTTTTTAGAAATTTACACATCATTGTTTCCTATTCCTTGATTTACCATAATTCCTAAAGAGTTTTGTATCATGTACTGACCATTGTGTAAACCAAGTTTTCCTATTAATCGTACAGCAGGACATTTGCTATTGATTTTGAAATGCGTCATTTTAAATGCTGCATTGTAGATCTGTTAATGTATTAGTTACAGCTGGGAACTATTAGCAAACAGAGGGCCTATTTTAACAAGTGAGCTAAGGTTGTATCTACGAAAATGTATAGCCACCAACTCTCCTCATAAAATACTCCTGAAACATTAAACCACATTTATACAGAGCACAAACTACCTAAAAGTTTGGTATGTTTGAGTTAACAATTAAAACAGAAATACTAGAAAGTTCAATGGAAAGAATTATGTAAACTCTCTTGCAAAATCTTTTAGATAGTTTGCCAAGCCAGGAACAAAATCTATTATAGTTTCTGCAGTTCATTATTACAATGATCATAATGCTGAAAAAATATTCTCCCCCCTTTCTTCCAAAACCATGACTCATCTAGAGAGAAGGGACATACAATATTTTATGAAGCTCTACCAAGTACAAATTCTGATCTGGAAAATTAATTGTTGTACTAATATGTATTTTCCACACAAATACCTATATAATATTTGATTAATATTTCAAGACATCAATTTTTACAGTCACTATTTTTGCCACTTTGTCTTTTGTGTTGCTACAAATGTACTGTTTATTTAGAGAAACATGACATCTACTTGAAAAGGCATAATTTTATTAAGATGTAATGGGAAAATACATAGGATTATACTGCACATTTCAAAAGTAAATTATAACAAAAAGGGGCCAGGGACATGCTGGTCTAGTGTTTAGAGACACATAAAAGGACAAATATATTTCCAAGAATGCTGCTTAAAAATGATTTAATTTGTTGTATATAACAGTGTGCTTTTTATAATAGCAGCAGCAAAAGAAATCCATAAATCAACCTTCAAGAACTGTTAGTGTGTCTCAGCCTTCAGCTGAAGCTGGGGGCTTGTTTTCTACCAGAGCAGCACTTTCGCGTGCTACGCGCCTGGCTAGTGGGCTTCATAATTTATTCCTTTGCTTCATGACTACATTAAGTGCTTGGCAACTTGTGTGGCTAAAACTGCATTGACTAATGTTAGTGTTTCTTTTAAAATTTGTTTCCATATGTCTCCTTTCTTCCTACACTATTACATAGTGAATAACCATATTCCTCTGAAAGACAACACATGGCCAGCAGCCAACTAAATTATTTGGTCCATGTTCAAGAAGACTCCCTTGGAGTTTCAGGAGGGCACTGCTACAATAGAGATCCATAGGACTAGTTTTGAAGTGAAATGTTGTTCCCATTAAAAAAATCACTGGAAAAAATGTTACTGATTGTTGAAACTGATTCTTCTGAATTAATGAAGATAAACGAATATTCACAATACCCAATTTTTTTCTGTTATTATTTACAAACACATTATGACAGCATCTAGAGCTAAGTAATTTATTACACAGAGTTGCTTTTTTAGTTCCATGGTTCTTAAGTAAAATTTTGTTAGTAGCTTAGCATTATTTCAAATTCAAGCAGAGGTTCTCAGTTCTCTGAATTATTCCATTCTGCTTAAGCACATTAATGACACCTTTAAACAGTTCTGTAGTGAGCCCATTAGAGAACACCACATCCTCTTGTGCCAATGGTGTAGTCTCTTGCAGTTTCCTGAGCACCTCATGATAATTTAGTCATGGTAACTAACCATTACAAATTATAGAAAGGCAAACTTGAGTCACTAAACCCATACATTTACATTGTAGTGGAAAAAAAAAACCCAATTCTTTTTCTGGAAAATGCAATGAGTATGATGAGAAAAGCCACATGGAATTGTAATGGTTATCTGGTAACTGATGTGCACTGTGATGAACTGTCTTTAAACTGGCAGAAGCATGTAGGAAGTTCCCACCCTCTTAACTTTAATACTCTAATTTATCTATTGTATCTTAAAGAATAACACCCAAAAGCTTTTGTTGCACAAGTAGATAGGCAAATATAGACAAAGAGGACTAGAAAAATGTGAACACTGATAATCTGGATTTTGTGAGAAACTACAGAAATTAGTACTGAAGCAATATTACAGGAACACATTGTCATGCCCTTTGTTCAACAAAAGATGTTAACAGCCTTTCTGAAGATGTGCCTATGGCTCTCTACTAAAATCAATAACCATAAAGAAAATTACACTATATGAGGGGCAAAAAGCAAAACAAACAAACAAAAAGCCCAGAAAAAATAATGCCCACCTGGACTAGTACACCTTCCCTAAGGAAAAAAAATTAACATTAGAAGTTTGAACAGGCTATTTTTATCCAGGTTCTCTGAAAAGCATTATTTTAAAACCATACAGATGAAAAGGATGTATTTCTGTATGTTCAAACATTCTTGTTCCATGATTTCTGAAACTTAGTAAAAGGTAAATCAAACCTGTTTCTTAGGATGGAATGTCAGAACTGCTGCAGTCAAACTAATCAGTAGACATGAAAAGTGTTGCTCCAAGAGGTTCCTTCTCATTTTACCCCAATTTTCCACTTACATAATAAAGGAGTTATTTTTCCTTTTTAATTTGCTAATTTGGGCTACTAAAATAAAATGAGAACAAAAACGTATTTTTACGTACCATAACTTAGCTTCATGAAGGAAGTTGACCTGACAGTTTTGTAGAGCAAGTGAGCTACTTCTTTTCAGCCCATGAGGTGTGAAGCTTGAATATTGTAAAGAACAATTTTCACACTGAGAAATGTCTGCAGAAGGATAACCTCATCACAACTTTGGCAAGTGCCAAAATTCACAGAGGTTCGCCTACCAATTGGGACTATAGCTATAAGAACGCCAAGATGGTGAGGAATTAAGGTCTTTGTATTTCAAACTTCTTAATTACAGAATAAATATATGTACACATACTATGAAATTAACAGCATAAATAGTGAAAGTGTTAAAATTTCTAAGGTTTTCAGTTAACAGCCATTGTATTAAATGTGTGTGGATTCATATTTCACATCAGAACTAAATACTGAACCAAATCTTAACTCACCAATTGTAAATAATCTGTATTTATCAGATTTTTATTTCTTAAAAACATTAGAATTTAATTGCTGAGTTACAGAAATATATGTGTGCTGTCTCAGTGCAAGCAAATTGCCAAATCCTGTTTACAACAGTGCTGACCTTGCTAGGTATCCAAAGAATATGGTTCTGTGCACATTTCAGAAAGCAGTAGAGCCTTCTGGTGGACATAAAGGTGATAACTCAACAGTGAACTAATCAAATCAGAGGACAGTGATCTCCACTAAGTAGGGGAAATCAATTTTCACCTGACACTTTGCTTTCAATCTGAAAACTAAATGGTAGAGGGAGAACTGAGAGACACCTACTGAAAAACTAAAGAAAGAATTAGGTAGCAGCCAAGTGGTTAGGTCACCCAGAAAAATCTGTCATTATTCATAAAAAAAATTTCTCTTTTACAAAAACTTACTATAACTTGCCAAAGTCTGAACCTTTTTAACAAAAAATAAATTCTGCATCTTGTTCAAGAAAAACAATCTCAGTGTGCACACAAAATGCACTTTTTGAATTCATGATTGTAAGATGTGAGATTGACTGAACAAATCTTGGAGGCAACAAGGCAATTTGCTAACTCTTAATCTTTGATAGAAAAATTAATCACTCCTTATCACTGTTTACTCCTGCCTTCATTTCAGTTTGCGTTTCAGAATTTTGCCAGATTTAGTTAGTTTTGTTCAGAAAAAAAGGCAGCAAAAATCAGAGTTTGTTTTGACTCTATCCAAGGGGATTTTAAACTATGACTGGATGATGCTTTAGGACTTTCCATGCTCTGTTGCCTTTGGAATTTCATTTTAAAGACTTCAAAGAGTCTCTTAGTTACTAGGAAAGCCTTCCCGGAACCTGAATCCTAACATGTCTGATCCTATCATATTCCATGTGTGCTCGAAACCCAGAAAGTGCCTATTTCCTCTTTTTTTTCAGTGGCTAAAGCCAACCAAAGAAGAAGTAGAGAAAGTAGTCTAGTGAGATCTTGACATAAAATGGCTGAAATCTTGATTAGAATTTCATCTTGGAAAACTATTTCTATTTTGACCAAAATCCAACAAGTCAAAGTTTTCGGCAGTTTTAAATGAACTTCAAGTCAGTTTTGCTCAAATGTAAACCCTAACTGATGACAAAATACACTTTATACACATCTTAGTGGTTAAATATTCTAACTTGCTTAGAAATCAGAATTACTTCCACTAGCATTTTATATAAGCTTCTTAGCATAAAGCAAAGTGTTATACAGTGTTGCTGTATAAATTTTATTTTTGTTGCTTAAATACATATTACATAGATGAGCCAAGAAGATTCAGCTCCTGAAAATCAGGTATTTCAACACAGGTATTGATGGACAAGATGCAGTTAAGGGTTATGCATGTCCCAGCAAACAGAAAGTCTGTCTCTGCAACTGCATTCTTGGTTTTTCAAGAGGTTGTGGTTCAACCAACACTTTGGTGCCAGGAGAACACAAACCTTCACTAACATGGAAGTGGTTTTGCGTCACATTAGTACTCTGCTAATCTTTCCAATTATAACAGAAAGATTTAATTCAAGTGGAAATGTATACGCATCCTCTCAAAACCTAACCCACAGCACCAAGGATGACTTTCTCTCCCACAGTAACTATTCAAACCTAATACACCAGATTCCCCTGCTGCCTCTCCAGTTCTTTGTCTGGCACTGGGAGTACCCTCAAGTGTCAGCCAGCAGAGAGATCTATGTCTATCCCTCAGTCTATGCCTTACCACAAATCCCAGGTTTTCACCCTCAACTGCTGATGAAGATGGGTTTTAGCAAAGATGCAGATCACAGCAGCAGCTGAGTTATACTTACAGCTTCTGTTGAGTTTTTTGGCGAGCATAGCCTTTGGGGAGGTGAGAAGAAAGCAGGGTGTGAAGCCTTGAATGATTGCAGCAAGATTCTTCAGTCTTACCTATCAACATCCAGATCACTGCTCAACTGGCATAGTATAAGAGGGGTGCCACTGAACACAATTAAAACTGTTTACAACTTCTGAATTTACCCCTTGAATCTTTATCACCTTGTCTATTCTTAGGCATTTGCCAGCTGAAAAATATGTGTAAAGCCAGACGGTAGCAGTTTACACTCACTTTCTTCTCACTCTCATGAACTAAAATGATTGCATAAGCTCTGTGGGGGAAAACTCAAACCTCTGGCCTCAGGCCCAGGCAGCAGCTCCACAAGTTAACATACACCAACAGGGCTATGCCTGCCTGGGGGAGCTTCAAAACTGAGCTACCATAAGTCTGAGCAGTGAAAAAATCTGAGTCTGTACACACTGCCCTTGCTGATTCCTTCGACCTTGATATACCCTTGTAGTTCAGCTGTGACTTGGCAGTTTTTCTGTATCTCTCAATACTGAAATTTATTAGAAATGAGAAATAGTGCACTTTTATAGAACAATCCATCAAATTTAGCAGCCAACTGCAGAAGCAGTCACAGGATACATATAAAGATAAATTGCAGCTCCTTTTCCACCACAGTTTTTCCCCCCCACACTGTTTACAATTTCTGAATCTTCAAAAAATTCAGTGTTGTATCATTAAATATGTTATTGCTCCATCCTGAAGAAAATGTGCTGAAGTGGCCATGACCTGAGACTCAAGAGACTTGAGGCTAATCCAAGCTTCTAAGCAATTTGCTTACAGACTTTGGGAAAACTCTTCAAACTCTCTATGCCTCTGTGAAAAAGAATTATTCAAATCTTTGTGAAGAACACTAAAAAGTCTTAGCAAAAACTTTCAAACCACAAAATAATTGTGTGTTAATATTATAAACTTTAAATAACTTGATAATAGGATATTAATTGACTAATTGAAAATTAACTAAAAGTCCTGAAGTCAATAGCCAGACAGAAAAACACAGAGCTCAGATGAATCTTAAAGAAGCAATTTCCCTACAGGCAAATAGAATTTGGTATAAAATTTAATTCCTTATACAGTCAGTCTTGCAAAACAAAGCCCAAATCCAGATATTCCCTTTCACAGCTTCCCACTTTCTGTATTGTTTGAGTATCCAAAATTGATTGTTTCAGATTTCTAAGATCCTGGAATACACAACAGAGTTGGCTTTCCTCCCCATCTTCCTTAAAGCTTAGGAAGACCAAGACATCCTAAACCATGTAATTACACTGTTCCACACTACAAGATCTATCAACTAGCAGTATATTTTGGAACACATTTCTCATCAAAACAGAGTAAGTTTAGGCAAATGTAGGCTGTTACTCTTCATGGGTGGCATACTGCTTTTGTTGCAAAATTGACTGTCTATGACTATATTTGGCAACAGTATTTCAATTGTCTTGTTTAACCTTTGACATTTTTTAAATCTGGATATGAAAGAAAGATCAAGTTAGCCTTCTGGTGCATGCAATTTAGAAACATTATTAATAAAATGTTAATAATGAAAATTTTTATGGCAGTAACATAATAGAGGTTAACAATCATAGCACTGAATTGTCACACTTTAAAACTTTCATAACACATGACATCATTTATTCAAGTGGAAAAATTCTTTGTAACAATTGGCGTTGAAAAGTTAGAAGTAGATATTCAAGATGTGGCCCACAACTTCATGAAAAGACACCAAAGAAGCAATAAAAATACCAATGCAATCAATAGGCTCTTTTGACTATTATTTAGCTTTTAAAACAAAGAACAAAACCAGGATGAAGTTATTAAAGGGTCTAGATACTCTATTCAAAACACTGAAATCTTCATTCTGCATCCAGTTTTTCAAAATTAAGCCGAGGCAGAATATGGATAGATCAACTCAAAACTATAAATGAAAACAGCAAACACGACCATTCCATGGCATTGATAAACACAGCGACTTCAACAGGGATCAAGACACACCACTCATGTCCACCTCCTCAATAATGACACGTTTTGAACACCCCTATGACCTGTGTGATTTTTCTTTTTAAGGTGTTTCTTAGCATTAGTACTTCCATTTTTGGTAAGCTGGCTTTCTTCCTTTTAAATTGTCAGCAGACACTGGGAGGTGCTATAGACTATAAAAAGAAGGTGATCAGACTTGTCCTTGGCTATTTTGATACCTTGCGTTTTTAATATTTGTCTAACTAGAAAGTATTGTATTTCAAAGCAGAAAAAATAGCCCCCAAAAAGAAGCATATTTTCCTTAATAGCCTAGCTCATTTTATATGCTTTATTATGACCTTTAAATATCACATGGGGTTTGATATTTCAATCAAAAGTAAATGTTTACCCAAAAAAAAAAAAAGAAAAAAGAGAGAACTTTATGACTGTTAAAACACAGAAATTCTTTTAGATTAACTTTCTTCATATTATCTTGAGCTGAAAAAATATTAGAGGGAAAAAATAACCACAATCAACATCAAATTTGGAAAAGGTTGTTTGAGAATCTGTGCTGCAGTCCCTGAGCTGCTCAGGTGAACTGGTGCCATTGTTCAGTGGCTGTGTGCACAGCTGGAATGCAGTGGCAAATGTGGAGTTTTACACGCCAGGTGTGTGAAAATGCTCATTGCAAGAGCTTGCTGGCTTCTTGTATAACACATTCACAACATTATATGGTGATGATAGACTTGCCCTTTGAGTGGAACTCTTAAGGGTGGCAATGTTCAGGCTCTCTAGCTAGTCACTAAGCAGATGGATTTGGGAGAGAATGCTGATCTAGTCAAGGGAAGAAGGCAACAAACAGTGGAGTGATTCCATCCAGTGTTTGTGTAGGTCCTTATGAAAAAAAGAGCTGTACTCCCTGAGAGAAACTCTGAAGTAAAGCAGAAAGGATAACTGAATCCTGGAGAGTGCAGTCAGTACTAACACAATAGGAAACTGCAACTTTCACCAGCTTTCAAAAGCAACTTTAACCCCACCAAGCTAATTTATTTCCTTTGGAATAGCCCAGGCAGCTTGGGGACTGCACATAATGTGCAAGATGATACACAGAAATCCAAGCGGTTTTTGAGTGCTTATTGGTGACACTTTACAAGGATTTAGGGAGCTAGCTATGTAAATCCAGCACAGAGTGATTCAAATAATGGAACTTGCTTGATAGAGCTGCCTTACAACAAGGGAGATTTATGCTGTGGGAAAGGCCAGCACAAGATCTCCCTCAGCAGCAGCCCTTTATGTTTGCTCACGGGAAAACTGCACCTGAGAAGTCCTGAAGTCATCACAGCCATGTTGCTTCCCGATGCCACAGCAAAAAACTGTAATAGTACCTTTACATAAGGACAGGGACAAATACCTGTGTTCAGTGACATTCATCCCTACTGAATTCCACACACAGCAGGAGCGCCTGCATTAGTTCAGCACCATCTTAGCAATACCATACTAGAATACTAAAAGAATTCTCTGCATTGTACATCTCTGACCACATCCGAACTGCGAATGTGACAGAACTCACACAGCACTCTGCCTACAAACATTGCAGATCAATGTATACAAGAACTTTCAAACTAACTGGTGACAAAAAGCCATTCTTCCCATTTAAGTAAGCTCCACTCTTCTAACCAAACTTCTTACGTCTTTTACTGAGCATGGAGATTCTACTTTATTTCCAACAAAGACTGAAAACAAAACCAAATAAAAAGGTAGATAATTCCCAGGGCAAGCAAGTTCATTAGAGCACTCTAAACGACTGCAAACCAGTCATAAAACAAAGAAAGAAATTAATTTATGCCCAAATGATGATTCTAAAAAGACAATTCATCCATTCAGGAAACAAAACACCACCTACCACACCAGGTAAGGGACAACACAAAAACTGTGGCAAAAACCCCAGCAGGAAATGGATGGAGAGCCTCTTCCCTGTAAGGAATCCTCTCCTAACTGCTGGCCAGCTACAAGGGCCTGGCTCTGCCCTCCTTCTTCTCATTAGTATGCAATCAGGTACACAGGTGCTTTGAGTCTCTTACTCTGTTTTGCATTCTGCCACCCCATCAGTTCTGGTACTGTTTCACAGAGCTGAGCATTTTCTCTGAGCATCTGCTTCAGCAACCAGAAAATCTTTCTTATTGAGGTTGCAAAAGACAGTGTGACATGTTCTTCTACCTTACTAACAGTGCCACAGACACATATTTGGGTGAATTTGTGTTGGACTTTGTAGTAGATATTTATTAGTTCAAAGGAAATCAAATGTTACATTGACTTTGAGAGTAGCCTTAGGAGTCTGCTCAAATTATAAAGTAAATGGCAAGAGTCCTAGGCCACTTAGACTCATCCCTTTAAATGCCTTTTAAATTGAGCAATGAAAATAGCACAGCTATTAATAAAACCAAGCTTTTAGATTATTATACACCAATTTCAATCAGAATGTTTATATTAGCAAACTGGCACTCAGCCTCCTTTACCAAATATCAAACTAAAATTACTTAGCATGCCTTCATTTCTGATTGCACCCTTATGTGACTTGGAAATTCAGTCTATATTACTGAAGAGAACTATCATGCAACAAAACTAAAGAAAAAAAAAGTTACCACATCTTTCTAGGAAACTATTACCACATATTTCACAGAAATCATGCTCTGTTGATTTTTTAGCTAAGTAATACAGTGTTTTGAATTTGAATTCCTCTAATTTAGTCATATTCTTCTAGGACACATTCTGGTGAAAACTTCTGAAATGGCACTTTCATCCAGAGGGAACACTGGAAGCAAAACCAATCTATACCAAAACTATAAAACTACCATTAGACCAAAAGGAGAATTTTCAAATTATTTATAACATGCAAGACAAACCCCGTTAATTTAGTTCAGTGATGAACAGCCTAACTCCGATCCAGGGAGATGATTTAAGAGAAACAAATGAGCAACAATGGCTATATCATTTAAGCAGATAATGATCTAGAGATAAAAGATATATTTATCATAATCATAGTGAGAAATTATTGGAGAATTATTCAGAACTGTTCAGCATTTGAAATGGAATACACTTCCATGTTTGTCAAAACAAGACTTTTTCTTCTTAGATAACAAAATATTCCTTTAACACAAGTAGATATTTGTACACTGCCCTTTTCACATAGGATCTGTAGACAACTCAGAGACAGTTCTCTAAACGGGCTGACAACTACTCAAGGGACACTTCAAACTACCTTAAAAAGGGGCAATAGTTAAGCCTAAACTCCACAGCATATATAGGCGCTTACATTTCTACATCACTTTAGGTGGTATCTACAAAAATGTGCAAGTTGCCACTGTTACACAACTGTGTGAGATAAAAAAACCAGAACCCATGTTTTCTGACTTTGTCCTAATCACTTGAAAGTGATAATCTTGTATATGTAAGATAAAGACATTTTTCTCCTGCTAGGGCTCAATTAAAATCATCACTGCCATTACGAGAATCTGTTTTCCCTTTCTTCCTCTTCACACTGTGGTTCACTGTTTTCTGTCCATGACATAATTTTGTTTAGGGCATCCTTATTCATGTATGAGAAAACAGAATAAATATTAGTTTTGTACAAACTATTTCCCCAGTAGACTACCCAGATTCCAAAAGTGGTCACCTCTTTTAAGGTGATTTAGGAAAATGAAGCATATTTCTGTCTGCATACAGCAGTGTAAATATTGAGGATTTTGGATCACAATTTATTATATTGTCTTGTTCATACTTCAACAATGCAGTTCTGGGTGTTTTCAGCTGAACTGAGCATAGCAAGGAGAATTGTTTGTTACAGTGCTCATTTCCCAAGTTTACTCTCCAATGCCAGACCCGTCACAGCAGGATGGTTCCTTTCTTTGTTTTCCTCTTAAGAACTATCTGGCAGCTGCACCCCAAACTAGCCTCTGTCAGTGGATTCCTAAAGGATTCTGCATACAGCGCCTCTGGTAATCACATGTGCTGCAATCTACATCACAGGTGGTATTGTACAAAAAAGTCGGATTTGAGCCCTGTCAGACCGTGCCATATTTGTTTCATTAATTTCGATTTCTATGTGAAAAAAACAATTCCCTCTTTGTTTGCATGGCATTTGATTGAAATAAATTCTCAACAACACAGAGATGTAATCAACATGAGAAAGTAACTGCCAAGAAGTACAGCATTAGCTCTTTCAAAAAAAAAATCAAAGTATGGCTTTTCTATTCATACTGACTTAGGGATGAACTATGGAAAACTATCACTGATGGTCTAAATAGCTGCTGTTGAAAGTAAAGAATATTGCACAGCTGTGGATGAGTTAAGTTACTGACTAGTGGAAAAGCTATCTAACCCTGTGATTCATTAGGAAAAGTTTGCTCAAGAGTTGAAAGACCCATATTAGGAAAGAGACAAATACATGCCATTTGTAAAAGTCTGGCTCTACTGAAATCAGTAAAAGTTTTGTTACTGATGCCTATCCATGGCTGAGGAGTTTATTTTAAAATATGGCAAATAATAACTATTGCTTCTCCAAATCCATGTGCTTTTACTTTAAGATACTGTTTCATAACATTGGTAATAAATACTGGGCATAAAGGAAAATGAAATTCCTGTTCCACTATTAATCTCTTCCTGACTTTCACATCAGAATGACTTCTTTATCTCACCAATATCAATGTAGGAGTAACACTGCTATCACTATTCTACTTAAGATATAGTCTGAAAAGCACAGTACATCAGAATATACCAATTTAGGATACTCAAAAAATAATTAGCTGTCACTTTTCAAATATATGTGCAAATTTCTATTTACATATGAAAGATATAACTGGAAGTTTATTCTACATTTTTCTGACCTATATTAAAATCACAGATTCACATTTCTATACTGACTAAAAACTGACAGCATTATTTATAGTGAATATATATTCAATAACAGAAGTATAATCTCATTTTGTGAGATTTTTTTCCCACTATAGAACATTTGTATTTACATATGAATCAAGAATATATTAATACTCATGGGGGAATTAAGGTGGCAGAAAAAGACGATTAAAAACAGCAGAATTACTTAAGTTTCATTTTGTGTGGTAAAAAACAACCCTCATCTCAGTAAACCTGGGTAGTGTTTCCCCTGCTCTTTGTTGCAATACGGCTGAAGTCACAGATATTTTATGCAAAGAAAGAAAAGGTTTCTTCACCACTTTAAGTGCTTGGAATAGCCATAATTGTTTCAGTCAGAGCAAAAAGCCTAGCAAATCCTTTACTAAGAACAGGTTTTCTTTATATATTTTAGAACATACCACTACGGGCACAGCCAAGCCCTG
Organism: Haemorhous mexicanus; assembly: GCF_027477595.1. Classification (NCBI taxonomy): domain Eukaryota; kingdom Metazoa; phylum Chordata; class Aves; order Passeriformes; family Fringillidae; genus Haemorhous; species Haemorhous mexicanus. The sequence goes on from NC_082353.1 coordinate 12,193,898, forward strand.
TGCTCTTTTAACTGTATACACTTCAAGGCAGTTCAAAAACTTCCAGCTAAGTTCATTGTTATGGAGTCACTATTCTTTTATGTTGCAAACATTAGGAGAGAATAGTACCATAAGGAGTAGAAATGATCATAAATACAATGCAGACTCTAAAAAGGCTGTCAAACTGAGTCTGCCAATCACAGAATAATGCAAGCTTAATGCAAATCCACCACAAAATAAAAATGTAAGAGCTGCAAACCCTTTATTTGCATATGCAGCATCTGCTACCCAGTCCAGATTCTTATATTAAAACCCCATTAACAATTACCTGAGTCATCTAATTTTACAAACCTATGGAAGAAATCTCATTTTACTCTTCTTCCTTAAAATGAACATTTTATCTTCCCTTCTTGAACAAGGTCCTTGTTCAAGCCCATTACTGAAATGTACGTTTTCAAATATCTACAACTCACAGACCAGCTGTTTCCCAGATTTTAAACGGGTCCATATATTCTGCTACAGGTTGCTTATGTAGTACTTCTGTGGAGCTCATCAAACTTCCATGAGAACACTACACATAAGAACAAACTGTAGCAGAAAAAATTGAAAAGTGGAACATTCCCAAAGGCTTCTGACAGAAGCTGTTCTCTAATGCTTGGATACTATGAAATCTGCCATTTGCTTCAAGGTCAAGAGAAAAGTATGTCTTTACACTTATGCCAATGCACAGCACTGTTGTCTATCAAACAGGTTGGTTGATTATCATTAGAGATGGAAATTTGGAATTCTACCAATATAACAATATGGATGCCAGAATAGACCTGAATTTAAGTTATTAAATCCTTTAACAGACTGGTCACAGATATCTCTATTACAAACAGTCACTGTATAGTGATACAGCAATACCCGTGTGCTTTTGAGAGCCGAGAAAATGAAGTACTGCAGTTTGCAGACACAGGAGAGCTCACATTCCTCCTTAGGCTGCTCAAGGCCATAAGAAACTTTCCTTAGTTAAAAGGAAAGGTAAAGGTAAAGGTAAAGGTAAAGGTAAAGGTAAAGGTAAAGGAAGTGAAGTGGTTTCTACCATATTTTACATGCTCTGGTTAATTGAGAGAATACTTCATGTGGGGTTCTTAGTGATAATGCAAAGGAACTCTGGGTAAGGCAACAGGGCAGCTTTCTAACTTCATAGTTGCCATTTTTTATGTTCTCTCTATATATCTTTAGCTAATATAAACTGATAATTAAATGAAAATAAATATAATTGTGCTGATTCACACATGGGGATATAAAAATTAGAACAAAAGCAATAAGAAACTGGATTATGTACAACCAACAATATACTAAAATGTGTTAAAGTTAATTAAAACATTTAAAGAAATATCACATAATTTGGCTTATCCTCTAATGCTCTAATAATTGTTAGGTACTTATTACTTATTCCATTACTTTTTTACATTAGCTATGACTGATAACTTCTTGTCATAATATAACATCATAGTGTTCTGTCACAACACAACTGGAATGTGAGTACTAGAGCTCTGATTTCTACTTTCAGGGTACAATTAACTGTCACTGAAAAATCAGGCCACTACTCCTATTTAATGCAAATAAAGCAAAGCACAGAAAGGTTATGGACTCTAGAAAATAGAATATGTTTACATTATTCTAGTTGAAATAGTTTTCTCACTGACTCCAGATATTATGCACATGAACAAAAGTAAGAGTGTGCATGGATACTTTTATCACCAGATTCAAGATGGTTACTCTGCATCCTGGCATTTGCAGTCAAAACTGAAAAGAAGTCCAGATTTTCCAGCTGGTCAATTGAGCTGAATTCAAAAAAGGCAGATAAAAAAGTCACATAAATACAGAATAAAAGAGAAGCTTAGCTGCAGCTCCTACAGTCTATTTGCTCTGGTAATAGAAACTGGTCCTGTAGCAGAAGAACAATTTTCTCTGCTGGTGCTGGTGCTGCTGTTTTTCTCAGTTTTGGTATAAAATTGTAAAGCAAGATAAAAACTAAGGGTAACAAGTGGATACCAATTACACCTTTACAAATATCTGGTCATGTAAACAGAGAGGTTTCAAAGCGCTGCCTGTGTGTAATGGCAAATACTCTACTGATTTCCCTAAAGTCAGGCTTCCAGTCAGGTTTAAATTTTAGATTGGTAAAAACAGGGTGTTTACTTGAAGGAAGGAAATTAATTACTTTAGGCAAAATTAAGACAAGGAATGACCTAAGCTATTTGAAAAAACAATAATAGTAGGATAATTGACACAAGTTTTGATCCATATAATGCGCAAGACAGGAGAAACATCTGCTACAAAATCCCAATTTATTTATCAGAATTGAATTAGATTATTAGATTGGTTTTGATTTTAAGGGGGTTTTAATTTTCTCCTTCTATTAGTTTATAATTTAGTCTCTGGTCTTATACAGATTTTGAACATTCAACTAAATCTAAATTATTTGTCAGCAGCAAACCAGAACAACTTGAGCAGCCATACTTATAAATATATGTCCAGTAGTGTTTTGAAGGCAGGAGTGAGCCAGCTGGTTTCTATCAATTCCCACTCTGCGAGGCAGCAAGGGGTTAGTACAATTTTCTTAGCAGCTTCTTGCATTTTGTACCTTGGAAGGAATTACGTAGTGCCTGCCTGTGTTCTTCTAGACATTGTAATTGATATATTTAGATATCCAGCTGCAGCTGTTCCTGCACAAAATAGCAGCTCTGGTCTGGAAATGGAACTAAAATCTATGCAGTTGGGTAGTGCTTGCCCTACATTTTACATAACTACTGAAAGTGTCTCTCTTCAAGATGTCTCTCTTCAAGAGGGAGTGCAGGGTTTATGACTGAAATGAGCTCTTAACTACGTGAAACAACTGTCTAAAATTTCAAACCATTTAAAACTCTTTGCTTCTACTCCATAGGCCACTCAGAATATCTTCAAGCTCTAGAATACTGCAGCCACCTCCTTTATTCTGCAACCACTTTCTGAGTTTTACTTATTTCAAATAATTTTGGTTATTAGCTACTTCTGGGACCATTTTTCACTATTAAAAAGTGTTGTACTATATATTTTAACTGATAACACATTGCAGAATGTCATTATGATCAATCTCCAGGAATTAATATTTGCTTTTAGTGATTTATCTCAATGATGTAAAATTTTAAGTTCTCCTCAAAGAACACAGGAAGGCACTTCTTCATTCAGTTTGTCCCCAGAATATGGCTCTGTTCTTCCTCTTGTCAAGCCTGTTTCAGGAACCAGAAAAAATGCCACAGGAGCAGCTGGAGACAATACACAGAACAAAACAGCAAGGCCTTGAGCTCAGGGAAAATTTCATATAAAAAGAGCAGATTTCATGCTGGATTTATTTTTGTCCCGTTTAGCTGAATAAATCCAGCACCCCTTGCCACGTTATATTAAGACTGATTTTGCAACTGCCTGCAGCCAGTTCATACAGGTGATATACAGGAAACGCACCTGGATTTTATGTTCCTCAGAACGCAATTCAGAGAATGAAATCCTTGTACACGGAAAAGGCATGTTAACATGCACTCCTTTTTTCCTTAGAAAAACAGAAGAAAAAATCTTCTACAGAAATGACATGAATAATTTTATGTCAGCTGTGATCACTAACTCAGGAAAGGAACAAACACAGCTCATTACAAGATGAAAACACAAAACAGCGTAATAACGAATTTTTTTTTAAAGACAAAGTAATCTATTTAAAGACTTTTGCATTATGGAAGAATTTGAAAAACAGGAGGCTGTGGTCTCATTGGAATTTTCCAAGTTCAGATAATCAAAATAGCTGTAGACACTGAAACTGAGTCTGGGAAGTTTTCTGCCTTTAGTTGGATATATCTTATTTTGCTTTGAAAAGGTTAATAAGCAACATTTTACATTTACTTTTGGTATTTTGAGTCTACATTCTGAAAGCCTGCAGAGCTCGAAAACATCATTTATTCTAGTAAAATTGGCACAAAATACTTAAATACTAGAAATAGCCTTCATCTGAGCTGTAGGGAAAGCATTTGTTGTACAAGTTCAACTCTAAAGTATTAAATCATTAATTTTATTACTGCTTGGAAACAATTACATTTTGTAAACAGTCATTCCACTCTTTTTTTTCATTTTTTGTATCAGTAAATTATTAATGTTCTAATAAGAGATCACTTTTTCAGACTGAGGATTAAGACTTGAATTTTACATGACAGTATTAATTCTAAAAAATAATATTTTTCTTCATTATAACCATATGTTTAGCTTCAGGGCAATTTTTATTGGAGGGAAATGTAGTTTCCTGCAAAAATGAGAAATGACTACATGCTGTCTAAGAGGCTGATCAAGAAAATATTTATATAAAGCAGTGGAGATCAGTGAAGTAAAGTCTTCTAATAAGTTTAATGGGAAATTCCCAAGAGAAAGACTGCCTGGGGCAGCATGTTATTCACTTGTTACCATGTACTGCTATCCACAAGTCACACCTCCAAATTGAAAAACTCCAAAACTTTGCCATCTACTTCGGTGAAAAATGTCACAGCCTTTGGTTCTAAAGATCACATCAATAGAAATATTGGAATTAGAGTGGTCTGAATAGCTAATGGTCAACAGCTATTGAAGGCACAGAAGGCATCAATTCAGAGTCAGAACATTCTACACCAACTCTTACTATGCCACCATTTTCCATGAAGAATAAAGCATTTGATTTATAAAACTATCTCCTAACTCAGCAAAATTACCAGAGAGTTAACACAAAACTGAGGCAAAACAGGTTGTACAATAAGGAAAAATACTTGAAAATTTTAAGGTATTTCTCTTTAGCAATTATTAATTGCAATAGGGTCAATGAAATTCTCACTACAGTAATTAGGAGAGGTAGACTTTACAGAGTGCTGTAAACTGATGAGCACTGCATTGCATTTATTCATTACTATATTTATTATTCATTGTTATTTGAAAAATGACTAAAAATAGGCATTATGGCTTTTAATATTTCCCACTGGAGAACAAATGTGTTAAGTTTAAAGTAAAAAGGAATGTCTATTTCCAAGCATAGTTCAAACCACACTCTTCACTTTACACTATAGTATCAGTCATCCATGGTTGGAAGGGCAGATTATATATCCGATGATGCATAAGAAACTGTGTAAATACTTTCAACAATGCAGACTTAAGAGTGGAACTTGGCTTACCCCTTCCTTTTCTGCAATAAAGGTAAACACCCACAAGCCCAAGTACGCATGCAAAGAACAGATCTTGTAAGTAAAATAACAGCATTTCTAAACAATCATTTTAGTTCCCTGTTATTTAGTTCCCTGTTATTATTATTCCCTGTATCTTCCCTCTTATTTTTGGTTCTTATCTTGCCTTTTTTATACTGCTTTCACAGAGCTATCAAGTTAGCAGTTTCTTTCATAAACCTTGACATGACTCATATTCCATAACTAACCTGTCAGCTGTTGAGTATCACCAGGATAATGGCTTATCATAAAGTTGTTTCACCTAGCAATGCATGTATCAGTTACCTTATGCATAAATGGAAAACAGGAGAGACATTTATGGATAAGGTAATGTCAAATAAAGAAAATTTAAAATGATAATGTAATGGAGTGCAAAAAAATACTTTAATAGACTTCTGTTTAGCACTTAGCTGATTTTAATAGAGTCTGCCTCCTTTTTGGGCCCAGTGAAACGCAAAAGGATAATTAAACATCAGCTACTTATGCTTAATCAAACATTCTGTACAACTAAATCTTGTAAGCAAATCCTGCTGCTCGAGGATGCTGAACCCTGAGCTGCAGCAAGTCCCCAAGGAACACCTCAGTATCATTTATCATGTGTCCTCAGACAACTACAATTTTTCCTGCTTGGAAATTACACACAAGACAAACCCAGGAGTTTTGAGTATTTCTCCATGATATCCAGATGTCTGGCATCTCACTGAAGCAGTAGTTTCAACTGTTCTCCTGAAAATCCTTGACAGATCCATTATTTCTGTTCAGATCATTTTTACAGCCATATTCATATTTAAAGTGCATCAGAGACTCTACACATGCACAGCAAATGCACACATGGATACAGCAAAAAGGCCCTGGAGATCCTTTTTAGCCTTCTATGCTGTAAATAACAACATATATGTATTTATGATATAAATCAAAATTCCGAGTATCACAAGGAGAAGGCAGAAGAAAGGGATAGTGAATGTATGTACCAACTTGTTTTCTGTTAATTAGTTCTTCATTAAAATCACATCCACAGACAGAAAACTCCCAGTGTAGCAGAATCTCCGGCTTTGTAACATACTGTAACATATTTTAACATATACCTGTACATTTATTTCTACTTAAAAAGCTTATGAACAGGAGTTCTGTGAGGTACCATCTAGGAAACTCCTTCATTCTCATGCTAAGCAGGTACTCAATACAAACACAAATTCAACTTTCTATCAATTTTAATTTAATAATAGGGAAAGGTAAAAAATTAAATCATATTACAAAATATCTTAAATCAAGACCTTTATTTGCAGTAATTTTTTTTTCCCTGTTAGTTTTTATATTTGAGAGAGAAAGTGCACACAAATTGTTTTACCTAAAAATGAACTTCACAATGCATCCATTTAAAAATATTAAGACTCAAAATAACTTAAATTGCACAAATACTTTAGAATATAGGCACTATATTAAAAAAAAAGACAGAAAAATATTTCCTGAAACAAATTACTTTCAAAACTATCCAGTAAAAGTATTCATTTCACTGATAAGATTCTTCTGGAAAAACATTTAAGTGTAATACACCAGCTATTTACTGTGCTGGCTTACCAAATGCACTCATGTACCAATAACATCATGGAAGTCTTCCAAGACTGACCATCATGATCCACATTCTCTGGATTTAACAGGCACAAAACTTAACTCATTAAGTGCCAGAACGAAAGAACAAATTACATTACCTATCATTAAACAGTGTCTTCTAAGCAAAGATGAGATAATTTTCCTTGGCCTTGAATCATTTGCAAAGGTCATTTGAATTCATAAATACGTGCTCCAAATTCAATTAATGAGAAACACAAGTTAGTGAAATTTAGAAGTTACATTTTGTTTTGACTCATTTTCCATCCAAGTCTTTTCTGCCCCTCTGTCCCCATTTATGATTTCACATACTTTATTTTTAAAGACAATTCTGCTGAGGAAAGAGTGTTTCACAAACACATTCCTCACAAGTGCTGAACAGTCAGTGCCAGCCTTCCTACCCCTAAAAATCAGCAACAGACTGCTTTTTTTCAACTTCATTGCACAGAGATCCACAAGAAATAAAGTGCTGTATGTATCATATGTGCTCCCACAACACATGTACCTGGCAGAAAAGTACTGGCATGAAATTGCTGTCAGCTTTCTGAAAAATGTAATGGATTCCAAAATGTCTCTTTGAATAAATGTCAACAGACACTGTGACTCTGGCAAACTGAGGAGCACTGACCAGAAACCTCATGTGATAGACACTGAGGGGATACCTGCAACATATGAACTGTCTGGAAACAGAGCCAGCTGACAGGGGACTGAACTCAATGTGTACTTCCCAGAATCTTCCTGAACAATCCTGGCATACTGGGGCAGTTCCCTAGGACACGAAAAAGAGATGTCCCTCTGTGGTTCTGCTGCCCCTCCTCTTCCAAAAGCCCCCTGAGAGGTTATACCTGCCTGTGGGATCTCCAGGCATGAGCAGCACTTACTGGATTCCTTACAGTTCTCAGGAGCCAGAGCTGCAATTGCCCTTTCAGCCTCTTAGCAGACAAATGAGTAAAGAGAAATGCCCCGATTTTGCTAAATCACAAGGCTCTTGCTACTTTGTTATAGATAAGATACTTTTATCGAAGGGTATTACGGGCAAACACAAAGAAACTGCCTATTCAACTATGCCTCCATAGTGATGGAAATTACTTTAATATAGTTTGCAAACAGATTTTGTAGCAATAAAAGCAAAGATTTGTTTTAACAAATAAAACATTAGTGCATTGTAAAAGCAAAAAGGAGTCTAACAAATAAAAGGAAGATGAAAATGCTGATTTGAAAATATTATTTGAATCAGAAAACACACTTAGTATCAGGAGATAAAATTATCAAATATTACTTGCCAGGAAAGAATTATCTCATGTGACAGTGGTCAATTTTATAGCAACTAAATGCCATTTTTCTGCATAAATTTCCAGCCTGAGGTACTGTCCCACCATTCAGGCTACGGTTATGGAGTAAGTCTACACAAAAGTGTCAGCTTCTAAGCACTGACGAACTGTCATTCTAGACCAGAATGCCAGGAAACTCACCTCATAAATGACATAAATTTTCTCCAAAACCTGATACATATTTTACCCACTGAAACTGTTCTGTCAGCCTAAATGCTTGTTTTGTTTATTTTTCTTTCTTTTTTTTTTTTTTCTTCCTACTGGAAATCAACTGTGTGTTATTTAATTTGTACCAAGTGCTTCCCAAGGCTGCTGCCACCATCCACAGGCATCTTTTCTGAATACAAACTATAGCCCATCTCTGCTGAGTGTCTTTTACATACATCAGAGGAATTTCAGCTCTGTAGGAAACTTCATTCACTAAAGGAATTTTAAGCTACATTTGATACACTGACCATACAACCATATAAAATTGTTTGGAATTTCATGCTGATTTTATAGGAAGTACAGTTGTTTTCAATTTTGAATGCCCATCTCTAAGTTGTTTTTTTTTTTTTTTCTTTTCCTGGCTTTAATCTGATTTCTTTCCCAGTTACTTTGAGGTATATTAAGTCTTCTCTTAAACCTCTTCCAAACTTCTCTGGGGATGCTTTAGATAAAGCAACTGAAGAACATAGTTTACATTTTAATTTTGAAATCAGGGATATTTAAGACCTTGTTGAAGCTTGGCCTTCTGAATTTCCCCTCATCAACATCTTACTAATTTAAGCATGCCTTTAAAGTAATTTTGGTTACTAGAGTATGAAAAGAGTATCTCAATGAAACAATCTATGTATAAGAATTTTCTCTTACCCATCCCAGCTTGGTGATTTTTTTCTTTTCATGAATAGATATTGAAAGGATTAAACAACTTTACTTGAAAAGGAAGCATGTAAGAATAGACCCTCTCATTTAATACAAGGAAAGACATTGACATCTCAACTGTGAATAAAGTAGAAAAACAAGTACCTCAAACCAAAATAAAGTAACTCCAACAAGTTAGTCACAATCTACTTCAGGCAAAAAGAAAAAACTAAAAAAATAATGTAAAAATTGCAACAATAATAAAATTGCTTTGGACAAAACCTTTTGGCATTTCCTTTTTTAAAGTAGTAAGATTTCTTACTACTGTAACTTCAGCCAACGTCAGCTTACTCAAGGAAATCTCAATTCCTATTAGCATGATTTGTTTTAAAAAGTAATTTTAAATCTTTCATTTTTTAAAATTCTGTATAAACAGAAAACTCAAATATAGACTTTTTTTAAAAACTCCCCTTAAGTTAATGGCCAGCAGAGGCAAAAGAACAAATGGATATAAGCTGTCACTGAAGAAATGCAGATTGCAAATTACTACGAAGTCTCCAGCCATTAAAATAAATCAAAATCTGGAACAGCCTTCGGCAGAAACACTAGGGGCAAAGAAATAACAACTCCAATTTAGTATTGGCAAAGTTTATGAAAAGAGAATTATCTGATGCAATTCCCAGGCTAGCAGAGCACTGGACTTGATGACCCAGAGATCCCTTCCACTGTTGTGTTCTTTGTTAGGCTAAAAGCAGATGTTCCTCTGTTTTTTAGCCTCACTGTGGTTTTTCTAAAGTGAAATTTAAATGATAGTTAATATAATTTTTGTAAGTTTCGGTTACAAATTACCCTTTGTTAGAACTATTGCTAGGCCTGCAGAAGAGTGGAACTTGTCAAAGAATTCTAAAGGCTTTACTTAAAAAAAAAGCTGGCTTAGCATTATAGGGGAGTACAGAAGTATAAACACTCTGAGCTGAATGTCCAGCAGTGCACACACCATGAGTAGAGGGAACTGATCTGCTAAAGAAAAAAGGATGAAAAATATACCCATATATTCTATGACTGATACATCAGTAATATCAAGGAGAAAAGCAAAACAACATGAAGGAAAGCAAAGGACAAGAGGAGATAAAAATGTACAGGGAAGGAGAAATATCACAGATATTTAATGCCTTTCTTACAAACTTGACTAACGAAAAACTATTACCATGAGGCTGTGAAAAGTCAATGCCAACTTGAAAGGGGAAAGAAGGAAATGTTTTGTTAAAGAGGAAATTCAGGTGATAATCTAACACATGCCTCTCTTCCTCCTCCATCACTTGTCTCCCCCATGCTTAGCTCTTGCAATTTGCCTCAAGTTGGCTGCCTTTGAAAGACCCCATTTTAGAGAAGGAGTCACAGTGCAGTTGCTATGGCAGAGTGACTCAGTTACTCAGTATTGAAAGAAATAGCTCAAACTCAGATATATAACTCTAAACTACTGCTTAAGAAAACACTAAAAATGTTTAAGCTTGAAAAAACCCCGGTGTTCCTTAACAACTTGCATAATCCCCCTGCCTTCACTTTTTTTTAATATTAACAAAAGAATCTTTTTTATGTTGCAGGCAACTTAAATGTATTATAGTGACTACAGAAAAGCATTGCTGATACGTATCAATGAGATGAAAATAAATCAGGTTACAGAAAACAACACTAAATGCTTTCTGGTTTTGAATAAATAAGCTCTCAAGGCAGCCTTTAATGATTTTCAAATACACGTATCTTTACAGCTCCGATCAGTCATAAAAGCACACAAAGGTCAAGGAAATACTTTATCTTATTTCAGACACTGTGGTCTGTTTTCTATCACTCACAAGTTCTAAGGTTTACACTCTTTCAAGGGGATGATACTGCTACACAAGACTTCAAAATAAAGGCTTTACACAAATTCTGTTAACCTTGATGGCTAGTCACATATTCCAAATGAAACCCTGATCCTGATAAACTCTAAACTACACAAATTCTCTGAAAATAGAGGAATTACTTATACTGACAACACAACTTCAGTATATACTTAAAAATTACCACCATACAATTTTAAAGTGATTCTATGCAGACATGATCACAGAGGGAATTTTTAAAGTCTAGCCCTTTCTTTACATGAATACACTTAAGTTTTCTATTTTCCAAGAATAAATTCAATAAACATGGAAATACTACAGAATACTAGTTCAAGGAAACCTTCTGAGTTAACTGGAGAACAACCAACCATTTTACAGCCCTTGCTGTGTACCTTTGCAGGTATTCTAGAAATCCGAACGGTGGCAGTTGGAATAGTGGCAATCAAAGGAGTGGAAAGTGAATACTTTCTGGCAATGAACAAGTCAGGGCGACTCTATGGAAAGGTACGGATGCAAACTTCTCTTACATGTACATCCCTACAATCTTAGAGGTATTTTGAGATGCAGCATTTGAATAGTTTTGTATAAAACAAATTCCTAGCTAAGTAAAATGTATTCTGGACTTATCCCATATTAGATTTTTATGTCCATTTAATGAATTCAATGATTAGGTCTTATATACCTCTTTAAAATGTGGAATACTAAAGGGAATATACAATGCTAGAATATTCAATACTCAGATTTCAGAGGCCAAATTCATTTATTAAAATATTCCTAATATGCAGGGTCTATAATGCCTATTCTTCCCCCATCTTCCCTAATCTAAGTATTAAAAAAACCAGTCGTACTTGCCTCACCCTATTTTATTATTTACTCTCAACAGAAAGTCTGCAACGAGGACTGCAACTTCATTGAACTGATTGAAGAAAACCATTACAACACATATGCTTCTGCAAAATGGACACACAAAGGGAAAGAGATGTTTGTTACACTAAACCACAAAGGGGTTCCAATGAAAGGTAAAAAAACAAAGAAAGAACACAGAGCATCCCACTTTCTTCCTCTGGCAATATCCTAATCACAAATGATCTATAAAGAACTAGTTCCAGCAGGAAGATTAATTTTAAGAAGACTGTTTGACAAGATACCAAGAGAGGCTGGAATACTACTGAGAAACTGAACAAGCTGGACTTGCGCATTTATGTTTATTTTTAAGAGACTACATGAAAAAGATTTGAAAATATACACAAAACCAGATTTACTAACTAAAAGTTGTAAAAAATTCTAAAGAGTTGTACAATCATTATCTTAGTCATTGTAACTGGGTAGTTTCTTAAATTAATTTACCCTGAAGAATAAGTCATTACTTGATTATCTGATAATATTTTATTTAAAAAACTATCTGCTTCTTAAATATGGCTGCTATAATAATAATAAGCAGATGATAATGTTGTGTAAAATATGTCAGACTTTAAGGCTGCTGGAATGAGTTGTCAGATTATCAAGTCAATAGAAAATGTGGAGGCTGAGCAGTATTTTAAATACTTCCCCCAAGAAACTCATATCCTATACATAAACTATATGATCAAAAAAATATAATCTTGTAAATTTTTATTGTTGTATTCAGATAAGAGAGTTAGTTTGGACAAAATAAGTTTACTCTAACACAAAATGTTCCTATCTATTAATGAAACAAATACCTAATGCTGCTCTAAAAGATGTTTCAAATAGTGTATGTAAAATAAAAATAGGAATAAATAATGTACTTCATCTCACTTTTCACAAATTAACATTTTATATAACAATGAAGCAAAAATTCAGACATATTAAGGTTTTTTATGTAACATATCCTATCTTTTGTATAATTCCTGTTAGGGCATACAGCTTTCAATACTGTTTTTCCATTCTTATACATGCTTTTTCTGTTGTTACAGCATTAAACTTTATTTTAAGTTGTATTTGAACTTTATTGTTTTAAGTTATTTAAATGTTATTTATAAAAAAAGATACTTATTAAGCTGCATCTGTTTCATATGCCTTTAATTCTAAAGGAATAACAAAATGGTCTGGCTGAGATGCATGAATTTTTTTCTGTGACCAGACACAAAGCCTAGTACACAACCTTCCTGCCAACATACATTGGATGGCAGACAAAAATGACAGCCTGCAGCAAATCACACAATGGACATCTCAAAAGAAACAATGCAAAAATTTTAAATATCTATGCCACATACTCTTGATAATTGAATTACTCGCATGCTCAGAGTTATGCCAGGTAAAAGAAGGTTACAGTTCCAGCAGGCAGGGTAAATAATCCTAAAATGGTAGAACCTCCACTCACAGATACAGAAATATGGGCAACCCTGCCTGACTAGTTTGAAACTACAGCTAAAGTCACTGCGACCTGATGAAGAAAAGACATCCTAATTTTCCAGCTATGAAAGTACTCAACTAAGCCGTACCTGACTTATGCCTCACATCATTTAATTCAGTTTCCCTACAGTTTTTCTTGGGTTGTGATAATTGCACATAGATAAGGATCACCAAAAACTAGCTAAAGCAGTGACATGACTGGGATAGAGTCATGTTAATTAAAAATGGTCTTAAATGTTTCAATGTTATGCACTGATTAACAAGTTTATAGAGTCAACCATTTCTTCGTTGAAACATTTTCATTTTAAGAGCACTCACAAAAAATGGCAGCAATTTCCTTTGGCAAATATTTACTTTTTTTTTAAAAAAATCTTGTTTAACAAATAGTGCCATTTGAAAATCAATTATGATATTTGCAAGTCAAAAATCAAAGAAGATATAAACATGCAAAAAAGTGTGTCAGTAAAGCTCTATCAGTAAACCTTCACTGTGCTTTTGCTACTTTATTTATTACTTGTTCACTGAACACAACAGACTGTACTATAAAGGAAGCTTTTTTGCTGGTACCTCCCTGCACTACTTTCTGTGAATATATAAGAGTGAAAAAAAGCTCACACTTATGATCAACAATAACATACTAGCAGAAGTTTCTATATCTAAACTAGGTTAGTATGAGCTTTGAAATAAAAAAAAAAAAAAAACCAAAACCCCATTAGGATTGTCTGTGCTTAAAAGCTTTACTGAAGTTTTAATTAAAATGTATGTATGCACGTTAATATACAAATATATATGTAAAAAATCTTAAAACCAGATGCAGACAGGCTCTTTTAAACAATCATTTGATTATGTAATTCAAGAACACAGAAATGCAGTCGAACAAATCCTGAACCCAAATTGTAATTAGCCCTTACTGCTAAATGCTTTATATAATGAATCACAATGTTACCACCATTTTCAGGTAAGCCAAGGCTGCTTTATCTTTTACAGCTGCCACAACTGAAATGTGTTCTGAGAGGGAAGTGTTCCCAGAAAGACACCTGACTGCAAATGCTGCAATTCATCAGTACCACACTCATATGTCCTTACAACTGAGCAATTGTCAATGAGACTTTATCTTAGAAAATCTATTCTCAAATACTGACTCAAAAAAATCAGTTTAGTACAAAAACCAGAGAATAATAATCAGAACATTTACTGTGATGATCTCCAGTAGCAAACTATTACAAGACAAGTATAATAAGAATCTATTAGATTTAAAAAGCAATTCAGAAAGATGCAAGAAATCTTCACAAAAGCCTCTTAGATCAATTACATCACAATCCAAAGCAATCTTAGCACCAACATACAATATACCATGTCGGAGGGAAATATGTTTACACATAAAGAAACTGATGCACATGTGTGGAAATGGCACATTACTAACAGGTATAATACTAAAAGTTCAAGAAAACCCAAGCAACAAGGGTTCTAAAAGCCAACCTCAAGTGTAATTTCTTTGCCTTCCCTTCAGAGGCATTGGCTTTGTTGGAGCTTTTTTCTCTGTTTCCCACTGACACTACACAGCGTGTCCAGACTGGGGCTCAGAAGGGAAACACAATTCCTGTGGTCAAAGCAGCACCTACAGCAGCCACTCCCATCTCACAGAAACTGCTCCATTACACAGCAGCTGAAACTTATTTAGTTATGTATTACTGCTGATAAACACTCTGGGACACAAATGAGCTAATCTCATCTGAGGAATCTCAGAGAAGACTGCAGATCCATTCTTGGAGGGTTTTAAATACAAAGCCTAGTACAAGCAGTGTGGGCCCTAATTTGAGCAGGAGATTGGACAAGAGACCTGCAGTACTACTCTTCCTATTTTAATGAGTCTAGGATTCCATAAGAAAGTTATTTTTCTTGAAACAATCCCTTCAAACAACTAGACAAAACACATCTCCTTGTTAGGGAGATACTTACACTTTTGTCTCATAACTTGTGAGTCTTTAAAGGTATGCAAAATGGTGTAAATACATTTCATACACAATAAAAATGACAATTGGACAATATCCATGACCTTTAAAATATATTATATGGTACAATACAGTCTCACTTTTAGTTCTGTTGCAGGTACCTTAAAACATGGCTCTGCATAGCATCTGTAATAATCACATTACTAAATGGTTGATCAACTGACTATTAAAATACACTTGTCTGTGTTTTAAATGACTTTTTGAAGAAAATATGTATATTCTCTTTTAATAAGCTGAAGCAAGATGTAAGTTGATTTTAAATCAATAAAGGAATAAAAACATCACTATTTCATTGCACTCAGTGACCAGTACCTGAGCAGTCTAAATATTTCAGAAATCTATGAAATCTATCTTCTCACTACTAATTTTTCAAATACCATAATGATTTCATAACATTTAATATGTAGAAAAAGGAAGTGACAGGCTAGATGATTTTCCACAAATTAGGAAAAGTCATCATCAGAGGTGAGATCTACACTTAGAAATAATATTTTTTTTAACATTTAATAGCCAAAAAAAAGGGAAGTACAATTGTTTACATCACTGGATGAGTTTTAAATGGTTACAGTTATTTAAATCACACATCTACTTAATACAGCAGAGAAGGGGAATTTACTAGCAGAAGAGGATGCTAAATTCTCTACGCTGATAATTTCGAAGATTAGGACTGCACTCAAAGCAGAAACTAGATGGGAAAAATATTCAAAGAGTTGCCCAAGGTTTTCAACATGGCATTTATACTAACTTTATAAATATTGCCCCAGCAAAATTTCTAAAAAAGCTTTTTAACAATGAAATGCATAAAACAGCAAAAATTAATTTTAAATATCTGGGGGTTGGGGGCTAAAAATAGTATTAAACTACCATGTGTTAAGTCTTGAGCTCTGTAAATAACTTCGCAATACCTGTCCGAGGAAAGCTAGCTTGTAAATCTTAAGCATTCCAGACACTGAAATTCCATAACTACTTACATTCCAGGCCTAAAAAGGGAGATTTTTCTCCATTCTGCCTGGAAGGCCAATCCTAGCTTACCAAGATTGGTTGTTTCATTAGGGAAACACTTTTATTTAGAGGCCTGGCGCTTGAAAAGATTGACCCAGTACAGAAGGAAAAACAAAATTACTCACTTCAGATGAAATTACTTTCTCACGAAAATAATTATTTTACTTCAGTGCTAACCAGAAAAGCAGAGGAATTAGAAATGAAGATGCATAAATTTGTCCCATAAGGGTTAGTGTCACAGAAGTTAGCCTGGCTCAGGTCTCTTTGCACCCCTCCCTTCAGGAATTTATACACAATGCTAAGTTTGCCCCTAAGCCTTCCATCCCCAGACTAAACAGTCCCAGCTCCCCATCCCTCCTCACAGGAGAGATGCACCAGCCGCCAATCACCTTAGCGCCACTTCCCTGAGCTCTCTTCTGTCCACGTCTCTCCTGTACTGAGCCCAGAACTGAACACAGGACTCCAGGTGTGGTGTCACCAGCACTGAGTAGAACAGAAGATTCACCTCCCTTTGCTTACAGCTGATCTAGTAATATCTTTACTGCCCCTAGAAATGTTCTTTATAATGTTATATCATATAATTTCAATCAGAATTCAGGACCAATTCCCTTTACAATTACAACTGGCTGTCCAAACATAAACACAAATCACTATTACCTTGGACAGCACCAGTTTTGATGGATAATAATTCAGTCCTCAGTTAGTGACTGCTGAGTTTTCAGGGTTCATCTATTGGCCTTTGAAACCTTGCTCTGCTACAGATTTCTTATATAACTTTCAGCAAGCCATTTTCAATGTCTTATTTGATAAGAAAGACAAACAAGTTTGAGTCTGGTATGCACTGCTAAAACATCAAACGTATATAAATTATCTGACTTATGAAATTACCTGACTAATCACACCAGAGCAGCAGAGGAGCTGCAGCTGTCTGTACCCACATTCAAGTGATCTCTGCTGCTACCAGGATACCCCTGTGCCACAGGCAGATCAGTGTCTCTGCTCACCCCAGCAAACAGGGTGAGCTTGTTTATACCTTCTTGAGTTACTCTGACATTACTGCACAGTACAGAAAAATGGAATGAGACTGTTAGAGGAAAGGGAGCATCTGAAAGCCATGGACACTCAATTGTTATGTAAGATACACTAATAGTTCAGCTAACTTGCCTATGCACTTTATTCCTATTGATTTCACCAAAACTCAGGCATAAAAGTGGATCTGAACAAGTAACTAACTTCTCAGTGGCCATGAAAGAGAAGAAGTGATTATTAAACTAATCTGTGAGCACCCCCAAAGCCTAAGGTAGATCACTACTGGAAGGGCTAAAATAGTAAGGCTTCTCCCTTTTATTTTAGTGTCATAGGAAAAAAAAAAGTCATTGTATCTTGGCAAAAAACATCAAGGTAACAGCTGCGGTGACTTCAAAATTATTGTCATTAAAACAGGCTCCTTGAGGTCAGAAGTGTTAATCAACAGCTGAGGTGATTTATTGACCCTGCTTCACAAATAATCACTTTCTACTTGTTTTCATATTCTTGTTTCTATATAGTAGTAAAGTACCAAGCTCTAAAAGGAAATATGATTATACTGGAATGGAACCACTAGATTTTATAAAAATCAGGCAAAAGTTTCCACTGAGTTTAGATTTTTGGGTTTAAAAAAATACCCAAACGTTCCTGCGTTCAAAAACACAGATACATTTCTGTTTCTAAACACTGTACTGCAAACTGAGCAACACACAAAAAAATGATTCTGTAAACAAGAATTTCCTTTCAAGACTGTAACTTGATGAGAGTAACACAGACTTTCAATTTTAAAGAAACCACTCTAATTGTACTTAAAGAAACATTAAAATAAAAAGGAAAATTATTCAGGAAAGTTAACAGGCAATACACAATGACAGTAAAATAGTTCACTTTATTAAGTGAACTGTGCATAGGCAATCTATACAAAGATTCTATAAAGCCATATCCATTTGTAGACACTAAATGCCTCCGCTAGGTATCAAGAGGAACTCTCCACTTTGCTTATATAGCATCACACAGCTCTTTCACATCCACATTACAAGAGAAAACTTTGTGGAAATCATGGCACATGACAGGACTCCTCCCATCCTCTGATGTGTCTGTAGTACCTCATTAATTCAGGGTTTCTGAGTACAGCATGTTCCAGACCTCCCCTCCTTAATGTTAACAGACACAAGAGACAGCCCACCATCTTTTCCTAAGCACTTAACCTAATTGTAGAGAAAACATGTCAGAGTGGTGTCACTGAAAACCGGGAATGCAAACTTACAAGTTTTTGCTCAGTTATTTTCCTCTGAATTATTCGCAACAAAAATAAGGTTTTCCTACCTTGATGAATGGGGAATGATCTAAATTCACAAAAAGCACATGAGCCCATGAAAACAAAACAAACGGCGGGGGGAAGAGGCAAGGATAGGAAAAGTTATGGTTATGGTTGGTACAGACTGACAAAAGGGATTAAGAGAACATTGGTTGCATAAAATTGTGGCAGTAGATGCTTGAAGGAAAACAGTAATTTCAGGAAGGGGGAAAAGAGAAGAAAATGGCTACCCTGAAGGAAAAAAATGCTGGATAACATTCAGAAAGGGAGCAAGTTAGAAGCAACATCAACACAAGAAGGCTGAAAAAAAAATGTTAAAATAGTGGCCACGAGGAAGAAGAGAAGGCTAGACTGAAAGAATAAAATCAAGGTCTGATCCATGGGGACAGCGAAAACAAGAGGGTAAAAGAGGCTGCAATGCAAAACACACTGAAAATGGGATCCAGATACCGGAGAAAGGAGTGGAAAAAGAGTGGCTGCCATTAGTATAAGAAAACTGAGAAATCAAACAAAGATGGATTTTCAGCAGCTTCTTTAAGTGCTTTTTAATACTGTTCACAGCTTAATCAAATTGACTTATCAATATATTGGCAGGATATATGCTTAGAATTGATCAAAATTCACATTTAATTTTTAATTGTTTTAACATTTTGGATTTGTGCAAAATAAACTGAAAGTATTAGTAACAACTTATGCTGACAATTAAGATTGTGCAGTGTACCATAAGTTTCATTCCAAAGTCTATGGTCACAGGGTTTATGTGTTTAAAATATTTACAAGACTGACTGGCTGCAGCACAACTGGCAGATGCAACAGCTTGTATTTTAGCAGTAGCATCTTTGCTAGTATGAATTACTGTGGCAGCCTTAAGGCTTTTGAGATTCCATTTATTCCACACACATTTCCTTGGTTTTAGACCCAAATTTTTTTTAAAAAATTAATTTAGAAAAACGTTTATGTGAATTTTGAAAAACGCCCTATGAATATCCCCAAATGAAATTAAAATTGCTTTATTTTCTGTCTCAAATGTGCAAGTTTTTATGCCACTGTCAACTTTAGGCATGAGATCCAAACCTGTTAACTGAAATTATTACATTCATATACTTAAACAGTTTTTGCTATCTCCCTTCTGCTTCTGCTTGGGTTTGCACATGGATGAATATCCTTACTTTGTGGTTGTTCCAGTTCTGGTAATTTAATACATTTGCATATGTTTTGTTGAGGTTGTGAATTACTCTCGCAGCAATACTTAATTTACTTTATTCAGTGGTTTTCAGTCTTCATTCCACTCAAATTTTACACTGCTCCCACACCGTAAGTTTCATGCAGACACAGACTCTGTGCCATAGCAGTGGTCTCCTAGAGTTCTGGGACTTTTTCTGCTCTGACTAAATTTCACTTAAATCCATCCATTATCCATTCATAGTGGTTACACATTGCAGAGAACGCTGTGGGCTTATCCAGCTCTTCCAAGTTAAAGGCCCTTTAGGAGTTTGGAGCATGTATAACTTTGATGTATATAAACCTTCTCTAAATTAAATTTTTCAGGGTGATCTTTTTCTACATACAATTTTCTCAGTCTGTAACTAAAAAGAAAATTCTGCCCAATGCACAGTGACTGACACAGAGAAAGGTTTTGAGAAAATATTTCTGTATTTTACATTTACTTCAAAAACATATTTCTTTTGCATTTGTCAATCAGTTTCAACATGTAAGATAATGAAATCCACATTGTCATGAAATCTAAATAAATGAGCACTAAAGATAGAAATCTGCTCTAAATCTAAGTTTTGGAATGGATATCAAATGACATATGCAATCTAAAACTCATAAACTTTTACTGTCAAAACATGCAGGTATTTAATGGTAATATAATACTACTTCCTTTAAAGGCAATGCAATACTACTTCCAATAGAAATTTCTAGGACTAGAAAATTTCTAGAAATTCAGTATAGTCTGAATTCTGTAAGAATATCTGTAAAAACTGTATCTCTCTTTTTTATAGAGAGATACCTTCAAGACAACCTACAAACAGCTGCTTTTGCAAAAAACAATTTGAGATGTTTGATCCAGTTTTGTTTTTCTTAAGGAGAAATAATGCCATGGATAGTTAGTTCAGACTCCTTTTCAGGGTACTGTTTTAAAATATTTATCCATATTTATATAGCTACAATCACTATTAAGAAATCATCATAATTATTATTACTGAGCAGAAAAAGCCAGCTTTGACATCAGTATTTCTAGTACTGCATTTTCTATGGATGTATACATGTATGGCATGACACACATAAGGCAACAGATAATAAAGGCAATAGAGTCTCACTGAAATGCACAACTGGTACTCTGGACAAAATATGCCTCAGGGAAAGGAAAAAAACTACCAGTACCTGATACCCACTAAAAAAATAAGTCTTTCAAGCCTTCCTGAAAGTCATCATCAAAATATTTAATAGATTCAGGAAATACTGCCCAAAAAGCAACACAAAGACTTGTGACAACCAATCAGGATAAACCTGACAAAACAACCATATCCAAAAAGTCTACTAAAAGGATTTCATATTGTAATTTTTTAAATTAATGCAAAAATATTGAAGTGAACTGTCAGAATTGCAATGAACTTCTGTTAGAGGAAAAAAATGGTTTTGAAAATCACACCACTTAATAATTTCATTTTACTATTCACATATTATATAAGCCAAAAAAAATTCCCTTTAATGAGTACCCATGATAATTTCCAGCTTTTCCTCACCAGTTCTGGTTGTTCTCTCTCTCAGGTACTTACATGCAAGTGCTTCCAGCTGTCTCCTGGAGCCAAAAGCTGTCAATCTGGATGCAGGTACATTGGTTTTTGTGTCACATTAATACTTTCATGTGCCAAAGGGCAGCAGCTATCCATGTATCATTGAAAATGCTACTGGTACTCTTACCTGAGAAAAAGCATCTTTAGCATGCCTGGGAACAAGAAGAAAATAAGCCACGAAACCTGCCATTCTGCCAAACAAGTACTCTTGGTTAAGCTTCAAAGGGGAATAAATCAGGGCAAAGATACCTAGATAAATGCAGATATGGCTGTGTGCAAATTAGTGATGCACAACATTGTCAAACTCACAGTTATCTGAGGTGAGGCACTGCCAACACAAAGGAACAGCACCAAAACACATACCCCTAAATTACTGCCCTCTCTTACTCCAACACGTCGTTCTTCTAAACATTTTAACAACTTCTAAGTGTTTAATCGGTTCTGAGTATATTGAAGTAGTTCCTGATTCAGAACAGCACTGAAAAATATGAATTATCTGAAGCATATGTTAAGTTTATCAGCCAACAATTAAGACAGAATCTAAGTGATGTCCTGAACCAAAGCCAGTGCACATAATCACAGCCTCCTGCCACAGGAATATTTTCCTCCTCTTCTTAATAAAGAACATTGTGATCATCTGAGGTAACAGAACTCACACACTTTTGATTTATGCTCTTAACCTAAATATTCCAAACTCATACCTTTCATAAATTTTAGCACCATTACACAAAGTAAGCAAAGTAAAATAATCAGTCAATTTCATCTAAAAGTTTATTTTAAGCTTCATGATAAAAACTTGCTAACTGAACTAATTTTTCATACACTCAACTACAGCTCCTTAAAGTTACTACAGCTGATGCAGCTGAGCTGTATGAGTTAAACACTTACATTTTTGTACTTGTGGGATATGCAGATTTTTTGTTTGATAATAACAGCCATAACAACACTTAAAATTAATTTAAATGTTAAACTTCTGGAGAAACCATGACCACAAAGAATCCTGAAGCACTGCAATAGATCATTTTGAGAGAAACAGACTTCTCCAGACTTTGAGAACAATTTTCTATCAAAACAACAAAAAAATATTCAGTACAGTGAACGCAGGGATTTAAAACTCCTAAATCCACAAAGCAAATCATAACTAGACAAAGGTAAAAAGTACAAGGATTTTAATTTGAAACATGATCCACAAGCACATAGGAACTTCTTTCAGCTTGCAGCAGTACTGAAGGGAAAAACTTGCAGGGGGAATGTTTAGCTTTTACTGAGAGAAACAAAAACAGCTTCTTTGGGTATCTCAACATTAGGTTGTCAAAACACAGGGACTGATTTGCATTTGCCAGATACCTGCAAGTCTCTCAGCCTGTTACTGATTTTTCTTTTCAATTTTCAGTAAACCTAAGACTAAAAGTCTAAACATTTAAAATTTAAACCACAAAAATGTTGTTTGATACAAAATTAGTACGGCATCCAGTCACACCTGCTGTATTAAATCTATAACATAATTTAAAAATATGTAAGACCAGAAATATTATAAATAACTACCATTAAAAAGCAGATTTAGACACTGGACTAACATGTTCTAGGAAGCAAGCAGTGATCCTAAGCTGTGCCAAAACTGTGTGCAGAAGTGCTCAAAGGATTTCCGTATTCCTTGCATCTTGCTTTTCTGGGTACATTTGCACATTTTTAAGCACAAATAAACAAAAATGTTACCAGTCCACCAAAGGAGGCATTTCAGAAAACATCATCAGCTTTTGTCAGTGCATTACAAATGTCTCTAAGAGGAATAGCTGTAGATTATAAACTCATATAAGACTTTTACCCAGTGCAAGCAGTAAGCTCTACAGCCATTCTTTGAATGCTAAGACATGAAGTTTTATGGGAAAAAAAAAAAAGACATTTAATATTTAGTAGGGCTAGTGATTACTTCTGTACATTGTCAACTTCAACCAGCATGCTTCTGGGTGTGCTTTTAACACTCTTCCTCAAAAATGTAGCATTTATCCACACATGTTTTGTGGCAAGTGCTATCAACAGTTCAGTGTTCAGACACAGAGTTTATTAGGGCAGCTCAACCACCTGAATTTTATATCTCTCCTGCACAACTTGTTTTTATCAGCTTGACAGTATTTGGACTTGGACAATGACAGGAATTAGGTTTCTTTCATTTATAAATGTGAAGCAGTCAAAATTCACTCAGAATATTTACAATATTCTTACATCTTATGGGCTAGTACCTATTTCAACACAGATGGTGAAATTCAGTCAGTGTAATAGTATTTGATGATAGGTTAATTTGCAAAATATAATAAAATAATTTTTATAATAATAACCACTTAATATGCATAAAAGGTGAAAAGTCAAAATTTCAAAGAGATTGTTTTATGTTGGTGGTAACAATCCGGTGAATATTGGGAATCTGTTCCTCTTTATATATATTTCTGTACGAATATAACGCTACTGATCCTACAGCAGGAAGGAATTATTTTTTGATAGCTAATTATAAAATTTAAAAATATTTTTATAGTGAGAATTCAAATTTGTTTGTAAAATATGGTTTAATGGTTTTATGGTTTACTTATGGTTTAATTTATACTCTAAGGAGGTACACTTATCTAGTCTGTATTTTATTACATCATGCATTTACATGTTAAAGATAAATATTAATGAAAGCATTACACATTTCAATTCAAGTTGAAATTATAAAATAATGTAGAGCCTTGGCCCTTCACAGAGCCTTGAATTCTGACTCAACCCCACAATGACCTTCCCAAGGAGAAAGCTCCCCTGACCTAGCAGTCACCAACCTGCTCAGGAACAGGGATCACTGCCTAAATCAGATCACAAAGACAGAAGAGACATAGCTCAAAATCACCCCTGGTGTTTTCAACTGTTATTTAAAATCCTGAATTCAAAGGAAAAGACGGTGACTTCTCATTTGTCTTTCCTAAAGTATTTAAAGCCACAGCTAATTCCCATTGAAGTTGAGTAAAAAGAACCACAGAATTCACACTTTTTATGGTGAAGTCAGTCATCATATTTACACAGTATTTGAAATTTCCATTACCCAATATATCTGAATTCATGTAATCTTACAAAAATTGAATTACTTAGTTAGCTGTCAGAGGTATTTTTTTGACTTCCAAGTCAAACCATATGCCTAAGACAGAATGCTGTGTACTTTTTTACATGCAAGCTAAAGAAACTCACCTCTACATGTCTACCATTTGACTCTTCAGCAACATATCTGGGAACCTGAAAAATTTATAAATACTTATTTCATAATTAATTCTATTTCACACATGAAATAAACATTATTTCCAGCGAAGACAATCCACACTATGAACTGTGAATATATTTCAGATAAGGAACAAAGGTGTAAAACAAATACTTTAGGTGACTATAAGATACTCTTAGAAATACAAAGAATCCAAAGTAGTTTTGCAAAATGGGCTTTTTTTACTTCCTAAAACACATACAGAGATAGGTGTAATTCCATTTCTATGTATGCAATGAAAAAAAAAAGAAAATTTTATTTTTCTTGTCTTATCCATAAAAAGAATTAAAAATATTTTATACTCCTTTGCTTTCCACACCTCACGTGTCTCAATCAGAGCTCCCTCTGTAGTAATCTGCTCAGTAACAATGTCTTAAAAATTTAGCCAGGTTTAGCAAGAAGTAGGGGCTAGATTGATGATTTTATTGATTAAAAGCTCCAAGTAGGAAAAGCCCTTACATATATCTGGATCTACACCTAAATATGTCTACACACAAGACTTAACACACTGTACAGGCCCCCTGCATCACTGGAATGATTGGAAGTCTTAAAAGTTACCATTTTAGGCTCATCTTTCCGTTATTAGCAACGCGATCTTTGGAGAACAGGGTTGCTTAGACTTTTGCCTGCACTTTGTTTAGACCTAAACAAAATGTTCCTAAAACCCAGGCAGACCTTAGTTTATTGGGTTTTTTCAAATTATGAACTTGACACTTCACACTCACAGACAGAGGGAAAGCTGTAAACACTCATCTAAGCCAATGCCTGTCGAGTGCTCTGTTCAAGGGCAGTAAGATGTTCCCCTGGATACACTGGGACACACTGGCATGAGAAGACCTTTTGAGCACATTTCTGTGTTTCAGTGACATGTGTTTATTCTCTTCTCCAAGTCTGAGTGTGGTCTGATGTTCATACAGATATTTACATACAACACTAAAGGAATAATCCTTTGTAACTTACCCACCAAAAAGTAAAGCTCGTCAACAGACGCAACTCAGCCACTCCTTCTGCGACCACTAAAACCAGCTTCTTCTGAAAATTATAGAAATGTAAATATTAAATTAGGTAATCTGTGAACTTTATTTTGCATAAGGAATTGCAATACAAGTATAAATGCATTTTACATCTAAGAATCTCTAATTCTGGCAACATTGCACAGACTGTGCTCTCCTCCTCTCTCATGCACTGCATTCAGAGAGGATTACATCATCTCAAAGAGCTAGAAAAACAGAAATAGACCAGGGAGGCCCATTACAGCAGACACAGAGTAATTAAAAAGACTATAACTTTTTAGTTAGAGGAGGAGATAACTCAAGAAAAAAGGGTCATTATGTTTCTAAAGAGACAAATAAAATCATGTGCAATTTAAGTTCTCGGAAAGGCCAGTAATGCCTTCCATCTGTTGAGAACAGCCTTGGAGCACAGGAGGAAACTGATCCTTGATCTAGCAAAGAATTTAAATTAGCAGCTCAAATATTTGAGCAAATTGTTGGAACCAAAGGTAGTTGTTTAGCCTTGATCATCAAATTGATCACTTCACTGAAATAACTCAGTAAGCATTAAAACAGAGTAATCAGTGTGGTTTTAAGCACCCTGGTATTGCTGAAGGATATACATGCTCAATTTTAATAGCAAGGCAGCAAGACAAATTATGTCTTTAAAAAAGTAAATCAGTGAAATGTTATTGACTGCACTGAAACTATTAACACAGATGCTCATTCTGTGATGCTGTGATTTCTGGGTAAAATGGTTAAGTAACACCAACTTTAAAATGTAAAAAATTCAATACCTTGTTTTGATATTATCCTAAATTTAAGTGCTTCAATTTTTATGTCAGGTTTCTCCTCCTAGATATCTACTATTAAAAATTTAATTTATAATTAAATGCTCCACATCTTTTCAAGCATTTTTTGTTTCTTTGCTCCAGTGTGGGAAAAAGTTCTGGTTCAAAGCTCAAAAGAGCCGATTTTCTGGTTTAAAAGATTTAAGCAAATTAATACTTGCAAATAATGTAGGCAGGTCAAAAGGAATGTCCTACTTCTTCTAAAAAGAACGTCATTCTGACAAATCACTGGTAACCACATTATACTGAATTCTTCAGCAAACCAGAAAGGCATATGTAGTCAAAGATCTCCCTAGCAGTCCTACTAGTGTAAGAAAAGAGAGAAAGGTAAAATCAGAACCAACTATTCCCCCTTTCATCCTCACCAGAACCTCCTGCCTCGGGTTCAGGACTTTCTCTTATTTTAGTAATGGCATGGCCTGATCAAATCTCTTAAACAAAGCTTGATTCAGGATCATCACTCAAGCAAGGTTCCAACCAAAGAAAATTGCTCTACAGCACACAGGCATTTTCCTCCATGGTGTAAGAAAGTTAACAGCAGAGAGTCTGCTCTCTTAAAGGTGTGCCATTTCTACAACACTCTTTGGCAGTGCCCAAGAGTCTTGGAAATACAACCTACACAAACTCAGTTCTCAATATTTACATTCCTAATGCACAAAATACTACTTCATATCCTTAGATGTTAAGAAACATACTAAATACATGAAAGATTTGTAAGGGCACGGAATCACAAAGACAGAACTTCCATTTCCATCTCACTACCTCCACAATATTATACTATTACTATTCATGCACTTCTAAAATGCACACTGAAGAAAAAATTACAAATCTGCCACTATTCTCATGTATTCAGTATTTTGTTTACAAGCTGGAAGCTCTGTGAAGGTTGCAGATTAGCCGAAATTCACCCTAAAGGCTGAATATTGGGTAAATGCTACAATGGAGCAGCATCCTCAACCAGGCCAAGGAATCCCACAGAAGAGATCCCACATTCCCTTTAGAGAGAGATGCAAAACAAGCAGAGAGGAATGCGGCAGCATAATTCCTCCAGCCAATAAATATGCTCTAAGGATACTACTGAGTGCGGGGAAAAATACAGAGTTTAAAAAAAAAAAAAAATCGGATCTATCTTTCCTGGAGTTCGGATGGAACTCAAAGCCGCAGCCTGACACCTCAGAGGCTTTCATGAGGTGCCGCCTCACGAGAGGGCAGCGCTGGGCAGTGGACGCAGGGCAGGAAACACCTGGCGTGGGCCCAGCTGGGAACGCCGGGATTCTCCCCCCTGCCTAAGTAGCTGGAAGTGGTTTCTGGCCAGTTTTTTGTGACCCAAAGCTCGGAACAGCCCATGCGGGGCGTGAGGCGCCCAGAGCAACACAAACCCCTCAGGCAGAGGCGGCCCGCGGGAGCCGCGCTCAGCCCCGGGCTGTTTCCGTTCCCCGCCTCCCCGCGGCGGCCGAGCCCGGCACTTTCGTTCCGGGGCCTGCGAGGGCCGCACGGGAGCCGCGCCGGTCGGCGGGTGAGGAGCGGGCGGTGCGGGGGGGCCGGAGCCGGGCGAGGAGCGGCTGAGAAGCTCCCGCCCCAGCGCGGTGGTGGCGGCAGGAGAGAGGAGGCAGCGCGGCTCGGGAGCGCCGAGGGGCCGCGCTGTGCGCGGGGCGGGCTCGGGCGGCCCGCGGTCGGAAGTGGCTTTGCGCCCACGGGGGCCGCGGTGCGCTGCGGCGGCGGGACGGGGCCGTTCAGACCCGCCCGAGCGGCAGAACCGCGCTGTCGTTCGGGGACAGAGGCAGCGGCCCAGGGCTGTGCCCGCCGAGCGCCCTGCGCTGTCCGCCCGGAGAAGCGGCGAGCGCTGCTCTCTGAGCCGGCCCCGGTGGGCTGATAGCGGCGATCAGCGGCATGGAGGGGGGCTGTGGCGCCCCATGAGCTGTACGCAGCCCCCCGAGATGCACCGGCCGACGTGCTGAGTTGTCCTAGAATTGCGGCTGGAGTGTGGAGAGTACCCTCCGCCGGCAGCGATTTAGCAGGGGTTTGGAGATGAGGTGCAGATGGAGTTGTTGTTTAGTCTTAAAAATATCTGTCTGAAAGGAGATTTGGATCTTAAAATTCTAGTCTGTCATTTTCTGAATTGTGCTGTACTGTAGGTATAGTACTGCAGCGTGGGCACAGCTATTTATTTTGAGGCCACAGCGTATCCCTTGTCAGCGTGGATAACAAAAGTGCTTCAGGGTGTCACCGTTGAGCGCCACAGAGTGTAAGACATTACACTGAAAAGAATCAGTTTGCAGGCTGGGAATGCATGTCCAATTCCAGGGCCTCTCGCCCTCTGCTTCTTGAGGAAACTTGATAATAGCACAGGTTATTCTGAGATGTAAAGTATACTGGCTTTATCTCAGAGAAACTTGAAAGCAAATTGCACTAGAAAATTTGTATGCATATTAGATTTTGTGTTTATTTGAGTGGACTTCCCTGACCTTTCAAAAGTTAGATCTTGGCAGAGGGAGAGGGGAAGGTATCATAGCATGCATGAGTGTTTAATTTTACCAGAAAATAACAATTTTTTCTGGGATTGATTTTAATTTGGTGTTGGAAACTTAGCTTAGTTTTTTTGGTTTTGTTACTTTCCAATTACATTACACTTGATTTTATTTAAACGCTTCATTTTGGATTACATTTCAGGACTTACTGTTTGTTTGTTTTTGTTAAACATGACTTTGCTACATGATTTCATAAGTGTGATCCTTGACATGAAAAAGTAAGTCTAAATTAGCTGAAAGTAAATTCTGAGAATAACTTCTTTCATTGCATGTGATGCAGCACAAAGTGCCAAAGGCAGTTTTTAACTACTGCAGGCTGTGCAGGCTCCTGGCTGGGGGTTGGTTTGGGGATGAGAGAGCAGCCCGAGGGATCAGTGAGAGGGGGCTGTGACAGCACAGCAGCACTAATTCTGTCTGCCCCGGGGGGCACATGGTCATGTTTCTCATGCCTTGCTACATGGTGAGAATTCCGTGCCAGCTGCAGAGCGTGAGACAACAGCTCTCCAGAAGAAAGCCTGACAAAAATCCATCGATGGTACTAAATAAACACAAAGTTGTGGAAATCTAGACTGGGTCAGTGCTTAGTATATGAAACATGGGGCACCAAAGCCCTCTTCTAGCTGTTACTTTGCAGCCTCAAGCTCTTCTCCTGGAGAATTTCTTCTGTTTCACAAAGTTCTGTCCAAGAGGAATTTCATTCAGGTTATTTGGTTGGCCCACACGCAATAAATTTTAGGATAGAGATCTAAATTAGCACAACAAACTTTTGCCTTACAAATTTCTATCCTGTAGGCATATAATTCCTTGTCAGTAGTCATGTTGGAGACTAATGGGATTGCTCATCCAGGTAAACACTGCTTACCAGTGTTTTCGTAAACTTTTAGGCACAGATCTTAACAACAGAGAAATAATAGACTTCTGCAGGACTTAAATGAGTGGATAGTGAATCCACATGTGTGCATTAAGGATGCAGATCTCAAGTTCTTTCCAGCTGTTTATCCCATGCTCTCCCTGAAATCTCTTGAATCAGATGATTTTATTATTCTTTCTGTTGTGGGAAATACCTTCTTTAATGAGATGGTTTTGTTAAATGGGATAATACAGAATATTTTCCAGTAGATTAGTTCATAGTAATTGGATTTTTGTTTAACAATATTTTGTCTGTTTCAGCTAACCATGTATTTAAATTCATCTACACTTTTAAATGAAGAAAAGGCTCAAGGAGCACAAAGAACTACTGAGTGTTTGGAAAGCCTACTGCAGACTCCATCATCGATTCAAGATAATCCACTTCAACAATTACAGTTAGCATCCCAGGAAGTACTGGAAAAGGCAAAAAAGAGTGGGAGATCAAAATGCCCCCGATGCAATAGTTCAAGGATGTTTTATTGTTATATATGCTTTGTTCCTGTTGAAACTGTCCCTACCAAAGAAATTCCAACTGTGAAAGTTAGTATTGGTTAATGATTTTTTATAATATCTTTGGGGTTTTAGTTACTGTGGACAGAGAATAGTCTGTCTGCAGCCATTTCTTTTTCTGACTCATTCTTTTCAGACATTCCTTTTGAACACAGCTATAAGTATGAATAAACTACAGTTAGATAAAATTACTGTTCTTACTTGAGGAATTACATGTACAAACACTGAAAATGTTCCAATCCTCACATAAACATTTATTTATCTTCTAGATGGGAATATAGGCTGAAGTCACTCAGCTTCTCATGCAACAGTGTTTCCACTTAGTTGCTGAAAGTTTCTTTACAGTGCTCTTGCACATTCTTCAGTTTCTAATAACTCTGGCCAGAAAATGTTATATTGTGAGCAAAACATTTGTCCAAAACCAAAGATGAATTTTACATAAAATATGACCTAAAAGACATTCCTATATGTCATGGTTCTATAATTCAGATAACTGCTGTTAAATGTAAATAGTGTAATGTCTTTCAGCTGAGTTACCTGGGGAAACTATCAGAGAGGACTGAGACATTTTGCAAAATCAGTTAGGATCTAAGATGCATTTTGAAGACAGTAGAGTTTGGAAGCATCATAAAAATACTGTGGAAGTACTTTTGAAATTTGACCTAGTAAACTGAGGTATATTTTCATTGAAATAGTCATTTTCACAGTTGGGTGACTACCTAATAGAGATAAGTATTCATATTTAGAACCATTATATTGCTCAAATTAAGTGCACATCCAGCTTACCTTATTGATTCTATTTCTGGAGATTTTACCACACTACTGCTGGCAGCATTCCAAAGTGCATCACTGCTTACTTAGCTATTTGCATAAATTGAATGTTGTAGGTGCTTCTTCTAACTTGTCTCTAGTTTAGTTCTAAACCTATTAAAAAAAAATCATCACATACATTTTAATTACACACCCATAGGAATTTCTTCCAAATTTTGAATCAGTTCTTGTTTGTGTCTAATAGATAAGTTTCTAAGTAAGTTCTAATAAGTTCTTGTAAGGTTCTAATAGATGTTTGTAAATATGATGATAAATACTGCTTTTTTCTTCTTTTACTGTAGTTACCTTTGAAGATTGACATTATTAAACACCCAAACGAAACCGATGGCAAAAGCACTGCTGTGCATGCTAAGCTCCTGGCACCTGATGATGTTACAATTTATAAATACCCTTGCATTCCAGAGTATGAAGAGAAGAGACACGAAGTAAGAGATTCTCTAGAGATATCCAGGCTTTATGCTGGGGAGGTACAGCTTCCTGCTGCAGTGGTAGTGCCCTGCAGGGAGGAAACCACTGTTCCATTAGTGCAGTCCATCCTGTGCTCTCTCAGAGATTAGCTCTGGAAACACACAGTTCTGGACTGTAACCTTTTCTCCAAAGCTGAGAAAGACTGCAGCACTATTTAACCACCTTGCATTTTCTATGTTCGTCTCCTCACATAATGGAGAATTGGATTTACTGTGTATCTGAAGAAATATTTTGCCTATAAATGAAAGTATTCAACTTGGAGCAAGTTAAACAGCAGTTGAATTTTGTGCTCATAGTAGTAGCTGCAATATTTAAACCTCCTTAAAATTATTAACACTCGCTTTGACAGAGGAAAACAACTAAAATTCAAGTCTTGTTTGTCATAGCATAGAGCACAAAAAAAGTGAATTATGAACTTGGATGTATATGTTCATTTAAATGGTAAGCTATCCTTTTTGGCCCTCCTGCCCCATATACTGCAGTGACAAGTGACATTTGAACTTCCTCATGGCTGACACCAGTGTCTTGGCTGAAAAAACTTTTTATACAGAAGTGTTAGAGGTGGTAGTAGAAGCATGGAAGTAACATTAATTAAAAATCTCTGTTAAGGATCTCAGTTCATTAACATGTTTTTAGCACGGATTTAACACTGTGTTGGACAATGTAATATTTTTAAGAGTTACTATTTCATCTTGTCCTAATTTAAATATTTCTGGACAGGGTAGAAAATGTCTGTTTAATGGAACAATTCCTGTTGGTTTATTAGATTTTATTGACACTCAGATCTCTTTGTTTTCCTCATTCAGATAGCACTTATATTTCCTGGCCCCAATTCAGTTTCAGTAAAAGATATTGCTTTCCATCTCCAAAAGTACACCAAGAAAGGTGTCTGTTCTAGTGACGATGACTGTTCCAGAGAGCCAGTTCTTAAACAAGCAAAAATAGAAGCAGAAAAAAATCCAAATGAATGCATCTCAAGCAGCAGGAGTGAAGGCACCGGACTGAAGAAAATAATATTTATTGACAGTACCTGGAATCAGACTAACAAGATAATAACTGATGAACGACTTCAAGGTAAAAAAGTACAAGTTGATACTGAGACATTATTGCTGCAGAAATGATTAAGGGACATATGTCTATAACAGACCTGAGCACAATGTAAGCTTGTTTGTACCCCTATCTCTGGGTGTGTATATGAAGGATTCAGCAGCCTGTTCCAGGGCTGTAAAATACTTCCTGAGCCAGACTCCATTACTTTTCATGTCATATAATTTATTTTGCAAAAAGATAATACTAGTACTAAGAAAGCATTGACATTTATTTGTCTCACTTCTCTATTGGAGCAAATTTCCTCAGTCTCAGAGAATGGGAGCTATCATGTTAGACAGTAGAACAGTAGTTAGAATGGCCTCTGAAGGAAGCCAGGAAGATTTTTTTGCAGGTGGCTGCCTGCTTTCCAGAGACCCACAGGACCATTTGTGTACATGTTTGTGGCAAACAGGCCCCAAGAAGGTAAATAAGGGATTTAGGAGGTTCAGCACAGGTTTGTCATGACTCGGGTTCTCTTTCTCCTCGCGTTGTTAATGGACATTTCCATGATCTCACTACTCCAGACAAAAAAGGAATGGCTGCTTGCCCTCCACACCCTTCTAACTCTGAGAGCAGAAATTGGTAATTCTGCAAAAAGTTTTTGTCTTAGGTTCATTACAAGAAGTTTACATTTAAGCATTCTAATTAAAACCACAAAAGACAAAACAATTTAGCAATAGCATTCCATTTCCTTTGAGATGAATATAAGTTTGAAAATACTTTCATTAGTGCAAAAAGTGCACTTAGCTGGGAGGCAGGTTGTCAAGTTTATATGCAATATACATATAAATACATACACATATACACTACTACTGCTTCACACTGGATCCTACAAGGAATTTCACAGACTTTCTTGCATAGAAGATGGATGTTGCCTTGCTGTCTAGTCAGTTTATTAAAGAATCCCACATGTTATTATGATGTATTGGCTAATTAAAATCCTGTTATAAGTATTTAGTTTAACACAAAACATACTCTATCAGCTACATTGAAGTATTACTGTAAAGATTAGAGGAATTGCATGTTGCACGTTAATGTAAGGCATTTGAAACTTATTTTAAGAGGACAAATTCAAGGAAAATAACAGGCAGCCAGGGGAACTGAAAATTTCCATGGAAGCCTATGCATATATTAGTCAAAAAGTCTTAATTGGTGGTACTTTGGAGCTCTTGAATGGTTTCCAGTTTCCCCATGACAATGCTGATTTGGTGTATTACTCTCTGGTTTCTAGAACCAATCTCAGTTCCAGCTGTTTTCCAGCTGTTTTGCAGCTCCCTGGGTTCCTGAGTTTCAGGATTGCTGTGAGGTTTAATAGTGTCATGCAAGTCAGTTTCTAGTATGGGAGAATTTTACCCATCCTCACATTGGGTGTAACAGTGTGCACAGCCTGTGCACGTATTGCTTTCCTTAGTGCTTGTCATAAAGAACATAAATTGCATTAATACCCCTTTTAGAGATTGCAGTTTTCACTTCTAAGATGAATGGGGCAGAGTTTCCTTAGGCATAAACTGATGACATTTTTATGTTGTACATACATGAAAAATAGAGAACTGTTTTCATTTTTCAGTTCAATTGCAAATGAAGTCATCATCCTACAAAATATCCATCATATGTTAAAGTTCAAAAAGGAATGTTCATAATTCCAAATAAAAAGTAATTGCCATACTTATTAAGTTACAAGAAATATTGAATGAAAACATTAATGAAGCCAAGAAAATGTAAAGAAAAGCCTTGTATTTTGTAAGCTTATATTTATATAGACAGTAAATCTAGTAAATTGTGCTGCAAGAGAAAGCAAATGAGTACATCAGTCTTAAGCTGAGAGAACTTGGACAAAAAATAGTTCTATATTTTGGAAAAGTGTTAACATACCTTTAGAAAACAAAACTAAATCAGTTAAAGACAAGAAATACATGAGAGTTGGTACTGTCTAGGATTGACTACTTCATTAAAAGTGATCCCTAGATCAGAAAACAAACAGTTGAATCTAATGTTAATGATGACTTTCTCATGTCGGTGATGGAGCTTATTGGCAACATCACCAGGATTGTTAAAAAAACTGATTGGGTTTTTTTCTCTGTAAGTTTGAACTGCTTTGTATCAGCCAAATATTTTATTAGCTTATTCATTAGCAGTGTGGGGTTTCATATGAACGGTGAGTATTTGTGAGCAAACATTGCCTTTGGCTGTATACAGATCCAGTACAGATGAAACGTGCTCAGTAAACTTTTATCCTTAACCCCCTCCGGTTTTGGTTTTGGTTTTTTTTTTTTTATGAAGGGTCCTAAAGTCTTTTGTTTGAAAGTAACTGATACTGCAGTTGTGGTAAGCTCAGTAGTGTCCGTGGTCCTGCCTTCAGTGAACTTTTGTTTGTATTCAAACCACAGCTACGTAGGAGTTTAATGTTGGAGGAATCATCCCTGAGATTTACTTCACTGCTTTTAGGGTGAAACCACTGTGGATTTGATGGAAGTTTTCATTTTGGTTAGGCCTGAGAATTCAAGTGTTGAAAACCCTTGAGGGCAACAAGCTTAATGCAGTTTCCTACTGCTATTTTAAGTTTCACGTGTGTAGGATTATTAGAGGTAATAATTAGACTGTGTATGATATTTTGAGGTTTTGGTTCTGAAATCTCAATAATAACATTTAAATTCAAGGACAGACTCTCCTGTTCAGGTTTTTTTTTAAATGCTGTAATTGAGATTTCTTCTACAGTGCAGGATACCATACTTTACTAACTGCAAAGCAAACAACTAAATCCCTCTTGCAATTACACTGGAAAGAATTAAACACAGTTTGTATGCTAAAAGTGTACAATTACAAGTGCTGGCCTCTAGCCTGAATTTGGACCTTTCTGAAACTTCCCTGTCTATAACTTCCAAGCAATTCTTAGACTATACTGGTTTTTGTACTGTTACCTGTATTAAATTATCCCATGAGACAGAGTATCAGATTGTGATAGAAAAAGACAACTTTACAATCTGCTTCTGATATTGTTGACAGGTGTGTACCCTGTTCTTCATGATCCAAGTGCCCATCCTGTTTACAAAGTGATAACACATTGAGTTGGTTTCAGTTTTGAATAGTTTGTGCATCTTAGGAAATATAAAAACTAAGATACCTGTTTAAAATTCATCCGAATAATAGAATAGTTACAGAGACTACAAGTAGATTAAAGATTGTTTTTGTGCCATACAGACACCAAATTCCTTCTTTCATCTTAAGTGGGAATGCTTTTAGTATCTAGTAAAGTTAATTACAAGATGCTGTCATACTTACTCCTGAGTAATTTCAGTGACATTTTAGTTACTTAACAAGCATAAATTAAAAGTTCCTGGCTCTTGCAAATAGTCCTCACTTCAGCAACACTAACAGTCTAAGGGATTCTGTTTTACACTTGGAAAGTATTACCTTGGCAAAAGATGAAATAATTTTCTGAACATTGATGAGTCTTGGCAGGTGTGGGTTTCACTCTTGCTGTGTGAAGCGACTCTGCAGTTTACTGAGGGCTATGTGGCTGTTTGAGTGAAAGGATAACTTGTAATTAACTGCAGATTTGAAGACTGTAACCGAGGATTTACAGCACTTCATCAAATTCCAAAGTGGTCCAAAAAGGATGGTAAAATTATTGTTTCAGTTTTACAGATGAAAAGTGTAGGTACAGGAAGAAAAATTATTTTCCTGCAGGCATTGAGCAGGTTAGCAGCAAAGTCAGAAAACAAAACTAAAGTCTTGGGTGACATTCTGGCCACAATCCACATTGTCTAATCTAGGTCATGTTTTTTCCTTGACAGGGTTACTGCAAATTGAGTTGAAGACAAGGAAAACTTGCTTTTGGCGTCATCAGAAGGGAAAACCAGATACATACCTTTCCACAATAGAAGCAATTTATTATTTCCTTGTGGACTATCATCAGGAGATTTTGAAGGAGAGCTACAAAGGACAATATGATAATCTGCTTTTTTTCTTTTCATTTATGTATACATTGATTAAAGATGCCAAGTGTTGTGCAGGAAAAGAGTAAGGTGTCTGGTGGTGCATGACACTACTTTTTTTTCTAATAATAAACTACACAAACAGAACTAGGATTTTTTTTTTTTTTGGAAATAGACTGTACTCTAAATAATGTCCAGAAGTGAGCTGCAGACCTCCTCCTGCACACTTGAGGTTGTAGAACTGCTCACATGAGCACTCTTATTAGAGTTACTTATTTGAAAACAGTTACATTTTCCTAAATATTGCTGTACTTCAATCTACAGGCCTGATGTGCTCAGTGTGATGAGCACATTTCCTGAGATGGGAGTGGAGGACCTGACCCCTGTTCCCGTAAGGAGTGATCTCTTTTAACTGTAAGAAGGAATTAGCATGCTGGCTTTTCATTGTTACTAATACTTATGTCAGATGTTTTCTTTGTGATTTACACAGCAATACTGATTTTGCCTTCGTGGCATCAAAGGCTTACTGAATGAGCAGATGGGGTTTAGTTGCCAGGGAGAGTGGCAGCAATAGAGAATGAAGGAGCACATTAATTCAATATGAATTATATAATTTCAAGTTTAATTCTGGAAAACTCTTCTAGTATTAAAAAAAGTGGTCTCTTTAAACACTGTTATACAATGTATGATTTCTGTAGTACCATTCATGTACTCTTATATTAGGATTATTCTCAACTTCTTGGGTAATTTTAGACTTCTTCAAACAAATTTAGTTACATGTTTATTACTGTTACATATTATCATTATTTGGGGGAGCACTAACCTAACAAATGTCACTATGGCATATTGTAGGCACCACAAATGGTGGTTCTGACCACAATACTTGTGACAAGGCTTCCTTAAACTAGGCAGGCTGTGAATCTGCTTTGTTTTTCCTTTTGCAGTGATGGGGCAGATTAGAGACTTGGTGCTGATGGGAGCTTTGTCATAGCTGTAGTGCTGCTGTCAGACTCATCATGTGTGAATGTAGTTTTGCCAGGCTACACCAGCTCAGCCAGTGCTGGCAGAGGTAATAGGCCTGAGCTTTAGAGCAGAGGTACATGAATGTAT
The DNA here is from genome assembly GCF_027477595.1 of Haemorhous mexicanus. Lineage (NCBI taxonomy): Eukaryota > Metazoa > Chordata > Aves > Passeriformes > Fringillidae > Haemorhous > Haemorhous mexicanus. The sequence continues at coordinate 12,231,829 of NC_082353.1, forward strand.
TTTAGATTATACATTGATAAAAGTTATATTCCTAAGGTAGAAAAAATGTTTCATTAGAGGTATAATATAAGATTGATAAATATTTCTGAATATTCTTAGAAATGTGTTACTTAAGATAAAATATATCTTGTCAAAGTGACAGACTGAAAAATTACAATAGATTATTTTTTAAACAAAACATCCAAGCTTTTGTTCTCACTTGTAGCATACTCTCTAGGAGGGCACTCACACACCCTGGTGAACATAGAAATAATGTCTTGGAAAATACTTCAAGAAAATATTTTTATACTTACACAGCAGTCCATACAGGCTCAAATAGATGGTTTGTACTGCATTTTTAACAGTGAAAAAACCCCTGCATTTCAAGGTGAAATCTTAGTATTGCTTCAAACACAAGATACAAATACACTCTCTTACATCATACCTCATATTGGTGCACAAGCACATATAAAAATGCATTTCAGTGGACAACAAAAATATATCCCCATTTGCAGAACAAAATGCTGGTTATGTTATGAAATTATGAAATGTGCATGAACTATAACAGCACCACAGGAAACACAGGCTTGAAGTCAGAATGAGAAAGATAATTTTTATATCTACCTATATATTGAGTTCATATGCCAAGCAATGAGAAAAATCAGCAGTCATGTCTCAGTGCTATTGAAACAACACTGACTACTCATTTCGTTCTTATTGCTATTGAGAGGTTATTTTGGCTTTTTAACATGATTAATATTATTTCCTTCGGTATGAATTTTGATAGTCTTTTGACATTTCCATCTGTTCTTGTATTTCTTAAACAAAGATTGTTGTAATTTATTTTTTTTTAAATCACAGAAGTATAATAGCTCGAGCAGGAAACTTTCACCCACTTTAAACAAGCAAAAATAAAATTAACCCACTGACCTAATGTTTTACAAGAACCAGAGAGAAAAATCTGGGGGGAGATGGGGAGTTACTTCCAAGACACATTTCCCTGAAAACATGTTTTTTATTTAAGAAGCAGAGGTCAGATAAAAGCTTGTATAAGCTGTTCTTCGTTACTTTTGGAAAATAGTTTCATAAGGTGAAAAATTGTTTCCAAATTTAAGTTTTGTGTATCTCACTTTATTTGAACAATGGGAATTAAGAACCTTTTCCAAAAGAAAATTAGTTTTACTTCTCAGAAATTAATGTACAGAAAGGATTTTACTTCTGGCATACTGTATCCAGGAACTGGGTTCAGATTCTTTTTCTTCCAGTGCAACCTCAGTGTAATGCAAGAGTCATTTGTTACACCAAAGGACAGAGGCACACCTAATATCTGTAATTCTTTACCGTCTGTTGCTGTTCCTCTGATAACCTTTTATGGGGGCAGGAAGGAGGTTTTTGTCACTCCTGCTGCAAATCTGTCCTGTCTGAGCAGTAGATGTAGTTGCCTTTTCTCTTATATATATAAAAATATTTACATCCTCTATTTAATTTTGATGTTGTTATAAGAAGCCAAACCAAGTCATCCATCTCACACTGAAAGCATCTTAGTACAACTGATACATTTCCCCAGCTTTGAGACTAAAGAAAAATTTTGCTGCACTAAATGAAAGCAATCAAGTGGTTAATCCTTTCAAGTGCAATTAGCAGCACTGACCTCCCTGTTCTTTAAGTTGAGGGTCATGGGGAGGTAAAGGCCAGTTCTGGGCCTTTTCTTTCATATCAGAATACCCCTTCACTATCTCTTCTGTTTCCAAAAACATCAGAGACCAAGAGAGAAAAACAGGCTTCTGCTTCCATTAGCAGTAACTTAAACAGCCATAAGTTAAAGGGGGAGGAAAAGGAAGAGCAGCTCTATCTCCTCTCACAACAGGAGACATCTGGCCTCCTGTGGGGAGGCCCCAGATAACAAAGAACCTGTCAGTGCAAACCTCCACGATGTGTTCAGAGAACCATTTTACCTGCAGTCTGGCTCATTCATTTCCTGCCACTGAAGCCATCTGCTTTTGCTTATTGTGGGTATTTTTGTTCTTTGTTTGGCCAGGAGCATGAAGTGGCTGCACTTCAGCATGCCTGTAAGCTTGGTCAGAGGGAGTATTTAATCCTTTTCTCAAAATGAATAAGAGATGGAGCTGCTGCAAAAAACAATTCCTTTCCTGGAAGGTAGCAGAAATGTCATCCAAGCCGAGGTTGAATAAAGGGTCATGACAGAGCATGGGGTAAAGATACATTGAGATTGAAAAGAGATGCCAACTTGGAATCTACAGCATAACCTCCCAAAGCACTTGTAATCTTACCTGATTTAAATCCTTTGCTACTGCTTCTTGCAATTTTTGAGTCCATCTGGTTTTCCACATAGTGTTCTTCAGGCTTAACTGCAGCATGATACAAGGATCTGTTCTTACCTTGCCCTTGCAGTGTGTTTCAGTACTTTGCCTGAATGCTCTAAAACTCAGTCTACATAAATGATGGTGGTTATAGCATGCTTGTACAAAGTGTAATGTGATATGAAAATCCATCCTACCTACCTCTACCTTCAAAAGTGCCAAAAGAAGATAGGAGGGAGGGAAAGTTCCTATTAGTTTCCCATCATGTACTATAACACAGTTAATACACCCCCACATGCCATTAACTTGTGTCTCAGAATATTCTGCCTTTAACAAAAGTTAATGGCAGTTGCAGTACATTTCCAACAGGAAAGCTTTCTCACTAAGATCAAAATGTGTGGCAGTTAAACTCTTGATCTACTGATACCAGAATGTGAGGTCAGCTACTAAGGTACTGAAGGACTCATCGTAGCTCCTAAACTTATTCCTTGTCTTGAGGGACACCATCTTAGTAAAATTCTAATTCTTTAAGAATGTTAGTTGTGACTGATCAAACTTAGTAATACCAACATTAAAAGGAAGTGTTTATATGAAAACTCTACCAGATTCTTCCTGTTTGCTTGTTGGGAAAGACAACACGTAGCTGCCATTTAACGGATTCAGAAGAGAAATGAGATGCTGTCGAATTTAGAAAGTAGTCTATCACATAAAACTACTCATAGAGATGTGATTTCTTCACTCTAGCTGCCAGAAATAAAATAAAATAATTCTGAAGTTCCAGAGTAAGAGGTGGGAACTAGTTCTCTAATGCAAAACAGACAGCAGACTGTATTTTCACCTCATGGAAAGTGGAAATTTTTGTCTAGCTTTAGCAATACTGGTGCGGTTGCCACATGATTTTACTGCTGACTTCTCAGACCACTGGTGTTGCAATAGGATGTTTAGAAACATACCACAGAAGAGTGAACAGAAGAGAATGTGCTCCACCAACATACCCCAGACTGACTCCTGCTCCTTCTCTGATCCTGTGCACTGTGCTTCCCTTACTTGTAAAAGTAATTTCTGCCTCTGAATAAAGTGTCTATCCATGAAACTGGGCCCATAAGCCAGTTTAACTGGCATGAAATCTAAAAGCTTTAGTACAATTTCTGAAATTATTTGCTTTGGAGATGGATACCAATGAACTGAAGAGAATCAAACTCCTTTAGATTTAAAAAAGCATCCTTTTGTCTTTTCTACAGAAGAATAATACTTTGGATTCCTGCAAAAGAAGCTTGTTCAAGCTGAAACTCAGCCTTCATTTAATTTCCTAATGTTAAATAAAAATTCTATATTTCAAGAACATCATAATGTTTTATTCCTTTCAAAAATAAGTTTTGAGTTTTCAGTTTCATGACTAAATTGTTTGCCAAATGCAGCGTGAATTTCAGCTGACCTGAAACTGCATTTTCTAGTGATTAGTCGATGTGGCTGAAACATGCAGTATAGTTTTTCTGTTTGCAGGTTTCCTTGGGGCAGAATTAATGCTACAGTCTTTTTTTTTTTTCATGTTTACAGCAGACAAGGAAGGAACTTGATACAGCTTCCATTGTCAGAAGCATCACATAACACACTTCAGTCTACTTGAGGCAGTTGTATCACGTTCCTCTTTTAACCTCACACGTATCTGAGTGTGGTGACGGTATTGGCTTTGCTCTGCATACCTGAGTTGGTTAAGAATACAAAAGTGCTTGGATTCTATTCTCTTGTGACTTTGTTGGCAAAAAAATACAATGTAGAAAGCTTTACATCACCAAAAGCTTCCTCTTTTTTTTTGAATCTGACTTACTTTTTCCAGAAAACTGTTTTAAAACCAATGCCTGAAGCAGCTGCCAGGGAATTGGCCAAAAAAATTATAGTGTCAAACTCCTGAATGCAGAATGCTCTCTAAGGTAGGCATGGCTGAGCTGATTTTGCTCTTTTTAAAAGAATTCATTGAAAAAAAATGGAGTAAGAAACAAAAAAAAAAAAAAAAAAGCTTGTATTTTTTGAAGCCCATGAAAACTAACACAGTAGATTCAAACAATCAAGGTAACATGCAATATGGATGGTCTGATGGCAATGGCCAGGATTTGGTTTTCTAGGCCTCTGCAAAGTTCTGCTCTTTCTATATAGGCAGTGGTCATTTTCAGCTAAACATGTGCCTATGTATATTCATCTTTGAGGCATTGATTTAGAAAATACATTTCTAGTTTATATTTCTATATGTTGGCACTTTTCTTGTAAGAAATTAATATATCATAACTAACTCTGTACTAAACTCTGCCGTTGTCTTTCAGTACCTTGTTTTGGTTTCCAAAGTTCCAGTATTGGCATGCTACCGGTAACAGAATTGGGATCTTCCTGTGCTGCTGAGTTTACTGTGTCATTTGCACCAGTGACCAGAGCCAAGTCTGTATCTCAGACAAAAAGGAAATATATTACAAAATGTGTTATTATAAAAGGAAAAGCCACTGCTTCAAGTTATCAAGACAACACCAAAGCACATTAATCAAGCATACAATAAATGATGACAGTTTGTTGTTTCATCTGAATGAAAAAATTAAATCCATCTGTTGGTGTTCAAACCTAGAATCCAGTCTTGGCAGTTCCATGTGCTAATGAAAACTATTGAAAAAATTTCATGCATTCTCTATGCAAGATATCATAAAAATAAATACTCCTAAGACTGAAGAGGCAGTGTTACGCAAGGCCGTGGTGAGGTCACTAAACAGAGCCCATGTGTGGGATCTGAGGATGACGTGCATTATGTTATACCACAGAGTATTTCAACACTGCTCACTTACAGGCCAAACCTCCAGTATCTGTTCTGATCAGCTTCTCAGTTCCATGGCTCTGCATGCAAGAAGCACTCCATTTACACCCAATCCATTGTAGCACCAGGAATGAAGTTTTAAATTATTCAAGAGATTCCACCACTTAAGATAGAACACAACTCTAAAAATTGCTTGTAATTCCTAAAACCTCTAACTATGCTGGTCATGAAATGTATATTTCTAGAGTAACACTATTGATAAAAATACAAGGCTTAGTTTAGAGCTTTAGCACCAGCAGTATCAAATAGATTTCCCTTGTCCTCCTCATGCTCATTGACTCCTTCAAGGAACTCTTAATAGGCTTGTGAAATATCTACATAAGCAGTGCTATTCTCTCTGCCCATGTGCCTACCAATTTTTTTTTTCCTAAAGTTGTTCACAGTTTGCCCAGTAAAGTCAAGCTTAACTGCCTGTACATTTGTTCAGTCTCCTAGAGTCTGTATTAAAATCAGTACCATGTTAAAACTTCCATTTCTCTTGACCTTTCTAACTTACAGGGGTGGCTCTGCTTCCCAGGAGCGTGGCAACCTGAGAAGAATGGGGGAAGAACGTTTGGCTGTACCCATTTCTCTATCTTCTGCAAGAGTCCTCCAAGTGACTGAGCAGCATGAGCCAAAGGAATTTAGTGTACTGTTACATGGAGAGCAACATGGTCTAGGGCAACCATAGGTCTACTTTGAGCATAGAAGGGAATAAAAGCAGTCTTATACAAAAATGTCTGATTTCCCTGCTGTTTCAAGTTTTTAAGTCCATGGAAATGTAATGTTAACAAACTTACAGCATCGAATACATCAACACAAGCAGATTATCCTCATTGACAGCAATGAAAATACACCTAATTCAGATGTTCATGAAACAGATAGATAATCTTGTCTTTCCAATCTGAGTTTATAGGATAAACAGTGAGTCAAACATTTTAAGATTGTCAGTGAAAGCATTTGAATTGAGCCTTCTAGAAACAGTAAATTCAAGATCTCACGGTACTAAACTTAGCTTGTAAATCTTCCTTTATTATCTACCCCTGCATAGTTGCTTAGAATAAAGTCATCTAGATTGACTCCCATCCATTAAAGCTGGGTCCAGCAGTGCAAAGCAGCTCTAAACCAGATAAACCAGTGAAGAATTTTGTGAGGGAAATACAGTGTGTGCAAGGTGATACAAAGATCTGAAAAAGTGCTGTTTAAATGACCACATCCCCACCTGTCAATGGCCTACATAGTCTTTAATTTAATAGTTGACCGCGTCAGAAGGAAGTGAAAGGCAGAGGTACTATAGAGCCATCTTTGTCTTTCCTCCTAATGCTGCAGCTCATATGCATCTCCAGAGACATTATCACAGCTCTTACAGCCTTCTTTACTTATGAAGTGTTAAATATATTAGGAAATATTTGCCCTCCTTACAAACTCAGGATTATACAAAAAAAAAAAATATCCAAAAGAGACCATTAAGTGAGTGAAAATTAAAACCACAAATCATTAACACCCTAAACACTGAAAATTTTATGTGCATATTTTTAACAATGCAGCATTCTACTTGGAATTCACAATTTTATTACAAGTAAAGCCCCCGACCCTTTTAAAAATAATTTCTTTAATCTTCAGGGGAAGAGTATATCAACATTTCTAAACATTTCTATTTTTATCAAAATTTCTAAGACTTTGAGTGTTTTCTGCTGGATTTTTTTCATGTGACTATACCAAATGAACTGCACTTAACATTACTTTCTCCAGCAGCCTGCTTTGCTGGGGGAGGCACTTTGGCAATTCTCATCCTTTTTTTCCATATCCCTCTCCTCTCAGAGGCCCCTCATTGTGGTGACCCATTCATTTGGCTACGGGCTGCGTGCAGCTGCCTCTGAAAGAAGCCAACTGTATTCTTGGGTCAGCTGGAGAAGTCAGCTTCATTCCAGCTGTAGGGATGCACAGCACCTCCAACGCCTGTGACTTAGGGCACAGAAGACCCAGGCTTCCCCTCGGGCTTCAGCAGAGGTGCAGAACATTTCAGCTGGCTACATAGCAGCTGCTCAATTGCTTCAGGCAATTCAGTGTACAAAAACTATTATATTTGAGGATTGTCTGCTACATATTTGGAACCATTGTCTTTTGTTCACATGCCTTCATAGGCATTTGTAATTTTTTATAATGAAAGAGGAACGATTAGCTGGCATATTTCAACTTAGTGGCTTATACTGTGCTGTAGATGGGATGCATGAAAACAGAATGTTTCCTGATTTCCATTCATATTTTCCATGTATATTTATGCTACAGAATAACTGTCCTGAAACGCCATGACACGAGCTTTTCTGTTATTGTTGCAATTGAAAATGGATGTTAGCCAAAGTTTGCCATTCTTGGAGAAATCTCAGACTGAGTAGCTGATTACCCTGCCTAAATCTTGGCAGTACTGGGTTACCCATTTTTAGGAAAAGCACGTTTGGGAGGGTTTTTTTAATGAGAATTAACACAATGAGGGAGGCCCAGTAAAGTAACGTCAGTGACCTCATCTCACATTTCTTTGTTATAAACCACTACTATTCAAAGGGTAAAAAACCAAAACCATTTAGGTTTGTGTCCAGTTCTTGCTATTTCCACTGTTCCCAGTCCTGCACTGAAAGCCTTCATTACTTTTAAAGATGAGGAAAACTTCCAGAAGAGTTCACAGACATCAAGTGAGTCATTATTGATTAAAGTCTAATCACAAAGAACAAGACTGACTTACATGGGAGGTGGAATACACATCAACTGCAAAACCTCAAAATTTCACAGTATGACAAATTGTGTGAACTTGATGAAAGTCTTAGGGGCTTGAGGAACCCTTTTGCCTAATGCTGTATTACAGAAGAATGAGCACTGTAGTAACTATCAAGATGTAGGCTCTGAAGCTAATAGTTGTAAAGGTCTGTATCTATGGGCAAAACCAAAAAAGGAACGACTGCTAACATCAGATGAGATACAGATGACATATAAGGAAAGAAGAGGTATTTAACAATTTTAATATTTGGATTATAAGTGTGAATAGGATAAATGCAAAGGAAGCGGGAACAAGATTTTAACATGATTAATGTGAAGTGAATAGTGAAATATTCAATGTTACTCAGGATGTGAGGTAGCTTGGAAAGCCTGTTGTGGAGTAATTTGAACAGCAAATATCTGAACTCTCACCCAGGGTAACGATAGAATCAGACTCCTTTATCTCTTCAATAACTTGGTCTAAGCCAGCGTCAGTGCAAGTTCCAACAATTTTCATAGGTTTCCTTCATGCTGTAGATGCTGTGCCATATCCACCCAAAACTGACATTTGGCAAAGATCAAGCCCAAATGTGAATATACTAAATGACTATATTGGTCAAAACAACAGTTCCAAGTCCATTAAAAGAATCCCAAAATAAATAGTTCATTTGTTCGTTTGCTCTAAGTTCCCATGTAGTTTGTTTGGGAAGTCAGACTGCATTATTTTTCAGCTCATTAAAGTTTACTTTAACAAGCTGTGAAGCTGATACAGAAATAGTTCAACAGTTTAATATTACATTGCCTTTTTTTTTTTTAAAGCCTCAAGATCCCACTTGGCATAACAATTACATTTCAAACAGATTTTCAGATATGCTTTGGAGAAAATTTTGTTTTTCAGACATTTTTAAATTATTTCTCTTCTCCTCCTTAAACTACCTTAACATTTTTCCCTAGTGAAACAAAGATGTTCTTTGTTTAAATAACATTTCCCATCTTGCACGTTATGAAACAGCACATTTCGCACTTCCTCAAGGCCAGTTGCTGGGTGAGATCTTTCAGTGAAGGCCATTCAGTGTTTTATAAAATATTAACTTGCATGGCTGGTTTCACAAGTAAATCACATTGCTGTTATTTTTCTAGTTGTTGTTAAAATTCAGTTGCCAGATTTAGTGTACTAGGAACTGTTTACATACAGCAGGGCTAGAACTTGTGCAAAAATGTCCAAGTTCTCTTATGGCATAAGAACACCACTTCAGCCAGAAGGAATCTACTCTCTCAAGGCCAGTGGTTTGTAATCCATGCCAACATGTGAGTGCCAGTCATGACCCAGGGTGTGACCAGCCAGAACTGAAGTGATGGCACATTCACACTGTTCAGTGAAGTGACATGCAGAAGTGCTGGAGCTCTGGGTAAAGGAGCTACTAAAAAGCAGGGTAAAAATGAAGAAGAGCTCTCCTAGAACATATATACTGCTTGCAACCCTTTATTTGGCTGGCTATCTCTACAGTGTTATACATCATGCAACCCAGACATACTTTGATTTCTTTGCTATCATTGGCATTTTAGGAGTTTTTTTGCCAAATTTTAATTCTAGAAAACTCACCAGACATATATATCCAGTTGTCGTAAATTCATTAGTTATACTACCAATATGAGCAAAATTCTGTCACAGAGCCAGTCCAGTCATCCAATCTCCTGCAACATCTTATTTGTAAAAGTTTCCTAAGTAGATGCCTTTGTCTTTTTTCACACAGAAAAGAGGACAAGCTAGTGGAATTTCCTTACCACACACACAATGCAAGCTAGTGGAATTTCCTTACCACACACAAGATAGCTCCATCGAGAGGAGCCAATCAAGACATCCACAATTGTCAAGACTGGTGTCAAAAAACCTTCTGCACACAAGGTTCAGCCAGAGTGACTGTTTGATATTTGAGTAACAGGCATAGCTGCTCCACCTACAGCTGTCAGCCCCTACAATCTAGTATGCACCACATAAGGGAAATAAAAATTGAACTAATATTTCAAGAAATGATATAATTCCTAAAATATTTACTAAGTGAAATAAAAGCAAATAAAAGTTCATTTAATCACCCAGTTAGCAGCAGATTGTTACCTATGACCTCTATTGGGTTTGGTCATGTAAGCAAATATGCCTTTAGAATTTTTGCTCAAAGATTTTACAGGCATAATAGGAGCTGAAATAATTTGTTACTTTGCAGGACAAGACCCTTACTCACTTATTCTTTCCAAAACCAGTCCAGAGTTAAAGCAATGGCTAGGATTACAGATACATCTGACTAGATAAACATCCACAGCTTGTTTTACAGCATTGCTGCTGGCTAGAAAGTTTTGGATCTCTGCAGTGTGGTTAGTGGGATACTACAAGGTCTTGCAGACTTTTTAAGGAATTTCCATAGGGCTAGATAAACATTCTGCAGAGTGCTTCATTGATTCCTCATAGTTTATGCCAATTTTTTCCGTTGACATGCAAGACTCCCTTGTGGAGAGTACTCAGCAAGTGCTGGATGTGCATGCAAAAAACGTGCATTTGCAATGAAATGGTTCAAGTATTGCCCTCTGGGGACCAGAATTGAAAAGAATCCTGTAACACCAAGAGAGGGTACTAATCCAGGGGTGCAGCTTGGACCCAATGCAAAAACTGATGATACTAGCCATGAATGCTGCCAGCAAGGCAGCTAGTGGTGCCCAGGGAAGAAATGGTGCCGAGTTCAGCAGCCCTGGAAGGGAGCGTGGCTGCTCTAATGCTGTATTGCCTTTAGCACTAAAATATTTTTAATGCTAAAGCACTGGAAATTAAGACAAGGTACAGTACAGAATAAAAATACCAAAAATATTGGTCTTCTTGGTAATTAGTTAAGCTGAAGAAAAGATCCACCAATTTCAGATAGAAGACAAAAATTTAGGACTTTTTTTGAAGGAATTCTCAGAAATGGAAATACTCCAGCTCCTTTTCTTGTCTGTGACTCCTTCTATCAGCCTTGTTAATTATGAGAAAACAAAAGCAGTTTGATATGATTTCTTTGTAATATCAAATGAGACATCAGTTACACAAAACGTGAAGTTTGAATAGCTGTATAACTTCACAGTAGGAAATAATTGCTACTTAGGGACCTAAAAGATCTCTTTCTACAATTCCTCTAGCCAACAATTGCTCACATGAGTCTCTTAGGAATAAAGCTCTATGGAATCTAAGTCAGAGTCTCAGTTAAACAAACACTGTTCAGCAAATCAAGAAAAAAAAAAATCCTTGAGACCAACATCAGCATCTCTCCTAATCAACACAAATCTCTTGTATTCCAGTCCTACCAAATTTGTTAAGCTAAATTGTATAAGACTGCTTCCCTTGTAAAGGGCCTTAGATAATTATGCCCTGGCTCCTCCTAGGAGCCAGCTGAATTTTGGGGAAAAGAAAAAAGGGCCTCTAATGAACAGCATTCTAAATTTCATATGACAGACTACAGTATAGTACCCAGCAATTTTACAAGAGTCACTAAAGAAGCACAGAAACTACACCCCAATACAGTGCCCAGGTATGCCACAATCTTGAGAACACTGGCAGAAGGGTGAACGTTCAATTCCACACTTGTCGGTTCATGTAAGAGTTGCGGCTGCCAAACCAACCAGACTGTGAAATGCAGCTACAGGCTGAGGAAGGTCAGAGATTTCAATTCATTTTGCAATGGTAAGACCTGCAAAATTAAATTATTTAGATCCAAAATAAAATATTACATTGTGTTTCATACTCCAAACATAAACAGACCATTGAGCAAGAAAGGACTGTTTACTTATGTTGTTTTCCTCTTCATACAATGAATTAGAAATATAATAGTTATAGGAAATTTTAACCTAATTTAAGTCTTTTCCAAAAATACACTGCTAGAACATTTTGGGATGACAGCTTGTAAGAAACAGAGCCAGAACAGCTCCTTTGAAGCCACTGTTTCTCATGGATGGGAGAGAGTTGTGTGGATGCACTCGCCAGAGTTTCCAAACACATTTTGCCTACAGAGAATCAAGGCAGGCAAAACAGCTCTGGATGCTTTAGAAGACTGTCACAATCTAAGTGACAAACTGGTAGACTAGTGCCTTCCCCTCTTCTCTCTTACCAAGTTTCAGACTCAACTTTTGAGAATTTCTATTGGCCTCCATAGTATTGGATACAAAGTCCTCCTTAACAAATCAGCATTAAAACTAGCTTAAAATTTTCAAGTGTTGCTTTTCCCATAAATTTATTTTAATTTAGATCAACTGAGGCAGCTGGCAAATTCATAACAAGAAAATCGTTTCATGTAAGAAAACAAATGGGAAGTTCCAAAAACATCTAACTAGATTGTTGCTTTTTTAAACACCAATTTTTCATTGGTGAACAATTAACAATCTTTGATTTGAACAAAACAAACTTTTTACCAGCAATTAAGATCTTTTGCCCCTTAGATACAAGTGCCACCTTTAGGAATTCATGTCTTCATACTATATATTTTCCTATCCTCTCAAAGAACAGTAATTAATCAATAACAAGGATGCTGTGGATTGAGCATGTGTACCTTACAAGAAGTGCACATGCTCATTGTGCCACCCAGAGCCATGCCCAGAACTTCTGCTGAAGATTTCAGTGCTTCTGCTGCTGCTTGCTGCTGAAGTTTTGACACCTCAATGGTACCAGGGGTATTCCCAGATCCAGAAGTGTTCTGAGTGGACAGCCCTGCCATCCCTCCTGCACAGCACACAACTGAGCTCAAATACATTAAGTAAAAAAGTCAAAGGAAAAAAAAAATCAACTATGTAGAATTTATATACTTTAAACTATTTTATAATTGCCAGGAGGACTGAGAACAAATAGTTTGTCTTTCAAGATGAAAGATTTCTTCTTTGATATTGTGAGTGAATATCCGTTTTTGATTATTAGACTTCTGCACACTACTCTCAACATTTTCTGGTTTCTGTATTTTTTTATGACACTAATTCAGCGAGCAACTATGAAACTAATTAGCATCCCAGCAATTCAGCTCCAGGATCCATTGACATATATTTGAGTACATGTTTTCAATTATCATCAACACTGATGTATTGTTTTCTAATATTAGTTTAAAATGCCTCAATTACTGCCTTAGTCTTTATGGTTTTCAGGCTTATTTCTCAATACTCTGCCCTTATAGAAAAATCCTTAGCACATTAGTTCAAGTTGAAAGATGAAAAAAATACCTTTGCTAGATTAGCCCTGCCCTGCACTGCATGCATTTAAAAATGTTTTAGCCATTATATTCTTCATGGGTAGAATTTTTATATTTGATCAAAGTAAATATGAAGTTCTGATTCTCTCACATTTTGATTTTAGATATTTTGATATAAAAAATTCTCTAAAATTCCTACATGACCTCATTTAGTAAACATGCAGTTATCCTTTTGATGTTTGAAGAGCACATGGTGAAAATTTTAAATAATAAACTGTCTTTTAACCTACATCACTGAAGGATTTGAAAGTATGATCCAAAACAATATAGTCAGAAAAATCCATGATGCTCAAATCATAACCATTCAACAACATTCTTGGAACATTTGCAAAGGCCAAAGACCATGTGTTGGCTGGTACATGCAAGAAATATTTGGGCTTAGACTCCTTTTCAGGAGTCTAAGCCCAAAGGCTTCAAGCTGAGAGAAGGGAAACTGTCACATAAGGATAGGAACAATCCTGAGATGGAGCAGGTTTGTAGATATTGTGCCCTGAGGAAATCTGGGCTTAAACAGAGTAGCTGTATGATTGCATCGTTGTGGCTTTTACTATGGCCTGTGGAAAGGATGCAACACAAGAAGCAACACAAATTTCCCAGAACACCTCTCAAGTATCATTTGTAAGACAACTGAAAAAAGTTAGCTTCAGTGATTTTACTCCTTATGTAACCTTCTGACAAGTCCCAGGACATCCATCAGATTTTTTTCCAGTGATGGTACCATTTGAAAAACTTTAAAGAATTAATGAAATTCAACACCTCATTTCTTCCAGAGTAAGTGCTGAACAATTTTCTAGGATGTTGGAAGCCTTAAGGGCAGGTAAAAACCAGTTCAGCTCTGATTACTATCAGGTTGTCGTCTTCCCAAAATACTTCCTTTCTCTGTATTAGTAAAGATGAATGCCAGTTATGTTCTACCTCTAATAAGAAATATCTCAGTTTTAATAAGTTTTGAACAACACATGCATCTGGATATGGATTTAAAAATAGCAAATAAAGGTAAATATGGTGTCCTGATAAACTCTAAAGTAGCTAGAGATCAGTACCTGAGCAAATTAAGTTCTTTGATGAGTACAGCTGCTTTTGTAACTGACTGAACATTGTAGAATTGGAAATGCAAAGCTGTTTTCTCTTGAATGAAACAGCACAGTCAAAGGAATATGCTCAAATAAGGACAGTAGAAAACAAAAAGGCTATAAAATTGTTTCCCTGGCCCTAGGGATACCAGATTCCATGGTCTAATGAAGAAGGATGAGAAATATTTGCCCATATAAGTGAATGGCTTTCCTAGAGGGCTGTTTTTCAAGAAGGCCTGATTCTGCACAAATGCCTTGTTCCTCACTGCTTGTAGCACTAATATTTCACTCAGGATCCAGCTCTTTACTTGCTCATATTACTCATTTTACTAGCCAAGACCACCCTCGTAGCTTTGGGTTACTTAGCTATTGAACAAATTCTACCTTGGTTTTATTTTGAGAGCTACAGATCTTCATGCTCAATTATGTTGTCTAATTTACCTGCTTTTCCCAGTCTTGTGTTTTGAAAACTACCCCATAATCTCTTTAATGTGTCAATAGTCTTCCATATTCTAATAAACAGAACCCATACTGCTGCTGTAAGCTCTATCTATTCCATAGGTTTCCCAACTCTTTCTTTTCTGTGGCTGCAGACTTTCTCCCTACATGCAGTTTTGGGGAGTATTTTAGAGAAATGCTAAAATGAAATTTCTTAACTTTAATCACTGAACATATTAAATTGTGATTCAGGGTCTCTTTTTTCACCACAAATTATGACTCAGAAACCAGCTAGTTAGTTTATAAAAATCTGTTGCATCTGCTCAAATAACAGACAGGTAAGTGTGGAGTGCTAATCAGCATGACAAACCCATGCCCAGATGTAAGATTTAACCTAGTAGCTTCATCAACTGATGAAACACTCTCCCTTATTTGGGAGGTGTACGCTTTTTTGGACTAATCAGGCAGAAAGAAGCTCATCCTATGCAGAGGGAAAAGCAAAGGATACAGACAGACATACCTGAGGTTGCCCCAAAATTTATCATCAATCATCACTATTCCATTAATTCTATTAAACTTTTTCTTCTTTTGCCATCACTCACAAAATTATGTATATTTGCTGTAGAGACAATGGGTATAAACATGAAGTTGATGCTTATGTTGGCATTCCTATATGATTACTATACAATCCTTTGTGCATGAATATGCATCACAAATTTAAAGTAAATCTGAAAAAAAAAATCAGTTAGTGCCAGAAGTAAAAGTTTTGAGGCAGGACCTAAAATTGTAATCTCATTTGTAATTCATTTTGGGGAAGTTATTAACCTAGTTTTGATTTCCTGTAGGTCCCTTTTAATGAAATGGAACTCAAATCTGTCATAGTGAAGCATATGAGAGAAGAAGGCAGCAGACAATACACTTGGGAATAATAAATACAATTTCTGGTATTAGAGGCAAAGGAAGGCCAGGTGTGACTCCCTGGGTAGTGTGATAACAACTATTCCAAGCAAGAATAAATCTGCCAACTATTTGATTTTAAAAAGGATTGGGAGAAAGAAGCATCAGTCCTAAAATACCTGCCAAACCTATAAAGAAAAAAAACATGCACTTAGAGTAAAAAACCACTTTTCTTTATTAATCTTAAAATAAAAACAGACGTAGAACCCAAACCCTTCTTCCACAGAAGTTGTCACAGACACCCATGATAGCAGAAGGCATTTCCCGCTCATGCTTTTGCATGCATAACTTGTGTACATTGTTTTTGCCAGAAAACTAATTTTGGAATAAAAGACTCTTGGCCAATGTGACAAAAAACGTGTACCCCAGGATTCAGCAGATGCACATGGGACTGCCAAACTAAATTTATGAAATAAAAAATATTCCACTTGGGCAAATATGGAGAAATTGTCCACCAAAAAAAACTCCAAAATCAAATATGTCATAAATTCCCCAGTGGCTTTTCAAAACCTTTACTGCATTAGTAGAAATAAAGACCACAGTGTAGCATCTGAACGTTGTTAAAAGATGCAGACCACACAAACAGTTCAACAACACTTCGTTGGAAGAAAATATTATTGCTTCCAGTACTAGTCTCTTTGACCATATGTGTTAGTGGTTTAAGGAAATGTTTTTCCCTCTTTAGGAAAAGACCAGATCATTTCATTAATCCAAGATAATGTGATATTCTACTTGGAGCCATATTTTGTCATCACTCGCACAAGGTTTTGTTAAATATACCCAAGTAAGCTCTGAGCAAGTCATTGTACAGAATTAAATTCTCTGATCAAGACAAAGCCTAAAATAGCAAGATATTCCAATCTCACTCTTAGAAATGACAGTTTAATTTTCAGTTGTACTGTCATTTAAGTTTTTAACAAAAACTTTAAAACATATACACAAAATTGCCCATTGTTAATCTAAGAGAAAAGATCTTCAAACAAGGTTGATACTTTGGACAAAACATGGTAGGTCCATGACCCTTAGAGAAGACGGTAAGGGAGGACTTTCAGCTGCTGTACAAAGTTTGGTTAAGGACTGAGTGAAACAGACTTTCTTCTCTGCTTTCCTCCTTTAAAATCAACTTTTCACACTTCCAGAATTTGCCTTCCTTGAACTAATAGCTATTTCTACTGTTACTCATTCAACTTGAACAGGAGTCTTGAAGGTATTGAACCCTTGAAAGGCTGGGCTATACATATCCTTTTCTGTTATCATTTGCATTATTCTTTCATTCCATCATTATTTTTAATGTAAAGTGCATAACAATCTTGTTTACGAGAAGAATACTCTTGAACATAATCAAAACCTTGCTATATGATTCATTTATCCATTCCATACATATATTTCAGCACAGATAATGACATCTGGAGTTATGCAGTATCCACAGGCCCTGATCCAAAAGCTTTTGAGAACAGCCTATGTTCATTTCAATTGGCCCTGGGTTGGGTTCCTAACCTATACTATACTGGCTCTTTACTTCATACATAATTAATATCAGAGTAAATTTATTGGTAACACAAGGCATATGGTGATTCACCAAGGACCCTAAAAAGTGAATTTTTAGCCTTTAATTTAATTGGAAAGCAACAGGACACATTAGCAAACGTGACTTACCACTGTCTGTGGCTTTTCAAGGTTAGTCCACACTACCTTTCAGAAGCTCACTTGATTTTTACATAATTATTCCTAGCATGGCTCACCATCAAAATGCCAACTGATAACAAGAAATATAGATAAGTTCTTTTGTACCTCTTACATAAATTCCAATTGTGTTCATTATTTTCCTAGATTATAAGGATATGACTCTTCCTGATCTTGTGCTAATATATTTTTTTTTTTAATAGAAAAGAGTGCTGCCCCTGGCAAAGGTGATTGAAATAATGTTTTACACCTTCCTGTTGCAGAGAAATCATCATTATGAGGGATTCCTATTGTATCTTACCTTTCTTTATATGATGGGCTGGCTGTTTCAGCAAAGTTCTGTCATGATGACTTATTTGTCCTTCTGAAAACAGTGCATGAGTAAATAGAACGGGATTTGGCCTTTACCTTTTATTGATTACATAACCCTTGATCTGCAAAATACTACCAACCACTAAATGCAGACAGTTGTTAAAAACAATTTGGTGTTTCTACTGATCCAGTTTTGGCCTGATATATATTTCAGATGTAATACACTTACCACTGAAGGGGGAAGAACAAAAATCAAACAAAAAATTCAAGAAAAACTCAAAGCAAACACAAAAGAAAGCACAGAAAAACATTAAGAAAGACAACATACCTAAATCCTAGACTGTGTTCCTTAAAAACTTAACGTGAATATGCTTCTCTTTGCAAACACTTCCTTAGCTGAAAAGTACTTCCAGTCTGCCAATACCTAGATGTTTTGCATGTCTGTACTTTGGTTTAATGCTACCTGCAGGCAAATATGGATTTCTGTCAATCTTCAATTCACCACGACTACAGAAATTAACTTTTCTTCTTGACTACATCCAAAATAAACTCGACTGAAAAAGAATCAGTTTATCTCAAGAAACATCTTGCATACAAAAAAAGTGCAGTCAGCCCACAAGTAATATCAGTTTTTACAGCCCTTAAGGCTATCTCCTAATTTAACTGTATATGTAGTTCCTTTTCTCCTCCAAAAGAAGGGGCTGAAGGCTATAGGAAGGCATGAGGGCTGCTGTGACTATAATGCACAGGGTATAGCTTAATGATGTCATATTAGGGTCGAAACATGTTGGATATTCTCAGGCTAAACCCCTGGTTGTTTCAGCAGAAAACCACTGTGTCTTTAGCAATGCTCCACCTCTGCTGACCTTGGGGCAATGATGTAGTAAGTGTCACCAGACCATTTGGCCTTTGAAGTACTTGCACTACTTGAAGTCCTTTGTGCATCACACACAGCTCACCTATTGCTATTTATCAGCTCCTGTGTTCAAATATGTGCTCATTTGGGTCCATAAACTCTAGGAAGCACTTGAAGTTCAATTGCTAAGGCAGAGCTCAGTAGCCCAGGAGATGGGCTGATTCTCAAAACACATCCTTTTAAAACACAAGTTCAAAGGACAGAAGTAATTTTAGAGTATCGACATTTTTATAAGTATTTTGCCCCATATTTTATTGCTTGAAACCAGCAAGAAATTCCCTTCCCAACATTATCATGTAGACATTGAATGATAACATTTCCTCAGAATGACTAACTCCCTAACAAAATCACTGCTTTCAGACAACACATTTTATATGTTTTTTATCAAAAATGTTTTAGTGTTGAAACTTACCTTTATTACCCAAATTCCTCTAATGACATGATCAATAGCTTTATAATCTAAATCGTCCTTTTGTTCAAAGTAAAAATATTCTTTCTCAGGAGAAACAGCTTTAATAATTTCAAGATGTTGTTGGAAAAAAGGCTACTGGCTTGAGTAGCCATTCTACTTGGCAAGTCCTTGTAACCAGTGTTCACCACACCCTGATGAGAAAGCAAAATAAATAGTTGTCAAAGCTTTCATGTGTTGGAAACTTTTCACATGTTCTCCACAGATCTGATGCTTGCTTTATACATGCTAGTAAATCAAATTTGCATATTACTACAGACATGAGTTACTAAAGCTTTCTTTTACAAGTTAAGTTTTCTGTATAAAACTAATAGCTTACTCTGATGCATGACCAAAGAAATTCAGCAATTTTGTCAGGAAGCCAGAGATTAAATGAGCTGAGAGGCCAGTCAGGGAACTGGTTACAAAACCATATGGTGCTTATTTTTGAGAATAAGAAATCAAGTACTTCTTCAAATGAAAAAAACACCTCATGATTGTCTGATAAGAATCACATTGCACAATGTGTTTCACAGATTAACTGCACTCTAGACAATCCCAAGGAGGAAGATAGTGATACCTTCAAAACTTAAATTCCTTGCAAGTACGTCTCTAATATCCCTTAGTATTATTATGAAAGCAGAACATTAAAAAAAACCCAAACAAATCCTAATGCCATGCCCTGAAAACAATTTACATTGAATTCTGACCTTGGACACTGTACCCTGAGTTTTTGTTTCTTTCTTTCATTACACCATTCCAGGATAGCCATCTGGACACTAAACTCGCCGGTTTATCTCATATGAGGTCACACATGCTGGCTTCCATACACATCCTGGAGTAAATCAACATCATAATGAAGTATGGCAGCCCCAGAAGTCATCAATACAAGGCAGAATTGAAATACTGTAGCTGGCTCTCCAGAACAGGCCATTGCAGGGATCTCCTACCTGGGGGACAGTGGAAGCAAGAATTCTGCTTCACAGCTCACAGCCCAGGTTGGTTCCTGGTGACACTTATCCTTCTTGGGTGAATTCACAAATACTGAAATAACAACATTTTAAACTGCCTCAGCTAATGAGTCTTCACAAACATATAGTTGCACTTTTATATCATCATACCATTATACACTGCCCGACTTTGCTTTTCCATATCACACTGGAATTTAGTCCTCATCTGAAAATTATATTAATTTTAGTGGTAATCCCATTAAATCTACCATTAATATTAAAAACTGTTCTATACCCCTACTTTAAATTTGTGAAAATAGGCAAATCTCTGAATTGGTTTTTCTTTTCCTATATCTCAAATTGAACACTCAAAATTTTTGTTAATGAAGGAATTAGTTTAAAAGTATTTATGGATGTCATTGTTTAAAAGGATGTTCCCATGCTTATAAAAGTCACAGTGCATAAAACAGAATTATCTCTGACTAATATTCCAATTTGTGGTTTTATTGCTTATGAAAGACTTTGCTTTATTACCCCATAACACTTTTGTAAGGACTCCCTGACAGACTTGCAGTGACTTCAGGGAAAGAATCTTTCCTACTGCAATGTTGACTACTTTTTAATTTGTTAGAGCAAAATTGATGTTATTTGTATTTTCCCTGTACATCAGTTATTTCTAAATACTAGTGTGTAATCTACACCTGAAAAATGTCAAATTCTGCAGGATGAGTAATGTCTACCTTATTCCTAAACCTCAGCTCCATTTAATTACTGATCATTATTTCACTGACTCCATCATACTCCTACTGCTTAGAATTGAAGATTTCTTCTCCAATTTCACATTTAAGAAAGCAAACCAAACAAGTTTAATAACTCTTATTAGAAATGGTAACTCTTACTACTAGAGAGGGTAAATAGGGAGGTATGTCATATACATGGGTGCTTTCAGAAGTAAATATAACAAATTAATTACTTTGAGTCTGAATTGAAAATTACTATGAAATCATTAGCAAAGCAAATACTCTAAATCACTGATTAAAAAGAGGTAAAACAATCATGAAGCCATTACTTACTAATAGTGTTTAGTAAATACCTAGATACATGCATATTTCACTAAGCATTTTATGCTAATGGGGACATATGTTTGAGCTCTCCAATGCCATAAGCAGAATCTTACCTGGAATAAGACCTGAACTAATACAAGTACCACTTTAAAACACTGTACCAGGCAAATCATCCCCTGAGGATGATTTGCCTGGTACAGTGAGGCAAATCTGGTACGTGAGGGCTTAATCTGTTCATGTGTGAGCAGTGCCTGTGCCATCCAGCTGGCTCCAAAACCCACAGAAACAGCCTCTCACCCTCCAAAAGCTGCCAGCGCAGCACAGGGCACCCCTGCTCACACATGTCAGCTCCTGAGGCAGGAGATGGGAAGAGATACAGAGGGACATATGTGGAGTGCTGAGGAGACAGGCAGCTGGTGAGGCGCTCCTGGAAGCCTGCACTGCTACCCAAGGGAGTTCTCCAGGTGAGGAACAGGAGCCCAGGGGTGACCCCTGCTGGGGTAGGGACAGCCATGACGGGTGGGGTCAAACAGCTGCACACAACCCCATATTCAAAGGGACTGGGATGGACTGGGTCTAATATGCAGGGAAAACAGAGGAAAGTTGAGTCTAGGAAGGAAGGGGGAAGATAATGCTTTTCTTAAATTGGACCTGGGAGGCAGCATATTTTAAACTATGTTCTCTTTTTCTGAATATTTAAATCGATAATTTGAATTTTGTGTTATTTAGCAATTAATTAACTACAATTTCTGGTAACCTGAAGACAGAAAGAAATCTTCCAGATTGTTTTGAATGACAATGTTTTGCTTCAGTGCACAGCAAAGCAGAACTTTAACCAGAATGTTTTATAAAGTGTCAACAGTGGTCTAGATTCTAAGCCATATTTTCTTACTCCACCTGGTATCAAATCCCCTGACAGCAATTTCCATTGCTTTGGCAGCTACTGCTGCAGTCAGCCCCACAATGACACCACCAATTATCAGCATCTAGAGAGATCAAACAGAGACTAAAGTGCATTCTATGTTCACTTATTCCATCACATGCTGTGTCTGCAATATGCCTTATCTTCAAAAGCACTTGAACCTTAAAGAGCATCAGAGGCTAAAAATTGTTAAGTACTTCAGAGAAATAAAAAAGAAAAAATCTTATCCCAACAATACAACATTGTTAAACAGCTGGTTTGGTCTATAAGAGCAGGTGGTCAGCTGTACAAAAGGTACCAGATGTAGAAAATAAGAGAAAAAAATTAGAAAAAATAAGTTAAACAAGACATGAGTAAAAGCACTTTTTCTGTTCCACAGGACATAGACCTTAACTCAAACTTCAATAGCAAAGGATGCTGACATTATTTGTCCAGTTATGCAAGGGCTTTCCTTTACTCAGCTCTTCTCAGCTATGAATTCTGACAGGTGTGCTGCAACAGAAATCACAGGGCAGGGCTCAGTCTCAGAATGAAGAAATAGAGTGGTATAAGGTCCTTTAATAAACAGAACATCCTTCTGATGCAGGATGAGACAGTGCATTTTTTAAACTGAAAATAACTGATCAAGCATTTGCCAAAAATAAATAATGCAAGGCTGAACATAAATTTACACAATACATTCACTACAAATTTCAATTGCCCTTGGCTGCACTGTATTAAGGCAGGTGAGAGCAAACAGAAGTCCTTGATGTTGGTGTCCTGCCTAGGCAGAAGCAGGTCTTGAGACTGGAGTATTTGAATTATTTTTTACCTCTGTGGATCAGCTGTACTTCACTGCCAGCCCACTTGCACGTAACATGGACAGTGCAGAGGGCTGCTCATAGCTATTTCAGGAATTTACAGCACAGATCCCCTTGGTAAAGTACTGATGAGCATATACTTAACATGAACTGGAAAATAGGTCCAACATTTCTGCTCCCTTCAAAAGAAAATATGTTTGAAACAGAGACTCCCTGCATTGTTAAATTGTACAAGAATACTTAAGCAGCATGTATCTCTCCCACTAAGTTACTGCTCAAAAATATTTTCAATTTATTGCTCTTCATTCAAAGAAGTAGAGGTAGCCCCAAAAATATTCACTAAAAGGATGTTTGTGTGAGCTTTGTGTTCACCTGGACCCTACTAGAATATACCTTTATTACAGGCTTTTTTTGTTTCCAACATCTAATACTTGTAGGATGTTTCTTTGCAGTTTTTGTTGGGTTTTCTTACTCACTGGGGAATTAAGAAAATAAGTACTGATTTCTTCAAAAGAGTTATGTAGGTATGTAGTAATTTGAACAAGAGCTGCAGCTGTTTTGTGCTTGTTCTGTCAACAAAAGATTTTCAAACCAGATAACTATGGGTTTCTCAGTCCTTTATGGTATTTGGCCTAAAGGCCAAGCAACTGCAAGACTTCACTTAAGAAAATGGAACCATTTGGAAATCCAGTTTATACTTTGGAAATCCATCTTTATACTATTCTTTCTTTAAACCCTTTTCTCCTTTCAAAGCTTAAAAATCAAACTAAAGTGGGCAAGGGAATAAAATCTCTTTATCCCAAAGGAGTAACAGATACAAAACCAATTTAATATCAATGATCTAAATGCTGAAGCAAGGTGCATCCAGGGCAACTCTCCCGACTCCTTGGTTACAGACAGCAGAGAATTCAGTATTCTTCAGGAGAAGATAGGCAGTCATTCTGGGAATTCCTATACAACTCTAGAAAATTAGTATTTTGTAGCTAAAGGTATGTAGTAATTTTTTCCTTACTGAACTTAATAACAAAATTTTTACTAGCTTTCCTGAAGTGAAATTTCACGCAGTGGAAGTAAATGAAAGACTGGCAAAAACAAGAGTTGCTAATATCCAAGCTGAGCCAGAGCAAGACAGCCATTGTATACACATGCTTTCTGTACTAGAGAAAAAACTGTTTTTCTTCTGTGGGTACCATCTGATTCAGTGTCATAGCCATATAACTGAGATAATAGTTTATTTTGGTCGCAGGCAAATAAAAGGATAAATGTTAAAACCAAATATTTTAAGAGAAGTCGGTATTAAAAAAAAAAGTCAACATTGTTTAAGGCCTTGTGTTAGAACATTGGAGGGAAATCAGAGAGTTTGACACTAGGTTAATTAGATTTAAATAGTTTCAGGGAGAGAGAGAGAATGTGCAACAGGAAAATACTATTCATCTTTGTAGCCAGATTGCTTAAATTTACCAGAGCTGTCATCGAGACCTTTTAGAGACTAGTTGCATGATTTTGTTTATGATTCTGTAAAGAGAAACAATATTGACTGCTGACATTTATCATGGCTTGTAATTTTTCCTCCCCTTAACTTCACTGTGGTTTACTACATGGAAAGTGATTTGTTTTGCTTCATCTTCATCAAGAAAAAAGAAGGATGCCCCTTTTAATAAGATAAGATGCAACTGAAGACCCCAACTTAGATCATGAGGTCCTACAATTGCAAACACCCCACAATCTCCCTTCAAGATGGAAAAAATAATGGCAGATAGTTTCCTATGATTTACTGAAAGTGAGGAGGGCCAAACCAGGGAGGACACATAATAGACACCTCCTTCCATCCACCTGCAAGCAGACGGGTCACAGAAAACAGCTTTGCACCATTGTGCTGATCTGGCCAGGGTCAGAGTTGGTGCTTAGACAAAGGGGTCACTGCCACCATTTGCACAGAGCTGGCTCCATCTGAACCCAAGTGAAGTTTCTCTTTGGGATGATGTGAGGAAAACCAGAAAACCAAAACCAGACCAGGCATAACTTATTCTTAAAGGTCATCAAAATCTAAGGAAAGTTTTTCATAGAAGTATAGATGTTTAACAATTTAACACTAAAAGTTAAGCTCATTGTTTATGGATTCTCAAGCCACTCAGAGTATCCAAGTCCTGGACAGTTTTTTGTGTCAATAAAAACACTGGGAAACAGTTGGTTTTTTACATATACACACACAGTTAGCAGAGTGGCCCAGGGAAGAGCTCCAACATCCTCCTTGCTATGAAATAGCACTTAAAAATTTTTCCTTTATACAGAGAGCAGAAGAGAAATGCATAAAATTACTTTGCTACAGCCTGTTATGCATGATGTGGAACACAGAGGACTACATTCACTCTTACCTCCACAGTGGAATGCTGTATCATACACGGTGATATGAAAAAGTCTTTTCAGATGATTTATGGATACTACAGTGGCAAGGCAGCAAGTGGCAGGGAAAATGCCTTGTTTAATGAAGCAGTTATGTGCTGGATACCTTTACCAAATTGATTCTGCTTCAGATGAACTGGTTCAAATTTAAAACCATCTCAATATGCAGCCTATGTATACAAATAATTGGTTCAGCATTCAAACTAGTTGTTTGTGTCTGGCAGTTTTTTAAATGAATTCCTTATAGAAATCTAACTGCCTTTGAAATCAGTTCCAAATCTGAATTATTTCAAAATGTGTCTTATATTGAATGACAACTGCTCTTGACTATTGTTTGGCCATTAATGCAATGTGATACTACATGGGGAGCCAGAATTCAGAACCAGCAGGGAGAATTTTGCACCTTTAGTTGTCAGAAGCAGCCTTTTGGGAAGGTAACAAATTCTTTTACCAAATTCATACAGTCCCTGGGGCAAGGCCTCAAAGTAAACACAGTAGCTTCAAAGACAGTATTACTGTCAGCTCCAGGCTGCAGACAGTCCTGTTTGCATGTTGTGATCAATTCACACTTCCCATTGCAAACAATCTTAGATTACAGCCCTACTTATGCGAGAGATTATTTTGGAAAAATAATAAAAAGTGGTATGTTAAAGCTATGCCAAATATAAGACACATTCATCATGCTGTCAATGGAATTTTTTACCATATGTCTCAATGGATTTACTAAAATTAGTTTTGTTTTATACCTATAATAGCTATAGGTCTTAGGCCATATATAACATATTTCACAAAAAGAAAGACTGTTGTTCAAGCAGCAGGAAAAAACCCAAAACACATGACATATGTGCCCTAAAAAAAAGAAAGCTCAACTTTTTGGGAAAGGAGTCAAAACCACTTCTCTAGATCTGCTTGTGTAAAGGTGAAGCTAGAAAATGAGGGAGTATCCCTAAAGTTCAAATTGCTATAGATTCTAAACTGATGATCATATTTAGTTGACACAAATTAGTCTTCAGAATAAATATGGTTACATTACTCACAAATTACAAACTTATCTTGAATTATATATAATTTTCAAACATTAATTGTTACCTTGGCTTGTCTGCCTTGTTCAGCAAAGAGTTTTGCTTTTTGTCAACATATGTTCCACTTTCCATTTTAGTTGACATTTTACCAAGGACTAGACACCAGGAGGACAGTGCAACCCACTTCCTACAATGACATTTCTTTGGTAAATCCCACACTACAGGTGTTCAATATTAAGTTCTTCTAGTGAACACCTCTAAAACAGAATATATGACTAAATAGAAAGGCTTTTTTCCAGTCCAGATCATATAAATTTAGTTTTATTTACTTTCAAAGGCACAAATTTCAACATCCAAAGGATGTCTGCAGACTCAATTTCTCTGAAGTTTGAAAATTCCATCCATATATCCAATCCAGTAAAGTTTTATGCACTTAGATTATTCTTAAAGAGGTGTAATCACTGGTTGACCTCAGTGGGATGGTTAGCGTGAGAGAAGGTGGCAGGATTGGGCCCCAAGTTTTCATAAATAACACAGAACATCTCCAGATGAACATTCCACTGTTAGTTTTTATAGTGCCTTCCACAGCCAGCCCACATGGTCTCTCACACACATTCCTACATGCCAGAACAATAACAAATTAAAGTTTGGTTTATAAAAGGCCTTGGCTCAGATGCTGCTTATACAAGTTTGCATGCTGTTTACTCTGAAAAAGGTGTGGAACTGACCACAATGAGGTGACAACCTCAATTCCACTCACACATGAGGTGAGAAAACCAATAACAAAACTGCAGGATTAGGAAAGGACACTTTGTTTCTTCTGGCTTGCATGTGAATAAAGTGCATTTTACTAAGAAAGAAATGAAGCCTTTCTCTGAAGCAGACGAAGGAACATCTCTTCCTCCTTAGTACACAGATGCATACAAACTTTTATATTTGTATATATGTAAATATACGTGTCTGACTGTACACACATATCCCTACTACACATGATGATCCACAGAAGGAGAAGTCCTAGATTACCATTGGCCTACCTTGAAGTCAGTATGAATTTGGTAAAAGAATTTGTTACCTTCAGGGAAACTGGACTTCAAAGCATTACAGTCCCCCTCAGCTGAGCATTGGTTCAAGGACATTGTTACACCCAAAACCTGCCTGTGCTTTCAAAACTGTTAGAGTGATTGAAGGGTTACATTCTGCTTTCCTGAACTATTTCAATTTACCTGCATGCCTTGATACTCAAGAATACCCTTAAAATCCAATGTTGTCTGTTAAAATAGTAGGCACAGAGAATAAGGGAAATACCTTGGAAGCTGACTCTGTTTCATCTAAGTACTATTTCTGTCCAATTCAACATGAATGTTCTCATAAATATCAAGGGACCTGACATTTAGCCCCAATTAGAACAATTTTAAAAAGGGAAACAAATATTTCACCACACCCACATAACTTCAAAGGGTTTTCTTTTCAAAGGGTAATGCTTTTTTTAAATATTATATACAACCAAATGCATGATTGCAGACATCATAAAATTTGGTTGTCCCCATAATTAACTGGGGATACCCCAAGCTACATTAATTACTAGCAGAGATGCAAAAACTGAAGTATGTTTGCTTAAACATACAGTCAGTTCAATGCCAGAAAACATTCTACAAGAGATTACACAGACCAAGCAGATACATGTGGCAGGGACATTTCCATTAGAAACACTCTAAACAAAGCCATTTAGTACAGAGTACAATTTGCTTAAAAGATATACACATGGCATTAGAGCAAAGCTGGGAACAACTTTAAGAATTTTAATTGACTGAAAAAAATAACTGCCAGTATTTATAATTCTACAAAGAAAAGTGTCATAATGAGTTCACTGGAAAAAAAAAATCTCAGTTCTATCTTGCACGTGTGCACATGATATTTTCAGGCCATTAAGGCAGAAAAAATTAGAAGAAAATATTCTTTTTTTTACAGTACTTTTTTTGTGAAGTATTACAGAAAACCGGAAGGTTTTTTTTTTTTACAATTCTGAGAAGATACATAATCAACATAATAATTAAAGAAAGAAAAAGTGCTTCAGATACACAATTAATAACTG
Organism: Haemorhous mexicanus; assembly: GCF_027477595.1. NCBI lineage: Eukaryota > Metazoa > Chordata > Aves > Passeriformes > Fringillidae > Haemorhous > Haemorhous mexicanus. Next base: position 12,260,048 of record NC_082353.1, read on the forward strand.
TCTCCTGTCTTTGGGGAGACAGGCAATAACTCCTCACTATCAGCAATTACAATGTACTTGCAGTATCTCAGCTGCTTGGTTAATGAGTAGCAGGTAAAGTAAAGCAAAATCTCCCTCTAATCCCTACCCATTTGCTGTGGGAAGGAAAGAAATAAACACAGAATACCTCTGATGTGAGTTCTAAGTAACCCAATGGAGAAGCAAAAAGATTCTGGAAGTGCTTAACCTATATCCTGTTCTACCCCTTAGGGTTAATGGAATTATACAAGTCTAAGAAACAAAAGATTTAACTCACAGTAATTTTTGTATTCTAGATTCTTCTAAGGTCAGACAGAAAGGCACTGTTCTCATTTTATTTATTAATCCCAAAGAACATTCTAATATTTTGCACACTGGTTGCACAATATAGGAAGAATTGGTTTTCAGCACTAGCCTTCAATCTGTAGTCACTTCTATACGTTATCTCTATCAGCTTCCATTCTTTGATGTTATGAGAGCATTACAGACCAGCATCTGGTCTTTGAATTTAGATTCCAGTTTTATATTGGAAATGGTATTTTCATTTATATACCAAATTTTAAAAGGCTTAATCCTCAGATCTCTTGTACAACCTATCACAGCTTCAATACCGTGAAAGTCACAAACACTATAGCCCAAAAGTGAAATGTTATTTTAAAAATTTGTGCAGAATAGACCACATTGATTAAAAAAAACACCTTAAACCTACTATTTCTGTTAATACAATCCTTTCCATAGCCATTTTGGGGGGAAAGAAAAGGTCATTTTTTTTATTATCTCTATATATGCAAAAGCAGTAAAAGTTCTGGCAGACCTAGAATCAGCAGGATCCAAATCTCCATAAGAATTTTTCGAAAATTGGCAGACTGTAGCTTGAGACCAAGCCTGTGAAACATATTTTCAGACTCATACTTCTCCCCTCAAGTAAACTTGTCATTGTAACACCTTTATTCAGAGCCTAAACCTGTGTACATTTCTAAGCTCATAATGTAGCTACTCGCAAAAGAAAAAAAAAAAAATTCTTAGATTCTTCAGAACCATGAATCAACAACCTAAAACCTAAACAACTCATTCTAAGCCTAAAGACAGGACGTAATCAAGCCAGAATGTTACTGCTCTCTCTTATATTCTCTTTGTTTCCATTACTAAGCTAGAGATCATTTCAAGTTTTTGCTAATGAATCACAGCATTGTCTAAATTTGGAGCTTCATAAGCTCCCATGAGAACCTTTCACTTGCAAACTTACCTATTTGAGGCCTGACCCTCCTTTGAGCACATTTACCAGATGGTCCAAGTTACATTGGGTATTCTTAGGTACAATACAATAGACTACAGTCACTACATCAAGTTAATGAGCTGATAAAAAATAACACTTAAATTTTGAATGCTTGCCCAAGATAATTAACATTAGCATAGGGTAAACTCAATTCCTCCATTTGTAGAGCAGAAAGAATAATTACAGGAAACTTTGCTACAGCATTTCTTCATTCTATGGTTTTAACTAGGATGTGAAATAGGTTAATTAATTACATTATTTTGGGTGCGATAAGCAAAACCACAGGAATACTTCTGAATTTTATGGTCTTGGAAAGTTCTAGTTATATAAATAATTTTGAATAATCATGCTTTTTGTCTTAAAACAAATTTAAAAGTCATTAAGAAGGTGAGTCAGTAAACACTTTAGTGTACATGGCTAAGGTTTGTTACAATCATGCTCCTTCCTGCAGGCCAGTAAACTCATTAGTTGCATGTATTTTCTGAATACAAGTGCTATGTCCATTAAGAAAGGACAGATAACTGTAAATTACTGAAAATCATTTGTACATTCTTTTGGTTTAAAAGCTTCTTTAGCTGCCTCCCATGCAGTATGCATCCCATATAATTCACCATATTGCTGAACTTGAACATTTGGTTTTAGGAGATTTTGCTTTCTGCATCTACATTCATTCTCCTAGTAATAACAGCACTAGTTTTATTGTTTCATTCCACACAGATCATGGACTGTGCATTCAACCTAACAATTTATAGTGCTTTCTTTCTGACACAGTATCTGTTGGACACTTAAACATTTAAAATCCCCTTGTAACTAGTATCTGGTGCATCCAAGTCTAACCATCTCCAGAAAATTAAGGTTTTTCCACAGCTCTTCTTAGACTCAGTATAGTTGGCACCAATTTAAACTACATCCTTATGTCTTCTTATATTCTCAAGGAACTCCAACAGCTTTGTTTGGGACAAAAAATATTTATAAAATACACACATAGACCACTCCAGGTCAAAGTTTCCAGGATAAAGCAATATATTTTGCAATAAGACATTAGACCTTTTTAAAAATAGCAGCTATTCAGTGTTAGCAGCAATTCAGTTAACACAACACTTGTGTTACTTGTCCATAGCTGTTCACAGAATATACCAACAGTTTTCCAGGAATGCAGGAAAAGATAGCCCTTCATTGAGAGTTAACAGCAAAAAACAGCAAAGCACAAAAAGACTTGTGAGGGAAGATGGGGGCAAGGCATTTTTAAAGAATTTCTAGTTGAACAGTGGCATTCAACAATTTACCAAGATAACCTTCAGGGGCTTGCCATTGCTCTCAGGGGAAAGGCAAACGTATTTGAGGAATATGATGAGGCACAGAACATTTTTAACTCATTTCCATACAGGTGGAGTATACAGCAAGAAAAGGCACCATCTTTTCAATCACAACAATCGATGAAGTCTACTCTAAACATGGAAGCATTACTAGAATGAAATGCTTTTGCAGTCTGCTCTAGAGAAGAGATAGCATCTCTTGCTGTTTGTTGGGTTTTGGGGGTTTTTTAATTTGTTTGCAGGGGTGTCACTATCTGTAAAGCAAGGTATATAAAAGCCTCATTTAAGAGCAGAAATTAATGTGATCGACTTATAAAAAGTGTTTAGAATTACAGGTACTCACACAATTAGCTTTCTAGTGACTACCTCAGAACCAGCTAGTAGTGGATATCTGTCTGTGGCAGCAAGCCTGGCTGCAGGCTCTTGTTAGTGTATTTACACTGCCTTTCACAAGTCTGCTATGGATAACAGTGCAGAACACTGCTAATCTAGTTTAACTATGCCTATAATAGTCTGAATAAAAAAAAGTGTCATACACACACGTATACAAAAGCACAAACACTTTACACCACAGTGTTGTAGAGGTCTAACTCATTCAGTTCTAAGAACAGGAATTGCCCTTGAATTATATTCCTCATGTGATTCATTACACTTTTGTCTCAAAGGCTTCCCCACCACAAGAAATCTTTTAGCTTTTTCATTTTATTTAATTCTTTAATATTCCCTAAGGACTTCAAATGAAAAGAAGTGATCAAATATGCCTTTATGGCAACACAATTCCCATATTCTATTGATTTTTCTTTGTTTTCTCTAATTTTTCATTGAACTCTTCAAAGAAAGTCCCTAAGGAAGCACTGGCTTATTAATTATTGTTTGGCTTATTCTTACAAGAACAGTAATTTAGATTATTTTATTATGTTCCAGACAATGATTGCCTAACCAGATAATGTAAGCAAAGTAAAGTAAACTGGAAACTGAGTTTAATTACAAAAACAATTGCTTGGATTGCATTTGTGGTTGAGAAATACCAATTAATTCAGTTCACAGTGCAGGGGTGATTATTGCAATATCACAGTGATAAACAAATAATGCAGAAAAAAGCTTTCACCAAGGAGTAAATTGTGCAATTGAAAAGAGTTTGTAAATAGGTGCTGTAGCATCTCTGCAGAGACTCCTAATCTTGGGTTTATTTGCCACAAGACTGTGGCAGATAAAAATATTACAGTGGCCAAATAAGTGTTTTAAGTTATAGCAGATACATTATTCACCAGGAAATAGTACAGCATTTGGAAAAGACAGACATACATACTCTTATCCTGCTCTTATTGGCATCACAGTGATAAAACTGTGACAGAGCCATTATTTCAGCCCAACATACCTGAAAGATGATCTTCTGGAACCACATAGACGAGTCCTAAGGCAGCATGAATCACACTTGGTATAGAAAGCAGGCACTTTAGAACTCATAGCCTGTGTTCATAGAAGTAGATGCAGATTAATCAGTTTCATATTATTTGGGAAAATGCATTCCAGGAGCTATAAACTGTTGAGCATCATGAAGTATATTTGGTAGATTGTAGGTAGATTTTAAGAGATTGTGTGGGGTTGTTTACTTTACAAATTTCCAGTACAGTACATTTATTGATGATCCTGAAAGACTCATCAATAACTCAATCATTCAACCTGAAACCAAGAGGAAGGCAAGATTGGGACAGACAGACAGTCTGAGAAGGAACATTCTCTAAAATGTTTGTTCTGTTTTCAACTCCATTAATGACCATACATTTCAATTAATTCCACTGACAGCTTAATTACATAAACAAGTCTACCGGACCTGATGAGATGCATCCCAAGGTCATGAAAGAATTGGCTGATGTAGTTGAGAAGAAATTCTCCATCATATTTGAAGTCAAGGCCATCAGGAAAAGTCCCTGTAAAAGTGGGACTATCTCACCCATTTTAAAAAAGGATAATAAGGATCACCATAGGAGCTACCAGCCAGTCAGCCTCATCTCAGTGCCCAGCCACAATTGTTGGTACTATTGGCTTTTAACATCAATGCTGTTCTTGCCCTTTTACACCTAACCCCAGGTATTCTACTGCTGGATTGGCATGTCCTGTCAAATTGTCTTACTGCCATGTTAGTACTGCTGCTGAAGTTCTTGGACCTATTTGTAAATCTGCATCATAAGTAAGGAGGCAAATTATCTCCAATATTGTTAATATGAAATAATTTACTTATATTAAGAGGGGAAAATAATTACTTGCCCACAATATTTATGTTTCTCATGTTCTAGGTGCCCAGCCTGAGCCACCAATTACTAGCATTCATTTTAACTAATTCTCATCATCTTTTAGATGCAGATTCTGAACTATGTTCAAGTACTTTCATCAGAAGGAAAAACATTTTCACAATGTGTTTCAGCTCTCACATGTCAGGCTTTCTTCAGGAGAAGAATTTTCTTCTAGGGAGACACAGTCATGGTCAACATTTTTCTGCAAAACAAAAAATCAAGTGCACTCTGAGCAATTATAGGAGAAAAAACAGTATTCAATGAGCATTGTTCATTGGAAAGAACAGCAATATGCAAATATGACTGTTACAACACAAACATCCTGACAGTAACTATGTCATACCAAACTTTTGGAAATATTAACATTTAATGCATCCCTTGTGTCTCCCCTCCAAAAAGGATGTCTAATATCCGAGTACACCAACAGTATTGTGAAAGCAACTTCTTCTGGGAATAATCTTTCCAGGAGGACTATCCCAAACACATGGATAGACTGATTCTGAGAGGAAATCCTTAAGCATTCACTTTTATAGAAGATTATTCAGCCACTTAAAAATGAAATCTACTGAAATCATTCTGCTTCACAGTAAAAAATGGAACTAATGAACAACGAAGGAAAGAGAAAGAGAGATGTTTTGGGCTTTGGGATTTTTGGTTGTTCAGTGTTTTTAAAAAATTATTCTTATATTGGGCAAGATTTGTTCTCAATTTCTCCCAAGACAAATGAATAAGACCTTCTTACAACATCACCACATCCTGTATATTATTGTAAAACCTAACTTCAGAGTTGCCATTGATGTATGTAATAAAATAGGTAGAGAAAGTAAAATTTTGTTTATTCCAAAAAAAATTTAGCCTTTTTAAATGGTCTAACTCTACAGATTCCATGTACAATGACTAGATTTCATAGGTAGTGATAAAGTTATTGTCATCTTTCAGTTGGTATTGGAATGAAATTATGCTAAAACAAAAAAAAAAACTTGCTATCTTTTTCATTACAAATTCAATGGAAGATAAGAGAAAGCAAAATAGGGAGTGGGATTAATTTTCTTCCAATGCATTATTTTATTCAAGGTGCAAAGGACACAGATTACATCGTTTTTAAAGTTACATGCCTTGCTGAAAACACCTTTTGGCTAAAGGAGCTGACACCCAGAAGCAGCTTGAGACATAGCAAGATTACAGGATTATGAACAATAAAACACCAAGAAGCTCTGCTTCCTCTCCGTGTTCCTACAAGTAACAATGTTTTTTCTCCATTCTCAATTTGCACTACTTCCATCTTTCAATGTAAATATTTTACTTTCTGGAAGTAGTGATCAACATGAGAGTTCATCTTTATTTCATGTTAGCAGGGACTCCAGATCTTATCCAGGGTTGCATCAATACGCGTGTGTACACCCCTCCAATTTAAATGTACTTTCACTGACCTGGTGAGCTAATTTGCCTATAAATCATCATTAGTAGAGGTGTTCCTTTCCCCAAGAATCAAACAACTCATATGAAACAGCTTTTCCAACAAAAATCATACAAGATTAAGACCAATAACATCAGTACATAAATAAAAATATTTTCATCAAGTCTTAGGACTTAAAAGCACTCAAGACAATCTAGACCATTTTCTGCCCCAAGATATTATCAAGTCTATGTATGAAATTGCTGGAAATGTCAAGAACTATGGACTTGAGGAAATATCTTAGGAAATGTATTCCATTTCCCTCTATCTTAATTTGCGAAGAATCTAGTTGAATTTATCTGCATTTATACATCTTCACAAGAGACATCCATCTATTTTTGGTTTGCAACAGCCTTTCACATGTCAAAGAACTGATAAAAAAGTTTCAGTGAAGAAAGCCCAGTTCCACTTGTCTTTCCTTGTAAGTCATATTTCCTAAGCACTTATTCTTCTCCTTCATCTTGGTGAATAATTCTCTTCATCTGGTCCACACCTTCCCTTAAATGTGACAACCAAGCCTGGTCATACTAGTGGTAGGACACCATAAGGTGGCTCCCTTCCCTGTAACTTCACAGCACTGTCAAGTGACATTGAATCTCAGTGTAACATCAAGATCTTTTTCTACAGAACTGTTACTTACTCAGTTGCTGCTATCATGGCGTTAAGGCAGCAGCTATCTCCTAAATTCTATGAGTGGGAGTTTGCCATCATGCCAGTTACTTGTATTCTTTTTCCCTTCTCAGAGCACCTCAAAACTTGCATAAGTAACTTTCAATTTAAATCTTATTCTAGAATAAAACTTCTGTGCTCTTCAACTTCATCTCAAATGCAAATTCAGTGATTGAGTCTTTATTTCATCATCCAGATCATTAATGAAAACATTAAGCAGCACCTAACCCAGGATTAACTCCTGCCAATCCTCTCTCAGTACTTAAGTTTCCAGTTAAAGACACCTACCTCCAAATACTCCTACAAAGCACACTAGTAACCACCTGACAGAAGATGCATCAAGACTAAGTTTTACCAGCCTGATTATAAGAACCTCAGAGTTGAGATGTATGTCCCACTGCTTCTCTTCTAGTCACAGAGGAGAAGGGCTAATGCCATAGCAGACAGAAATTAAACCAAATTAAACCAGGTTGGTATAATTTCCGCAAGAAAAAATTGCTCTGATTGCTAATCACCTTGGTTTGGGTTTTCGTTTTGGTTTTTTTACAAATATTCCTTTTTATAGGAACTAAATAAGTGAGCTCAAGTTCACTAATAGATAACGCTGTATCTGCTTTCTCTCCCCTCCCAAAGACAGAAGCTGACTTTTTACCCTTCCATTCTTCCACATCATGACTAGTCTTCAAAAGAAATTCCAATGGATAGTCCTGAATATTCCATTAACTGGCAGTAATAAAACCCCACCATAGCTACATTAGGCATATTACTTTACTATCAAATGGACTGCTTGCATGTCTCTTGTATATGGCAACACAGAGTAAGAAAACAGTGTCAATGAGCCAGATTAGATGTCAGAAAGTGCTCAGCATGTAAAGTAGATGATGATCAATCCTTGCTATTGCAATCAGTTCCTAGTCAGTTAATGTTAATGTGCCATTAAGAAAAGATATTCTTCTGTATATATAAAAAACTTTTTTAAAAAAAGAGAAGCCACTGGTAAAGCAATAGTGCTCAAGTCACTGGTTTTCTTCTTCACCTAACCTGACAGCTGTTTTGACCACTTGCAAAAGTCTTCTGTTGTAAAAATAAAGAGCTTACTGACATTTGAGGTTTTAGCTTTACTCATCCATCCTCTTCCTGCAGCCTGAGACGTTGACGTGACATTAATCCTGCGCAGCTGCTTCATACCACAAAAGGAATTTGTTATGGAATTATTTAAAAAGTGCAAGTAGCCAATTAATAACCAAATGTATAATTTCAGAAAAACTTTACCAAACAATTGAATTTTTTCCTTATATAGTCACATTAATTTTGATGAAAATTTTCATCTGCAGAAAGGGCCAAGTGATTTATCTGACTTTATTTCTTACATGTGAAGATACTTTAGAAAATAAACAGCTGAAAAAAATTGGGTTTTTTCCTGTCAAAGTCAATGTTTCAGATTTCTGTCACCACTAGAACAACTCAGTGTCTCTATTGTTCCCTTAAGTAAATTATCAATACACTAGTGGTGTTCTGCATGGTCCTCAATAACCCTGAGGATAAATGTGACTTACTGACATACATATTCTTTCCATATGTTGTTTCCCATAATACTCTTGATAAGAAAAAGCGTAAGAGATCTTACTCAGCTGGATTTTACCGATGTCTTTAAATATGAACAAAGAGGGGGAAAAAATCATTAACTATGTCTTCTTTACAGTAAATTGTGTTTAACACTAGCAGATAAGATGCTTTTCACCCCCTACATCTCATACAGGCCAAAAATGTCTCCAGTAATGTTTGTACTGCATCCATTTATCACAGAATGGGAGAAAACAGGGTAATAAAGTTATACTGTCATCAAAAAACTTTAAGAACAATTGTCCATAACTGAATTAAGTGTCGAAGCAAGGAGATCCGAACACGAGCAGCAGTTTCTTCTCTTGCACAGACCTTCAGAACAATGTGCAGCTACAATCATCAGCTAGCAGCAGAGCTTACAGAATGGTCAGTGTATTCAGTGACCCCATTTAAGCAGTTATGGGGGCTCTCTCTCACTCCAGTTGATATTGCAGAGTCTTGTCCACAGCAATTATCTCTAAGTCTCTGCAAAGAGCCCTAGCCCAAGCTAGCTGTGTGATGTGAAACAGACTGAACCAAAGACGTAAAACTAATCCCCCAAGTGCCCAAAGCTGATGTAACAACATATCTGCTGGCCTCAAATATTCACTCAAACAGAAGTTGCAGGTTTTCACAGATTCAAAGTCCTTAATGTTTCCTGAATAAAAATGCTTAAAGAGCAAGCATAAAAAAAAAGTAAGAAACCTAGGTAGTCTCTAAAAAAGCACGAGATATCAAGACAGCTCTTTAGTAGAATTACAGAATTACTTACTGGATATCTTCTGTGGTAGATGTAGTTTAGATAGGGGCAGTAATTTTATCATGGCTTATCTACACACCCCTAGCAACCACACAGACAATCCCTGGGATTTACCATTAAAGCACAACATATGGTTCTCTTTTCTTTCTAAGCATGAGGCAGAAGTGTATAACACATGAAAACAGTATGTCTCAACAAACTGGGAAAATGAAGGAGATCATTAAGTGTAGTAACTGCAGTCAGATACATTTACGTTTTCAAAACAGAAAAAGAAACAATAACTATTTTATTTAACTTCCAAAACACTTGTACTCAAATATTTAGATTGCCTAACTCATTCTTCAGACTTCAGTAACATCTAGGTATCTAAAGAGTACAAGTCACTGTTTTGCTCACTTATAGACTTAAAACCAGAAACAAACCTGAGTAGAGAAGTCGCAGATAACAGAGCAGGAACATAGCAGTATAAAAGCAAAAATTTTGTGGAAGAAAACATAAGAAGAACTTGCATATTTTCAAACAGGAATGCCTGCCAGGAATCTCCAAGAGCCTCTGGAGGTATTTGAACTGGGCTGTCAGTCACTGGCCAAGGCTGCTTCCATTCCTTCCTAGCCACTGATGCCAACTCCTATGTGTACACCTGCAAGCCAAGAGAGGAAACTTACTTCTGCTGAACAGCTGAAAACCAGATGTCAGGGTATTAAGCTACTGCATAGACAGTTTCAGACAATAGATATAATTACTGTCAATGGAAAGCATTATCTTAGATTTCAGGAAATTTGAAATAAGCACCAGAAATGTTCATCAAAGTTCACATTAACACTTGCCTTTGTGACTCAGTTCGTACAGTCCCTCTCATCCCCCAAAGGATGGTTAAGAAGCAACCTATGCAAAATAATTTATTGCTGTGATTACTTTTTATCTAAGCCAGTGTCTCTTCCTTTCCTTACACATCCTGTTTAAATCCCCTTTGCATTGTTTCTTCTTCCCTCCAAAACAGATAAGAAAATGCAACCTAACTTGATACTAATTATAACCCTTTCAAGACCTAGGTGGCCATAGCAAAACATAAAATACAACTGGTACAGAACAATCCATTCCTTGAATATTTTGTGGAGGCCTATTGTGCTATTTCTCTTGCTTTAACAATATGCTGCTGGAATTTAAGGTTCTGACAAGTTTATAGGGCAAAGCTAGTAGGAGCAAGATGAAATAATGTAAGCAAACAACTCAGGCCATTTTTCATCATGAAGTCATCTTATATCATTTTAAGAATGCCCATCAATTAATTAGACAGTTACACTTTACTGTATAGTTTTATGCAGCTATTGTTCTATAAAAAGGATCTGACAGTAAAATAACCAACAGTTACAAATATTAACTGAGTGTAAATCATTTCTATGCTTAATAGTGTCTGATATTCTAATCCCACCACACTGTGCTCTTAGTATGAACATCAGTCAGCTGGGAAATTTTACAGGCTATCAAAACATAATGACTAATACAATAGTCCCCTGCTTTCTTGAAGCATTAATTCTGAGCTGCTTGCATGCAATTGAGCCCTAATACAGATATCTTGTACTACATTCTGAGGGTCATGTTGCCCTGAACAGTAGAAGTTCCATCAGGTCCAGCATTGAGGTTCAACTCACAGTGGGTAAAATCCAAGCAACAAGCTTGGATTATTTTTTTATTCCTAAGACACAGGCATGAGTAAAATAAAGCCATGAAAGAAACTCCAGCTATTAGCAAAAGATGGACCATTTCTGACCCCAAAAAAAATCTCCCTAAAGAACAAGAAAAGCTAAGCTTTTAGGATGGCAGTTGGAAGGACTCAATGCAGTATTCAATCAATGAATTAAAAGGATATCCAGGATAGCAGGCAAGAACGCTGCTTATATTCTCTGTTGCTACACGGGCTGTATCCTACACTAAAACAATGGGTGGTAAATAAAATGGGCAACAGCAACAGTTGTCAGCCCCTCCATTCGAGAAACACAGCAACATGTTCAAGTCAGTCATAGTCCATTATTTATGTTTAATGCAAACATTTGTAACAGTAACCATACATTTTAGGAAAAAAAATAACCATTTCATAGATTTTGTGGGAGCTATAATTTACCTTGTTTTTAAAATGTGACCAAAATTAAAAGAAAAACAAAACAGCATCAAGAAAAAAAAAACACCCCATCAAGAGCTAGTAAACAAATAAACATATCTTTCTGAGACACAGAGACTGGAGGAAGTTGCACAAGGAATTTGGAATGATTGTCCTGTTCCTTTGCTCTTTCCTAAGCACCTGCTCTTGGTCACTGCCAAAGAGAGGACCTTGGGTTAGACATTGGTTTGACTCAGTTTAAGTTCACCCCACACAAACTAATTAATTTCTTTGTCAAAGCTCCTTTCAAGAGCCAAATATAAAGGTCAATCTGAGTAGTAGTACTCTTCCATAAAAGGAAGAATAATTCTTTAAATTAAGATGCAATAGGTCTGTTATAAATACAAATTCATTAATAAATCACAATTTGTATTGACAGTTTAAATCCTAAATTTGCCCTTACTTTTGATCATGCTGATGTCATTAGCTCTATCTCTTGTTGCCAAAGTAATTTCTTTCCTGTTTCCTAATCAGCTGTTTTTAAAGGATTGACTCAACAGCCAGGATCAGTTTTAGACAGACAGTCAAGTTCAAAGAATCAGCCTCGATAGCAAGAGCCTGAAAACTTTTGGTAAGTCAGTTGGTTTTGTAACTATTACAAAACAATACGATGTTGATCACTCCTGGAATTTAACACGTAGGGTGTCTTTTTTTTTTGTGAAAAAATCAAACTTAAAGCGACAGAATCCTATTTAACATTATAAATTGTCCTCTTGTGTGTACATCGACATATATAGCATATATTATCTCAACACAAGCAAGATTATAAAACACGTTTTCTTCAGTGGTAACTGATTTCACTTTTACCTACTAAATGCCAAAAAGAAAACAACTCCCTTAACTTGGCTACTAGAGAAAAACATTCTGTTTTCCAGCTGACACTGAGGATTAAAGAGTAAACAGAGACTTACTAAATTGAACTATCAACTCAATAGGCATTTAGTACAAGAATGTGTTTCTCTGACACAGTATTTGGAAGAATGTCCTGTTGTAACTTCTGAAGTTATCATTACATAACCTCCAGCAATCCTCTGCAGGATTTGTATCTAATGCTACAGCTAAACACAGAGAACGTGGCCAGGAACACAAGTTCTGTAGCCCTGCATATATATCACGTGACTTAATTTATCCTAAAAAGGATTACATCAAAATATCAAGAGCAAATTTTCTGAAAGGAAAAAATAGGAAGATCAGAAGTTCTGAAACACTGTAAATCACAGGATATGGCAGTGAAACATGAAGAAAAACACTCAGAAATGAGGAAAGCATGCGTTGCAGAGTCAAGAGTCAGAACAGGCCAGGAGCAAAACTCCTATCTGTATCTTCTAATGCAGCTACATCCTCATGAATGAAGCCCAGAGCCCTATCAAATTAAAAAAAAAAAAAAAAAAGATTTTTTGTTAGAGTTCAAACATAAAAGGAACAGAGACTTGTTCTTACAAGAGGAACCAAACTTTCCAATCAAATCAAATTGCTTTGGCACTCCCATAAAATGCTGGTGTTTAGAAAATCCACTAAGGAGGTACCAGTGACATTAATCTGACATAGTAATGATTTTAAGCACAAGATCTGTTCTTAAGAAAAATGAGGGGAAAAGTTGTACTACACGTGCTTACTTCAACTCCAGTTAATTGGCCTTGGTCCTGTGTGGCTACTCCCACACAAGCACTGAATAGCAGCAATGGCACATTTTAATAGGAATGGAAAGAATTGTGTGAAACATTTTTGATTACAAGACCCTCTGCAGTAAAATGCATTTTAAAAAGCTGTACAGAACACTATTTTGTTTCTTTTCATTAAAAATTTAAGATTAAAGCAGCTCTGAGGCAAAAAAAAAAAAAAACAAAAAAAAAAAAAAAAAAAAAACAAAAAAAAAAAAAACAAAAAATACAAACCCTGTCTTTCCAGAACCAGAACACACACAATGGCAGTGGGAATGGAAGTACAAGGCAGGACAAACCTACTCACCAGACCACAATCATTAACTGCTAAGGGATTTATTAAATACCAATGACAGACTTGTAACAAAATGAGTCCTGGTTTCACTTTTGCATTTTTAATTCTCAGTCACTTAGTGGAAAAGTTCTTAATTTTGTCAAAATGGATATTTATTTTTTTTTCTTGAAAGGAAGCAAAAGAAGAAGGCAAGGATGGAACATGGCCACTTGACAATAACTATTAGGTGCCATCACAAAGTCTGTAAGCAGATTCTTCTTGCTTTCAACTTTTTTCCTTTTTTAAATTTTAGTATTAGAAATTTTTTTTGGCCTGGAATGTCTCTGGTTTTGCTTTCTAAATGTTTTGTGCAAGTTTAAATTTATGTCTGAGATAAAGCTGTTCAGAAGAAATTTATTAAAACTAAAAGCTAATCTCATTGTTAGGGTGTTTGTTGTATGAATATCCTTTAATGCTCTCTAAGAAGAAAAGGAAAAAATTAGAAGTAGAAATAAGGACTGTAAAACAAGCACTGTGTAACATGAGCTTACTTGATAATCTTTTCAGCCTATTGCACTCATTTTTGCCCAGGAAGTTCTCTCTCAACACCAAGGAAACACTGCTAAGTTATTAAACCACCCACCAAAGCCATACTGGCACTACTCCAAATTAAAGTGTTACTTAGAAGCCCTTCTTGGATGGAACACTATTACAGACGGGACATGCATACAGAGGGATTTTAAATAAGTGCTTTCTAAATGTCATAATTCCTATGGCATGACAGTAGCTTACAAGTGTTTTGGCATGGCACCTTTGGCAAACTACTCTGTAGGCAATAAAGTAGATTACAGCTGTAGGGCACATCTGAGTGTGCTCATGTCTCCCGAGGGAGATCATCAAATTAAATCGGTATCTTTTTACCCTCCTTTGCACCTTTAGTAACTGTAATACTGAAATAATTAACCGGTGTTACCAGTACCCATTATTGGATTTTAGCTGGCTTTATTCTAGAAATTATTTCTGCTTACTTCCTTAAATCTTGATACAGATTAAAAGGAAACTACTGTCAGACTATCCAATTTATAAAATGGCCACAACACATGGCAGATGCTATCTCAATTGATGATTTCTTGATGCTTTGTTCCAAAAATTTATACATTTTTTCAGAAGGCTGTTCAGGCAACAATGAAAGAATAATCTTGCCCAAAAGCAGGCAGTAGCACCAAGGCTGAACGGAGGCAGCAGCAGTGGCCAGGATTCCAGAGGAGCAGGCTGCGCGCTCCCGCCCCGCGGGGCCGGCGCTCCGGGAGCCCCCAGAGGAGCAGGCTGCGCGCTCCCGCCCCGCGGGGCCGGGCCCTGCAGCGCTCCGGGAGCCCCCAGAGGAGCAGGCTGCGCGCTCCCGCCCCGCGGGGCCGGGCCCTGCAGCGCTCGGGGGCTCCGCAGCGCGGGCGCGCCCAAGGCCCGGCGCTGCCGCTCCCGCGCGCCCCCTGCGGGCCGAGCCGGGCACTGCAGAGCGCGGGGACCGGGCCACCCGTGCGTGCGAAGGACAAGTCGGACACGCCTCGAGCCACAACGGGCACCAAAGGAGGAAAACACATTAAAGAATGTTCACGTATTTCCAGTCCTGAATACGAGAGCTGATAAGATTGTAGTAATAGTTACTTCAGTAATCTCACAACCTAGGAAGATGCAATTTCACCAAGATGCAGCATTCACTAATAACAAGTTTGAGATGGATATTTCCACATGTAGAATCAATTTTTGTGGTAACTCTAACAGTGGAATATACTTTCAAGAGAAAAAGAATAATTTTATATTGTTCTTACCTAGTTCTGAACATCTTTTTCAAAAGTGTTAAAATAGTTCAAAAGCTCCTCACAGCCAAGAGCGAGTGCTTGACACTCAGAATCTACAGTAGATGCTGCAGCACCAGTCTGTACAAATCAGCCAAGACTGCCCTCCTGCACCCACAATCAGACTGGCTAGCACCAGGGCAGCAGGCAGGGCATGACGAGACAGCAGGCACAGCAACCACACAGGGTGAGTGCTCCTACCACTGATAAACACAGCACCTCAGCACCACTGCTGTTAGGGAAGCTGGATTCACACAAACCCCAAAATAAGGCTTCATCACCCCTCACATTTCAATTTTCTTTTGCAATAAGTGAGGTGGACTCCTAGAGATACAAGCTTATAAAAAAAAAAAAAAGCCACAATTCACTTCTGGAAAAAGCCACAGCCTTGTGGAATTGTCCTATCTTTCAAAATTCATACTTCAAGCATATTGCAAACAAAACTTGTATACAAGTAATTACATACTGTATTCAGAAAGAGGTAGAACACAAACTTATTTAAGCAATGACAAAGGCTTGCAGAATAATCTGCAATTACAACACTTCACATTGCTGTTTCATGGCCAAGTTCATTATGTTTTCCTTGCCATAAGCCCCCAAGATAATTTTGAGCTTTAGTTAACACCTAGAAAAATAAGGATATAATTAGATAAAAATTGGCCAGTACACATATACATATAATTTACTGCCAAATTACAAGACTTCCAAACATATTAATAAACAGATGTGACTGTGATTTTCATTTTTTGTGAAATCCTAAAAATCTATGCCCATTCAGCTGCACTGGGTAAAGTCCTAAGAAAGACTACTAGACTCAAAAACTTCAAGTAACTTATTTCTTGAGTATCAATCTTAGTATCCATGGTGGCATTCAAATTTTGTGCTTTCACTGTACTTCAGTACATGAGGCATTTTTATTAAGAAAAACATACTTCTGTACTTATAACTTGAAATTTACGTGAGTAAATGGCTTTGAAGTGCAAAGATCATGAGGAATTTCATTGCTAAAAGGGAAAAAATATTTTTGTAGAAATGATTTTCATCTTAAAGACACATCAATAGAACAGGCTCCTGTATGCTTTACCACTAACAAAGTATTTTGATTTTTCCATAAATTCTGGTATACGATATTACAATGAAAATAACATTAAAAATCAAAAATTAATGAACTACAAAAAGTTTTGTAACTGAATGAATTAAGCATTAAGGAAAAACTCTACTTGTTTGGGGAAAAGATGTGCAGAAGTGTGAGGGGGACAAGCAGAATGAAGGGAGAGGAGAAGAGAGAAAAAGGAGAGACACTGACTCTGAAGTCACAGGTGCAACCTGACAGAAAGAGGTTGAAGGAACACAACTTGCCAGCATCATCATCTAATTCAGTGCGTGAGTGCTGCACTGCACACTGGAGTTTCAGCCACACCAATGGCTTGTTCCCTTACCCAGACAACAGCTCTACCCTGGCCACACACAAAAACTTAACCTCGCAGAGGAAGAATGAAAAGTCAAGGTTTTATCATCTAAGGCAATGTTAAAAAAAAAAATCAGATGCTCATGATTCCAACTTTGTTTTCATATAAAACATGTTGGCCTTCTGGAAAAGATTAGAAGAAAGCCAAGAAAGCTCTATTACAGAGAGGAAAACAATAGTTATGTTCGTAACCCATATTGAATATATGTTATGATGGTTTTGTTATGTCAGACATATTTTAAAAATCGTGGAATGGTTTGTATTAGGCATGGACACTTACAGAGAACATGAATTCTTAAAGCAAGAAAGGAAAACTAGGTAAAATTCTTATTTAAGTTCACATTAGGGTAGACCCCTGAAAACAAGCAGAGAGCATACTTATTTTAAAATAACATGAAACTGTATTTGTATGCACATTCATAGACTTTCACAGATTTCAAGCTAGAAATTCTGAGCTATGGATTACTTGCACAATGTAGATATTTTAAGTGTTTTAAATATTAGCATAAAACCTCAGAACCCATATTATTTCAGTAGATTTAGCTCTAATCAGAATTTGGATTTGCCTACCTTCACAGCAAAACATTCTAGTTCTGATTCAACAAGTCCTCCTGCATTTATGCATATCTTGACATTAAGAAGAACATTCAAAACACATGATATTTTAAAGCTCTATTTCAAGTTGAATATGCTGACTGGTTAATGAGTTGTTGAATCAGTATCCCTAGGAGAAGCACTTACACCAAAGCAGTTGGATGCACCCCATTGCTGGATGAAGCTGTTCAAACACAGGGCTATCTGTCCCTTTACAACAAAACTTTATCTGATCATTGGGATTTCTAGACAAAAAAGATAAGAATTTTAAACAAAACCCCCTGTTAGCCATTGTTATTGGGTTTTTTAAAGGTTGTTTCATCTCCCAGGTCTAATTGCATTTTTATTGGACATACCAATTTTAAAAACAGCCATTACACAGAAATAGCCCAAGTGTATTTTTTAACTCCACTGACTTTGGGGCGTCCTAGCTCAGTTTTAAATTATTACATCAGGTGCCAAATTTGACTCCTGGGAGTACTTCCTAGACTCCTTGCATTGGTTGGCTCAGAGAAGATACCCCTGGCACCACAAAAACAACTCTAATTAAATGCACAGACAAATGCTAATAAACAAAAATTTAATAAAGATTACACATAGCAAAGAACAAATCTCATTTTTCAGAGTTCAGTTTCCAGATTCACCTGATGATGGTTTAATCCCTCGAGAAACATCACTGCTCATCTCTCACAATAACTAAACCTGCTGCTCTCAGAATAACGAAAACCTGCTGCTTAAGCTCCTCTTGGGATTAAATGGACAGCATTTAGACTGAAATTATACTACCAGTCCTTTGAGATATCTACTTATCAAGCATTTCTCTAAAACCTTTTCAGAGTGAAATATTCTTATTTTCAAGAAAAGAGAAGGAAAGAAATTTTTTAAAACTTCACATTTCTAGTATTCTCCCTCTGATCAAGCTCCAAATTGTGTGGTGTTAGGAAGTCATGCTGCATTTTCAGAGCCTAAATAGTAGAACAGTTCTTATTTCTCTAAGTGTTTTGGCAAAAATAGATATCATCCCCTAGATAAATGCTGTATACTGCAGACAAAACTAAGGCTCAAAATAAGTTCAGTGCATGAAACAGCTTGTGTTTATTTAAAGAATATTGGAATGCCAGTGATTCTTTTCAGCTGTCCCATTACATTTTCCCTCCTCAACTTTTAATTTTTTCCATGGTCCTAATTAGTTAACACTCAGATTTGGAAAAACTAGCAAACCTATAGTCCTGTGCAGCAGATAACAAGATATTCTAAAGACACACAACAAACAGTAACTTGGACATCCTTTGATGCAAGACAAAAGCAAACACTTGCAGCAGCCAACTGGAATCAATTCTTTACAGTGACAGAGATGGCTTCCTACAGCTTGTCGGAGGAACAGAGAACTGAGTGTGAAATCACTGGCCACCCACATATATAGAGGTGACATAAATTAAGTACCTCAAACTTGGTCACTGGTTCCAAATTAACAAAACCTTTGTCCTTAATTCACACAACCTAAATTTTGAGAGTGTAAGGCAATACAAAGTGTCAAAATTCAACTGCACTGGTTAACACCAGTTAACCAATTGCTAAAGTTCATAGCTCAATTCAATGTGCAATAATTTCCTGTTACACAATACCAAGCACATTTGGTTTCACACATCCCTCAAAGTATGTGTTTAACTTTGATAGATAGAAATAATTTTATATTAAAAATCACTGGCAGATTTTGTTTTCACTTTTTATGTTTTCTACAGTCAAAACTCCTCTATCATGAACTACACATTTTGTGTTATAGGTACATCACTGCTTACTTATTTTCCTTATTACTACTGTCCATGTTTTAAAGCTGATACTTCGATTAATAAATAGAAAATTCACATAACTGTTTATTAAATATGAGTGAAACTTAAAAGATCACATCATCTTGCTAAAAGTTCGAATTCTATGTATACCACACTTATCACACTCAAATCTGAATATAAAACACAAGCTTTAGAATTTTAGTTTCAGGCTTTATCCAACATAATTCAGTTTTAGACATCTGCATTGACTGGCTTAATCAGATTTTAAAGATAGAGGAGTTACAGGCTCTTTCTTCACAACCAATGTAATTCCTCTGGAGAAATACATTCAGAGATGGTGTTTAAGCTGTGTGCACTGAACAGCTTTTTGGAAGAGTCAATTTTTTTAACCAGAAGAACAATCTATGGAGACAAAGGGAAGTCTGAAAAACATGAACATGCTGCTCTGACTATCATTTCCCTATTTGCCTGTACTAAGTAAACCTGTTCATATATGACTATTTCTCTCATCTAATTAAATTTACACTGGCTAATTACCATAAAGATAAAGCCCAATGGTTATAAAAGTTTACTGAGCTACTGCTGGACAAGACTGAGCAGCTGACTCCTCAGCAAGGCTAATTTCAGTAGTCACACTAAAATTTCAGTTTTGTCCCACTAAAAAAAGAACCTTAAGTAAATGCTATTTAGTATACAAAAGTCTCAGCTATTCAGAGGTTCTTTTTACACCAGCATTAAGTCAAAACAAGTAATTTGAGGTCTCAACTCTAGAAGACTGTACAGTACAGCAGAATAAATGTAATGGAGTTGCTCACAGCTATGATGGGCTGACTGCAAGCTAGAATTCCTGGATTGCATCCTTGTTCCTTTGAAGTGTTACACAAATAACTTACCATACTTTTTTTCACTCTAAATTATTCACTTATAAAATTGGGGTTTTTAGCTATAGCCCAAAAGACATTGCTTATAAGCTAAATGCTTCCACCATGGGAAAGCAAAGAATTACCTATGAACTCTTGCAGGTTAGGGAACATGACAGTAACAAAGTGTAACTTATCCAATCTCATCCTTGTCGCTTAAAAGAGCACAAAACTCCCCAGTGACTGGTGATAATAGGCAGGGATGATGACACAATAGTGGGATTCACAAGTAATATCTTGCTGAAGTCCCACTTGAGTTTGCCTTCCCTATGGTTTCTTTTTTAAAAACAAGGATTTGAGTCTGAAGTTTATGTCAGTTCTTCATTTTGCAAACTTCTTTAAACGAAGAAAAACATAAATACACTTCCAGCCATGTATGGTATCAGGAGAATTAAGTACTAAACCATGGATATTTCACTAGGCAGATTACAGAATCACAAGGTGCTCAGTTGGAAGGGACCCACAAGGATCATCAAGTCCAACTCCTGGCCCTGCACAACACCATTCCCAAGCGTCACACCATGTGCCCAAGGGTATTGCTCAAACACTTCTTGAATTCTGTCAGGCTTGGTGCTGTTTATTTTTCTCCTTTTCCATTTCATAAATTGTCAAAATTACCACATGGTATTGGATGTTTCCTTGTAAAGGACTCCTAAACCTTTTGCTAGTATAGAATTTAGTATTAACAGTCATGAAAATATGTAAACTTGCCATAAGTTACATAAAACAGATCACAACAACAGTCAAAAATCAGACTGCTAGACAAGACTGTATTAAATGCACAATGGCATATACTGTACTTTCATACAGAAATAATACCCAAGTATGTGAAGCTTCTGATATTTTTAGATTTCCCTTACTTGGTAACTTGTAATGCCTATAAAATTCTAATAAGAGACTAAAGAAATTAACTCCAGTTCAGTATAAATATTTGTTCCAGTGTTAAAAGTATCTGCACAAGCTTAACAATTGTATGTTATTTCAGAAAAATTACACTTTTTCTAGATCAACAAGTGAGATTTATTCAATATAGCCATCTCATATTTTCATTATTATTAAAAGGTTGTAAATATGCCATTACAAAAACCCTTTGTACTGGCCTACATTGACTTAGATCAGTAAATTCTAAAAACAAACCTTAAAAGTTTGGGGACTAATAATTTAATATTCTTCCCACAAAATTTGTTTGTGAACTCATTCATGAGTTTATAAGTCAAGCACTTATTTCACTGGCATCCTTATCTACCTAGCCAAAAAATACACTTGCAACTTTCTGACCCCTTCCTTAGGAAATTCCAGGATAACTTTTCATTTGCCAGCAACTAATAAAAAACAGTATTTCAGAGGGTGACAGACAGAAAAATTACATTTCTGAGTGAATCTTATGATAATCTGTTGTACTGGGATCGCAGTCTTGGTCTCTTTAAAATGTATTTCACAAGTTAAAGAAACTTCAGTGCAGCCAAAGTGTAAAAAAACAGGAAAATTAACAGGAGTACTAGAAAGAGACTCATAGGAAATTACCAGCCAATAAAAACTATCACTAAAGTCTACCTTTTGCATTTCATAGTTACAAGCAAACATGTTCTTTAGAACGATTGCAGTAGGGCCTAGCAAATAATTGCCATGGTCAGAGTAGTGGTGCAAAGGCTGTAAACAGAACTAGGAACATATTACAGTTAAAACTGAACAGTTAGCTTCCTATTTCTTGTCAGAGCCAGAGAGCTAAAGCTCAAGATGGTTTTGAGTCAAGGAAAGGTTGCTTTAGATCATTAATGAAAAACAAATGGGGGGATTAAGGCAGAGGACATTAGAAAGGAATAAAATGTGTAAAAACTCCTCATTTTTATTATCCTCCAGTGTTAATGTTGAAAGCAATCCCTTCTTTGGGTGAACCTACTTGAGAATATTGCCCAAAAGCAAAAAAAAAAAAAAAAAAAAAGGCTTTTACTATCTCAAATCATTTATCCCTTCACTGAGACCAATAAAAAAACAACAAAGAAGGAAAACCAAAAGGAAAGCAAAGAAAAATAAGGTGAAAATGCTGTCAGTAAACGAATACTTGCCTAGAGTAAAGACGTGGCCAAAACGTCGCATCATTGATGCCAATTTATCAAGACACCCTGATTTTGTGACAAATATGACTGCTACATTTGTGAGCAGACCTGCAGTCTCTCTCACCTGCTTGTGGTAGATCAGCACAAAATAGCAAGTTCTCTACACATTTCTACACATCCATGTAACACTTTCAAGACTTGAAAATACCTACATCATACTGGTGTTTGTTTTTTTTTTTTGAAAAAGCACTACTTCATATACCGCTGTTTAAAGATGTCACCCTTACTTTCCTCCTTTTTCATTCTGTAATTATGTAAAAGAAAGCCCTTTCAATTACTGTGTTTGAAGTCACAGATAGTTATTTAAACTTACAGTAGTACAGAAATCTAGTGCTAAAGTACCAAATGGGTGCTTAAGATCCTCTACAGACATCAGCACTGTGCTCATTTATTAACAGCCTTCTTTAAAAAAAGTATGACATTTCATGTTATTTTATTGGTGGCATAAGTGTTTAACTTCTTCCACAAGATTATTCAGTGATTCAGACAGACTAAAACAGTCTTTGACAAACCACTGCATGCATGAGCACAGAGCAAAAATAGTGGTTGACAGAGAAAGGAAATTAAAACAAGCAAAGCAATGTGAAAGATGTAGATAAATGAAATGAAAGCAGAAATGAGACAACAGTCTTTTTCACTTCCTTGAAAAATATTTCCTGTTGCCAGTATTTGCAATGATCTTCTTATTGGTATTTGTTATAATGGAGGAAAGACCTGCTCATTGCTAAATATCACTTTAAGAACTGAAAAAAAGTGGAAGTCTATTGACATTTTTACCTAAAGGCACAATGAGTGTAACAATGCAGCTTTGAGGGGCTCTTTAATGTCAAATAGAGGAGCGTGTCACATACCTTGTTTCCTGGAATCATTCAGTTAGTAGCATGCTTCCCTCTAACAATAATATGGCAGCTACTGGAGTCAATTTCAGAACAAAAATACTTAAGGCAGACAGTTTTCTTTTACTTTTAGCCTAAATTCTAATTGACTTGTTTTATAGACTGAAAAAAAAAAACAGTTTAGGTATTTATAGAACTGTGAAATATGCTCTGCACTATCAATGCACTAGGTCATTTGGCTTAGACATACACAATACTTCCCTTTAATACTGATCCAAGTACATGTTGTTCTGGAAACAGTTCAACAGCAGCATTTTCATCGAGAGCCAGAATGCACTCATTTTCCATTTCTATTGTTTTCTGCACTTTATCTTAAGTGGGGAAATGTATATTAGTGGCAGCATATTTAACTTAATTTTATTTAGTTTTACAGGTGCTCTAATGCATTTGGATAATCTTTAAAGAAACAGCTGTAGGAAATGTAATTATCTTCAGTATTATTTCTTCAGATAATTTGTAGAACAAAGCTCAGTCAAGAGAAGTTTCAAGATGGAAGTTTTAATCTTTACTAGTGATCTAAATGGGATCTCAGATCCAGAGCCTTCAGTTTTATATCCCGAACAAATGCTATATATCTTAGCTCACTCAGATCTAGATGACACTGCCTTGACAATCTACTATTCATCTATTACGTATGAAATCAACAATTAAAACAAGTGTTTGGCTACCAAATTGTGCTCAATACAGAAATTAAGCACAAACCTATTGCAGTCCTGTAGGGAGACACTGAATTGTGGACTGCCTTCCTTCGAAGAAACAAGTCACCATGAAACCTGACAGACAACATTCAGAAAGAATCAATAAGCACAATAAAACCCCAGCTCTCCCCTAGCAACAGGTATCCATTAGACCTTGTAAAACAGAGCCAGAGAACTCAAAGTCACAGATGGTTAATTTGGTACTCAAATTATTTTCTTATTTTCCAGATGGAAAAGGAGAGACCTTTTAAGCAGTGAAACAGTGTCTGGCTTCACAAAAAATTACTTGTAAACAGTAACACGTCACAGTGGTTTACAAAGCCTTGCATTTAGTTTATAAAGACTCTAGCTTGAGGAAGACAAAAAAATTAATGTACTAGCAAGCCAGACTCTTCTGCAGATAAACACAATGCTAAAACTTCTTACTGTGACTTGCCACCTGTGAAAGAGCTTTTTCCTTCAAGGCCTTTTACACTAACAGTGGAAGAAGTCAAGACAAAGCCTTTACATGCACAGGTTCAGATTAACAACTGTAAGGGGCAAATGTTCATGCGCATTCAAAAAGAAGTCCAACTCTGAAATTTACTAAGAAAAACATTTCATAGTAAATTTGCCCTTTTTAACATAAAATTCCACAGGAGAGTCAGGCTAGACTGCGCTGCATCACTGAAACATCCACATTGACTGAGAAAAGTTAGACACAGCAGCTTAAGTAAGTAGAAAATCAGTATTCCTCCATGTGAAATACCAAATATTTTGAGTTTTTCCACATAGGAAATTATTAGGCTCCTGAATAAGACATTCATAGCTCAACACAAGCCATCCATTCCTTTTCGTGAGAGGCAGAACAAAACAGTGCTGAGCAGAGATATTCTAATGAACTGCTTCTGTACTGATCCATATTTAGAAGCAGTAAAGTTTAATTTCTGGAATGGCCTGCACAGGTTGCTTAGCCTATCCACAGTGCTGTATACAGGTACCCCTCATCACAGCATCTGAAGATTCATTTTCCTCATCTGGTATGATTTTCAAAGCTTCAAAAGATTCTTTACACCTCCCACCCCTGGAAACACTTTCTAAGCAGTTGTTTTTCAGTAAGCATTTTTTTAGACCATGTTCCTTTAAATCATTAAGAAATGTATTATATATGCTGGACATCTACAGATAACCTTTAGAAATTTACCTAAACAGTGAGACCTCTGACTATGAAAGCCTTTTATTCATAGTAAAACCACCAGTTTTCCCTTGGTTAGTTCTGCAAACTCATTGATAACCTTTTGCAACACAATATTTGGACTCCTTTGCACTCGTGATCCTGGGGCTCTAACTATATCCAAAAGACTTTTTTGTCATTCTGCTCCATTCCTAAATGGAATGGACCCAAAACTGACTAAAAGCACTTCCTCATCTACAGAACTTACAGTATATGCTCAAGTAAGTTCTATAAATCCTAATTCATTCCAATATTTTTATGGCTTTTAACTAGCTGTATACCTATTAAATATATGCAGCAGACCAGTTCTTAAATCTTTGATCTGTTTATAGCCCAAATGACACTCCTGTTTATTCCAGCCAAACTTCTACCAGAAAGTCACAATAAGCAAAATACAGTTTCATGAATGCTTATAAAATTATAATGTTCCAGCACGTAAAAGAAAATTAAAAGTATACAGAAACATCTTTCATTCCTTTTCTGGTAAAAATTATAAAAAGGCCACATGCACTTTAAATCAGTCTATTTTAATTTATGTTACAAATGCAATTCCTCCTATAGCTCTGAGCAAACCTACTTTAGTGCAGCAAGAGAGGATTCAAATTTACAAGAGAAGGCATCCCTTTCATATAATAAAACAGCTTTCTCCTAAGTTTCCAAGACAGGCTATATTTTCTGTGTTTTATTATTAATTCCCCAAAGATATCTGGGGCCCATCAACCTCCTACAAACCATTGAAATAGGTCCTCTATTCCAAAAGAAACAGGAAAAGCAGTAGGAGACAGTACCAGTGATATTCTGTCCATGATAAAGCTGTTATTTTCATTCCTCCTATAGCATAACCAGACAGTCTAAAGCTGTCAGGGAGTTGGAGTGAAAACATAACAGTTGATGTGAAAATGAAAAATAAGTGTTGATGTCTCATGAGCTAAGAATTTGGATCAAAGAAAACCCAAAAGTATCAGCAAAGCTGTCTGTATATCATCAAGATTCCAATGAGCAAATCCTCAGCTGGAGATCTGCCCCCTACACTTCATCCTGTGTACCAAGCACATTTGGACAAGGATTCTGTCTCTTTCCAAATCACAGTCTTCCATACAGCCACAGAGGAGAAAAAAGGCAACCCACTGACCTATGCAAACCCAAGCAAACTTTGGTCAAGTTAAATGCCTCACTATGTAAATGCCAGACAAAACAGCACTGGTGCTATCAGGCATCCCAGCCCTACTAACTCAAGAACGAGGAATTGAATGTTTCTGCAGAATGGGAATACTTAAGGGCAGCTGAACAACTTGGAGCTCTTAGCATGAAACAGGACAAGTGAGAAAGGTGTTGGCATCTGCTATTGGTATGAGAGAACCTATTCTGGGCACACTGAGTCCCAGAGTCCAGCACTCTGGAGATCTGGAACCAGTCATGTATGAGACATGAAAAAAATCTACAGTGATTACACAATAGAAGTGGAACAAAATACTTCAGTTTTAAACACAAAGTTTTACCAGTTCAGTATCCAATTACAGACTGAATCCTCTCACCTTTCCTCATTTCCTTTTGATGTCAGGTGCCTTTTCACAGGCATTGTACAAAGTTTCCAGCTTTGAGACATCAAGAGGACAGTACTTCAGCTTTCCATTTTTGACCATACTTTAGGAGTCAGAAGAGTGAGCCATAAGTTTTGAATATTTGCGGTTTAAGTCAAAATAAATTATGAATAGCCTATCAGAAGAGCAATGGGAGATGATTACAGGAATATACTCAAAACTGTCAATATTATTTGCCTTTTGGAGAAAAACTTTTAACCCATATACAAAGTAATCAAGGATGGCAACTTTCAGTTATGCTGTGTTTGTAAAAAAACCTCTCTTCAAGAACAAAAATTAAATTTAATGCTAGAAAAAGTATTCAAAAACTGCAACATAATCAAACCCTTTAATATTTTAGGGTTCTTAATTGAGAGAAAGCCATGACAAAAAAAAACAGTCTTCAAGGTATTTAAATTCTTTTTTGTGGTTTAATTCATTATTTAAAAAAAACCCACATTTTAAGAAATTAATATGAATAACACTTCATTCAACATATGCCCTCAGTATGAGGATTTTTAGGCAAGTCCAAAGGAGGCTTTGCCCAGTTACTTGAGTGAATTCTTTCCCCATGTTGAGCATATTAGGGTGAAGTGAACCAGGCACCACCTCAGGTCACTCTGCAAAGAAAATTTTGGAAACAAAAAGATCTGAGGAAGATTCTGAAAAGCTCTCAAGTGTAGCATATGTACATATGTACAAGATCTTGCAGTGAGACTAGTGAGTTTAAAACTAGTGATTTTAATTTTTATCTTTAAGTGGTTGTACACCACTACAGCCAAGAAATAAATCCCATGTAGTCAAAATTATTTTAGGTGGTATCGAGTCCTCCATGTGAACAGAAACTGCTGAACCACTCTTCCAAACACAAAGCTGTTTCTGTGCATCTCTTAAATTATGATGCCTTGTAAAAATGTGCATGACCTCCAGTAGACTCTTCTCCAATTGCAAAGTATGCATAATCTTTGGTATTGCCAGTGATGCAGTTTTATTTACTTAATTGCTTTCTGATTACAAAGGAGCTCAGTCTTACAACAGATATTGATGCAATCATTGAATGAGGCAGTATTGTACATAAAATACTGCAGCAGAAGAACAGTTTCATGTGAAATCTAATGTCCAAGTGAAGTGAAAGGATCTTGGTTCTCCAAAAAAGAGCATTTTTTTCTGGCACTGTTTCTAGGTCACTGTAAAATTAAAATTTCTTGGTTCTCCAAAAAAGAGCACTTTTTTCTGGCACTGTTTCTAGGTAACTGTAAAATTAAAATTTCTAAGACACTTAGATTAAAAACTAAAGATGATCTAAAACCAATAATACTGAACATCTGAAATCATAATCTTAAATCCATTCCCATTCTATAAAGAAAAAAATTGTATTTTGAACTTTAGTGTGCATATAAATTGAAGTACTATTTCTGAAAGTCCATGATCAGTCACCTTGTCGGCATGACACAAAACATTGGAAGACATCAGCAATTCTGCTTTGGTTCAACCTTTCTGAATCCCAGAGACTCCTTCACCAGTAAGGCACTAAAAACACATTGCCATGAATAAAGCTGCTCAAACCCCATGGAAGAACACAGACGGCCAGGACAACACAAAGAAATCTACTCATTGTAACAGCCAAGCATCAGTTCAGCTTTCACACAGATACATCTCCTCACTAGAGGAGAACCACTCACCAGAAAGGGAGCCAGTCTCAGGTAATCACACATCTGTCATAACTCTGAGATGGATACCAAAGTGATGAGAACAGTTAAAATTAATAAAATGAGAAACTATCATTATCTTAGTGCACTGAATAAGAGGAGAGTTAGATGGAAAAAATTCTGTCTTGACTGGGCAGATGCACTTACGCCACAAATGCATGTGGACAGATGTTCAAATACACTCACATACAAAGCTGCTTTTGAAGATTGAGAACTGCCCTCATCATTTGCTATATAAGGACAGTGGATCTAAGCTCTGTATTATTCAATTTTCGAACTATTTAATAAGAGAATCTGTTGCTAATGAAAAAGTGAGTATGTTGCTATTTCTGTCAAATCGGTTAGACAAGATGTTTGAGAAACACTCAAAAAGAAAGAAAAGCACAGGAATAGAAACTGCCCGTAATATTCATCCCAGTAAGGATCCTATTTATTCCAATTTCACTTGTATGATGCAAAGAATATAATTGCAATCATGACAGCATGCAAAATTCAAAATTGATTGGACTGCTTTTTATTACTGCTCAGTGTGTGACTTGCATGTGTCAATAATAACAGCAGCATGATTTTAATACAGTATGCTGGGCAAAATTTTTTAAGAGAAGATTTGAACAAGAACCACCAACATCTGTTTATAAGCAAAAGTTTTGCAAATAAAGCAGAGATGAAGTCAGGAATTTTGATCTCACTTATCTGGTTATGACTAACTGCATTGATGGATGCTTTGTCTGCTG
Organism: Haemorhous mexicanus; assembly: GCF_027477595.1. Classification (NCBI taxonomy): domain Eukaryota; kingdom Metazoa; phylum Chordata; class Aves; order Passeriformes; family Fringillidae; genus Haemorhous; species Haemorhous mexicanus. The sequence continues at coordinate 12,289,104 of NC_082353.1, forward strand.
CATGTGGTGCACAAGTGGTGAAAGATTAAGGGCAAGACATCAGAGAGACAAGAAAAATTGCTGCACATCAAGCAGTCCATCTGCTTTGGCCATACAACAGTTACTATCAAGTGACTAAGAGGCCAAATCTTAGTCTGCTTCTGAAACTGGGCCATCTCAAAACCAGCTTCAAATTCTACTCACTAATACACATTTAAGACTCCTGTGAATTCTCTGTGGATACATTGATTCACATAAATCACTGCCACACAAAAGCAGTAATTTTGGTTTATGTTTAAACTAAGGCTTCTTAAATATCATTTAAGATGGGGTATGTTGTTTTATTTTTATATCTGACTTAAGGAATAAAAATAAAGACTTCAATGACTACAAACTTAATACCATGGACTGTAATGCTGAGTGTTAACCTCCTCTATTTAAAAAAGTTTATATATAAAACCCACATAAATATGATTCACTATTACACATGTAAGGCACTAAAAATCAAGGACAGCCAAAAAAAGACTGGTCATACCTCTCTCACGAAGTTTGCTGCACAGCTTTTAGAAGTTCCCCCTATTCAAAGCACACTGAAATACCCAAGTTTCGTTAAACAAAAATTCCCAGATGTACATATAAAATGCCTGGTTAGATGAGGACTGTCACAAGAGCAGTAAGATGCAAATTAGCTGCCAAACTGCAATCCCATTTCTTTTTTACCATTGCACTGTACTTGCTAAGGTGGACATTGTACCACACACATCGTGTTTGTGACTCATTTTTGTAGGAATTGATTAACTGCCTTAAAAATTTATATAAAAGGAAAATTAAACATGGAAAGCCAAGTGCTACCAGCTACACTGCTGTATATATTGGAAAAAAAAATTTGGATGGTTTTATCTTTTGGAAGATAATACGGAATACGGCAGGGTTATACACAACACAGAAAAACACAGAAGCTCCACAGCACCACATAAATAATACACAATGATAATGAGAGGTGCCTTAAGCACTCTGCTCAAGAGTGGTAGCATCACAGAGACAACTGAAAAAAAATAAAATATCTTGTATTTTAATCACCTAAAGTTAGTTCTCAGCACAATTGTTTTCTAAACTTGTTCAAAATTCAAACTGAGAAAGTATCATTTGAAATTTCAAATGTATAAGTCAACAGTATAAAATGCAAATAAATAGTTATTAGACTTGTAAAATAAACTTACAGTTTAAAATTAAGTCATTAGCTGCAATATTGTCACCAATGAACACTTCAGATTTTTAGCTGTTCACTTGGTTATCAATTTATGGCAAAATTGCAACACTAATCATAAAGATAAGTGAGCACAAGCATAAGAAAAATATTTCACCAAGATGTAGCACTTCCATTAAAGACAAAATACCCCATCCTATGAGATGAAGAGCTCATTCTGAATGTAAACCTAAGGACATGAAGTATTCTACAAAATTACTTAGTATTTTTTAGATCATCAAAAGTACCTCTCATTTAATTAACCTACAACCAAGCGTTTGGAACACAACTTAGGTTTGATATGAAAAACACACCAAATACCACATTTGCCAAACTAGTTTACTACTATTATTTTAAAAAACCTTGACATTTCTCAGAAGCAGTTTTCCAATCATCATGCAGCCCAGTTACAGGTTAAAGGGCTACATTCTGTAATTACTCAGGCTATAAGCCCGTTTTTGAATAACTATACTGCTGCTTCTAAGTTTGAAGAAGCCTGTCCAGCATTCTTTGAACTTGGGCTACAGTAGGCTTTTTCCATTTTTAACATGCAGGTTGTCAATACTTTAATTTAAAAATAATAATTCTCAGCCCAACATCCAATAACCATTACATTTTTATTACTTTTATGAAGCTGGCACACACAACTTTTTTTTGAGAAACCATTTGCTAAAACAAGTTTTTCCTCCCAAAGTAATCTTCTGCTATCAGTCTCTCTACATTTCCATTACACATTAACAAAATGGAAAGCAACCCAGCTTTTCAAATCTGTTGTCTTCCTCTAAAAAAAAATACAAAGAAAATGGCTTTGTCTAATTTATTGAGTTTTTTCAATTAAATATCTCTATCAAAACCAATGGCTCAAATTCCCCTCAAATACTTTAAATGTGTTGTGTCAGAAAACTTGGTTTTGGCATGATTCTTACCAGAATGTTACTTTACAGTTCTCAGGTGAAACATTTTACTGTGATTTTAAACATAAGCCTTGACCTGGAAGTTCACCAGCTGCAGTATTTCTTTCAGGACACAGCATTCAGAAGGATGCTCTGTGGTAGGATTAGCATTTGTGGTGCTTTGCAGCACTAACACAGAATCTTCACAGATGGCAGAGACAGAGCCAGCTTCAGTATTTCCACGTGTGTATTTTTTCCTCCCTCCTGCACAAGAAACAATGCTGCTGTTTTCACCTATCCAGGGCATCCCAGCACGCACATTGAAAGGTCCTAAGGGAAGTTTACATTATAAATTCTATTCATTTTACATTATAAACCTATTCATATTTAGGTTTTGCACTGAAATAATCATGCTGGATTTATTAAACTCTATGATGGTGAGCTTCATAATGCAAGAGAAGTACACTAATAACTGATCCCACAGCAACTGCAGCTGTAACAAAGGGAGCTTGTTTGAGTTTCCTGTCAAATTAAATGTTCTAAGCCAACATAATTTTATTGAGTAGGCACTGTTAATGTAAAGCTCTGTTAATGTAGCTATGGGAGCCGAATTCCTAAAATGAACAATAAACTTTCTAAAAGAAGCTTGGCTGTGGAGACTAGGTGGCTTCTCATGAAATTCATGTGCACCTAAACTGCCTGTGTGTAGCAGCACAGAGAATTGTTTCCAGCTTTCATTTCATGCACAGGGCTCTATCCTGCCACAGCAAACCTGATATTTTTACATATTTTGTCTAAGATCAAAACTCATTTGTGCTGTTCACACTACACCTTTGAGACCCCAACTCCTAACTACCTGTCTTGCTGCCGAGAGCCATTACTTTGTCTCTCACCATGGGCACAACGGATTTTCCCACACTGAAGAGAAACAACAAATTCTCTATAACCAGGGAGGAATGGACAAAAGACTTTTTTCTTCCCCCTAATATCTTAAGTGTCTGATTTTTCTTACGTCTTGCTGGGTTTTGTTATGTATTTTATTGGTTTTCAGAGGCATTCACAAGAGAACATGGGGAAAATCAATCTCAGTTGTTAAAAATCTCAAGCACTTTTAAAAATTGGAGCAAGTTAGAGCTATCTGTTTATATAAAGTCCAGAAAGCTCCATTATGATCACATAATGTAGGCATGGCCAATTTGTGGTTCTTGAGCCACATGTAACCTTCAGGCAGTTCAAGTGAAGCTCTAATGGGGCTAAATCACGCAACAAACACATGTCTGCCCTGAGCTGCTGAACAATCCAGACCTGCAGTTCTGGGCTAGCATTCATGGTCATGCTCCTCATCTCTTTCATCACACAGAAATATCTGCAAAGCTCCAACAGCAGCAGATAAAAGCAGGCACATTCAAAGTATTTTCATAGTGTTACCTCATAGCATTCATAACTATTCTTCTGCAGCACTTCCCCCTTTAAAGTATCCATTTCCACTATTTAAAATACCACCATAATTGCATCAGGTTACTTGAAGACAGCACTCAAATTCTTGTCTCCATCTCAACACACTGCCTGCTTACCAAACATGGCATTTTTCACTTTTTCATTTCTGAAATTCTTCTTAAAAAAAAAAAAAAAAGAAAAGAAAAAGCAAAAATAAATTACTCAGATTTTTCCCTACTTGTCAAATAATTTGGGTGTTAATTTGGCACAGGTACCACCACATAACAGAAAGATTCAGAGTCTATTCAGTCATCTATAAACTACCTTTGAAAACCTACTTATACCTGAACACAAAAGATTTTTGTTTAAAGCACTGTGTTAAAGCTACAGATATAAAACAGTTCAAAAATTGATTAATTAAGAAATATCAAAACATTTTAGAAAAAAAAGGGGGTTATATCAACTGCAAATTTGAGGGGGGAAGCATTTCTTTGATACATACATGAGTATGGCAATTAAAATATTTTAAGTCGTAAGATTAGTTTTATGTGTATTTTATAATTATTCCTTAATATGTCAACTAATATATATGGCTGTATATAAGAAATCAAAAACTGCCACGAAAACTGATTTGAATTTCATTTAAAATTTAATATTGAAATTTTCCATATTACTTACATCTCTTCATGATACCAGATCCTTGCATAGGGAAATTGACACATGCTTGGAAAAAATATACTTACATTTTAATTCTGATTAACTCTCTTTCCAAACTGTTGTAATTACAATAATGGCTTCCTGCTTTTCCCAGCAGATGTCACTGCAAGGCAGGTGCAGAGAAGGCACACATGTAGAAAGAATTGCAAAGTGCAGCATAAACTGCACAGGTTCCCTTGCCCACACAAAAAGGCACTTTATGAATCATTTAAACTCATTCTAAATTTTTTGCAAGATAAATTTAGTTTAGCTGCTGCAACAGCTATAAATTCCAATTTTAAAGTTTTCTTTTCAGCTGTCTCATCCTTTCTATTCCTTTTTAGGACATTTAATTTATCTTACAATTCTACTATGCATTATCCTCTAATTTCAGACTACTGTAATTTCATTTTTTTCCAAGTGCCCTGTCAGGTGTCCAATGGGAATCTGAAGCTGAGAGGCTATTAATCCACTCACTTTATCAAACCTGGGTGTAAAAAAAAAATGAGCATATATCTGGGTAGGCAGTTCTGCAAAAGCTTTGTACCAACAATCTACTTACCCCCACTCCTACATTCAGTGTCATTCTAGAGAGAGATGTCAGATGACTGAGCAGGTCCTCAGATCCTCTTTAAAAACAAGTACATGAAAATACTTTAGTCACTTCAATTTCCCAGCTTGCACTTTTTTCGAGATTATTTTCTTTTGAAAAGACAAAGGCATTATTTCAGAAAAAAATAAACCAAAGCAAGAGAACACCTTTACAGAAATTTAAAAGGAAAATTGTGATTACTAGTGACTTCACAAGCTGGAAGCATTCTAGCTTTCAAATCTCAGACTAGAACAGAGCCTTCAGCAAGGCAAATAATTTAAAAAGCATTCTTAAAGTGAAAAAAAAATTCAGCAGAGGAGTAGATATTTGAGGAACAATTGCACACAGCCATTTTTACACAGATTCTCCCACAGAAGAACTCCACAAGCTTCACATGAATATACTTTGAACAGTTACATTCTGTTCTGTGCAAAGTACAGATTTTCTAAACTGGCTGTCAGGGCTCCATCCAACTCCCACAGTACCTAATGGGATTTTTCAAATGAACTCCCTAGGTGATAACTGATCCCCTATTGAGCTACTTCTAAGAAAAATGTTCTCTACACACAATGGAGAAACAGAATCCTACAAATTTGGACTTTGATTCCCGACCTCTTACCTCTGTAAAGGTAATACAGCCAATGCTTGGTTCCAATCTACAAGCAAGCTATTATTGAGCCTCTTATTTTCATTAAATTTGTAGGAAACAACTATGGCTTATGTAGCTTTGGGCTTCAACAAAGTGAATTTAGAGCTTTGACAAGATCCTGATCTCTAGCTTTCTTAAGTGAAAATGAAGATCATAAAAATGACACAATCTCTAACATCTCTGAAAAAAGGCTGACAAAATAAAAAAAGCTAAGAATCAAAGCACTGTGGGTAAAACAAACTGCAGGACTTGAGGAAAGGTGTTTCTACTGAGATGTTTCATTTCATAACAGATTGGAAAAACCAAAGTAGAATCTTCAGTTTTATGAAAGCATTTGTTCAAGAAGCAGATCTACACAAAACATTCAGAGTGAAAGAATTAATCTTAAATATCTTTCAGTCTTGTGGATCTACGGGAGAGAACTGTCACATGTGTCTCATGAGTTTAATTCCCTAGTCACAACACATGACTTAACATGCTCCAAGGATACTTCCTGGACATCTGCACTAGAAATTACTAAGTGTACTCAGCTATAAGTGATTACACCATCTTGCTTCATCAGATGATTCCTCTGGTCTCTAAAATGTGGTTCACATAAAAGCTAAGTTTAATTTCTAATTTATTTCGGAAGTATTGATTTCTTAGAATTCCCAAAATGAGAAAAATTTAAGTTTCCATAGAAACTATACAATACCTCAGTTATTATCTTTCTTCAAATTGTAGATCAACAAAAATTTCCTAACTAAAGAATCTAGCTTATTGAAGAAAGACAGCAAAGATGATTTAATTGATGCATTAGCAATTTCAGTAGTCCTGCTTTTCAGGCTGCACCATTATGAAAAATGAACTAAATTTTACCCAACTGCATTTTAGAAAGGAAAATATTCATATTCTGCTAATCATCAACTACAACAAGAGCATTTGAAGTCGTAATTCAATTTGCTGTGACTGGATGCAGCTCCACCAACCTCAACAGGTTAATTATTTCACTGATATTGCTTCACAGACCTACATTCACCACAATAACAAACAGCTGTTTACTATTAACAAGAGTCAATTTGACAAGTAGCTTTATTATTCTTTAATTATTCACTTTGATCTTTCACAAATTTTAATCATCATTTTCAATTACAATGAAGTTATACTTGACAAGAATCTCCTTTGGGAAAACATTCTGGAAAAACAACATTTCCTTCAGGCTACTGATTTTCATGGTGCTTTTCAAGCTACCCCATAATTTTGGGTGATGTAACAAACTATGCCTATGGTCACGTTGTTGGCTTGATAGATTGAAATACAAAAATCAGTCTCTATTTCTGTTTGCACAAGCAGTGCAGGTTTTCACTGTCAATGATCTACGTAACATGAATTTGGAAGAGCATTCTTAAGCTCTTTACCTGATATTTCAATGGGTCTACTCATTGCACAGTTTAAAAGGTTTAAACCTTTGCAGGATAAGGTATTTCTATTGCAAATACTTCCAGCCTTTCTCTTTTTCAGTTCTGCTAACTCCATGCCTACCTGAACACATAGGTTGAAATTTTAAAACAACATAAGTAATGGAATCAAATCATCCTTTGCACAGTTTTAGCCAGCCAGCTCCCTAAAGCACAAGGTCCCCAAACTGACGCCATCAGTAGAGCGTTGCTTAGTTACTTCAATGAAAAAAGCTACTTGAGTTGAGATCAAAGTCTAATTACAACATCTGCATCACAGCACAAAGTTGATCTCATTATAAACAGGACGAGCTTGTAATTCTTATAACAGGAAAAACTGAAGGAAAAGAATACTCCCTTATTAGGAAAAAGAAATCCTCATTGTAGTTTTTCAAAGTAATACATTGCTACAGTTCTTACAAAAGAACTGGGGTGGCCCTTGCTACCACCTGAACACTGATATAAATTCCAAGTAATTGCAAACTTCATGCCTTAAAATCATCAATGCCTTCAAGTTATTCATGTAGGCTATAGCTCATTTGTTCTTGAGAACATCCCTCTCCAGGGTCAGCTTCGCCCTCTTGAATGCCAGAAAAAACCTACACAGAATTCATGTTATTCCCAGTGCCTTAAATACATTTTCTGTATCCACTAACAATGTTGATTTACAAACCTAAACATTTGTTTCCATTTTTTTGGTAGCTAAGAAATTCAATTTCCACAACAATACCTAAGGTAAAAGGGAATTCATTTTAAGCAATATAACCAAAGTACTGAGGAACTTTGAAAGAGAAGAAATGGGAAAAAAGACCTTAAAGATGAAGCAGCATGAGCAATAATTGAACCCTTTTCCATTCAGGCCCACTCTAAGGAATTTTATATCACACCTAGGAATCTAGAAATATGACTTAGTCATTATTTCTGTGCGAATCTTCAATTTCTTCTTGTTAGAAGAAACATCTTCCAACTTCCAAAGTCAGAAGCTAAGGAAATCAGTCACTGAAAATTCTTGCTATGGTTTTCTTCCATTTTTGTTCATGACAGCATTTGGGTAACATTACTTAACCACCAGCCCCTGAAAGTCAGTATATTACAAGAGAAGATCTCATTCTCTGAAATATTTTGCATTGTAAAGTTTTCTGAGGTATGGAACTCCTCTAACAACATAAAAATCATTCCTATTCCCTTTGTCAAGTTGTAACAGTCTCACATCAGTGAGATTAGTCATAAAATATTGGAGTGTGAAGTACAAAGAGCAACTCATTCCAGTAGCCTTAAATATCTTAAAACCTTAATAGACAAGGCATCTTAAATATAGAAATGCAAAAATCCAGACAGTGAAGTGAAAATTCATACAAGTTTAGAATAAATATTCTAATTAAGGGATGATGACAAGGGAAGACATGTCACTATTTGGGCATGACTATGTTCCAAGATATTTGTTTTAGCAGAGAGGAATACTGAAGGCATAGGATGCCTCCCAAAGACAGAGACTAAAATTATTATACTCACAAACAAGTCCTCCTACCAACAATTGGACTGTCTCTCTAAAGTTTCAAAAATACCTCTCCAGCTAAAGTAGAAGAGATGTGCAGAAACATGGATAAACCACCCAGCTATTCCAATATATAACATCTCAAAAAATCTGTAGAATTATTTCACATTCCCAAAAGGAATACATGCATCCCTGTAAAGACAGAGAAATTGCAGGTTTCAGTTCTAAGAATGCCTGCTTTTCCCTTCATACTGTCTTTCCTACTTTTTTACTACCCTCATGGAGCCTATTCCAAGGTTCCCAAGTCACTGACCTTCTTTTTGCTGTCTTAGACCCTTTCTACTTTGTCATTTGCTCCTCTCAAAGAGCACAGATGACTTCTATAAATGCTGCAGCATATTTGATGCTTTAAAGACAATTTCTTTAGCAGAAAAAACAAATACGTTGCACTTAGTTGAGAACACAATGGTTTAACTAAAAGAATTCAAGACTTCCCACTGCATGGGCCACGACTGTATGAAATTACTGGTGCTAAGGTGAAGTCAGACTTTGCCAAATTCATCAGCATTTCTCAGATAATACCAAGACCTCAAATGTCTCAGAAAATTGAAGGTGCTCATATACCTTTCCACAGAAAGAGAACTGGCTAATAGGTAAAGAATAGTTCCATTCAGTTCAATCAAAGTTATAATCTAGATGCAACTGCTAATTATGACCCTTCCATAACAAAATTCCTTCCCACTAAAGAAATATCATACTAATCCTTTCTTGTACTCTCCTCACCCTTTGTATAAAAGCATAAATAAAAGACTAAAGAATTGCTATGACAAGTATTAACATGCTTCATAAGGACTCTACACTAGGGAAATGACACAAGCTTCAGGGTATCTCCAAAAATAGTAATAACATTTAATCACAAGTACTTCTTAGAATGTATTTGTTTCCTTATTTTTTAAATGGAATAAAATATTCAACATTCCACTAGATAATTAAACTGTGAATAAAAGTAGGCAAACAGGACTCCACAACAATAAGTTACAAGAGATGACAATATGAGGTAACTACTCAAATAGTTTCAGAAACCCACACCAACTGACAGTGGCTTATAGAGAACTTGGCCAGGATGCAAGTAAATCGTAAAACCTTACAAGGAAACAGTTCCCAAACAAGGAAGACCATCCGTGTAAAGAAAAGTTCTAATGTACACACTGCTACATACTATCAACATATCAGCAACGCTACAAAACAGATCTGAGAACAACAAGGAGCAGCAGCTCTGGAAGAGTTCAGAAACCAACAATCCAAATTGATAAGAAGGATAGGAAGGCACACCCAAAGAAGCCCAAGCCCAAACAATAGAGGCCTAGGAACAATGCCCAAAGCCCAGCCCACCAGACAAAACTGTACCAACAAGACCAGGTAAATGGGTCAGGGTAATTAAGGCCCATTGGACGCCTGAGAGGGCTTGGGAACAAAAACGGTGAAACAAAAGGAAGTGAAAACAAATGCATCAAATGCTTTCTAAAGTAATTAAGCACTGAGCTCCCCTCCTAAAAGCTGATTGTTTCCCATGATAACCCAGATGGATTAATTGCTAATGCATTTACCTAATTTTACAGTCTCCAAAGGGAAAGGATTTCAAATGTCACAAAAATACTTTAAATAAGGGCATTGAACCTAACCATAAAAAACAATTATTAGGAACCAAAGCCAAGTGGAGCAAGCAAAACAAGTACCTGAAAAAAATAATAACCTGAGTGCAGGTGATGCTGGCCAGGGTTATACAGATGTTTCACATACATGTTATTCCTAATTACTCTAATTAGCCACTGATTTAGTATTTAGTCTTTGTGTCACCTCTATATCAAAATATTTGTTCAGAGATCAATGCATTGAATTGACTCCTATCAATAGAAATTGTAAATTATCTGATCTTGCAGGAGTTTTTAAGTTAAGATTCAATGACATATACATTCCTACTCTAAAAATCAGTGTAAGCAATAGTCTAACATGAATACTCTGTGACTGTGCAAGGAAGTGATAACAGCTGTTCTGAAGAAAGTAACATGGCCTATGACAAATCCTGGAAAAGATATAAAAGAAAACCTACCTATCTGAATTGGAGGAAAGGAGAGAAAAAAGTACAACACATAGCTGTGGTGTGGAGGAAGGGAAGTGTAAAAAAAATGGTTAAACATTTTTCAAGCTAAGTTCTCGGTAGGAAAACAGATCTACTGAATAACCAGCTTCAGGCCTAAAGCCTTTAAGTTCTGCTCCTGCTCAAAAAGCTGGCACTGCAAGGATTCCTAGAGTGCCTGGGTAGAATCTTTAGACAGTTTTGGGTAGATTCTTGGAATGTAGGAATGTTCTGACAAAGTAGAGAGAATTCCTAGAAATTCATCTAGAAAGACTTCCTAGAAGGCACAGAGGGGATTCCTGGATGCACCTGGAAAATTCCTAGAAAACATGGGGCAAACACCAGACCAACTCCTAGGATACACTCAGAAAATACCTAGAGAGCAGAAGAGAAAAGAGAACATTTCTAGGAACCATTGGCAGAAACCTTCAGAAAGCACCATAAAAATTTCTATCAAGCCTAAGAACAAATTGTGAAAATTCTTCAATAGCACAAGGGAAATTCCTAGACACTACAGTGGGAATTCCTTGAAAGCTTTGGGAAAATACCTAAGAAGCACTGGGAAAAGTCCTAGAAAGCTGCAAATTTCTCAGGTTTTTATGGCCCTTCTCTAATTCTCAGCCAATCCACTCTCCTTCCCATACTGAACACTGCAGTGTACAGGGATCTCAATATTACATATCCAAAAGAAGATTTAGTGAACCCACTGGATTATTCATTTTGCTGAAACAGATAACCAAGCATCCCTAAGTAGTAATCAAAATGTGTTATAGACAAATACTGACAAATTGAAAAATGTATCCTGTTAAATTATCTGCAGCTGTCCTTCCTCCCTTCTTTGAAAAGCTTTCACCCCAAAGTTTCGAGAGAAGGCAATGTGCAGTTGGGACTCCAGTCACTCCCAAAGAAATGTAGAGCCTGAGCATAAAATCCTTTCCTTGGCAACTTAAGACAAGTGAGTTTCCACTGGCAGGCTCCAGGTGCAAGCACACGTTTTTCCTGATGCATCTGCCATGATGGCAATGGCTTCTGGTAGAGATGCAGCATCAATGGTACCCACCTAAGGTGCAGTGATTTCACCAAAACTTCTGCCAGCAGGCAGAGATTTTCCACACTGTAAGGCCTGGGCCTAACCCATCCCCTGGGCCTGACCCATCCAGAATTCCTAACTGCAATGGAACTTTTTCCATGTAAAGATACAAGACAGGATGCTCATTAGAAAATTAGGTAAACACGTTGAGGGGTGCCCTCCCAGAAAGACATGCAGACATACAAAAGGTCTTTCCATTCCATTGTTAAATATGTCTTTACTATTTATTTATGAACTTTTGTTAGAACAAAGCCTAGTGTTTGAAATGTGCAATATCTGGCCTAAGTGTAATAGAGCATTTATATTTAGTCAAAAAAACTCCACAAATACTAAAATCTTGCCCTAAAGCATATACATGCCAGCTACTCACTTTGGACTATCCTTATTTGCTTAATAAACAATCAGATCCCATCTTCAAATCCATCTCCACAAAAAAAGACTATGTTAAAAACATAGTTAATTTGTCAATTTAAAATGAAAATTTCCATTACAGTAATAGGGTAAACCCTACTAAAAAAAGAATCAGTTTAATATTTTATTAACTTTGTATGCAGGGAATTATTGTAATAAGATAAATATTTTATTTCTTGAGTTATAATTATTGGGAATTTTGAACATTAGCCCACCAAAACCCACTACATATATTAAGGGGGATAAATAGAACAATGAAATATTGTTCTTTCTTTTTAGAACCTTTAATAATTGTACTCCTTTAAAAGAAGTTAGTCTGGTGCAATAAATATGAAAAAAAAACCAAAAAAAGGAACATGATTCCCTAGAAATAGAGAGCAACAAGCCCAACAAGAAAAAGTAATGAAGCTGAAAAGTATCTGAACATTCACTGTGCCAGTTTTTCAGTTTCGTGTTAGAAATGAAGACAATGCTGGATAATATCTGATTTCTCCAAGAACTGATGACTACTCCCTCCAAATTACCAGATTTGAAAGGAGAAATACAGTCATTCTTGAAGATCAGCTGCCATCTAGTGAACAGTGAGAAAACTGTTTAAAGCATTACTCCCAGGTTTTTGTCAACTTAAACTAGATTCTTGGAGGAATATTGTTTGCCACTTTGTAAATTTTGGGGTCTGTAAATTATTCAGGAGCATAGCTACTAAAAGGTATGCATTTGACATGAGAGCAATGTCACTCAGCAAAGTTTTCTAAGAAAATATTTAAATAATATACATGTGATTCCACAATTTGTTCAAAATAAGCCAATCCTCTGCTCTTTCAACAGGACATATTAGTTTTTTGGGGGCTTCACTATACTAAAAAGAACTGAACTCTCATTGTCTTAAAGTAAAATGATCAGTATTACAGCAATAAAATACAGTAAAAACTTAAAGAATTTTAAGTAAAAACTTACTGAAGTGTGCTCATCAAACAACAATAGCAGAGTTTTTACATTGGACACTAATTTTTGTTTCTTTGGTATTTAAGATTAGATTTGCAGGTGTTTTCCTTCTCATAAGAAATCAGATTTTCCAGATGTTACAATAAATCCGTTAGAGGGAACCACTATATATGAATATAAACCACAGAGCTCATTGCAAATATTCAATTTTCCATACTTTCCTTTCCTAAACACAACTAAAACCAAGCCGAGGGTCTACCACTTACAGTTTGAAACTCTGAAACACAAATCTGCCATTTTAAACAGAGTGTGTTTTGTTTAATCGAGTACGTACTTGAGGGCACTCGTGTTTATGAGAACCTTTGATGGAAAGAAATAAAACAAGAGATTATAAAACATTGGCTTGAAAATACATTTGCCTTCTTGGAATGAAAGCTCCTTAGAATCTTTTGTCTGTACATTCTCTGGACAGACATTAGTATGTCCTTCACCAAATACCTGTTAAGTCTACATATTCCATATGAGCCTATTCTATATAAACATTTGCATATGTGTGCAGTACAGAACCGTGCCATGAAAAGAAAGATTAAGTAGATATCCAGGAGTAGAGGAATAGAAAATAAACACTGAAATGAGAAAATTTGGTCATGAATTGAAAGGAAATCTATTAAAGGTCCTTTTGCATATAATTAGGCTTAAAGAGAAGGCTTGCTGTTTTTCACACTATGCAGCCCTACAAAACTTTGTGAGTTCCTATTCAGCATTTAGAATTATTATGAACTGGTTCTTTTAACACCGCCTTTATTCATATGGCTTACTGAAATATTTTGTGTAGAGCCTTGGTTTAGTAAGGAATGTGATTAACCAGGACACCATCACAAAGGTTTTCTTACACTGCCCCTCCTGACACCTTCAGAATACAATGCAAGATATGTTGTAGTTGCGCTGTAAACCACCTTCTCTGGGTTTTCTGTGAATTTAACTGTGTCTGACTAGCATCAAGCATTTGAGATCCCTGTTCTTGTACGTCAAAGTGTGTGTGTATTCAGCACGTGTGACTTTATTTAAAACAAAGCTACTTTCAAGAATAAAAGTATGCACATACTAAATTTTATCTTGTAGCCCACAACACTGACAGACCTCCCGGAAAGCTTTTATAAAAGCACTGCACAATTCGTGGCACAATCTAGGAAAGTGGGGACCAAATCTTTTCTTAAATGCTGACTAAGCATTTGTCAGAGCATGTACTGCAACAGGTTTTCCAAATGTTGAATTAATATCTGTGTCTTCATTACTTGTATCAGGAGCTTCTCAAGCCAATTGTGTGGCCCCCCCACATTTTTTTAACCAGCGCCCACAGCTGAGTCAGTGGTGACCGCTGGTGACAAAGGAGCAGTGGGAAGCGCTGGCAGGGGCAGAGGAATGGGGACGCCCAACATTTGGGAACGTGTTTCAGAAGCACCGAACAAACGGGCAGTGCTGAGGAGACAAAAAGAGGGCAAAGAAATGAGGGTGGCAAACAAGCCCTGTTCTGACCAGCTCTGCGGAGAACAAGCCAGATGACAATTAGAAAAGGGGTCAGTGTATTTGTCTGTGGGATGAGAGTATAAGAAGTCTCCAGGGCACAGCACTCACCTCACAGGCATCTCTTTGACAGCCCTTCAAAAGGGAAGGCCCAGGGCAGCGGCTGAGGGAGGGCATGAGCGAGGTGGTGGACATCAAGTACTGTGGCCATTTCTGAGCCCCTCAGTTCAGGAAGGACATTGAGGGACCAGAGCAGGTCCAGAGAATGCCAAGGAAGATGGTGAAGGGCCTGGAGCACAAGTCGCGTGAGGAATGGCTGAGGGAGAACAGAGGGCTCAGCCTGGAGATCAAGAGGCTCAGGCAGGACCGTATTGGTCTCCACAACGTCCTGAAAGGAGGTTGTAGCCAGATGGGGCTTGGCCTCTTCTCCCAGACAGGACAAAAGGCCACAGTCTCAAGCTGCACCAGGAGAGGCTTAGGTTGAACATTAGGGAAAAATCCTTCGCAGGAAGGGCGACTAAATATGGAATGAACTGCCCAGGAATCACCGTCCCTGGCTATGTTTAAGGAGAGACTGGACATGGCACTGAGTGGCACGGTCAGCCTGACACGGTGGTGTTGTACACGGGCTGCATTCGACGACCTCCGAGCTCCATTCCCGCCGAATTCACGCCGTGTTTCTGAGGGGGCTGAGGCGGGGCGCAGTGCGCCTGCTCCACTGTGGCGCATGCGCGGGGCCGCCTGTCAGCGCGCGAGCGGCTCGGCTGCGCTCGGGCCCGCCCGCTCCCTGCCCGGCGGTCCCGTCCCGCCCGCCGCGGGTCGGCAGTGCCGGCGGCCGCGCTGCGCCGGGCGGCGGCGGAACGGGAGCCCCGCGGGAGGGCCAGACGCGGTGAGTAAGGAACCGACGGGCCCGCGCAGAGCAGGGGTGTTGCTGCTCTCCCTCTCGGAGGCAGCGATGGAGGCGGCAGTCTTAAAGCTGCTCCCGCTGGACCCGCGAGATGAGGGCACGCAGCGGTGCCGCTTGGGACCTGCCGCGCTCTCCTTCCTGGGAGCCAGGATCGGCGCCCCGCTGAGGATCTCCTTGCCCGGCGGCTGCTGTGTGTGCACGGCGTGGCCCCGGCACGACCTAGCGGACGGGTACCTGCAGGCCGACCTTTCGTGCAGCACGGCGGGGCTGCCGGCCCGGGACCTGCGGGGGCTCTCGCTGAGCGTGGGCCGGCTGCAGCTGCTGCCCTACGGACAGCTGCGAGCGGCGGCTGTCAGAGTGGTCCTCAAGAGCGCCGCGCTGAAAAAGTCGACTCCCCGAGCGGTGTTGCAGGAGACAATCCGAGAGCTGCTAAGAAATGTGTATGTTTCGCCTCGTTATGTTGTTACTGTTGCCCCAAGTCCCGAAAATCCCGTGGTGTATGTTGAAATACTGTCTGCGTCTCCTTTGGAGGAGGGAGCTGGATTGATAACTCCCCAAACAAGCATAAAAATTAAGGAGGTGGTCACTTTAGAATGGTACAGACATCTATCAGAAGACACTGCAAAAACTCCAATTGCAGGACTGGATGATGTGGGGAAGTCTTTGAAAGAAATGATTGATCTGCCTTTCCGCTTTCCAAAAACTTTCAAGAAGCTGAGTCTTTCTGTCCCGAATGGAGTGCTGTTAATTGGGCCCCCAGGTGTAGGGAAAACTCTAATGGTAAAGGCAGTAGCAAAAGAGCTGGGTGCGTATCTGTTTGGCATCAGTGGCCCAGCCCTCCATGGTTCAAGACCAGGAGAAGGTGAAGAGAATTTGCGAAGAGTCTTTGAAAAGGGCAGAGAGATGTCAAACGAGGGCCCAACCATTCTGTTTTTTGACGAGATTGATTCTCTATGCCCAAAGCGAGGCAGTTCAAACAATGCTCCTGAAGATCGTATTGTTGCTCAGTTGCTGACGCTGCTGGATGGTGTAGGGAGTGAGGGCAACATGGTCATTGTGGCAGCCACAAACAGGCCTGATGCCTTAGACCCTGCACTGAGGAGACCTGGCAGATTTGACAGAGAGGTAAATAAGCCCTGCTCATACTCTCGCATTTTTCTTTCCTTATTGAGGTGGAAGAGGGCTGATAATAGTTTTCTTTAATGTCTTTTAGTCATGTTTCATAGTGGGATTCTGCAGGTTGGGACAGATGTCTTGTTTCTGTGTGTAGTTTGCTGCAACTTGGGTATGGTTGTCTTGGGATTTTTTACTCAGAACACTGAGAGCTCCATATACTTGAAAATGGATGGGAGGAGTCTTTTTGTTTCTTTATCATAGAGACATTGACCTGATCGTCAGGTTTGTTTGCTTACAGATGCTTAGCTTTACAGGATTGGATTTTTTTGTATTTAAATTCTGGATTGAAGATTTGTGCATTTCTCCTTAAAAATTTATTGTGACAGAGAACTAGTAATCTATTGTGTCAAAACTTCTATTCAGGTTTCAGTAACAGAGGTTGGGTCCACTCTGGAAAACTTCCATTAGCCTAGTAGTCCAAAGAAGAAAAACACATGCAGTTATACAACACACAGTGCTTGTGCTTGTATTGTTTATTTTCCTGGCTAAACGCACTCCTAGGTCACCAGTTTAATCAAGTTCTTTAATTTTCTGGGATTTATAGATTGTTGAGATGTATTTTTATGATAATGTTTCCAATAATGTGTGAATGTTTATCTATTTTATTGTTTTCCTATCATATTAGTCTAATTTAGTGCTTGTGATGTAAGGAAATTATTATTTCAGTGTTACGGAACTTGATAAATGGTATCTGACAGTGTCTTGTCAAAAACTCTTTATGCAAACACTGTTCCCTTGGAGAGTAAATGGCATTTTAAATACTTGACATTTGTATAGTGCTGGCAATAGGTTTCCTGTAAAGCTCTTTAGTTGGGATATAAGTATATATAAATTTTATAAAGCGGAGACAAAATTGCTTGCTTAGGTCTGTGAAATAAATGAGTATGGCAAATTATCTACTTAAATTTTTTGTTAATTCCGTTTGGTTTAGGTTATTATTGGTACCCCAACAGTTACACAGAGAAGATCCATCCTGCAGTTGCTTACATCTGACATGCCCATTTCTGCAGAGGTTGATTTGGCTAAGCTGGCAGAAATGACGACTGGGTATGTTGGAGCAGACCTTACAGCACTCTGCAGAGAAGCTGCCATGCAGGCTGTGTCCCACAGCTCTTGGGTATGGTTGTAAATCAGTCAAGAACAATGTTAGTAATATTGGTACTACCCTTTCCTCATTAATACTTTACTTGAAAAAGCTCAAAAAGTTGAAGACTCACACCAAGCTAAATATAAATATAAATATAAATATAAATACGTTATTTTTGCTCATCCTTTCAGTTTTCACCTTAGTTCCGTTACTTCATCTGTGGTTTAATAGTGGCATTTTATAGCCTGTTTGAGATAAAATGTG
This sequence comes from Haemorhous mexicanus, assembly GCF_027477595.1. NCBI lineage: Eukaryota > Metazoa > Chordata > Aves > Passeriformes > Fringillidae > Haemorhous > Haemorhous mexicanus. The sequence goes on from NC_082353.1 coordinate 12,307,068, forward strand.
TTACATTCTTCAGTGTGTGGTGAAAATGAATTTTGCAACTTTTCTATTTCTATTCATAAGATTGTAGGATATGATGTATGTTAACTCTGAAAGCAACTATTTGATTTAGCAGGTCACTGTCTAATGGAGCTATAATTTAGGGAATAGTAGTTTTCTCTGAAACATTAATTTCTGTTAAAATTGTTTTTTTCCTGTGTAAAAACTTGCTATTAAAAAGGTTATATTTTACTTTATGTTTCATTTGTGTTTCTGTAGTGTTTAGGCTCATTAGGTCAGGAATTTACTTCCTTATTAGTTGTATTTAGCCTTATGTGAAGCATTTTGCATATTAATGCAGCTTTTAAGTATTGCATTAAAATATTGTTAATATGCTCTATCTGGGCCTATTTTTCAGGATTCAGCTGAAAATGAAAACATGATCAACATGGGAGATTTCCAAGAAGCTTTTAAAACAATTCAGCCATCCTCTTTTCGAAGTGCAGTTGGACTAACAGAGTGTAAACCTGTGACTTGGGAGCAAATTGGTGGTCTTGAAGATGTGAAATTAAAGTTAAAACAGGTAATGCATTGAACTAATTTAGATAAACAGCTAATTTCTAATGGGTATTCAAAGGTATTCTGTACCCTGCATTATGAAAATTATTTCTTTTGCAAATTACCTGATTATAAATTGTATTTTAAACATTATTACAGTATTATCTTGTAATCTCAAGATACCTCCACCAAGCACAATAATATGGGAAAATAGGCATGTTTTTTGTAGCTGAAAAACTTGTAGCCAAATTATTTGTCCATTCCTGAATATTTATCCAGGGATGGCTCTTGGGTGTTATCTCTTCAGGTTTGCTTTTAGTTCTGTTTCAAAGAGAAAATTTAAGCAGGGGGCAATATATGAAGAAAGACTAAATCAGTATTCTCTGATTTCCAATTAAATTAATTAATTTCCTTGTACCAAGGAGAGGAAATTATGTACTTGGCAGTTTTATAGATTGCTTGTTACTAAGAATTTCATCTCTTTTTTATGTACTGGCAGAGTATTGAGTGGCCTATGAAATTTCCTGAGGCATTTGCCAGGATGGGCCTGTCTCATCCCAAGGGGATTCTTCTCTATGGGCCATCTGGGTGTGCCAAAACCACACTGGTGAAGGCTGTGGCCACGAGTTGTCACTGTTCCTTTCTCTCTGTAAGTGGTGCTGACCTGTTCTCACCTTACGTTGGAGATTCAGAGAAGATTTTGTCTCAGGTACGGTTTTTAATTTGTGTAAGGTTCTGTAGTCTATTTTTGCTTGATTTTTGTAAAGTATCATTTAGACCTAAATTTTGTTGTTGAGAAGATGATAGAGCTCTCATCTGATTATAAAATAGAAATGGCTTAGAGATTCATTCACATGTAGATAAAGTGAGAGTCTATCCCTAAAATTATACCAGTGTTAAACTTCAGATTTTTAGCCTTTTGTTTTCAGTTCATTTAGGAATATATAAAAAAGAAGCAGAATTTGCCAAAAGTAAATGTAAGCCAGAACAACTCTTAAGAATCATTACAAATGTACCTTTAAAGTTAAGTAAAAAACAAAGTATATGTAAATGGGATTCTTTTTTCAGGCATTAATGTTTTATTTTATTACCATTTGTTGAAAAGGTTTTCCGCCAAGCAAGAGCAAATACTCCAGCAATAATATTCCTAGATGAGATTGATTCTATCTTGGGATCTCGGGCACTCTGCAGAACTAGCCATGGTGTCTCAGAGCGGGTTCTCTCTGTTCTTCTCAATGAATTGGATGGGGTTGGGCTGAAAGTTACAGAAAGAAGAGGAGGCAAGCTACAGCTTGAGGCTCAGTGCCAAGAACAAAGTGATGAGGAAAGAAAGGTATTCATGCTCTCTTTTTTGTATAGAAAAATGAGAAGTGCTGTCCGGTTGTTTCAAAAATTTTAGTTGCTGGCATTTGCATTTTTATCTTCAAATCCTTGGACTTAAAAACATGCAAGAAGCTGTTTTACTCTGTCATAATTACTAGTTTTTAGAAGATACTGTGTATAGGCTCTTGATTGTTTTTACATACACTGTTCCTCAATGAGGCTTTGTTTGACCAAAATACCCACACAGGCTAATGAGCATTACTTGTTGAGTGTTCATATTCTGTCACAAAAATCCTTTTCTTGACACTAAAGTAAATTTTTAGATTGATTATGTGATTTCTACTCTTAAACAAGTTCCTCCCTGAGCTTACTTTTTCTAAGTACTTCCCCTACTTCATTTGAAGCTCTTTCTCACACATAATGCATACAAAAGCAGCACAGTTATGATCAGTTAGTTATTTAAACACAAACTTGTACTTTACTTGTCAGTGAATTGTTCACAACATTTAATATTTACCTTTATTGTATATAAATTTTTCTTATTATGATACTCGCTGGGGGAATAATAAAGAAAACAGTTCCAGAATTGTAGGATACTGGATTTTTTGCATATAAAAAGCTCTTCATTCCAATCTGGTCAAAGGAAAGTCTTTATTTGTTGCCAAGCAGATACGAACTATATTTCTTCTTTGTCATGTAATCTGCCCTGCACCAAGGCATTTTTTTACCTCAAGAAAAATAAAATACTAATATTGAAGGGAAAGTAACAACATGTAAAATTACGTTATCTTTTTGCCCTTCCCCTCTTCCCCTCTTCTCATTATATCTTTTGATAATATCTATCTCAACCATGTTGCACTAATTTGTTTACATGATCTCTTTCTCAGCTAGAGTTCCAGGAAACTTTGAACAAAGATTTCATGGTAGTTGCTGCAACAAATAGACCAGATATGTTGGATGATGCCTTGCTCCGTCCTGGGAGGCTGGACAAGATGATTTATATTCCACCTCCAGATCTGAAGGTATTACACATCCATACATGGCTTTAAAGGGAGAGATATTAATTGCCAGCATACTTTAAGAGCAAAGGGGGCATATTCCTGTAACATACTTAACAAGTGATGGGTATTTCACTGGCGATCACTCAACAAATTCAAGGTACAATGAAAAAATTTTTAAAGTAATAAAGATATTTATATTTTAAACACCAGTAACATTTTAACTGGTGTAGGTAGTTATCATATTGCATATGGAAAATAGAGAAAATGTGTATTTACAAAATCAATCTACAATTCAGGAAATATCAAAATAAGTTGTCTGTCCGTACTTCAAATAATTTTTGTGTACTGTTCCCAAGGCTAGTGTAGCTATTTGTCCTGAGCTTCACAAAAAAAAGTTGTCCCAAAGCATGCCAAATCAGGCCTGTTCAGCCTAAAATACTGTGTTTTCATGAAGCAAGCAGTGACTGTGAATAATAACCTTAAATACATGAGACAACCAGAAGTGCATTATCTCCATTAATAGCATTTTATTCTTCCACCAAAAGCAGGTAGTTTTGGTGTTTTTCTGGATTTTCCTTTGCTCTAATTTCAAGTTTGGTACTGCTTTGGAAAAAGATTAATTTTTGGTTTGTTTGGTTTTGTTTTCTTGCATAATATGCACCAATTTACAGGGAAGGCTTTCTATTTTGAAAATCTGCACCGAAAAAATTCCATTAGATACTCATGTGTCATTAGAAGATGTGGCAGTCCAAACAGACCTCTTTTCTGGAGCTGATATTGAAAACCTGTGCAAGGAGGTAAGAGATATTCCTGGCTCATCTGTGCAATTATCTCTAAATAACAACTTTGAATGAAAAAAAAGAGCTAACTCAAATAACTGTAAGTTATGCAATACTGTTTTCACATGCTTTAACTAATGCTTTTTTCCTTGTAAAATATTTTAGAATACTTACAGTATTCTTTACAATTTAAAATATGATAAGGACTAAGTTGTTGTTTTTTTTCTTTTAAAGGCTGCTTTGTTGGCATTGCAAGAGAATGGACTTGAAGCAACTGCTGTAAAACAGGAACATTTTGTGAAATCATTGCAGACTGTAAAACCGTCTTTAAACATAAAAGACTTGGAATTTTATGAAAAATTCTCTAATCAAGAATTAGCCTCTTGAATCTATAAAGGAGTGGCATAAGTATTTTTAAATATATTACCAAGATTTTGAAAAGGTTTGCATCTTTCCTGCTTTTTAAAGCTGTACTTACTGTAGTTTTCAGGGAGTGTGAAATACAGTAAAGTGTCACTTTTGAAAAGTTCTGTAATTTAAATAATGGATAATAAATTATAATCTTGTTTGCTTTGGGTAGGTTTACATCTGATGAAACTAATAATTGAAATACTTAGATGAAACACTATGGAACAGCTTAGTGTTACTGTAGATTTCCTACTTTTAAGTACAAAAATGACATAATAAGAAAATGTAAAATGTGTTGTGAAGTCTCCAAAAGACAGCAAATACATAAGAAATAGAAAAGCTTTCAGGAAATTATATAGGACGAAGTCCCACTCTGTATTTTATGTGTGCCTGTCTAGGCTTACACTCTTACAAGCAGATTCCAGAATAGAGTGGCAGTGAAAGGGTTGCCAGTGCTTAACTCCTTGGTGTGGGTTTGGAAGTCAGGGGTTTTGGGAGTAATTTTGGATTAGTTACTGCTTACTGTACAAACGTTCGGATTGAGTAAGCAGATACCAAGTATGTAATCAAGTCAAACTATAATTTCTTCTTTAGAAAAGGGAGTTTGCATAATGACAATTTCTGCAGAATTATTTTCCACACCCAGCCATTCCTTGTCAATGCATTTTTGTATGGTGCCTTCTAAAATACACAGACACTTCTAAGGAAATTGGTGTTACATGTATGTAAGTGTGTATTTTAACTTACTAGAGTAAGAAGGTTTTTATTCTTTTTTATTACCTTTTCTTTTTCCCAGTGAAAATGCCTGGGAACAAAATACACCACTCTCAAAGACAGTTCCTTATTTTAGCTGAAGTCTAGAAATTATAAGCCCATTAACAATTATTTCTCTCTCATAACAGGCACACTAGGGACTGCACTGAGTGTGGTTTATAGTGAGATGGATCACAAAAGGAAGTTCCAAGGCAGTTGGTGGCTGAGGAAGGCAAAAGGCAGTAGTAGAAGGTGTAACCTAGGAAAGGGCTCAGATACAAGCAACTGCCCTACAGCTTGGTGGCTTTCATCACCAATTTATGGAAAGAACCATCCTGTAGCTTTATTGGTAGCAACAAATGGACAGTGCTCATGACCTTCCCAAATACACAAAGGTTTCTCAGCATTAGTGCTGAGAAAAAGTATGAAAACTGTCTGTTTTGCTTTCCAGTGTTTGAGAGTTTCCATTGGAATTGTTGGATTTCAAAGTTGTTACAGTAAGATGCTGCCAGCTCCTCAAAGATGCTGCTGCTTCATTTCCACACTTGCTCCCTAGGAGGACCAGCTGAGCTGCTTGTGCCCTGTCATGTGTGTTCCTTGCTGCAGGGAGTAGCAGAACATGCAGTGCAGGCAGCCTCTCCTTCCTCTCACTGCTTTCCAGTGGGCAAGAGAGAAGGGGAGAAACCAATGGATGGGAGTCACCTGCTCTCACCTCCAGCCTGCTCCTGGTAGTTTTTCTCAGAGAAGGATAGTGGGAAGTGATAGGAGCTGTGGAACACAAGACAGTGATGAGAACCTGTGCCTGGACTGAGCTTTTGCTGCAGTGCAAGGGGACACGGTGACACCGGCTCCTTTTTTGGTCCCTAGAGGCACCTCTCTGAGCTCAGAAGAGGCAGGCCCTGTCATCACCGGGGCGTTTGCCTAGACACCCTGTTCTTTGGGCACTGCCTGGAGCAGGGGACAGACAGGAGGCCAAAGGAGAAGCGAAGAAGCGAGGCTGCAGTGCTGCAGTCACGGGGAGAGAAGGTTGGCGCAGGAAGGGCTCCGGCCGCATCCCGCTCTGTCCGGCCGCTCCCTCTGGCACCTGCAGGGGGCGCTGCCGGCCCGCTGGGGGGCGCGCTGTCCCCCTCCCTCAGGGCCCGCTCCTCGCTGGCCGCTGGGGGGTGCGCTGTCCCACTCCCTCAGGGCCCGCTCCTCGCCGGCCGCTGGGGGGCGCGCTGTCCCCCTCCCTCAGGGCCCGCTCCGCGCCGGCCGCTGGGGGGCGCGCTGTCCCGCCCCCTCAGGGCCTGCTCCGCGCCGGCCGCTGGGGGGCGCGCTGTCCCGCCCCCTCAGGGCGCGGGGCTCAAAAAGCGCGGGGCGGGTCCGGCCGGCGTCTCCTGCCGCAGCCGGGGAGCGCTGAGAGCCGCCGCCGGTGCCCTCCGCAGCCGCTGCCAGCATGAACAAGGGCATCTTGCACACACTTAGAACGAAGAGAGAAGTGAGTTTGCCTGAGGGGCCGGGGCTGTTACCCGCCCGCGGGGAGGGATGCGGGGGGCTCGGGCGGCTGCACCAGGATTGCCACTTGATGTCCCGAGGAAATGGGACCCGCGTAAAGTTCATGTGTTAAAAGTGAGCTGTGGAGAAGGGTAATGTAGAGGTAAAAGTGAAATTCACATATTAAAACTGAAGTGGTGTAAAGAGTAATGTAGAGGCAGTATACAGGAACAGGTAATCCCTGCCTAGTTCTGTGTATCCCTTGCTCCCCCTACTCGTGGGTCTGTAGCTGGGACTTCAGATCAGCTCTTTTCTCTATTTTATCTTTCAGCTCATTCCCCTGGCCGGAATATTGACCTTTGCAGCAGCTGGGGCGTTCTCTTTTTGTGTCTATTCCCTATTCCACAAATCTGATGTGATGTAAGCTAAAATTTTTTTCTTGGAGCTTCCCCTAACTTGTTTTATTCAACCAAATATTTGACCATCGTGTTTTACACACAGAAAAATTTTAAAAAATTGCGCCAGGCACATGTTCCAGAGTACTGGGAGGACTGATATTGACTAGAGTATCTGCAGTTTATAAATAGTGAGGAAATTTATTAATTTGGAGTGTAGTCCAAGTTATTTCCTAACTTTTGATTTAATAATTATGGGGGTTTTGCTTTAGGTAAAAGAAGTTTTAAATGTTATCATTAAGAATTTCATATAATCACACAGGTAGATGAGATGCACATATATTGCAACCAGGCCATCAACTTGTATATAAAGAACAGTGTTTGATAGTATTCCAATTGCTTGGCTGATAATTGGAAAGGTTTTGGGAATTTATTTATTTATTTTAAAGTTTTTAGAATAGGCATTTTAACTGTCAGGGTAAAAGTCCCCTTACTTAGTGTCTTTATTCAGTGTTGATTTTTCAGCTTGCTTCTCTCACAAAGATATGTGAACAATGCTGGCTTGCTTGGTGCTTTGGAAGCTGCAAATAAAGCAAGCTGTCATTGATTCCTGTCCAGATTTTAAAATACAGTGCCCAAACCTGTAAACTTGTGTTTTAGGGAACTCCTTACTAAAGTGATTAGCTCTACTGACAATAGGCTGCTCATATGAAAATGTGTTCAAGGACACACCTTAAAACATAATACCTGCTTTATCTTCTTTTAAAGCATTCACAAGATTGGCAGTTCAGAACCATGGGAAACTATTGATCCTGCCAAGCCTCAGAAGGTAATTTGTACATATAATATATGTATAAATAGCATAAATGTCCAACAAAGTGAATCACTTCTTTTAATGTGTAAGAACTAGCAAAATGTGAACAAGAGAAAAAGTGTGAAGTTGATGTGTATCTAGTTAAAAGTGGAAACAAATGCTTCTTTCATTACTTTATGTCTTCATCCTATTAGCTAATGATAGGGATTCAGCTCTTACACTGTAGGTCTGATCTTAAATTCATACTGTACTTCTGGTTGTTGTCCTATGTCTATTCCCGTCCCAAACATCCATTTACTCAATTGCATTGATAATAGTGGAAACTTGGAGTATAGAGGAAGTGCTGTTTACCCTCATCTTGTTCCTGAATTACAGAATTGAGTAAGAATGTTTGAGTACTGTAGCCTGAAGGAAAAATATCATAATTTATTAGAGCACTTAGGATAAGGAAAAATAAAATTATTTTGCATGATTAATTAATATCCAAGTGATTTTCTTCAACAAATTATTGTGTCATCCGTTCATATTTCTGAAAGGAAAATGTAAAGCCACTAGAACTTCTTCAGCAATAAGCTGATGTTTGATATGGGGAGGTGTGGGAGTGCAGTAAATGCTCACTGGGATTTTACTAACTTTCATATTTTCCATTTCTTCCAGCTGGTAACAATCAATCAGCAGTGGCAACCTATAAAAGAGCTGGAAGAGGTCAAAAAGCTGACGAAGTGAGAAGTTTCTGTTGCCTCAAAAAGGTACCCTATGAATCTAGTGGAATCACTTCTGCACAAACTTGACTACTGAAATCAGTGTGCGGAAATGCTTCTGCTACATTTTTAGGGTCTCCCTGCATTTTTTTTGGCCTCTGGATGAGGAGTTTCATGTTGCTTTAGAAGCTGGCATACAGCATCCACATAGTCCAAAAATCTGAATCAAAATACTCATTTTCAATAAGCTTTTGATGTAAATTTCTGAGTATTCAGATGGCAATTATGAACCAAAAAAGCCTTCATAGCTTTTGTAGAATTTCAGGATTTGTTTCAAAATACATTATTTTTGCCATTTTATTCATTTTAATAAAATAAATTCTAAATTTGTATATTTCATGTAAATTCAAAAGCCTCTCTAAATTGAAAATCCTGGTCTCCTTTCAGAGATACAGAACTTTCTGTTCTGTATTTCAATCTTGTTTAGAGACCAAAGTAATAGCCAAAGGATGTCTTTGTATGGCAGCATATGTGGTCATACAGTACACTTGCACTCCTTGTCTGTGTTAGATGTGGGGACAGATTAAGTCAAAACTAATGTTGTGCTGCAAATACTGAAACTTCCCCACTGAAGAGTCCAATAGGTTATTTAAGGGTGTATTTGAGACTCTAGATTTAGAACCTCAAAACCTAAGAGTTAAGCATGGCTAGAAGGGAAATGAAAATCAGATCATTTATTTTGTATTTAAATATGGTTCATGATTAATTTTTTTTAAGTTACTAGAACTACAAAATCTGCATCATCCAAGACTACAAAATGTTAATTCCTTCTTTTTGTGCAAGGTTGTTCAAGTGCAAGCTGCAATGTACTGCACAATTAAGAATATTTTTAAAGATTTCTACACACTACTAGGAGTATCTCTTTTATCAAATAGAAACTAGCTGATTAAAATTAGGATGAGTCTATGAAGAGACAGTTCCTCTTTAAGCTTCTGTGTGTTTAATTATGGGTTGGCCAGGGAAAGAATGTGATGGGCAGGGTCCCAGTAAAATCATGAGACAATAAGTGCATCCAATGGCAGAACAGTCTTTTTGTAGATATTTTCTGTATGTGCCCTCTTCCGAGCAGTTTCTCAATTTATTCCACAGTTTATTTTACAATGGATGGTCAGAATTCATAATCCTTTCTGTGATGAAGAAAGCAAAAGTAACACAGCTGCTAATTGGGAAAAGTCCCCTTAAATGAGTAATAGTCAAGTGCTTTAGGTTATTCAGCTGCAGCAAAGACAAACTTCATTTAGAAAAGCTGTCTCCTGAATTCCAAGGTAGCTTGGCTTCAGAAGCTGTTTTCTTCAGCTGAGAAAAAAAATAATCTAACTGTTGCATAAATATTTGTTTATCTAGTAAGGATGACTCAGCAGCATTTGTTTTAGAGTGAGAAGAACTACTACTCTTTAGAATAAGTCCTTAGCTTGCATTAAAGGAATGACATTACAAGAAGATTGACTATCATAGAACCACAAAAATACAGAGCTCTGAGGAATATAAGTTTTAAGTATTTTAAAGCAGAAAATATTTTAAAATCTTTCTCTGTATTTCCATATTTCTGCTGGACTGTAGCAAAAACAAAGTGCCATGCTCCAAGTTGGTGTATTAATTGTTCTTCAGTAAGTCACTTTTTTTGGCTGCAAATACTATAACCTAAGTATCTGTCAACATTGGGGAAAAAAGTGTAAGTAAATTTTAGTAATTTTTGTATTTAGCCACGTTTCAGTGATGTTTCTAGTGGCACATTAAGCAGTGTGACTGCTGTCACACTGTGTGACTGCTGTCAGTCATAGGTTATTGCTTATTTTATATGTCCTGAAGCATAACAGCTGTGGTAATAAATCTGTTTTCCTTTGTAAGCTGTTCTGTTTTTCTTTATTAATATGGATTTTTGGGGAGGGTTTTCACACAATATAAGAAATCTTTTTTTTTTTTTCACAGTTCAAAAAGATTATGAATATTGTTAAAGCTCTTAGGGTCTTGTTTTTTTTCTGACTGTCCCTGAAAATCTGTCTCCTGCATAGAAAATTTTTTTCTTATAAATAGCATACACCAAGAACAATTACTGTGTCTCCCCAATCAACTACTCAACATAAATCCATAAAGCAATGTACAAGTTATTTCCTTGTTCTACAAACAGTAAAGATTCAACTGGTTGAATTTTGTGAGCTGATGTTTAAGAGAACAGTAAAGCTTCCCTGATCTGTGTCATGCAAACCCATGAGTTTTAATTCCATAAACCATTTGAAGGCTATTGAAATAATTTAACAACTTTCTTATTTCTATTTCCTTTGCTGTCTTTAATCTCCTGCTCCATTCTGCTCTTGGTATTGGTTTGGTTGATGTTGGCTTTTTTTAACAATCACTATCTTTGCTCACCCTAGCTAGTACATTTACATGAAACTATATCACTTCCAAATTTCATATTAATTATGAAGTGCAATAAAAATGGTCACTAGTTTGTTAGAGTTTCCTGTATAAGTTGGAATCCATTAGAAATGTGTTTTAATAGTAATAATCACTATTAGAAATCCATCATTAGAATCTATGATCATGCTTCTCTAAATTTTTCTATGTAGTCTATATGTAAATAGCTTTCTGGAAGAACAGAAGAATAGAAGACTGCCTTTTGCAGTGTATATAAAATGAATTGATAATTTTTGTTATTACAGTAGTACTTCAAGGCCTTAAATCTGCAGATCTTGTGGCGGTGTGGCTATCAGAGAGCTGTGTTGGGGTTTTTTGTTTCTTTGCATGTGATAGCCCTAGTGTCAGCATTTCTCCTTCTGACCCCCTGCATTTCTGTGCCACAAGGTGCTATTAATGTAGTTCTGCACTGTCTGGTTACTTCAGTGGTGGCTTTCTGCAGAAAATAGTAACTTACAGAGGGGGCTGATGCAATTGTTGAAGGAAGTGGTTCATCCTGCAGTTGTTGTCTGCCTTAGTGCAAAGGGTGGCTGTCCCTAGGACTAGCTGTGGAAAACAAACAAGAATAATGGGAATGATTCACTGAATCCAGCCAATATTTGGTGTTGGACACTTCTGAAAAAGCTTTCAGGTTAAACAAACATGGCACAGTTTTCCTTTGCTGTCTGAAGCCGTTGCTGTCCGGCACATCCACATGCCAGATGGGAGCACACGGGCAATGAAAGCCCGTAAAAAGTGTAACTGCAATAGAAATAAAAGCTATACTGCTGGCTTGGCCTGGGACACTGGCGTTGGTGAGTGTTGCCCCTCAGGTGCTGATGTCAGGGAGCAGGCAGCTTGTCTGCCCAAAGCTCTCTCCATCAGGAAGCAGCCGTCGCTGTAATGGCCCCTGCGAAGCCGTGAGCTGACACCACATCCAAAGCACTTCTCCTGTGCGCCTTGCCCTGGCCAAAGATCACACACCCTCACCAAGGCTGTGCCAGCCCTATTTATGCTGGACCTTGTCCAGATGAACAAGGGGTTTTGTTTAATTAGTGTTTACTTTTAGATAATTTTGTTGTGCATACATTCTGGCCTGAGCCATTACTGGGGAGGTGTTGCCCTTCAGGGCTCACCCAGGAGGTGGGAGAGCCCCTCAGAGCGTGGGGACCCCGGGGCCTGGGGCAGATTTCACCCTCACAAGTGAGAGCTGTCCTGCAGCATCACCACAGTGCCTGTGTGGGGACTGAGGGCCATGTGAGCAAAGTGTAAGAGCGGGGGTGGCAGAGCACTGGTTGGGAGCCCTAGAGACAGTTTGTTTGGGTATCAGGATATAGACCAGTGCTGGCCTTCACTGCCAGGTTACCAAATTAGTTTAAATAAACCCTCATCTCTTAGCAACAGGGGCATGACAAAGGCTTTGGTTTGGTGTTGGTTTTCACATTTAAGACTTCCAAGGTTTGGCCTGGTGCGCCACACCGGCTCTGTGGCCTCTCTTCAGGGGTTGTGACACTGCATGGCTCTGTCCAGAGTCCCTGGGGGTGTCCGGGCTGGTGGCTCTGTGTGTGGAGCCCCATGAACAGGCTTGGATGTGCAGCAGCAGCAGTGGCAGCCAGGGCTGGGCTGGCAGATGTGCTCCTGTCCTGGCTGTCAATACCATTTCTGCTGTTCCTGGCCAAGATCTAAATGTGTGTAACATTCCCTAAAAGGTCTGTGTAAATAATTGACTTCATCATGCCACATTCTTAAGATAAAGCAAGTCACTTTTGTGACCATCTCTCTGTAAGGTTTAAAAAGTACTTGGGAACATCTGTTAAAATGCAGATAGATGTACTTCCAGTTTTACTGGCTGTCAAGCAGTAGAAAAATAACTCACTTCAACTTGAAATATTCGATATAGAGTATTTCTAGACTCTGGTATTACTTGCTTGCTGCCTTTCAGACCCTTCTCCCTATTGTCTGTTGAGACTTACTTCTTTTTTCACTTGTTGGCACATTTTCTTCTTGCCAGATCTCTGTCTCACCCATCAAAACAAACTCATCAGAAAAATTTTTCTTAGCCTAATTTATTTCTCTATTACTACTGTTTATTGGTAGTCCTGCACTGTGTTCTAGAGTAGATCAGAATATAGTTAGGCTGGTGGTTTAAACTAAGAAATTAAGCAGAAGAGGCCTTGTTTTTAAAGTTTGCCTTCCTTCTCCCTCTCTCCTCTTCTGCTTTGCTTTATTTATGCTGATGGATTGTAATAAATGCATCATGGGTGGAAAAAAGGCAAAGCCTTACTGATAACAGTAAGGACACATAGACTGTAAACATTTCATGAAGTCATTATATGCATAAATAACAAAAGTACTTAAAATTGTCTTCCCATTTTTAAAAAAAAGGAAACACAAATTTGAGCTGTAAACATAAGCATGCATTATCTTTCAACAGACTCACATAAAAACATTTGCAGTTTTTCTTTGAATTTATTAACAAATTAACATTATGTTGGTAGGTAGGGTTCATTCCACTGAAAGCTCTCTAAATTATGCTGCTGCATAAAAATAAGGGCCATATCTGCTAATAATATTATGGGAGGCTCTTACTCACCCACTTCTATCAGGATATCTTTTGTTTTGAGTGAGAGCTGTTCTGTTACTGAAATTCTGTTCATCTGGTTGTTTCTATGCAAGTAAATGGTAAAACAATTTGTTCATGCTCTGTGACTCCAAACTTGAAGTGGTCTGTCAGTTTTTAATCCTATGCACTATAAATCACAGTGATTCCTGTGGCCTGGCAGACTGTGATAATGCCAGTCCAGGAAGAAGCTGTGAAACAGCTTTTTTTCATTTGTGTATTTTTTTTAGTAATTAGAAGACATAATTTCTGTAAGTTCAAACTTCCTTAGCTCTCCCTCATCCAGATTTGCTGACTTCACTGATCCCAAGTGTTGCTGATGCAGGGGGAGGAGATGATAGCTCTTGAACTTGGGACTTCTATTAAAGACATTGATTTTATAATCAGATTTCCCTGCTGAAGCGCTTGGGAATTCTGCACAGACGTTGCTGTTACCAGATGATGGTAAACTGAGAATCTAGAGACTCTAGAGGATAAATCATTAGGATACAGCACCAAAAATAGACTCTGGGGACCAGAACTCTGTAGCAATCCTGTCAAAATCCTAAATCATTAAATCATGCAGTCCCAAGGCAGAGCCACCTGCATCCCACTTTGTGGTTCCGGTTCTGTAGAACTCTTTGGTTTTCTATCATTTTACTCATTTTTACAGACTTTGGCATGAGACCAGTCTGGTCTGGTACTCCAGAAGTAGACTCTGGGCTCAAGGACTGCATCAGCCTTCTGCACAGAACTATATTTTATCATCAGAAAGCACTGATGCTGTGTGAAGTGTAAATGAGGTACGCTCACCTCCCCACTAGATCATAACAGAGATTGTCAACAGCATAATGTTAGTGAAAAGCTGGAGTTCTTTCCCTTCCTGTTTCAGTATTGGACACTGTGAATTTTTCATTGCTAAGTTCTGTATTATCCAAGAGGTCAGAAAGCCACACAAGTCTGAAAAATTTCTTGCACATGAATAAATGTGTTTACGCTTTCAACTCAAGCAAAACTATCACGTTCTTCATCTCCTGTTGGTTATCACTTCTTTAATTGAATTAAATGTGTTTCCAATAGGCAGGTAACTAATAAACACCATCCTTTATATGATGCTGCTGCTGCACAAACAAGGAAGTAAATGCAGAAAGTCCTGATCCCTGGTAGTAACAGAAAAATCTTATCTGTTTGCCAAAGAAAAGCAGTCATCTACTGCTAATAAATCACCAACTCACTACATTAAAAGAAAGGGAAGCATGGCGTTTTTATTCAAGCTGTTAAAACTGTTTCGTTTAATGATGCATCTTTTCCTTCTGCAGTGACTTTTATAATTCAATAAAGCCTAAATGTTTTTGAAGACTGTTAGCACTATGCTGCCCATGCTTTTAGCATTATTAAATATGTTAGCATTATGCTGCCATTACTGCGTTTAGTTTTCCTCTTGGCAAATACTTTGAATGAAGCATGCTATGGTCAGAAAAAATTAATTCATCTTCAAGACTGGAGTATCCACCTTACTCCCTAAAGCAGAAATGCACAGCACAATCCCAGTCCCAATGACTTGCAGTTCTAGTCATTGCCTCATTGCCAAAACTCTTGCCCATATTTTCCATGTTACAATAGCATGTTTTACAAAGTAGATGAAAAAACATCAGTTTAAAGTTAGGTGAATGTTTTATACTCATTTCAGGGAGGCATGGAATTAATACAGTAAAGTTTGCAGTGGTTGTGTATTTGTACTAGTATGTGTTTTTTGAAAATTCTCTCTCAAGAAAAATTAAAGCATTTAAGAATTGGGCATGTCTGTGCTCAAGTTCCTGTATTTTTATTAGTTCACAGAGGAGGCGTTTCCACTACACAAAAGAGGGTGTTACAGGGAAGTTGGTGTTTGAGGATTTACTGTTGACAGTGTCACTTCTCAGTAAGTGTAAAGGGCACAGGTTTACACCCTCTGCAGTAAACAGAATCACCACCAAAGTCATAGATGGATTCCCTCAATAAAGAACCAAAGTGTTTGACCTTCCTATCTGCTTTTAGAAATCCCCACAGGTGTCTGGCTGGCAGTGCCACAGGTATAACCTGCATTCCTTAAGGAATAGTACAGCACAGGGTATTGCTGTAGCTACAGTACATTCATTGAAAGGAAGTGTAATCAGTTACAAAAAGCAAAAGCTAAGGGAAGTTCTTTATCTACTGGGCTTTCTTCTTCTTCACTAAACAGATAAAAGAAAGTATGGCAACCCAACAAAGAAGGGAGATGGGGGCAACACTCCAATATTCTTTTTTTCATACAGTAATGAAAGTTTTTGGTGTGGGCTAGGCAGGTAAAATGTACCTTGTTTAGGAGAAAAGTGACTATAAAACCATCAGATCAGTCTTAGTTGAACTGCACAACAGATCAATTTATGCTGCAGTCTGTAAAGGAAATTGGAATTGATTTAATTTCTGACCACCACAATTTGTTCCAGGTACAGTAGTATGTTCCATACTTGGTTGCATGGTAATGTTTCCCAGTTACTATCTGCACTATCCACATGACCTGGCTTTATATTTTCTTCCCTCCTTCCTTTTTTGTACACAAAAAAACCTTGTATCATAAACAAAATATGAACTCTTAAAAAATAAAAAGAAATTTTAAAAAGCCATGCAAACAACCCTGCAGTACTAATACCCCTACTTAGCTATAGCAGGGGGTGGGCTGATTAGTAGAGTTTAATTTTGTTATTACTCCAACTCCATGAGCAGCTTTCTTCTAGCTCTGACAGCTAAAATTATGAACTAGCTCTTCTCTTGGTCCTCCCCTTAGAGCAATCTCAGATGTAGTAAATCTGGGGAAGAAAAATATTCTGCTTTCATTGCTTCTTTACAAAGACAGTTAATAGAGTTAATGTAATGAGATATCCTGCATAGCTATTCACATCTAAAACATATCTTCATTTACAGCTAACTGCCCATGAACCTTTAACATTTGATAAGCAGGGAGTTGCTGTCCTTTGGTTTTTTCTATTGTATGACTTGAACTTTGCTCTGTTGCAAGTTGAGGAAGCTAAGTTGCTTGAAAACCATCCTCATTTATTCCATCTAGGTTCTGTTTCAAGCAAATAGAAAGAAACCAGTATGTAACTGATTGGGCAATTTCTGTTTCCAGTTTAAGGTGTGGCTCTTCTGCAGTAGCTTAGAAAATACAGAATTGCTTAATAGCTTCAAGAAATGAAAGAAGACTTTACTGGAAGGATGTTGTGGTCTGAGTTCATCAGCCTCCCTTATCTGTATTTTCTCTCTCTGAAGTCTGTTCCACTAAATCCAAAACCACCACTATACTAGCAATTTACTAGAATGTAAACACAACAATATTTGTAATTTATAATTGTACCTGCCTGGTTTGAAACAAAATTGTTTCCCTCAGTTTATGTTTTTGATTGAAAGTGTCCTCTGATTCTTCAGAAAAAAGCAGTCAGGAATGTTTCAGATAGAAGCATCTGTTGTCCTGGAAACATGAATTCAGCACCCCAAAGAAGGAATACTTATTTTCATAGAAACAAAGGGCTTGCATGATAAGTTACCTTGTTAAGTATTAATATTAATTAATATAATCTAATTACATTTCAGATATCTGTAGCCTCAACTAATTTCTACTCATATGATTTTTTTTTTTCTTAGATGTTTGTAACTGGAGGAAAGTACTGGAGCTTGCATTCCATGGTATTTACCTATATATCCCTGCAAGAAGTGTCTAAACTCCTTCCCAGTAATTGATTAGGCAGTCTGCCCTATGTTTCTGCTTTTCCTTATTGCATCCATTAAAAAGTTTAATCCCCTGTGGTTTTTAGGAAAAAATGAGAGTTTGGTGGGGTTTATTTTAGGGGGAGCGGGAGTGTTTTGGAGTTGTGTTGCTATTTCTTTACTAATATGACGTTTCTAGGACGTGTAATAGTATCTGTTCCCTTGGCAGCGGGAAGTGTCCGTGGCTCTCCGCAGCACGCAGCGCTTGGTGAGCGCTGGGAGCGCTGCGCCATCGTCTGGAAAAGCCGGGAGCGGCCTGCAAGGCTCCCGGTGAGGAGAACCTTGGTCCATACAATACAGGTGTGTCAGACTTGTTCTCACAGGGGAAACAGGAGCACGAGAAGTCTCTAAAAAAATTCAGAATACTTGTATGCTACTGAGCACCATCTTAACTATGAAAGTTTTTGTTTTTCTCAAAAATTCTGTTTTACAAAGGCCAGATACTAGACTTAGGTAACTGGTTTTCTAAGTTCATGTTTCATCAGTTCATTTAGGGATTTATTAAATAATTTCTTTGTGTGTGCTTTGGGAAAAGAAATAGAAAGATTACAGGGACTTGGGTGCTCTTAATGCACCTGGGATAAATGCAAGTTTTTAGTCTGCTTGCCATCTGGTTCTTTTGTTTATTCATCAGCTGAACTAAAAATCCCTGTGTGTCTCAGTACTTAGTTTACTATGTAAAACAATGCAGAACACACTCTATACAGACAACACTGACGATTTATGTGCCCTCATGTACTGGCTGATAATGGTCCTGGGGAAACAACTTATCTTTTTACCATGTATAATAATAAGGCAATCATGAAACAGTCATCTTAAGGATAAAATTGTACTTTTGCTTATGAAATGGCTTTTTTTTTCCCCTATATAAATTGATGCCATAAAAGGTGTAAATGCTTCATTGCTGTAATAAAAGCAGTTATTTTATCCTGCATATTTAGCACCAGTTGCTTTCAAACTGTGAAATACTGCAAGAAAACAGAGATAAAAGAGCAAAACTACTCAAAAGAGCAAATATAATGATAAGGATATCATCATGTTACAGCTTTACACACAGAAGGCAGCTACACGTGTGTTTTAAGAGCAGATTGCTGTGGTGGCTGCAAAACAGAAAATGGAAAGGATCCATATTTATTCTAGTAGCTTTCAAAGTTGTGTCAGGTATTTCAGAGAATGAAAGAGCATGTAGGGTCCTTCCTAAAGCATTCAGCTGTGGAAAATGGAATAAGAAGAGTAGACCAGTAGGTGATTTTCCAGCTCCAGAGCACAGACACTGTCAGTGCCCAGCATGCTTTGTTATAGAGGGGAGGAGAGGGTAAAACTGGAAAGGAAATTAGGGGGGGAATGTGGAGGACATTTATATTTTTTTTATGGTAGAAAGGAAATCTAGAGGCTTTCAGATTAAGTCTTTCCTGTGAATTAGCAACTTGGTTAGGAGGCTTTTTTTTTTTTTTTTTAATTGATGAAAGAAGAAATTATCTTTGGGCAAAGGCAGCCTGTATTTGAACAGCACAGTTCCTGGGGTGTGTTCCACCCCTGGTGAAGTGAGAGAAGCTCCTGGTGACCCTGTAAGCAGCAGGTGCCCAGAATGTGAGCTAGATATTATTAATGAAACTGTGGAGAGGACAGAATATGGCAAGAAAACAGAGAGGCTGAGAGCAGTGGCATAATGCAAAGAGCTGGTGAAACATGACATTTGAGATATGTGTGCTCATTCCTGGAAAAACTGAATGTGTTTGGAGCAGCCAGCAAGAAAAAAGACCTCGGCAGTGCCCTTTTGGATAGAGGGAAATGATCTGGATACTTCCAGGGGATTGTCCCCCTCTCTTGAGACCCCAAGGGAACTTCTTCTCTGGCAATGGATTAGTTTATTGGACTAGGAGGCTGCTGCAGAATGTATCATGTCTTTAACCCAACTACTCATCTTTGTTTGTTACACTTACAGTTATTTGTAGAGAGAAATAATGTTTAACAGCCCTGCCCTGTGCAGCGTCAGTGCAGTGTCCTCATGAGATCCACCAAAATACCTGAACAGAATCCTTGCCAGTCATGATTCGATGGGTTTCTTCTGGGGTTTTTGCTTCTATGTCAGAAAATTACTTTTAAATGCCAGCCTTCTGCTTTTCTGAGTCACTCTGCCACTTGGGAGTGATTCTGCAAGAAATAGATATGTACAGTAGTGAGATAATTGAAGACCAGATTCAAGTATGACATTTTAAATGGTAATTCTGCTGGTGAAGAAAGAAATGCTGCTGGTATTGAAAAGACAAAATGTCAACACAATTAAAAACAAAACCCAAACCACATAATTAAGCAAGGAAAACATTCAGAAACAAAATATGTTTCTGATAATTTTCTTCTTAGGATAAGAACACTTCAGAAGGGAAGAGTAGGATGTGAGGGTTTGCAGTCTACTCATATGGAAATGTTTTATTGACTCATATGAGTAGGTTGTCATCAAAACTGTATCTGTGCTTCAGAAAAGGATGTGTGACAATCACCAATTTAAAAAGGAAAAACCTTCTCCCAATGTGGACTTTCAGAAGTGGCAGAATTTTCTCAGGGTTTCATCTGTTCAGTCAGCAAGAGTATTCCAGCACAGCTCTGGAAACCAGGGACACTGGTTGTGGAAACCTGCTTGGATCTTGGAAGTTTTTTGTTTAGAAAGAAGTTCTGTCAAGTATATGCATTTTCATTTCAGGCAGATTTGTTAGAAGGAAAAGAATAGTGTAAGAGTGTGTAAACTATCTTAGCCACATTAAATAATCTGGCTTGGAAAAACATGAGACCTTATTTATATTAATGCCCCTTATTTATATTAATTTTCTCTGAGTTGATACTGAAAACAATCTTGAAGTATCTATAAAAACTTACTGATTCTTTTATTCTTTATTCTCATTCCATCTTCTGTTGCCTTTTCTCTGAA